>NC_052149.1:188206124-188919890 GCF_902713615.1 Scyliorhinus canicula | reverse complement strand
AGGGGGGGGGGACCCGGCGTTGGGGGGGGGGGGGACCCGGCGTTGAGGGGGGGGGGGGGACCCGGCGTTGAGGGGGGGGGGGGACCCGGCGTTGAGGGGGGGGGGGGGGGACCCGGCGTTGAGGGGGGGGGGACCCGGCGTTGAGGGGGGGGGGGGACCCGGCGTTGAGGGGGGGGGGGGATCCGGCGTTGCGAGAGATGGGGGGCGGCGTTGGAGGGGGGCGGCGTTGGAGGGGGGTAGGGGTGGTGGGGAGGGGGGTAGGGGCGTTGGAGGGAGGTAGGGGTGGTGAGGGGGGGGGTGGTTAGGGTAGGGGGCAGCGGCGTACAGAGGGGGGGGGCGACGGTGCGTTGGCCCCGGGCATCCGTCGCCCCCCCTCTCTGCCCGCCGCTGCCCCCAAACCCCCCCGATGCCGCAACCCAGCCCCCCGATGGCCGCAACCCCCCGATGGCCGCAACCCACCCCCCCGATGGCCGCAACCCCCCCGATGGCCGCAACCCCCCGATGGCCGCAACCCACCCCCCCCGATGGCCGCAACCCCCCCCGATGGCCGCAACCCCCCGATGGCCGCAACCACCCCCCCGATGGCCGCAACCCCCCCGATGGCCGCAACCCCCCCCGATGGCCGCAACCCCCCCGATGGCCGCAACCCCCCGATGGCCGCAACCCACCCCCCCGATGGCCGCAACCCCCCTGATGGCCGCAACCCCCCGATGGCCGCAACCCACCCCCCCGATGGCCGCAACCCCCCGATGGCCGCATCCCCCCCGATGGCCGCAACCCCCCCGATGGCCGCAACCCACCCCCCCGATGGCCGCAACCCCCCCGATGGCCGCAACCCACCCCCCCGATGCCGCAACCCACTCCCCCGATGGCCGCAACCCACCCCCCCGATGGCCGCAACCCACCCCCCCGATGGCCGCAACCCACCCCCCCGATGGCCGCAACCCCCCGATGGCCGCAACCCACCCCCCCCGATTGCCGCACCCCCCCGATGGCCGCAACCCCCCCGATGGCCGCAACCCCCCCGATGGCCGCAACCCCCCGATGGCCGCAACCCACCCCCCCGATGGCCGCAACCCCCCGATGGCCGCAACCCCCCCCGATGGTCGCAACCCACCCCCCCGATGGCCGCAACCCCCCCCGATGGCCGCAACCCACCCTCCCGATGGCCGCAACCCCCCCCCCCGATGGCCGCAACCCACCCCCCCCGATGGCCGCAACCCACCCCCCCCCATGCCGCAACCCACCCCCCCCATGCCGCAACCCACCCCCCCATGCCGCAACCCACCCCCCCCCATGCCGCAACCCACCCCCCATGCCGCAACCCACCCCCCCCCATGCCGCAACCCACCCCCCCCATGCCGCAACCCACCCCCCCCCCGATGGCCGCAACCCACCCCCCCCCCATGCCGCAACCCACCCCCCCATGCCGCAACCCCCCCCCCCCATGCCGCAACCCACCCCCCCCATGCCGCAACCCACCCCCCCCCCCATGCCGCAACCCACCCCCCATGCCGCAACCCACCCCTGAACGGCGTCAACCATCATCAATGGTTGACGCCGTTTTAAATCAACTGTGATTTCGCCGACGTGACCCGTGGCCACGTCGGCGGGACTTCGGCCCATCCGGGCCGGAGATTTAAGGTCAGTGCAAATAAAATGAAATCCCGCCGGCGCCAGCTGTTTTCACAGGCTGCCGGCGGGATTTGCACAACGCCGGTTTTTTACCGGCGGGAGAATTCGAAAACCTGCGGGAGCGGAAATAACGCCGCTTCCCGCCAATTCTCCGACCCTGCGTGGGGTCGGAGAATCCCGCCCCAGGTGTCCAGAACTGAACACAATATTAAATATGTGGTCTGACCAATGATTTGTAGAGGTGTAGTGTCACTTCCTTGCTTTTATACTTTATGCCTCTATTTATAAACCCAAGGATCCTATAAGCTTTCTAAAAAACTGTTTAAACTTGCCTGGCCACCTTCGGAGAATTATGCACTTGAACCCCAATGTCCCTCCGCTCCTGTACTCCCTTCAAAGTTGTACCATTGAGCCTGAATTGTCTCCCCATGTTTCTTCTTGAAAAATGCATTAATGCTCTGCATTAAAATTAATCTGCCAGGTGTCTGCCCATTTGGCCAAATTGTCAGTGTCCCTCTGTAGTCACTCAGTCTCCTCCTTGCAAGTCACTCTTCGGCCAGCTTGGTATTATCTACAAATTTAGCAATTTTCCCCTCAACATCCATCTCTAAATCATTTATATCAATCAGAAAAAGTAAGGGTCCCAAGAGCCTTGGGGAACACCACTTTCAACGCATCTCCAGTCTGAGAAATGCCCATCTATACCTACCTTCTGTTTCCTATCTCTTAGCTAACTTATTTTTTTAAAATTTGTTTTTATTAAAGCTTTTTTCAAACAGAATTTTTACATAACCAATGACAGAAAAATAAAAGGAAAATATTTAACAAAACTAGGTGGCTGTTAGAACATAGAACATAGAACAGTACAGCACAGAACAGGCCCTTCGGCCCTCGATGTTGTGCCGAGCAATGATCACCCTACTCAAACCCACGTATCCACCCTATACCCATAACCCAACAATCCCCCCATTAACCTTACACTACGGGCAATTTAGCATGGCCAATCCACCTAACCCGCACATCTTTGGACTGTGGGAGGAAACCGGAGCACCCGGAGGAAACCCACGCACACACGGGGAGGACGTGCAGACTCCACACAGACAGTAACCCAGCCGGGAATCGAACCTGGGACCCTGGAGCTGTGAAGCATTTATGCTAACCACCATGCTACCGTGCTGCCCTTTAAATGCTTATATTATACAAAAAGAGAATATACATTAAATGAACAGTTCCCCACCTAAGCCCCCCCCCCCCGGATTGCTGCTGCTGCTGACATTTTAACGCTCTCCTAGAAAGTCAAGGAATGGTTGCCGCCACCGGGAGAACCCCTGCAAGGACCCTCTGAAGGCAAACTTTATTCGCTCCAGGCTGAGAAACCCAGCCATGTCACTAACCCAGGTATCCACACTCGGGGGTTTTGAGTCTCTCCACATTAACAAGATCCGTCTCCGGGCTAGCAGGGAGGCAAAGGCCAAGACCTCGGCCTCTTTCACTTCCTGCGCTCCCGGATCCTCTGACACCCCAAAGATCGCTATTTCTGGACTCGGCTTCACCCACGTGTCCAAAATCCTGGACATAACCCTCGCAAAGCCCTGCCAGAATTCTTTAAGCACCGGGCATGCTCAGAACATATGGTTCGCTGGACTCCCTGAACATCTCGCACAGCTGTCCTCCACCCCAAAGAACTTGCTCATTCTCGCTGTCGTCATGTGTGTCCGATATTCCACCTTAAACTGGATTAAGCTGAGCCTGGCACATGATGAGGAGGAATTTACCCTGCCCAGGGCATCAGCCCACAGGCCCTCATCTAGCTCCTCACCCAGCTCCTCCTCCCACTTGCCCTTCAGTTCCTCCACTGGGGCTTTCTCCGCCTCCTGCAGTTCTTGATAGATGTCCGACATCTTCCCCTCTCCTACCAGATGCCAGACACCACCCTGTCCTGTATCCTACGAGACGGTAGCAACGGAAATGTACCCACCTGTTTTTTGAGAAAGTCACAGACTTGGAGATATCTGAAGGCATTTCCAGGGGACAAACTGAATTTCTCCTCCAGCGCCTTCCTCTTAGCTAACTTCTAATCCATGCTGCCAAAGACCCATCAATCCCAAATTTTCTAATTTTCTAACTAACCTGCCATGTGGTACCCTATCAAGTGTTTTCTGAAGGTCCAAATATACAACATCCACAGCACTACCCTAATCTACTGCCTATGTCATCTCTTCAAATAACTCAATTAAATTTGTTGGACAGGACCTGCCATTGACGAAGCCATGTTGACTCTCTTGTATTAACTTATTTTGCTCTAAGTGTATATTTATCTTATCCCGTATTATGGCTTCCATCAGTTTTCCCACTATTGATGCCAAGCTGAAAAGTCTGTAGTTTACTACGTTATCCTTTCCAATTTCTGAAACAATGACGCCACATTTGCAATCCACCAGTACCCCGGGACTAATCCTGTGTTCAGAGACCTGAAAAGTTTCTGTCATTTGCTTCCTTATCTCGTTCTGCAACCAAGGACACACCCCATCTGGGCTTGGTGACTTCACTATATTGAACGCGCTCTCACGCTCTCTGCTGTTTTCTGGTCCTGAAGTCCCTCACTCTCTACTAGTCCTAAAGTTTCAAACCTTCAACTGTTTCTCTGCTGATTCTGGTCTTGCACTCTGCTATTTACTGGGATTGAAGTCTCTCAGCCTCTGCTGTACGTTCCCCCGAGGTCTCTTATTCTCTGCTATGTCCTGTCACAGAGTTTCCCTCTCTCTCCCCTGTCTCCTGTTCCAAAGTCTTGCACTCTCAACTGTTTCCTGGTCATAAGGTTTCGCACTCCCTGCTATTTTCTGATCCTGAAGTCTCTCAACTATCTGCAGATTACTGGTCCTGTGGTATCATACTCTCTGCTGTTGTGTACCCCGAGGTCTCTCACTCTGCTATTTTCTGGTCTTGAAGACTCACACATTCTGCACTTTGCTGTTTTCTTGTCCAGATGTCTCTCACTATGCTGTTTCTGGTCCAGAACTCTTGCACTCTTTTCTGTTTTCTGCTCTTTAAGACTCACACTTCCTGCTGTTCCCTGCCCTCTAGTCTTGAACTCTGCTGTTTTCTGGTTTTGATGTCTCGCACTCTCTGCTGTTTTCTAGCCCTAAAGTGTCTGGCTCTCGGTCATTTTCTGGGCCTGACGTTTCTCACTGCTGCTGTTTACTGGTGCTGGTGCATCACTCTATGTTCTTTTCTGTCCGCAAAGTATTTCACTCCCCGCTGTTCATTGGTCCTGTTGTTTCTCACTGCCTGTTGTTTTCAGGTCCTGATATCTTGCCCTCTGCTGTTTTCTGGTCCTGTCATCTCCTACTCTCCCCTGTTTTCTGGGCCTAAATTCTCGCACTCTCTTCTGATTGCTGGTCCTGAGTTGTTTGTTTGTTTGTTTATTGTCATGTGTACAGAGGTACAGTGTAAAGTATTTTTCTGCGAGCAGCTCAAACAGATCATTTAGTACATGAAAAGAAAAGAAAATACATAATAGGGCAACACAAGGTACACAAAGTAAACACATAGACACCAGCATCGGATGAAGCATACAGGAGTGTAGTATCAATCAGGTCAGTCCATAAGAGGGTGGTTTAGGAGTCAGGTAAAAGCGGGGAAGAAGCTGTTTTTGAATCTGTTTGTGCGTGTTCTCAGACTTTTGTATCTCCTGCCCGATGGAAGAAGTTGGAAGAATATGTAAGCCAGGTGGGAGGGGTCTTTGAGTATGCTGTACCTCTTTCCCAAGATAGCGGGAGGTGTAGATAGAGTCAGTTGATGAGGGACGGGTTTGTGTGATGGACTCGGCTGTGTTCAGGACTCTCTGAAATTTCTTGCGGTCTTGGGCCGAGCAGTTGCCATACCAGGCTGTGATGCAGCCAGATAGGATGTTTTCTATGGTGCATCTGTAAAAGTTGGTAAACGTCAGTGTGGACATGCTGAATTTCCTTAGTTTCCTGAAGAAGTAACAGCGCTGTTGTGCTTTCTTGGTGGTAGCGCCAACATGGGTGGACCAGGACAGATTTTTGGTGATGTGCACACCTAGGAATTTGAAGGTGTCAACTATCTTAATCTTGGCCCCGTTGATGCTGACAGGGGTGTGCACAGGACTTTGCTTCCTGAAGTCAATGACCAGCTCTTTAGTTTTGCTGGAATTGAGGGATAGATTGTTGTTGTTGCACCACTCCACTAGGTTCTCAATCTCCCTCCTGTATTTTGACTCGTCGTTCGAAATCTGACCCACTATGGTCGTGTCGTCAGCAAACTTGTAGATGGACTTGGAACCAAATTTTGCCACGCAGTCATGTGTGTACAGGGAGTATAGAAGGGGGCTAAGTATGCAGCTTGTAGGGCCCTGGTATTGAAGACTACAATGGAGGAGGTGTAGGGCGGCATGTGGCACAGTGGTTAGCACTAGGACTGCGGCGCTGAGGACCTGGGTTCAAATCCCGGCCCTGGGTCACTGTCCATGTGAAGTTTGCACATTCTCCTAATGTCTGCGTGGATTTCACCCCCACAAACCAAAGATATGCAGGTTAGGTGAATTGGCCACACTAAATTGCCCCTAAATTGAAAAAAACAAATAATTGGGTACTCTAAAAAATTTTTAAATGAAGGAGTTGTTGTTGTTTATCCTTACTGATTGTGGTTTATAGTTCAGAAAGTAGAGGATCCAGTTGCAGAGTGAGGAACCAAGTCCTAGGTTTTGGAGCTTTGATATGAGCTTGGCTGGGATTATGGTGTTGAAGGCGGAGCCACGAAATAGGAGTCTGATGTGGAAGTCTTTGTTGTCGAGATGCTCCAGGGTTGAGTATAGGGCCAGAGAGATGGCGTCTGCTGTGGACAGGTTGCGGCGGTATGTGAATTGCAGTGGAACTAGGCATCCTGGGACTATGGAGTTGACGTGCTTCATGACCAATCTCTTGAAGCACTTCATTACAATTGATGTCAGGGCCACTGGACGGTAGTCATTGACACACGTTGCCTGGTTCTTCTTTTGCACCGGTATGATGGTGGTCTTCTTGAGAGTCCCACATTCTCTGCCGATTACTGGCCCTGATACCTCACAACATTCTGTGGCTTCCTGCCCCGAATTTCCGCATTGATTGCTGTTTTCTGGTCCTGAGGTCTTGCTGGTCTCTCTGCTGTCTCCTGCCCTGAACTTTCACACTCTCTGCTGAGTCCTGCCCCCAAATTTTTCACACTCGGCTGTCTCCTGCACAGAGCCTTGCTCTCTCTGTCTCCTGATCCAAAGTCTTACAACCTCTGTTGTTTACTGGTCATAAAGGTTTGCACTCGCTGCTGTTTATTAATCCTGAAGTCTCATTCTTTCTGCTGTTCTCTGGTGCAGAACTCTTTGTCTCTCTGCTAAGTTCTGGTCCTGAAGTCTCCCATTCTCTACTGTTTTCTGGTACTGAAGTCTCACATTCTGCTGCGTTTTTATTCCAAAGTTTCTGCTCTCAGTTACCCCCGAAGACGCTCATTCTCCGTAGTTCCCTGCCACAAAGCCTTGCCATCTCCGCTGTCTCCTGCCCGAACTCACTCACACTCTGCTGTTGCCCACCCCAAAGATTCTCACTCTCTGCTGTTTTCTGGTCCTGAAGTATCTTGCTCTCTGCTATTTTCTGGTCCAGAAGTCTCTCACTCTGTTGTTTTCAGGTCCTGAAGTCTCTCATTCTCTGCTGATTTCCGGTCTTGAAGTCTGTAAATGTCTGCTGTTTTCTGTCCTGATATCTTGTGCTCTGCTGGTTTCTGGTCCTGTAGTTTCTCAATCTCTGCTATTGGCTGGTGCTGAAGTCTCCAACTCCCTGGTTATTTCTGGTCCCGATATTGTTCAACACCCTCGGTCAATTCTAGCCCCACTCATCCCAGACACACAACACGAGTGAATTAACCAATAATTCTTATTAAAAAACCTGAAATCTTTGGCTCTTGGCTGTTCAATTATTTCAGTCACTAGGTTTGTAAGTTTAAACACAATTACTGTTTATTAATGACCAGAACATATGAACGTTTATGAACGTGCGATGGATACAGCTGTTTAACGACAAGCAAATGCCTGACTCCACCTTTAACTGCATCACCCTCTACCCACACATTCAAGACAGACAAAAACAGAGGGGTAGAAAGAGGTAAAAATAACAAGGATTAAGGTAAAAAGATAAAAGAACCCTTGTTCAGAATGGGTGGTCTGTTCCAGGAAGAGCGGTTTGCCAGTTTCGAGGAACTGTTGCTTGTTTTCTGGTACTGAAGTCTCTCACTCTCTGTTGTTTCCTGCCACATAGACTTGCCATCTCCGCTGTCTCCTGTCCGAAATCTCCCATACTCTGCTGTTGCTGCCCCAAAGACTGTGGGCGGTATTCTCCGCTCCCGATAAAAATCGGGATGGCCGTCGTGAACTCGGCCGAGCTTCACGACGGCCTCGGGGGCCCGCTCCCCGCACCTAATTCACCCCTACCCGGGGGGCTAGGAGCGGGCTCCCGTCGTTCCCGGCCGCGACCTTGTCGCGCCGGAAATAACGTGGGAACGGCGCTTTTCTGATGCCATCCGCGCATGCGCGGGTTGCCGGTTCCAACCCGCGCATGCGCGGATGACATCAGCTTGCAGACGGCACGAACCCGCGCATGCGCGGTGCCGTCTTTCTCCTCCGCCACCCGGCAAGACGTGGCGGCTTGATCTAGCTGGGCAGCGGAGGGGAAAAAATGCGTCTGTTTTGGACGCTGGCCCGACGATTGGTGGGCACCGATCGCGGGCCTGTCCCCTCCCGAGCACAGTTGCGGTGCTCCCGTCCAAATCGGGCCCCTAGATGCCCCAAACGGGCATCTGGCGCCCGTTTCACGACGGCAGCGACCAGGTGTGGTTGCTGCCGTGGTGAAACGGGCGTGAAAGGCCGGCCGCTCGGCCCATCGGGCTCGGAGAATCGCCGTTCGCCGTGAAAAACGGTGAGCGGCGATTTTTCCAAGGGGGGAGAGAATTCATTGGATGTTTTCTGGCCCTCAAGTCCCACACTCTGCTGTTTCGGTCCTGAAGTCTCTCACTCTCTGATGTTTTCTGGTCCTGATGTCACTCAGTCTCTGCTGTTTTCTGGTCTTGAAGTCTCTCATTCTCTGCTGATTTCTGGTCTTGTAGTTTCCCAGTCTCTGCTATTCTCTGGTCCTGAAGTCTTTCACTGTCTGCTGTTTTCTGGCCCTCAAGTCCCACACTCTGCTCTTTTGGTCGTGAAGTCTCACTCTCTGCTGTTATCTGGTCTAGAAGTCTCTCACTCTCTGCTATTTTCTGGTCCTGAAGTCTCGCATTGTCTGCGGTTTTCTGGTCTTCTAGTCTCTTACTCTCTGCTGATTTCTAGTCCTGTAGTCTCTAAATGTCTTCTGTTTTCTGTCCTGATATTATGTGCTCTGCTGTTTTTTGGTCCTGTAGTTTCCCAGTCTCTGCTATTCTCTGGTCCTGATGTTTCTCACTGTCTGCTGTTTTCTGGTCCTTAACCCTCTCACTCGCTGCTGATTTCTGTTCCCGATATTGTTACAACACTCTCCGCAAGTGCTCGGTCAATTCCAGCCCCACTCATCCTGGTTCACAACACAAGTGAATTAACCAATAATTCTTATTAAATAACCCGAAATCTTTGGCCCTTGGCTGTCCAATAATTACAGTCACCAGGTTTGTAAGTTTAAATACAATTACTGTTTATTAATGACTAGAACACTGTCCCGAGTCTCTTATACTCTGCTGTTTCCTGCCCCAAAGTCTTACCCTCTCCATCATTTCTGGCCCTGATGTCTTGCACTCTCTGCTTTTTCTGGTCCCAAATTATCGCACACTCTGCTGTTTTCTGGTCATAAGTTCTCAAACACTTTGCTGTTTTCTGTTCCTGAAGTCTTGCCCTCGACTATTATTTTGTCCTGCAGTCTTACTCTCTGCTGTTTCTGGTCCTAACATCTTGCAGTCTAATGTTTTCAGGTCCGAAGGTCTCACACTCTGCTGTCACCTGCTCCAGAGCTTTCGCATTCTGTTGTTTTATGGTCCTAAAGGACCTCAAACCTGCCAAGTTTGTTATAGTTTCCCATGCTCTCCTCCCGGCTATCATTCCTTTGCTTCCCTCCCCGCCCCCCCCCCCCCCCCCCCCTCTCTGGTTCCCCTCTATTGTTCCCTGTCTCCTCCTTCTTCCCCCCCTCACCCCCTCTCATGTGGTTCGCCTTTCTTTTCTCTTAGGTTTAGCTGTCGCCCGCACGCCCCCCCCCGCCCCCGATCTATCCCTCCCTCTCACGCCTTGGCTACTTTCCCCTGATTCTTGGCTACCTGGCTATTCTTCTGCTTGCGCTTTGGCCACAAACATGTCCCGGAATAGTTGGGTGAATGTCTCCCATGTTCTGTAGAAGCCTTCGTTTGACCCTCGGATGGTGAATTTGATTTTCTCCATTTGGAGAGATTCTGAGAGGTCGGACAGCCAGTCTGCAGCTTTGGGTGGTGCTGCTGTCTGCCAACCGAACAGGATTCTACGCCGGGCGATCAGGGAGGCAAAGGCAACCGCCCTCCTCCCCAGGAATAGATCTGGCTGGTCTGAAACTCCGAAAACGGCCACTTTCGGGCATGGCTCCACCTTCATCCCCACCACTTTGGACATTGCCTCAAAGAAGGCTGTCCACTACCCCGAAAATCTGGGGCAAGACCTGAACATGCGGGCATGGTTGGCTGGGCCTCCTTGGCACCGTTCACACCTATCCTCCACCTCCGGGAAGAACCTACTCATTCGGGTTATTGTTAAGTGGGCTCTATGTACCACGTTGAATTGCCTCAGGTTGAGCCTTGCGCACGTGGAGGTGGTGTTGACCTTGTGCAGTGCTTCGTTCCAGAGTCCCCACCCTATTTCAATCCCAGGTTTTCCTCCCATTTCTTTCTTGTTGCGCCCAGTACGGTGTTGGCCATTTCTACCAGTCGCTCATACATGTCGCTACAGTTCTCTTTCTCTAGGATACTTGCGACCAGTAACTCTTCCAGTAATGTCTGTCGTGGCAGTTGTGGATACGTCCTTGTCTCCTTTCGTAGGAAGTTTTTGAGTTGCAGGCACATTAGCTCGTTCCCCCTGGCTAGCTGGAATTTTCATCCAGTGTTGCAATCCTGCCGTCCGTATATAGCTCCCTGTCAGTGTCCCTCTGTCCTGCCCCCACTGTCTTGTTATGCTCTTGGCGTAGCATAAGCTGCTTCCTTGATGTTCACTCTGACAAAGGAAGGTTCAGACGTGGAGATAACTTCAACACGTTTATTAAACTATTTACAATTCTCCTACTCGGATTCGCCACTTCTGTTAATCCTTCTATAGCTGCTCAGACTGATGAACCAATCCGCTACAATCCACGTGGTGGGCATGATGTTGAATCAACCCTGTGTCTGTACTCACTGAGTGTCTCCACTGGAAAGAGGAAGATCATGTGTGCTGTGTCCTTTATATATGGGTTGGTGTAATGCCCCCCTGTGGTAGTGTCACCTCTGTGTGTATCGTGAATGCCCATTAGTCATGTCCTATCTTACTGACCTGTTGGTTGAGTGTCTGTGTGTCATATCTATATGTACTAGTCTATATGTACTTACATTAACCCCTTGTGTATCTACAGTGATGCATATCACTACATCCCCCCTTTTTTCGTGTTACATATTTTCTGTACACTTAAAGAAAATTGAACAAAAAAAACAGGTAGATAAGCAATGCTCTGTACAAGTCACGGTAACAGTGATCACTAAACAATAAGTCCAAATCATATGTGTGAGTCCAAAACCCATCAATTATCATGGTCGAATGTCTTTCTTGTTGGGTTGGTGAGTTGGTGATTTTGATGGTGGCATGTCCTTGTGAACGCCATCAGTGTCCCTGTGCATAAGGAACCAAGAAGTGGCCAAATCACTTTGTTGTCTGATTTGGAGTCTATTTTTCTTCCGATGCTTGTGATAGCGACGTTGGATGGCATCTGCCCCTGAAAGCCAGGCTGCCTGTTGGTAGGGCAGCACATGTGAATTGGGAAGATGCATCAACCTGCCATGGTATGTCATTGTACTGAGCTGAGCAGTAACAATGTCCCTCATGGGCAGAGTTGTACTATGTCGTACCAGTCGTAGTTCCATTGGTGTAGTCTTTGCCGTGCTTGCTGTCGACGATGTTGCCTTTGGTATGCGTCATGTCGTTGTCTTTGATAATGTTTTCATAGGTTGTGATGTTGTGTCGGCTGGTTTAGTTGCCGTGTTTGCTGCGCTCAAGGACCACACTCTGTGGATAAAACGAGTCCTTCACACAGTTACTTGTGTCAGCGTGCTTTGTGGCATCTGCTGTTTCCTTGAGCGTGCCGTCCTGAGTTCGTGGCGCTCCCCGTCTGGAGTCATGTCCGGCTTACTCGAATCAGCTTCGGCTTGTGGTTGCTCCCCATCTGGAGTCTGGTGTGTTTCACCTGAGTTGGTTTTGGTTTGTCGATGCTCCCCGTCTGGAGTCATAGCAGGTTCACTGGAGTCAGCTGAGATTTCTTGATGCTCCATGTCTGGAGTCAAAACATTCAGGAATGCATTTGCTTGTGGAGAGGCTCAAGCGAATGAAGTTTGAAGTAACGTGGTGTCACCGGAGTCACCAGTGGTCTCACTGTGATCGTCAAGTGCCTCTGTACACACTAGCTGAGGTCTGTCACATTGCACATCTTGCATCGTCTGCTGCTGGCTGCTCAGAGAAGGTTGCTAGACCATCATGGTCTTGTTCAGGCAAGGACTGCACTTTGGAGTCTTGCATTGCTTCTATCATGGAGGCTGTCCACAAGCTCGCTGTGGAGGCTTGTGTCACTGGAGTCACTTCTTGTGTGGAGACGTACAGTTTTCTCGCTGTTGAGTCTTTCATCGCTTCCTGTGAAGAGGCTGGGACCCTTTGTGGTGTGTTGACCACTCTCTGTGTGGAGTCAGGAACCCTTAGCGGTGCGTGGACCACTCACTGTGTGGCAGCAGGCCGCTCTCTGTGGGCTTGTACCGCTCTCCGTCTCTCGGTGTCAGGCCGCAGCATAATCCTGCACTCACGAGTCGGGATGTTGTATATGCTGGGCTGAAGATCCTCAAATCCAAAGAACTCGTCATCGGGGTCTTGAATGTACAACACGTCTAGTTGTGATTCGGATTTGGTACTGGGGTAGCCTCCCAAGGTGAAAGCTTCGTCTGAGTCTTCTAGGACCATATCATCACTTTTTGTGTCGAAGCTGGCATTGGGCTTGTGATGTCCAAAGAAGAATTCAAGGTCCGAGTCATAGTCTTTAAGGACTGCATCATCTCTTTGGGCGGTGCTAACTGCTTGTTGCAGGGTTCTGCGGAGGTCACTTTCATCTACTGGTTGGATTTCAGGCATTGTGCTGTCATTCCAGGTGAAAGAATCTTGTTTTACGGCTTTAAGAATTTTTTTTCTGTGTTTTGGGACATTTCCCCTTTAAGTGGGCATGCTCTGACATCACGAAAGTGTGACGTAGGTCATAGGAAGCGATTAGGCATGCTCAGATCACTGTTCCTTTACTTGGGGCCTTTTTCTCCATTGCGCATGTGCAGCACCTTGACCAAGATGGCTGCAATTCAATACTGCAGATTTCTGCTGCAAGCCTACCTCGTGGTGAGTTTTGGTGCTTCTTTTACTGTTTTTTCTTATATTCTCCTCGCAGAATTTTGGAATTTGTCCAGGACTGCCTGGAAATTGCTCTTGTTTTGCCCATTTGAGAATTTGAAGGTCTGGAAGATTTCAGCTGCTTCTGGACCCGCGATGGTGAGTAGAAGCTTTATTTTCTCTGCATCCACAGCGCCATCTAGGTCGGACGCTACCAGGTAGATCTTGAATCTCTGCCTGAACCAACACCAATTTTCACTGAGATCCTAGCGTTCTTCCCTCCCCATAGGAACACCATGATTAGTTTGCCCAGTGCTTTGAAAAAGGCCTTGGGGATATAGATCAGGATAGATCTAAGTAGGAAGAGGTACCTGGGCAGTACGTTCATTTTGATCATCTGGACTCTCCCCGCGAGGGAGAGAGGGGGTATGTTCCATCTTTGCAGGTCCTTTTTTACTTCCTCTGTCAGACTGGTGAAGTTCCATTTGTGGATTCCTTTCCAGTCATGGGCTATTTGGATTCCCAGGTAGCAGAATTTGTGTCGGGCTTGTTTAAACGGCAGTCCCATTAGTGCTGCCCTCCCTACTTGTGGGTGTTCCATGAGCCTTCCCAATAGTTTGCTACCTGCATGTTACCTTAGGAGACATTGAAGTGGATTTTAACTCTTGTACCAAACATAGACTATCCTAGACCGGGAGCACTCTCTCAAGAATTACCCTCACCTGAGTGCAATACAGCAACTTTACACAGATACCTATTTGAAGTACCCGAATACCAAAAATGGTATCTACCCACTATCAAAGAATACAAGAGAGGTGGGTTCTTATACTGCATGCAGAAGACTACAAGAGACGTTATACTTGACTAACTTATTTACAAGTTCATGCAGAACTATTTAAAAGTCACATACTCTGCTGTGTTCTGGTCCTCAAGTCGCTCACTGATTTTTTTTCTGGTCCGAAGGGCTTGCGCTTTCTGCTGTTTATGGCCCTGAAGTCTCCCACTCTCTGCTGTTTCTGGTCCTGAAATCCTGCAGTTTCTACTGTTTCTGACCCTAAAGTCACTCATTCTCTGCTGTTTTCTTGTCCAAAAGTCACACACTCTACTGCATTCTGGTTCTGAAGTTATGCACATTTGGCTGATTTTGAGTCCTGATACATTTCACTCTCTCCTGTTTTCTGATCCTGTAGTGTCTCACTCTCTGCTGTTTTCTGGTCCTGAAGTCTCTCACTGCGACCTTTTCTGGTCCTAAGGTCTTGAATCTTCTGTTCTTTCTGACATTGTGGTCTCCCAGTCTGCTATTTTCTGGTCCTACAGTCTCTCACTCTCTGCTGTTTTCTCAAGCTGAAGTCTCGCACTTTCTTCTGTTTCTGCCCCTGACGTCTTGCACTCACTACCCTTTTCTGGTCCTGAAGTCTCAGTTTCTGCTGCTTCTGACCCCGAAGTCTTGCACTCTGCTGTTTTCTGGTCCTGAAGTCTTGCACATTCTGCTGTTTCTCGCCCTGATGTCTCGCAGTGTCTGTTAATTTCTGGTCCTTACGTCTTGCACTCTCTGCTGCTTCCTGCTCCTAAACACTCTCATGCTGCTGTTTTCTGTTCATATATTCTCACACTCTTCGCTGTTTTCTGCTCCTAACGTCTTGCATTCCACTGCTTTCTGGTCCTGAAATCTTGCCCTCCGTTGTTTTCTGGTCCTGAGATTATTCACACTCTGTTGTTTTCTGGTCCGAAAGTCTTTAAGTATAATGTATTTGGGTCCTGAGGTCTCACACTCTGCTGTTATCTGTTCCAGAGCTCTCACGCTCTCTGTTGTTTTCTGGTCCTCCAGTCTCTCACTCTTGCGGTATTCTTCTGCTGTCTTCTCTCACTCTCCACCGTTTGCTGGTCTCACATTCTGCTGTTTTCTGGCTCTCAGGTTTTGCAATTACTGCTGTTTTCTGGCAATAAAATCTCACACTCTCTGTTTTTATCTACCGGAACTCCCGCACCCCCTGCTGTTGTCTAGTCTCACACTTTCCACTGTTTCTGACCCACATTTCTCGCATTCTCCGCTGTTTATTGGCCCGAAGTCTTTCACTCTCCAATGTCTCCTGTCCCAAATTTCACTCTCTCCGCTGTCTCGTGCACGAAGGTCTTTCACTCACTGCTGTTTCCGCCCCAAAGTCTCTCACTCTCCGCTGTCCACTGCCCCAAAGTCTCTTATTCTCTGCTGTTTCCTGCCCCAAAGCCTCACACTCTCTGCCGCTAACCCTAGCCCTAATCTGATTATTAGACTATTTAATGTCTTTGACACACACTATCCCCATACCCTTTACATTTTTGCTAATCTGAAATCAATCAATCTCTGCCTTAATCATAGTCAATGACTGAGCTTCCACAGCCCTCTGCGGTAGAGAATTGCAAAGATACACAACCCTCTCTGTAAAGAGATTTCTCCTTACCTCCGTCCTAATTGGCTTCCTCCTTATTCTGAAGTTGTGCCCCCCCCCCCCCCCCCCGATTCTAGACTTGCCAACTAAGGGAAACATCTCAGCTGCATTTATCCTGTCTATTCCCTGAAGTAATTTGTAAGTCAATGGGAGGTTGGCTCGCTCAGTTGGCTGGACGGCTGGTTTGTGATGCAGAGTGATGCCAACAGTGCAGATTAAATTCTCTCACCGGCTGAGGTTACCATGAAGACCCTGCCTTCACAATATTGTCCTTCTCCTGAGGTGTGATGACCCTCAGGTTAAATCACCACCAGTCAGCTCTCTCTCTCTCTCAAAGGGGAGAGCAGCCAATGGTCCTCGGGACTCTGGCGTCTATTACATGTCAATGAGTTTGTCTCTCATTCTTCGAAATTCTGGAGAACACAGGCCCACCATCCCCGAAACAAGTCTGGTGAACTTTTGTTGCACTCCCTCTATGGCAGTAATATCCTTTCAAATTGAAGGCGACCAAAACTGCTTATAGTACTCCAGGTGCAGTTTAACCAAATCTCTGCCCAATTGAAGCAGAATATCCCCATTCCTGCACTCAAAATATTTTTGCGATAAGCACTAACATTCCACTTAACTTCCTAATAGCTTGCTGCACATGCATGTAACCTGAGGAGATGTTTGAAGTGGATTTTAACACTAGCCCCAAATATAGGCTATCCTAGATCGGGAACACTCTCTCAACATTCACCCTCACCTGATGTCAATGCTGCCACTTTACATAGATACTTATTTGAAGTACCCGGATATTATAAGGGCCTGGGAATCTCTCTTCAAAAATAGTTTCTTCTCACTTTCAGAAAATAGAAGTGAGGTGGGTTCTTATACTGCGTGCAGAAGACTACAAGAGACGTTATACTTGACCAATTTATTTACAAGTCCATGCAGAACTATTTAAAAACCACATACTCTGCTGTGTTCTGGTTCTGAAGTCTTGCACTCTGCTGTTTTCTGTCCTAAAGTCAAACACTCTGCTGTGTTCTGGTCCTGATGTCTCGTGATCTCCCCTGTTTCTGAGCCTGAAGCCTCTCACTCTCTGCTGTTATATGGTCCGAAGGTCTCACTCTCTCCTGCTTTCTGGTCCTGCCATTTCGTATTTTCTGGACCTTACGTCCCTCACCCTGCTCTTTTCTGATCCTAACATTTTGCACTTTCTACTGTTTCTGACCCCGTGATCTCCCAGTCTCTACTGTTTTCTGGTCCTGAAGTCTCACCCTTTCTCCTGTTTCTGCCCCTGACATCTCGCACTCTCTGCTGTTTTCTGCTCTTGAAGTCTCTCACTCTGACCTTTTCTGGTCCTAAGGTCTTGCGCTCTCTGCTGTTTCTGACCCCGAGGTCTCTCACTCTACTGTTTTCTGATCCTGAAGTCTTGCAGTTTCTACTGTTTCTGACCCCAAAGTCGCTCACTCTCTGCTGTTTTCTTGTCCAAAAGTGACACACTCTACCGTGTTCTGGTCCTGAGGCCGTGCACTTTTGGTTGATTTCTGGTCCTGATGTCTCATTCCATCTGCTGGTTTTTGGTCCTGCAGTCTCTCACTTTCTGCTGACTCCTGACCCTGAAGTCTCGCACTCTCTGCTCTTTTCTGGTCCTGACGTCTTTCACTCTGCTGTCATCTGTCCAGAGCTCTCACACTCTCTGTTGTTTTCAGGTCCTGGAATCTTGCATTCTGTTGTTTTATGGTTCCGGGGTTATTCACACTCTGCTGTTTTCTGGTCCTAACATCTTGAAGGCGAATGTTTTCGGATCCGACAGTCTCACACTCTGCTGTCACCTGCTCCAGAGCTCTCGCATTCTTTTTGTTTTAAAGTGTATTTTATTCCAAACATATTCAAAAGCACAAAGAGATAAATCAAAAAACATTATCAACACCCCACAGCTCACAGTTTTTCCCATTTGCACCCCCCGGCGACAAACAGTTCCTCAAACATCGTCATGAACATTCCCCATCAATTCCTTGGTCAGGTCTTTGGTTTAGAACAGTGGGCTAAGCAGCTGGCTTGTAATGCAGAACAAGGCCAGCAGCGCGGGTTCAATTCCTCTACTGGCCTCCCTGAACAGGCGCCGGAATGTGGCTTTTCACAGTAACTTCATTGAAGCCTACTTGTGACGATAAGCGATTATTATTTTTCTTTTGGGTCTGGTAACCAGCAGACATGCCACTCACCGGGGAACCTTCTCCTCCACACCTTCAGCTGCACTTTCCTGTCAGAATTACCCCTCTCAAAGCAGTGTCTTCGAGCTGGAGCTACCCTGTGTGTGACCACTCACTCCATGGCCCCAACCGGAACTAGCTAAAGTCTCTCACTCTTTGCAATTTTCTGCAGCTGACGTATCTCACGCTCCACCATTTGCTGTTTTCTGGCCCTCAAGTCACATAACACTGCTGTTTCCTGGCAATAAATCTCACACTCTGTTATTATCTGGCCCGGAGGTCCTGCACACCTGCTGTTTTCTGGGCCTGAATTCTCTCACTTTCTCCTGTTTCCTGCTCCAAAGTCCGACATTCTCCACCGTTTCTGGCCCTGACGTCTTGCATTCTCCGCTGTTTTCTGGTCCTCAATTGTCACATACTCTGCTGTTTTCTGGTCAGAGTTTCCCACATGCTTTGCTGTTTTCTGGTACTGACTTCTCCCACTCGACATTGTTATCTGGTCCTCATGTCTCGCTCTTTGCTGTTCCGGGTCCGAAAGTCTCACCCTCTACTGTTTTCTTGTCTGATGTCTTGCACTCTGCTGTTTCCTGGTCCTGGTGTCTCGCCATTCAATACCATCATGGCTGGTCAGACACTTCAATATCTTTGACACACACTATCCCCATAACCCTTTACATTTTCATTAATCAGAAATCAATCAATCTCTACCTTCATCATAGTCAATGTCCGAGCTTCCACAGCCCTCTGGAGTAGAAAATTCCAAAGATTCACAACCCTCTCTGGAAAGAAATTTCTCCTCACCTCAGACGTAATTAGCATCCCCCTTATTTTGAAATTGTGCCCCCTGTTCTAGACTTGTCAACTAAACGAAACATCTCGGGCTGGGTTCTCCCAAAATGGGGAGAATCCCCACGCCGGTGTAAAAACGCTGGCGTTGCACTCCCCAGTTTCCTGCAAGAAATAAAAGTCGATTCATTTACCTTCTGGGGGCTCGGAGTGACCCGGGGAGCTTCACGCAGCTTTGGTTGCGGATACAGGCCCCTACACTTCCGGTTCTAACTCAGCGCATGCGCATGGCAGCCGCCGCGCCGAGCGCCATGGCGGACTTGGACCGTGGACCAACACCAACAAATTAGCCCCCCCCCCCCCCGATGGGCCGCGTACCAGAGGATCCTTCCGGCCTGATCCCTGCACCGGCCACCCATAAGGCCCCCCCTGGTGCCTGATCCCCCTACCGCCCATTAGGGTGGCTGCGGACTCAGTCGCAGCTGCCACACGAGTATCCCGACCGGCCATACCACATTAATTGCACGCTGTCAGGAACAGAAAATCGCTGTGCAGGCCACTGGCAATCCCCCCCGGGCCGCGTGGAGTAATTCACAAAAGTGGCGATTCTTGGGTCCCAAAGAATGACCAGACTGGGCCAGGCCTGATTTCGGCGTGAAAGTTGATTCTCCGCCACCACGTCAAAACACGATTTTGGCACGGGGCTGCGGAGAATCCAGCCCCTCATCTCTACCTCCCCTGTCTATTCCCTGAAGTATTTTGTATGACAATGGGAGGTCAGTTAGCTCAGTTGATTGGACAGCTGGTTTGTGATGCAGAGCGATGCCAACAGCCAACCGGCTGAGGATCCCATGAAGGGCCGACCTTCCCAACCTTGTCCCTCGCCTGAGGGGTGGTGACCCTCAGGTTAAATCACCACCTGTCAGCTCTCTCTTTCTCAAAGGGGAGAGCAGCCTATGGTCCTCTGGGACTATGGCAACTTTTTCCATGTCAATCAGATCACCTCTCATTCTTCGAAACTCTGGGGAATACAGGCCCAATTGCCCAATCTCTCTTTACAATACAGTCCTGCCATTCCGGAGCAAGTCTGGTGAACCTTTATTACACACTCTCAATGGCAATTATATCCTTTCTGATTTAAGGCAACCAAAACCGCACAGTACTCCAGGTGCGATCAAACCAACTGCTACACAATTGAAGCAAGAAAAATCAGTCCTCTTGCACTCAAATCTTCTTGCAATAAACGCCTACATTCCATTAAACTTCCTAATAGCTTGCTGCACCTGCATGTTACTGTAGGAGTTTTTTTAAGTGGATTTTAAATCTAGCCCCAAATATAGGCTACCCTAGATCAGGAACACTCAGCAATCACCCTCATCTGAGGTCATTGCTGCCACTTTACACTGACACTTATTTGAAGTACTCACATATTTATTTATTTTTAAAAACTAAAAGTGCCCAATTCATTTTTTCCAATTAAAGGTCAATTTAGCGTGGCCAATCCACCTACTCTGCACATCTTTGGGTTGTGGGGGCAAAACCCACGCAAACACGGGAAGAATGTGCAAAATCCACATTGACAATCACCCAGGGCTGGGATCGAACCTGGGACCACAGCGCCGTGAGATAGCAGTGCTAACCACTGCCCCATTGGGCTGCCCGTACTCACATATTATAACAGTCTGGGGTCTCTCTTCAAAAATGGTTTCTTCCCACTTTCAGAAAATACAAGAGACGTTATACTTTATCAATGTATTTGCAAGTTTATTTTGAACTAAAGAAAAATCACATACTCTGCTGTGTTCTGGTTCTGAAATCTTTCACTCTCAGCTACATAGACATAGTCATAGAACATACAGTGCAGAAGGAGGCCATTCGGCCCATCGAGTCAGCACCGACCCACTTGAGCCCTCACTTCCACCCTATCCCCGTAACCCAATAACCCCACCTAACCTTTTTGGACACTAAGGGCAATTTAGCATGGCCAATCCACTTAACCTGCACATCTTTGGACTGTGGGAGGAAACCAGGGCACCCGGAGGAAACCCACGCAGACACGGGGAGAACGTGCAGACTTCTCACAATGACCCAGCAGGGAATCGAACCTGGGACCCTGGCGCTGTGATGCCACATTGCTAGCCACTTGTGCTACTATGCTTCCCTACCAGCTGTTTTACTGGTCCCAAAGTCTGCACTCTGCCGTTTCTGGTCAGGATGTCTCGTACTCTTACCTGTTTATGACCCTAAAGCCTCTCACTCTCTGCTGTTAATTGGTCCGAAGATCTCTCAATCTCTTCTGTTTTCTGGTCTGAAGTCTTGCACTTTCTGCTGTTTTTACATCCTGATGTCTCTCACTTTGACCTTTTCTGGTCCTAGGGGCTTGCATTTTCTACTGTTTCTGACCCTAAGGTCTTCCACGCTCTGCTGTCTTCTGGTCCTGAAGTCTCGCAGTTTCTTCTGTTTCTGAAGCCAAAGTCACTCACTCTCCGTTGTGTTCTTGTTCAAAGGTCACACACTCTACTCCATTTTGGAGCTGAAGTCGCGCACATCTGGCTTATTTCGGGTCCTGATGTTTCATGTTCTCCGCTGTTTCTGGCCATGATGTCTCTCACTCTCTGCTGTTTTTTGGTCCTGAAGTTTCGTACTTTCCTCTGTTTCCATCCCTGCCGTCTTGCACTCTCTACTCTTTTCTGGTCCTGAAGTCTCTCCCCCCAAACCTTTCTGGTCCAAAGGTCGTGAATTTTCTGTTCTTTCTGACCTCGTGGTCTCCCACTCTCTGCTGCTTTCTGGTCCCGCCATCTCTCACTCTGACTTTTTCTGGTCTGAAGGTCTTGCACTTACTGCTCTTTCTGACCCGAGATCTCTCACTCTCTCATGTTTTCTGGTCCTGGAGTCTCTCCCTCTCTGCTGTTTTCTCATCCTGAAGTCTTGCACTTTCTTTTCTTTCTGCCCCTGACGTCTTGCAATCTCTGCTCTTTTCTGGCCCTGAAGTCTAGCACTCTGCTGCTTCCTACTCCTAAACCCTCTCACACTGCTGCTTTATGTGCATATATTCTCACACTGTTTGCTGTTTTCTGCTCCTAAGGTCTTGTTCTCCCCTGTTTTGGGGCCCTGAAGTCTCTCACTCTGCTGTTTTTGGGTCCGAAGATCACACTCTCTGCTTTCATCTGCTCCAGAGCTTTTGCATTCTCTGTTATTTTCAGTTCCTGAATTCTCTGAATCTTGCGGTTTTTCTGCTGTTGATGTCTCTCACTCTCCATTGTTTGCTGGTCTCACATTCTGCTGTTTTCTGGTCCTCAAGTCTCGCAATCGCTGCTGTTTTCTGGCATAAAATCTCACACTCTGTTTTAATCTCCCAGAGCTCAAGCACCCCCTGTTTTTTCTGGTCCTGAATTCTCACACTTTCCATTGTTTCTGACCCAGATGTCTCACATTCTCCGCTGTTTACTGGACCAGAAGTCTCTCACTCTCCAATGTCTCTTGTCTCAAATTTCACCCTCTCCGCTGACTCCTGCGCTAAACTCTTTTACTCACTGCTGTTTACTGCCACAAAGTCTCACACTCTCCGCCGTTTCTGGCCGTGATGTTTCACACCCTCTTCCGCTGTTTCCTGGTCCCCAATTGTCGCAAACTCTGCTGTTTTCTGGTCACACGTTCTTCTCACTTTCAGAAAGTACAACCAGAGGTGGGTTCTTATTCTGTATGCAGAAGACTACAAGTGATGTTCCACCTGACCAAAGTATTTACAAGGTCATGCTGAAATATTTAAAAGTCGCATACTCTGCTGTATTCAAAGCCATAAGTCACTCACTCTCTGCTGTTTCCTGGTCCTGGCATCTTGCACTCTCTACTGTCATCTATCCTGATGTCTCGCGCTCTCTGCTTTTTCCTGGTCCTGAAGTCTCTCACTCTGACCTTTTCAGGTCCTATGGGCTTGCACTTTCTGCTGTTTCTGACCCCCAGTTCTCCGAGTCCCTGCTGATTTCAGCTCCCAAAGTCTCGCACTTTCTTCTTGGTTTTGCCCTTGACGTCTTGCACTCTCTGCTCTTTTCTGGTCCTGAAGTCTCACAGTTTCTACTGCTTCTGACCCCAAAGTCTTACACTCTGCTCTTTCTGACCCTGGCGTCTCGCAATCTCTGCTGTTTTCTGACCCTGAAGTCTCTCGCCCCCCCCCCCCCCACCTTTTCTGGTCCTAAGATCTTGTACTTTCTGCTGTTTCTGGCGCCGAGATCTCTCACTCTCTCATGGTTTCTGGTCCTGGAGTCTCTCGCTCTCTTTCCTGGTACTGAAGTCTCACAGTTTCTATTGCTTCTGACCCCGAAGTCTTGCACTCTGCAGTTTTCTGGTCCCGAAATCTCGTACATTCGGCTGTTTCTTGCCCTGACATCTTGCACTCTCCGCTGATTTCTGGTCCTAAACCCTCTCAGTGCTGTTTTCTGGCAATAAAATCTCACACCCTGTTTTTATCAACTGAAACTCCTGCACCCCATGCCGTTGTCTAGTCTCACATTGTCCACTGTTTCTGACCCAGATGTCTCGCATTCTGCACTGTTTACTGGCTCCAAAGTCTCTCACACTCTCATGTCTCCTGCCTCAAATTTCAAACTCTCAGCTGTATCCTGCGCCAAAGTCTTTCACTCACTGCTGTTTTCTGCCCCAAAGTCTCTCATTTTCAACTGGTTCCTGCCCCAAATTTCTTATTCTCTGCTGTTGGCTGCCATTAAGTCTCACACTCTGTGCTGTCACCTGCCCGATAGGTCTCTCACTCTCCTGTTTCCAGCCCAAAGGTCTCATACTCTCCGCCGCTTCTGGTCCTTTAGTCTCGCACTCTGCTCTTTTCTGGTCCTGATGTCTAGGAGTTTCTACTGCTTTTGACCCCAAAGTCTTCCACTCAGCTGTGTTCTGGTCCTGATGTCTCGCACTCTCCCTTGTTTCTGGCCCTGAAGCCTCGCACTCCCTGCTGTTGTATGGTCTGAAGGACTCTCACTTTCTCCTGTTTTCTGGTGCTGATGTCTTGCGCTTGCCGCTGTTTTCTGGTCCTGAAGCTTCGCACATTCTGCTGATTTCTGGTTGTAAATTCCCACATGCTTTGCTGTTTTCTGGTCCTGAAGTCTCCCACTCGGCACTATTTTCTCGCTTTTTGCTGTTCCAGGTCCTACAGTCTCACACTCTACTGTTTTCTTGTCTGAAATCTTGCACTCTGCTGTTTTCTGGTAATGGTGTCTCGCCGTTTAATACAGTCATGGCTGATCAGACACTTCAATGCCTTTGACGCACACTATCCCCATAAACCTTTACAGTTTTATTAATCAGAAATCAATCAATCGCCACCTTAATCATAGTCAATGACTGAGCTTCCACAGTCCTCTGGGGTAGAGAACTCCAAAGATTCACAACCCTCTCTGGAAAGAAATTGCTCCTCTTCTCTGTCCTGATTGGCATCTCCCTTATTTTAAAATTGTGTCCCCTGTTCTAGGCTCGCTAACTAAGGGAAACATCTCAGCTGAAACTCCCCTGTCTATCCCCTAAAGTATTTTGTATGTCAATGGGTGGTTGGTTAGCTCAATTGTTTGGATGGCTGGTTTTTGAAGCAGAGTGATGCCAACAGCGCAGGTAAATTCCCGTACCGGCTGAGATTACCATGTCAACCTTGTTTCTTGCCTGAGGTGCGGTAACCCTCAGATTAAATCACCATCAGTCAGCTCTCTCGCTCAAAGTGGAGAGTAGCCTCTGGTCTCGAGGCTCTGGCGACTATCACATGTCAATGAGTTAATCTCGCATTCTGACTCAGATGTCTTGCATTCCCCGTTGTTTACTGGCCCAAAGTCTCTCACTCTCCATTGTCTCCTGCCCCAAATTCCCCTCTCTCCTGCACCAAAGTCTTTCACTCAGTGCTTTTTCTGCCCCAAAGTCTCTCACACACGACTGTTTCCTGTCACAAGTCTCTTATTCTCTGTCTTAACTCCACAAAGCCTCACACTCTCCGCTGTGACCAGCCCCAAAGTCACAGACTCCCCGCCGCTGTTGGCCCTGACATCTCGCACTCTCTGCTATTTTCTGGTCTCAAGTATTTTTATTTGACAGATTTTCACAATTTTTACAGTACAAAACCAACCCCAATCACCCGTCCCCTGAAGTCCCCCTCAAAAATCAACGGTAACCAACTCTCAAAAGTGCAGCGGCGGCACGGTGGCACAGTGGTTAGCATTGCTGCCTACGGCGCTGAGGACCCGGGTTCGAATCCCGGCCCTGGGTCACTGTCTGTGAGGAGTTTGCACATTCTCCCCGTGTCTGCGTGGGTTTCACCCCCATAACCCAAAGATGTGCAGGTTAGGTGGATTGGCCACGTTAAATTGCCCCTTAATTGGAAAAAATGAATTGGATATTCTAAATTTAAAAAAAAACAACTCTCAAAAGTGCACGATGAGTAAACCCCAACAAGTGTAGAACTCCGCCTTCACCCCACTCAGCTCGAACTTCACCTTCCATGGTCAAAACCTACAACAGGTACCCCCGCCACGCCGAACCACAGGTTGGAGAAACTGACCTCCACCCCAACAAGACCCGCCTATGAGTGATCAGCGATATGACGGCTATGACATCTGTCCCCACATGGGCCTGCAGCTCCGGCCAATCCAACATCCCGAATGTGAAAGACCACGGGATTATACTGAACACCGTCTTCCAAAATCTTTCCAGCTTCGGGCAGGGCAAAAACATATGGACATGGTTCGCAGGGCCCTTCCCACATCGCTCACAGACATTCCTTGCAAAGTCCCGTACTTGCATATACCTAAACACTTCCCCCTGCACCAACCCATACTTCTCTCCCAACTCCTCCAAGCTCACGAATCGCTCCCCAAGAAACCAAATCCTTAATTTCCCTAATCCCCCTCTCGCCCAATCCCCGAAACCTCACATCCATCCTCCCCAGCTCGAAACCATGATTCACCCTGATCGGCATCCCCCCTGACCCGGCCAGCTTAAAGTGTTACCTAAACTGCCTCCAGATCTTCAAAGTGGCCACCCCAATCAGACCACCGCCCCCCCCCCCCCCCCCCCCCCCCCCACCAAAACGAACGAGGAGATCAACTTGACTTGTCCACTCCCCTGAAAAAGGACTTAGCTAAAAAGACCATCAGACACTGAAACAAATGGAATCGTGGCAAAACATTCATCTTTACTGCCTGCATCCGGCCCGCTAGCGATAGAGGGAAATTTTCCCACCTCGACAAATCGGCCTTCACCCTTCCCACCAAGCTAGTGAAATTAAACTTCCGTAGCCCTGCCCAATCTTGGGCCACCTGCACCCACAAATACCGAAAGTGGATTGCTGCCAAGCGGAATGGCAGCCCCCACCTCCGCTCCCACTCCTGGCGGGTAGACCATAAAGTACTCGCTTTTTCCTAGATTCAATTTATACCCCGAGAACATCCCGAATCTCTGCAGCAGCTCCATTATACTCCCCACTGACGTGCTCGGTTCTGAAATATACAACAGCAGATCAGCGGCATATAGGGACACCCTATGATCCACCAACCCCCCCCCCCCCCCCCCCCCCCCCCCCCCCTTCACTAGCCCCTTCCACAACCCTGAGTTCCTAAGCAGAATGGCCAAGGGCTCTATTGCCTAATGCAAACAATAGGGGGGGCATAGGTCATACCCCGGTACAGTGCAAAATACACCAAATTCATGCTGTTAGTGTGAACACTCACCATCGGTTCCTTATACAGCAGTCGCATACACCACAAACTTCAGCCCAATTCCAAATCTCTTCAGTAACGCCATCAAATAACCCCACTCTACCCGATCAAATGCCTTCTCTGCATCCAGTGCCACCACCACTTCCGTCTCCCTCCCCTCCGCTGGAGAAAGAACCACATTTAGCAACCTCCTCACGTTCGAGAACAACTCTTCCTTTCACGAACCCCGTCTGGTCCACCCCAATCACCTTTGGGGGACACCTTTCCAACCTTAATGTCATACCTTTGCCAATATCTTGGCATCTACATTCAGCAGAGATATGGGCCTATACAACTCACAATCCATCAGTTCCTGTCCTTTTTTAGCATTAATGAGATGGAAGCCTGCCCCATCATTTACGGCAAGACACCGCTGCCTGAACGCATCCTTAGACATTCCCATCATCAACAGTGCCAACTTGTTCTTAAATTTCTTCTAAAATTCAACTGGGAACCAAACAGGCCCTGCCGCCTTCCCTGCCTGCATCGTCCCAATCATTTCCTTCACCTCCTACTTCCCCTCCGGCTCCTCCAACCCTGCCTTATCCTCCTCTCCCAGCCTCGGATACTCCAGCCCATCCAGAAATTCCCTCATCCCCCGCTGCTCCTTCGGGTACTCCGATCTAAACAAGTTACTGTAAAATTCCTCAAATATTCTGGAGCCACCACCAACTTCCCCGCCCTATCCTGTACCCGGACTATCTTCCTCGTCACTGATTCCCTCTGGAGCTGGCCTTCTCCTCATATGTAGACCAACCCCCTCGCCCTTCTCAACTGGTGCACCCTGTGAACAATTTGTTGAACCTCGCCTGCAACTCCTTCCTCTTGGCCAGGAGACCTGGGTCTGGGTCCTCCACTTATCTCCCATCCACCTCTAAAATTTCCTTTATCAGTCTTTCGCGTTCCTCTCTCTCCTGCCTGTCTAACTTAGCCTTGAACGAGATTCCCCTCCCCCCACTACCCCCCATCAGTCTTTCGTGTTCCTCCTCCCTGTCCACTGTAGCCTTGAACGAGATTACCTCCCCCCCCCCCCCCTCCACTACCGCGCCCCCCACAGGCCCAGCGAGCACACCTTCAGTTCCAACATCCTATTCCAATCCCCCCTACTATCAACTCGTCGGTATCCGGACCCAGGATGGCACCCAGCACCCTCTTCACAAACCCCATATCATCCTAGTTGGGGCCATTTACTCTTGCCAGTGACACAAACCTCCCCTCTAGCGCCCCCATCACTATCACATACCTGCCCCATGATCCACCACCACCATCTCCATCTGAAACTTCACCCTCTTGCCTACAAATACCGTCACCTAACGAGCACTACCATCAAACCCCGAGTGAAGCATCTGACTCACCTAACTCTTCCTAAGCCTCATCTGATCGTTCACCCTCAAATGGGCCTCCTGCAGCATCACATCGGCCTTTAAACTCTTCACATGTGTAAAAACTGGTCCCCCTAATCCCCTTATGTTCCATGTCACTATTGTGACTGGGGGGTCTCTCACCGCCCCTCCTATCCGCCATTATCATAACCCTAGGCCCTGCCCCTCAGGCCTGACTCGCCCCATCCTTTTGTTACCGTCGAACCCCTCTCCCTCCCTCCCAGAATTCCCCCATCCACTTCCTCTTACAAACACCTCTCCCAGTATCGATCCCACCCCCCACCTTTCACACCCCCCAGGCCCATTGAAACATGTTCGACCAGGTTCCAACGACCGCAGCCCCTCCCCCCAGCACACTCCCATTCACTAGCCAACCTTTGGTTGCTAGTGCAGAGTCTTCTGTCCGAGCACCCTCCTTCCATTCCCCTCCTCAATAACCCAGTCTGAGAAAACAAACAAAACCAGTGCAATATCGCGCCCGCAGATAATCACCCCCAAGCCCAATATACATGAAAGCGACTATAAACAAAGGTACACTACCCTCCCCGTTCAACCAACCAAAAACACAGATGTTCACCCCAACAAATACACAATGAGAAACAGCAAAAAGGAGAGATCAAGACCAAGCACAGTCCCCATCCCTTCAGTCCAGCTTCCAATTTCAGTCCCATCTCTCATTTCAGTTCAAGGAAGCCCTCGCCACCTCCACCATGTCGAAGTATAATCCCTCGAGTTGTGCGTCACACTCAACTTCGTCGGGTACACCACTCCAAACCTCATGCCGTTGACGTACAATGCCGCCTTCACCCTCCGAAGGCCGCCGTCTTCTCACCAGTTCCGCCGTCAAATCTTGGTATATTCGAATACCAACACCTTCCCACTTCACCTCTCGCCTTTGCTTCACCCAACTAAGGAGCTTCTCCTTAACATGAAACTTAGGGAAGCAAATTATAACTGCGCTTGGTGGCTAATTTGCTTTCGGCTTCAGCCTGAGCGACTGATGAGACCTGTCCAGCACATATTGGGAGGGTTCTTCCCCTCTCCAAACAGTTCTGCCAACACCTTTGCAAAGTACTCGGTTGGCATATCTCGCCTCCTTGATCTGTTCTCCGGATACTCCACCTTGGCTCTGTTAGCCTCCGCCACTTTCCACAACTCCTCACCCATCAAGGTGAACTGGTCACTGGCTGTTACAGAGCCTTCTCCACCCCATTCAACTTCTCTCCTTGCCCCATACCTTGGCCGAAGTCTTTGACACTGCCGCCTTCACCGGGGTAATTGCCTCCTCCACCCACTCCTTCACCGCAGCAATCATCTCCCTCCGCAGCACCTCCATCTGCTTTCGGAACTGCCTCTCAAATACTCCGACCATCACCTCAGTCAAGGTTTCCAGTGTGAGGGGAGCGGCCCCACCCAGCGGTCCAGCCTCCTCCGTCTTTCTTGCTGCCGGACTCACCAACTCACTCGACGGTGAACTTTCGCACGCCCCCATCTTTCCAGTGCCCTTCTTCTGAGTCTTCGACATTCACATCTTCCTTATACCTTCCCACACCAGGTCATTCAAAAACTAAACCTGAAACTGGGCATAAAATTCCAAACACCAGAGCCTCGAGCAAGAGCCATCTAACGTGCAACCTCCACCAACATGCCATCCTTCTGATCCCGAATTGCCACACACACACAATCTGCTGAGGTTACCATGAAAGACCCACTTTCTCAACCTTGTCACCCCCCCCCCTGAGGTGTGGTAACCTTCAGGTTAAACACTGCCAGTCAGCTCTCTCTCTCAAAGCAGAGAGCAGCCTACGGTCCTCTGAGACTAAGGCGACTTTCACATGTCAATGAGATCATCTCTCATTCTTCTAAACTCTGGAGAATACCGGCCCAATTGCCCAATCTCTCTTCAGAATATAGTCCCGTCATTCCAGAAACAAGTCTGATGAACCTTTGCTGCATCCCCTCTATGGCAATCATAGCCTTTCTGATTTAAGGCGACCAAAGCTGCACACAGTACTCCAACTGCTACATAATTGAATCAAGATCTCATGACTCCTGCGCTCAAATCTTCTTGCAATAAACGTATAATGCCATTAGCCTTCCTAACAGCTTGCTGCACCTGCATGTTACCTTAGGAGACTTTGAAGTCGATTTTAACTCCAGCTCCAAATATAGATTATCCTAGATCGGGAGCACTCTCTCAACAATCACGCTTACCTGAGTGCAATGCAGAAACTTAACTCAGGCACCTATTTGAAGTACCCGGATATTATAAGAATCTGGGGGTCTCTCTTCAAAAATGTTTTTTTCCCACGTTCAGAAAATATAAGTTTTTTTTTTATTCGTTCATGGGATGTGGGCATTGTGGTGAAGTGATTCACACCGGACTATAATCTGTATATACATGTGTCTGCATTGTAAGTGCAGTTGCACTACCTGTCTTCCAGGGGGAGTAGGTCTGGGAATGCTCGAGTTGTATGGGGCTTCTCCCTTGGCTCTGCCCAGGACTCCTCCCCCGGAAGCTGCTGTATAAAAGCTCAGTGCCACATGGTCAGCCGGCCAGTTCACCTAAAGTTCAATGGCTAACCGGCTGGCTCTGTTGTGAGTATATTAAAACCACTTTTCTAATCCTACAAACACGTGTCCGCAGAATTGTTGGTTCCAACAGGCATCGCAGGCTGGGCTAGCAATTATTGCCCATCCCTGAGGGCATTTAAGGCTCAACCACATTGCTGTGGACCTGGAGTCAGATGTAAGCCAGACCAGGTAAGGATGTCAGATTTATTTTCCTAAAGGACATTAGTGAACCAGATGGGTTTTTCTGACAATCGACAATGGTTTCATGGTCATCCTCAGATTTTCAATTCCAGATTTTTTTCATTGAATTCAAATTTCACCATCTGCCATGGCGGGATTCGGACCCGAGTCCCCAGTACATGACTCTGGGTCTCTGGATTACTAGTCCAGCGACAATACCACTGTGCCATTAGGTTCTTATACTGCATGCAGACGACTACAAGGGATGTTATACTTGACCAACTTATTTACAAGTTCATGCAGAACTATTTAAAAAAATATTTTAATTAAGATATTTGAAAATTTTTATAATAATAACAATTACATAAATGTGGTATAATAAACATTTCCACCCCGATCCCAATCTTCACACACCCCAACCATAAAACAACAATCCGCCCCACCCCCGCAACAACACTAGGAACCGAACCTCCCCAAGTCAAGCTCCAGCGTAACACCAGCTCACCGCCCCCCCCCCCCCCCCCACTGTGCTTCCGTGAGTCAGCAGACCCATGCTGTCTTGATAGCGCCCGCCACTGGCACCAAGCAGTCTGTCTCCCCATTGTTCTCTCCCCTCTCCCCCCACTTGGAAAACATATTAAAAGCATCACATTCCCCAGTAAACAAGCATCAGAAAAAATAGTGAAGAAACAGCCACTTTAGAAAAAAAAACACCCAAAAACAGAACCAGCCCCAAAGACGAACCCCCCCACCCCCTCTAACCAGCTCCCTGCAAGACAAAGTTACCTTTAGCCACCTTTTATGAGGTTCACGAAAAATCCAGCACGAGTTTTCAGGATACAAAGAAATAACATTTATTTACAATAACAGATATATACACAACAGCAGCAACTTCCCTTGCTGCTCACTCCTCTCTCTCTCTGCTGGTTCCAAACTGACCAGCTCTATTTATGCAGGGAGTCTGCGAATGATTTCTCCACCCCCCCTCATTGGGGAAGCTCAAACTCCCATAGGATTGTAGGATTGTCATTAGTCCCCAGCCAGTGGTAAGCAGGCAGGTTATAACATCCCTCCCCCCCAAAGTCCAAGGAATCCACCGAAGACGCTGGCGAAGGAGGGCATCGGACTCGTTCTGCCGCAGGCCGGACACCATTTACACGAGGCACTGGGTCGGGCGGCGTGTAACGTGACGGAGACCGGCACTTCCGTGATGAACAGCGTAATGGTTGTACATCCACGGCCCGTGGCCCGAGGATATGAGTGTCTTGTGTCTCCATCTCGGAGTTAGAATCTGCTGCCTCTGTCATCTCGGCGTCTCTATCTCCACGCGGTTCTGTCACGACCTGCAGGCTTTGAGTGAGGCACCAGAGGAAGATTGTGAGGAGAACTTTTCATTGTGTCTGGTCTCTGTGGCTGTAGAAATGAGCTCCTGGGGCGGGGAATCTTTGAAAGGGATAGTCCCCTGGACCGAACGTGGTCTACATGTTTGTGCTGGAGACGACTCTGGGCGTGCATCTGGTAAGAGATAGGGCCCGTTTGGTGAAAGATTACGCCAGGGACCCACTGGGCACCACCAGCAAAATTCCGAATGAACATTGGGTCACCGGGTGCAAACTGCCGATTCGGCCGATGCCGAGAAAAACCATGTTCCTGCCCTTCTTGTGTGCGGTATACTTTTGCGCCAATGTCCGGGAAGACCATGCTAAGGCGGGTGCTAAGTCTCTGGCCCATTAGGAGTTATGCGGGAGCTACCCAAGTCAACGCATGGGGGGTGGTCCTATATGAAAACAAAAAACGAGCCTGTCTTGTGTCCATCGACCCGGAAGACTGCTTCTTTAGGCCTCATTTGAATGTCTGCACTGCGTGCTCCGCCAGCCCATTTGAAGCCGGGTGGTAAGGGGCAGTGCGGATATGGCGTATGCCGTTCATGTTCATGAACCTCGCAAACTCCTCACTTGTGAACGGAGTGCCATTGTCTATGACCAGCACGTCGGGGAGGCCATGCATAGTGAAAGACAAATGCATCTTCTCGATTGTTGCGCAGGACGTTGTGCCTCCCATCTTATGCACCTCTAGCCATTTAGACTGGGCGTCGATTAATAGAAGGAACATGGACCCTTGAAAAGGGCCGGCGAAATCTGCATGCAAGCGCACCCAAGGCCGCCCTGGCCATTCCCAGTGATGTAGGGGCGCGGCCGGCGGAAGCTTCTGATGCTCCTGGCAAATGGAGCAGTTTTGGGCCACCTTCTCAATGTCGGTGTCGAGGCCTGGCCACCAGACATAACTCCGGACCAACATTTTCATTTTGGTCACACCTGGATGCCCATTGTGCAAGTCTCTCAGTATCAGCTCCTGTCCTTTTTCCGGGACAATCACACGCGTCCCCCACAAAAGGATGCCGTCTTCCACGCTGAATTCAGACAGCTTGGAGGAAAATGCCCGCAACTCGCCTGGGAGCTGTCTATGCTGCCCACCATACAGGACTATGTGCCGAACCTTTGACAGGACTGGCTCCGTCTGGGTCCACTCACGGATCTGTGATGCCGTGACAGGCAAGGTGTCCATAAAATTTAAGGTTGCAACCACCTCACCGGTCGTGGGGGTTGACATGGGGCCGGTCGATAAAGGCAATTGGCTCAGTGCGTCGGCATTCCCCATCTGGGTTCCTGGTTTGTACTCCAGAGAATACTCGTATGCAGCGAGCAACAAAGCCCAGTGCTGGATCCGTGCGGAAGCAATGGGCGGTATTGGCTTATCCTCTCTGAAAAGTCCCAGCAGAGGCTTATGATCAGTCATGATAGTGAAGTGACGGCCATACAAGTACTGGCAGAAATGTTTCACCGCAAAGACCACTGCCAGGCCCTCCTTCTCGATCTGCGCGTACTTTTTTTCCGCTGCAGTCAATGTGCGGGAGGCGAAAGCTATCAGCCGCTCGGCCCCGTTCTCCATCTTGTGGGACAGGACGGCACCAATACCATACGGGGATGCATCACATGTGACGAGCAAAGGCTTTCCAGGATCATAGTGGGTTAGTAACCCAAACGACGACAATTGTTGTTTTACCCGCCGGAAAGCGGTTTCTTGCGGCTGACCCCAAACCCAGGTGTGATTCTCCTTTTGCAGAAGGTGCAACGGGGCCAGCATAGTTGCCAGATTGGGGAGGAACTTTCTGTAATAGTTTACGAGGCCGAGAAATGAACGAAGGTGCGAAGTGTCAGTCGGGGCGGGGGCCTGTTGAATCGCGCGCACCTTCTCTGCGACGGGGTGCAAACCTTCGCGATCCACCCGATAACCCAGGTAGACTACTTCCTTCGCCTGAAAGACGCAATTTGTGCAACGTAATGGACTCCAGCCTCCGAAAAGCGCCTAAGGACAGCTTCCAAATTTTCCAAATGTTCCTGCTCCAACGTCCCTCTGATCAAAACGTCATCTAAGTAGACAGCAACACACGGTAAACCTCTCAAAATGCCCTCCATAACACGTTGAAAAATAGCGCAGGCAGAGGATACTCCAAAGGGCAAACGTGTATATTCATACAGGCCCCGGTGTGTATTAATTCTTACATATGGCCGGGAGGCAGGGTCCAGCTCCAACTGTAGGTAGGCGTGATTCATATCTAATTTTGTGAACGAGCGTCCGCCTGCAAGCTTCGCGTAGAGATCCTCTATGCGAGGCATTGGGTATCGGTCGAGTCGGGAAGCCGTATTCACTGTAATTTTATAGTCGTTGCACAAGAGAACTGTGGCATCTGGCTTCATTACAGGTACAATTGGTGCTGCCCAGTCAACAAAACGGATGGGCCTGATGATACCCAAAGTCTCCAAACGACTGAGCTCCCCTTCTACCTTCTCGAGCAAGGCGTAAGGCACGGGCGCGCCCGGAAATAGCGCGGCGTGGCTCCTGGTTCGACTTGGATACGGGCTACAGCCCCTTTTATTTTCCCCAAACTGGGCTGGAATACATCTGGGTATCGTCCTAGCACCTCAGTCAACCCTCCAGAAACTGTTTGGAGGATGTGCTGCCACTGCAACCGCAAATGGCGCAACCAGTCCCGACCCAACAGGCTGGACCCATGGCCGCGCACCACGATAAGTGGGAAACGCCCCTCCTGGCGTCCATAAACAACAGGGGTCATCGTAGTTCCTGCAATGTCCAATGGTTCCCTCGTGTAGGTGGCCAACCTGGCCTGTGTGTCGGTTAATGTAAGGGTCTGTATACCCTGCTTGATGCGGTCGAATGTCCTCTGGGCGATCACGGAGACCGCTGCGCCAGTATCCAACTCCATCTCAAGCGGGTGACCATTGACCCGTACTGTCACTTTAATGGGGGCCACACGGGGAGCTGCCACACAACGCAGCTGCAGGCAGTCGTCCTCCGTCTCCACGTCCTCTGGAGTAGTCGCCGCAGGTTCATCCAAATGAAAGGTACGGCCCTTGGGCTGGCCCCAGTTTCGGTCGGAACAACGGCGCTTCTAGCACCCCCAGGACCGGCAGCCGCGACAGAGTCGGCGCCTACAAGTCTGACACGGACATGGCTCCTCATCCATTGGTTCTGGAGAAGGCTCCCTTCGGGGAGGAATGTCCGACGGCCACTGGTGTCGATCCGGAAGTCGCCTCGCCCAAGGTACCGCAGGGGTGCAGGGGGACGCTTTCGGACGGAAGGGGTTGCGCCCCAAGGCATGCACCTCCATTCCCTGTAACTCCTGCACTCCTCGTTCTGCACTCTCTTGGGACAATATTCTTTGAATGGCTTGTTGAAAAGTCAATGTTGGGTCGGCTAACAACTTTCCCTGTGTGGCCGCATTGTTAATACCGCAAACCAAACGGTCGCGTAACAAGGTCTCACCATAGTCACAGTACTCCGCAATCCTGCATAGCCTGGATAGAAAGTCGGCAAGGGATTCTTCTGGGGTCCTCTCAGCAGTATTAAACCGGTAACGTTGGACTATCGTGGATGGGGTTGGGTTAAAATGTTGCCCCACTAAGTTCACAAGTTCATCAAACGTTTTGGTGTCCGGCGCAGCTGGGTACGTAAGGCTCCTAATCACCCCAAACGTATGCAGGCTGTAGGCGGTGAGCAATATGACCACCTGGCGCTCATTTTTGGTGATGTTGTTTGCCCGGAAATAGTAACGCATCCGTTGTGCGTACTGGTTCCAGCTTTCCAGCGCAGCATCAAAAACATCCAAACGTCCATACAGAGGCATGGTGTAATAGAAAACAACTTCCAACCTGTGTCCAACAAAAGTCCAGGGAGGCAGCTTCAGTATTCACTTTAATCCTCGTCGCCAGTTTTGTGAGGTCCACGAAGAATCCAGCACGAGTTTTCAGGATACAAAGAAATAACATTTATTTACAACAGCAGCAGCAGCAACTTCCCTTGCTGCTCACTCCTCTCTCTCTGCTGGTTCCAAACTGGCCAGCTCTATTTATGCAGGGAGTCTGTTAATGATTTCTCCGCCCCCCTCATTGGGGAAGCTCATACTCCCATAGGATTGTGGTATTGTCATTAGTCCCCAGCCAATGGTAAGCAGGCAGGTTATAACACCACCCAAACAGTCCCTTATTACACATAACACTACTTATACATATACAGCCCAGCACATCAAATCGCGACCACAGTACTCTCCAAGGCTTCATTGTCTTTTAGTTTGCCTCGAACCTCTTTTCTTTAATAAAAGTCCATACTTTGTCTGGTGTTTTGAAGTAGAAGTCCCGTTCCTCAAGTGTGACCCACAGATGGGCTGGGTACAACATCCCAAACTTCACCCCCTTCTTAAAGAGGGCCATTTTTGCTCGCCACTTGGCCAAATCCGCACCCAGGTCCTGATAAATGCACAGCTCACAATTCTCCCACTTGCTGCTTCGTTCTTTCTTGGCCCACCACAGAACGTGTTCCTTGCCCTCGGCGGCTCATTCGCTCAGGGCTTCTTCGTGAGGATTCTTTGCGCTCTATCCACTTCCAGGGGCCGAGGGAACGCCTCAGCCCCAATCAACTTCTCCAGCATGTCCGTCACATAAGCCCTCTCATCCGATCCCTCACTGCCTTCAGGGAGGCCGACAATTCTAAGATTCTGCCTCCTGGACCTGTTCTCCAGGTCCTCCAGCTTCTCCTGCATTCTTTTCTGGCGGTCGTTCATCATCTCCACCTTGGCCTTCAGCACGGTTATGCTCGTGCTCATGCTCGGACACCTTTTTCTCCACCTCCTGGATTGCTCTTCCTTGGGTCTCTTGATTCTGCACAACTTGATCAATCGAAGCATTAATCGGGTCCAGCGTGTCCTTCTTCAGCTTGACGAAGCAATCTTCGAAAAAAACCTCACCAGCTGCTCCATCGACCACTGTGCCGTCTCCCCGCAGCTCTCCGCCATGCTTTCCCGCGTTACCGGCTCTGCTCGCGTCTTCTTTATAGGACTTTGTCTTCTCACACGGCCACTTCAGGTCCAATTCTCCATACACCGGAGGGGGATTTCACCTCATTGTCTCACTCTTCACCGATTTATCCCATACAATCCAGGAAAAAAACGGGGAAAAAAGGTCCAAAAGTCCGTCACAGGCGGGAGCTATCAAATGTACGACCTACTCCTCCATGGCCGCCACCGGAAGTCCCATGCAGAACTATTTAAAAGTCACACACTCTGGTGTGTTCTGATCCTGAAGTCTCACCATCTCTCCTAATTCTGGCCCTGAAGCCTCTCTTTCTGCTGTTGTATGGTCCGAAGGTCTCTCACTCTCCGCTGTTTCCTGGTTCTGACATCACGCACTCTCTGCTGATTTCTGGTCCTGAAATCTCTCATTCTCCCGATGTCTCCTGGCAGACTCCTGCCCCAAATTTCACACATTCCGCTGTCTCCTGTGCGAAGGTCTTTCACACGTTGTTGCTTTCCGCCCCAAAGTCTCTCACTCTCCACTGTTTTTTCCCAAGTATCTTATTCTCTGCTGTTTCTTGCCCCAAAGTCTCACACTCTCCGTCGCTTCTTGCCCTGATGTCTTGCACTCTCTGCTGGTCCCAAATTATCACACACGCTGCTGTTTTCTGGTCATATGTCCCCACAGGCTTCCTCCGGGTGCTCCGGTTTCCTCCCACAGTCCAAAGATGTCCAGGTTAGGTGGACTGGCCATAATAAATTGCCTTTAGTGTCCAAAAAAGTTTGGCTGGGGTTACTGGGTTACGGGGATAGGGTGGAGGCATGGGCTTAAGTGGGGTGCTCTTTCCAAGGGCCGGTGCAGACTCGATGGGCCTCCTTCTGCACTGTAAATTCTATTCTATTCCAATCTATTCTATTCTAATAGCTTGCTGCACCTGCAAGTTACCTTAGGAGACTTTTGAAGTGGATTTTAACTCTAGTCCCAAAAATAGGCTACCCTAGATCGGAAGCACTCTCTCAACAATCACGCTCATCTGAGGTCAATGCAGCAACTTTACTCAGACACTTATTTAAAGTACCCAGATATTCTCAGGGTCTCTAGGTCCCCCTTCAAAAATGGTTCCTTCCCACTTTCAAAAAATACAAACATGTGGGTTTTTATACTACATGCAGAAGACTACAAGAGACATTATACTTCACCAACTTATTTACAAGTTTATGTAGAACTATGTTACATGCAATACACTTTAAAGTGGATAAGTATTTGGTAACGTTAATGATTGTAAAAGATTTTTAAAAAATTCTCAGTTCAAATGCAGAATTCAATCAAACTTTAAAAATACAGTGTCAAAGCTAATCTCAATTTAAGAGTACCATCGACATTCAAAGTAATTCTTTACCTGAATCCCGAGTGAATCATTTGTTGGGGCAGTTGGACAGAAAACCTTACTGTTTTACGATATCCAACTCCTCGACAACTGGAGAAACATTGAAGGAGCCCGCCCAGACCCTTCTACAATGTCTTTGATGTTCTGAAAGGAAACTGGAACAGTTATACCTCCTAAACAGACTACATAGTTCTTTAGCAGCAATGGGTGTTATTTCTTTGATTAACTCGTCCCTTTGAATGTGTTTTTATTATTCTCTATTATTTATTTGTTAAAATAGTTTTATTGTTCACACCGTGAGCCAGTATATAGTCATCGTGTTCTCAAATATGCTCTTAATATCTTCCCTGTTTACCTCTAATTTGTTTTATTGCTAGAGAAGTGATTTTAAACTTTTGAGAGAAGAATGAATTTTTAAAGCCTGTTTTTCTAATTTGCTGAAATAAGAATGACTCCTGAATAAAACAGGCAAAACAATACCATCAAGTCAGCTTTTAAAGTCCCTTTGAAAATGACTTTAAGACTTCCGGTTGCGGCTATGACCAGCTAAGTCGCACGTTTGGCTGCTCCTGTTAGGAAGGTGTTTTCGGGCCGATTGGAGGGCCCCTAACGGCGCTGGAACGGCAATTCCCGGTGGGGGAAGGTTCCCAGAGGAGAACCCCGTCAAATTTATGGTCGTCACCCGAAGTGGGGCAGGAAAAAAAGCGGCAGCAGCTCCCCGAAAAAAGCGGGGGAAGAAATCCAAAATGGCGGCCGGCGGCGCACCCGAGGACTGGAGGAAATGGGCGGAGGAGCAGCAGGCCGCTCTCCTGCGCTTCTTCACGGAGCTGAAAGTGGAGCTGCTGGAGTCGATGAACGCGACGACCACCAGGCTGATGGGGGCACAGGCGACCCAAGAGGCGTCAATTCGGGAGCTGCAGCAGGAGATGACTGTGAGGGAGGAGGAGGCCACGGTCCTCGTGGGTAAGGTGGAGGTGCACGAGGCACTCCACCTGAGATGGAAAACCGATTGGAGGAGATGGATACCCGCATGAGGCGGAAAAACCTGAGGATCCTGGGCCTGGCAGAAGGGCTGGAGGGGTCGGACCTCCAGGGGTATGTGGCAGAAATGCTGGGCTCACTGATGGGGGCAGGGGCCGTCCCTTCGCCCCTGGAATTGGAGGAGGCCTACAGAGTAATGGCCAGGAAGCCAAGAGCAAACGAACCCCCGAGGGCGGTGCTGGTTCGGTTCCAGCGATTCAGTGACCGGGAGAGGGTGCTGAGGTGGGCCAAGAGAGAGAGGAGCAGCAAATGGGAGAACTCGACGGTGAGGATCTTTCAGGACTGGAGTGCGGAGGTGGCAAAGCGGCGGGCCCGGTTCAACCGGACGAAGGCGGTGCTGCATGCCAAGAGAATTAGATTCGGGATGCTGCAGCCAGCGCGCTTGTGGGTGACCTACAAGGACCAGCACCACTATTTCGAGTCCCCGGAGGAGGCGTGGGCCTTTGTCCAGGAAGAAAAGCTGGGCTCGAACTAGAACTTGGCGGTCGTTGCCGCTCTGGTACTTTAAGCTGGACACGTGGCTTTCTGTTGGTTGGATTTTCACTTGGCCGTATTTTTGGACCCTTTTTGTTCTCTATACCAGTTTTTTCTCTCTTTTTCCTGTTATTTATAATGTTATGGTGGGAGGGCGGGGTGGGGGGGGAGTGCCGGGGGTATGTGTTTCTTGTGGGGTTTTTGGTTGTTTTGTATTTATCGGTGGGAGATCGGGGACGGGGGTGGAACTGAAGATGGAGGGGCGGGGAGGGGCAGGGCGAAAGCGCGGGCTTTCCTCTGGTTTCCCGCGCACGGGGCAGAGGAGGGAGGGGGGTGGGAGTAAGGGGCGTGGTCAGCAATGGCTCCCTTTCCCGCGCTGGAGCGGGGTCAAGGAGGGGTGGTAAGGGGGGGGACGTCCCCCATGCCGGGAGGAGCCGGAGTGTGGCAGGGGCAGCCGGGTCAGCGTAAACCAGCTGACTCACGGAAGTACTATGGAGGGTGCGTCGCGGCTAGGAAGGGTCCTAGCCTGGGGGGGGGGGGGGGGGGGGGGCACCGGGTTGCTGCTGAAAAGGCCAGGGAGGAGAAGTTGAGGACTGGAGGGGTGGGGGGGGGGGGGCGCCATCGCCATGGGGAGCGGGTCAGAAAGGGAGGGCTGACTCGGGGCGAGCAGGTGACAGGATATGGCTAGTCGGCGGGGGAAAGGGGCGGGCTGCCCTTCGACCCGGCTGATCACTTGGAATGTGAGGGGGCTGAATGGGCCGGTCAAGAGAACGAGAGTAATCTCGCATTTGAAGGGGCTGAAGGCGGATGTAGCAATGCTACAAGAGACCCATTTGAAGGTGGCGGACCAGGTCCGCCTGAGAAGGGGGTGGGTGGGACAAGTGTTCCACTCAGGACTGGACGTAAAGAACCGAGGGGTGGCGATCCTGGTAGGGAAGAGGGTGTCGTTCGTGGCGGCGGAGGTGGTGGCGGATAAAGAGGGTAGATATGTCATGGTGAAGGGTAGGCTGCAGGGGGAGAAAGTGGTGATGGTTAACGTGTATGCCCCGAACTGGGACGACGCTGGCTTCATGAGGCGCCTACTGGGCCTCATTCCGGACCTGGAGGCAGGGGGCCTGATCATGGGGGGGGACTTCAACACAGTGCTGGACCCCGTGTTGGACAGATCGAGTTCAAGGACGAGTAGGAGGCCGGCAGCGGCAGAAGTGTTAAAGGGGTTTATGGAGCAGATGGGAGGGGTGGACCCCTGGAGGTTTGGGAGGCCGAGGGCGAGGGAGTATTCCTTTTTCTCCCATGTCCACAGAGTCTATTCTAGAATTGACTTTTTTGTATTAAGCAGGGGACTGATCCCGAAAGTACGGGAAGTGGAGTACTCGGCCATAGCGGTCTCAGACCACGCGCCACACTGGGTAGATTTGGAAATGGGAGAGGTGCGAGACCAGCGTCCGCTGTGGCGTCTGGATGTGGGGTTGCTGGCGGATGAGGAGGTGTGTAAGAGGGTCCGGAAGAGCATTGAGAGATATCTGGACATTAATGACACGGGGGAGGTGCAGGTGGGGATGGTATGGGAGGCCCTGAAGGCGGTGATCCGGGGGGAGCTGATCTCCATACGGGCACATAGGGAAAGGAGGGAGAGACAGGAGAGGGAGAGGCTGGTGGGGGAGCTTCTGGACGTGGATAGGAAATATGCGGAGGCACCAGAGGAGGGGCTGCTGGGGGAACGGCGTAGTTTGCAGGCTAAGTTTGACCTGTTGACCACCAGAAAGGCGGAGACACAGTGGAGAAGGGCGCAGGGCGCGGTTTATGAGTATGGGGAGAAGGCGAGTAGGATGCTGGCGCATCAGCTCCGCAAGCGGGATGCGGCTAGAGAAATTGGGGGAGTAAGGGAGAGGGGTGGGAACATAGTGCAGAAGGGGCCAGAAGTAAATGGGGTTTTCAGAGACTTCTATAAGGAGCTGTATCGGTCAGAGCCGTCGACGAGGGGAGGGGGGATGGAGGGCTTCTTGAACAAACTGAGGTTCCCCAAGGTCCAAGAGGAGCTGGTAGAGGGGCTGGGGGCGCAGATAGGGCTAGAGGAGCTAGTCAAGGGGATTGGGCATATGCAGTCGGGGAAGGCGCCGGGGCCAGACGGGTTCCCGGTGGAATTTTACAAAAAATATGCGGATCTGGTGGGCCCTGTGCTGGTGCGAGCCTTCAACGAGGCATGGGAGGGGGGGGCTCTGCCCCCGACAATGTCGCAGGCACTGATCTCTCTGATCTTGAAGCGGGATAAGGACCCCGTGCAGTGTGGGTCATATAGGCCTATCTCGCTCCTGAATGTGGACGCCAAGCTGCTGGCAAAGATCCTGGCTACCAGGATAGAGGATTGTGTGCCAGGGGTGATACACGAGGACCAGACGGGTTTTGTGAAAGGGCGGCAGCTTAATACGAACGTGCGGAGGCTGCTAAACGTCATCATGATGCCGGCAGTGGAGGGGGAGGCGGAGATAGTGGTGGCATTGGACGCGGAGAAAGCATTCGATAGGGTGGAGTGGAAGTACCTGTGGGAGACGCTGGAGCGGTTTGGATTTGGGGAGGGATTTATTAAATGGGTGAAGCTGTTATATTCGGCCCCGACGGCAAGTGTAGTGACGAATGGTAGGAGATCGGAGTATTTTGGGCTCCACCGGGGGACCAGACAGGGGTGCCCCTTGTCCCCCCTGCTCTTCGCACTGGCAATTGAACCGTTGGCGATGGCACTGAGGGGCTCAGGGGGGTGGAGAGGGCTGACAAGGGGTGGGGAGGAGCACCGGGTATCGCTGTACGCGGACGACCTGCTGCTATACGTGGCAGACCCAGAAGGGGGAATGCCGGAGGTGATGGAACTGCTAGCAGAATTCGGGGACTTTTCGGGGTACAAGCTAAACCTGGGTAAGAGTGAGGTATTTGTGATACACCCAGGGGACCAGGAAGAGGGAATCGGGAGACTCCCGTTGAAGAGAGCAGGAAAGAGTTTTAGATATTTAGGGGTGCAGGTGGCAAGGAACTGGGGGACTCTCCACAAGTTGAACTTCTCTAGGCTAGTGGAACAGATGGAGGAGGAATTTAAAAGGTGGGACATGGTGCCGCTGTCACTGGCGGGCAGAGTGCAGTCCGTTAAAATGACGGTCCTCCCAAGGTTTTTGTTTTTATTTCAGTGCTTGCCCATCTTCCTCCCTAGGGCCTTCTTCAAAAAGGTGACGAGCAGCATCATGAGCTACGTGTGGGCGCACGGCACCCCAAGGGTGAGGAGGGTCTTCTTGGAGCGGAGTAGGGAGAGTGGAGGGCTGGCATTACCCAACCTTTCGGGGTATTACTGGGCGGCTAATGTGTCGATGGTGCGCAAGTGGATGATGGAAGGGGAGGGGGCAGCTTGGAAACGAATGGAGAGGGCGTCCTGTGGCAACATATGCCTGGGGGCCCTAGTAACGGCGCCATGGCCGCTCCCTCCCACGAGGTACACCACGAGCCCGGTGGTGGCGGCCACCCTCAAGATCTGGGGGCAGTGGAGGCGACACAGGGGGGAAGTGGGAGGTCTGATGGAGGCACCGTTAAGAGGGAACCATAGATTCATCCCGGGGAACATGGACGGGGGATTTCAGAGCTGGCACAGGGTGGGCATCAGGCAGCTGAAGGATCTGTTTGTAGATGGGAGGTTTGCGAGCCTGAGAGAGCTGGAGGAGAAATTCGGGCTCCCCCCGGGAAACGTGTTTCGACATTTGCAGGTGAAGGCATTTGCTAGCCGCCAGGTGAAAGGGTTCCCCTTGCTCCCCAGCAGGGGGGCGAGCGATAGGGTGCTCTCGGGGGTCTGGGTCGGAGGGGGGAGGATATCGGACATATACAAAGTAATGCAGGAGGCTGAGGAGGCATCAGTAGAGGAGTTGAAAGCCAAGTGGGAGGGTAGCTGGGAGAGCAGATAGAGGATGGGACATGGGCTGATGCCCTGGAGAGGGTTAATTCTTCCTCCTCGTGTGCGAGGCTTAGCCTCATTCAATTTAAGGTGCTACATAGAGCCCATATGACGGGGACAAGGATGAGTCGGTTCTTTGGGGGTGAGGACAGATGTGTCAGGTGTTCGGGAAGTCCAGCGAACCATGTCCATATGTTTTGGGCATGTCCGGCACTGGAGGAGTTCTGGAAGGGGGTGGCAAAGGACGGTGTCGAGGGTGGTGGGATCCAGGGTCAAACCAGGGTGGGGACTAGCGATCTTTGGGGTTGGGGTGGAGCCGGGGGTACAGGAGGCGAGAGAGGCCGGAATACTGGCCTTTGCGTCCCTAGTTGCACGAAGAAGGATACTGATACAGTGGAAGGACGCGAGGCCTCCAAGCGTGGAAACTTGGATTAATGACATGGCAAGCTTTATCCAGTTGGAAAGGGTCAAATTCGCCCTGAGAGGGTCGGTACAAGGGTTCTTCAGGCGGTGGCAGCCTTTCCTCGACTTTTTGGCTCAAAGATAGGGTGCAGAGGTCGCAGCAGCAGCAACCCGGGGGGGGGGGGGGGGGGGGGGAGGCAACAACGGGGGTGGTGGGTTATTTAAGGTTGTAATGTGGACAAATTTGTTCGCAGTTCATGTTTGATGTTAATTGTTGCTTTGTTTGTTTTTTGGGGGGGGGAGGGACAGCGCGCGCGGGGGGTCGGGCGGGGGGGGGGGGGTTATCTGTTAAGAGGGAATATTGTGTAATAGTCTATGGTTAGGGGGGGTAAGTATTTTCATGTAAAAAATCTCTTCAATAAAAATTATTTAAAAAAAAAAGAAAATGACTTTAAAGCTTTTCCATAGAATTTACAGTGCAGAAGGAGGTCATTTGAGCCTTCGAGTCTGCACTGGCCCTTGGAAAGAGCACCCTACTTAAGCCCATGCCTCCACCCTATCCCCGTAATCCCACCTAACCTTTTTGGACACTAAGGGCTATTTATCATGGCCAATCCACCTAACCTGCAAATCTTTGGACTGTGGGAGGAAACCGGAGCACCCGGAGGAAACCCATACAGACACGGGGAGAACATGCAGACAGTGGCCCAAGCCGGGAATTGAACCTGGGACCCTGGAGCTGTGAAGCAACTGTGCTAACCACTGTGCTACCGTGCTGCCCACGGTTGTGATGGCAGAGAGGGCATGGTGAGAAAGCATGATTTAAACATTTTAAAAAGCTTAAAAGTGACCAACTTTAGAGTGGACCTGATTGTTATCTTTGCTTAGTGCAAAGAAACTTTGGCAGCAAGCGCTGGTCATTTTTGTAGTTTAAGATTGCTGAGTAAAAATTGTTATACTTGTATATGTGTTCACTTTCCCAACTCTAAATTATTAAATCCTAAATGATTGTATGAATTCTAGCTTTTTATTCATTAGCATCCTTCTGTGACATGAACACCCAGGTTTCTTTGTACATCATCCTTTCTAATTTCTTACCATTTAAGAAATACTCGCACTTCTGTTCCTTCCACCTGTCACGAAGCACGTTGATGTTAACTTTGAGGGTATCCGAACTTGGAGCAGCAGTTTGTGGGGTGCATAATTTTGTTTTGCTTTGGTGTGAAGAGGCAAGTGAAACCACAGTGATATTAAATAGCCTAGTAATTTGTAACAATTATTAAAGATATTGAAGTAAGTAAAAGTCAAATACACACAAACTGGACGACTGTACTCTCAGACAATAAGAAGTCTTACAACACCAGGTTAAAGTTCAACAGGTTTGTTTCAAATCACTAGCTTTCGGAGCACTGGAAAGAGCAGTGCTCCGAAAGCTCGTGATTTGAAACAAACCTGTTGGACTTTAACCTGATGTTATAAGACTTCTTACTGTGCTCACCCCAGTCCAACGCCGGCACCTCCCCACATCATGGTTCTCAGACAATGACAGTATATGAATTACTAAACACATACACAGTTTGTGTAAAATGTACCCCTTATTCCAAAATATATTTACGATACCTGAACTCTGTAAAATTGCCACTGTTCCCCAAACAAAATCCAAATTAAATAATCAGCTTAAAGTTACCACTCAATATAAGGATGATACTCAAGTCTGGGTTACGTCTTTTCCTGGTCCAGTGAAGATGTTTAAAACTCCCATTACAAAGTTTTTCTGTACTGACTTGACTCTAAGACTTCAAGACTGTTAGCGGTAAAGCCTTCAGGCTTGATGGTTGGAAACTGGCCTTTCTGCTTTCTAAGGCTGCTAAGTGTTACCTGCCCGCCAGGCTAATGATTGTCTGGCCAATTATACCTTTGTTCCTCTTTGATTATGCCTTCTATGTATTCAGCTGTCTGCCCCCATTAACTTCCTTGAGTACATATTAACATATGTATACCTCACTGATTTTCGCAAATATCTATGAGCTGTTTCTCCTCATAAGCCATTCACATTTGATTCTTATCTAAACTGCTTTTTAAACTCATTACGGGAGAGCATAAATGCATATCACTGGAGACTTTTGAATCCTGTATACTGCTGTCTTTGGCAGACTATTGCCTGTTGCTGGACATCTCACATCCTATAATGTTTTGTTAAACTTTGTTTTATTGCTGTTACTAGGTAAATTCAAGACATACCAGAGTCGATTACCTCACATTTTTAGACATTATATTCCATCTGCCATTACCTTGCCCAGTCATTAAGTCTGTTCAAATTTGCCTGTAGTCACTTGACATCTTCCTTACAATGCACATTCCCGCCTACCTTTCTATCATCACAGGTTTGACAATATTACATTTGGTCCCCACCTCCAAATAATTGATAATAATTGTGAACAGCTGGGGCCCAAGTACTGATCCTTGCAGTTAGTCATGGCCAGCCAATGCGAGAATGATTTCTTTATTCCTACTCTCCATTTACTGCCAATCCTGAATCCATGCCAGTAGATTACCTCCCAGCTCATGTGCTTTTATTTTGCTTATCAACCTCCTTTCTAGGGATTTTATCAAAAGCCTCCTGAAAATCCAGATATACTGGGAGAGTCTCCATCCTGCCGCACCCGCTTTCAGGTGCAGCACCTCCCCACCGGCAGCGGTATCCTCCGTCCCGCCAGCCGGCCAGTGGGGTTTCTCATTGTGGGCAGCTCCACGCCGTCGGGAAATCCGCGGGCATGAGTGTGCTGCCGGTAATGCGGAGGATCCTGCCAATGGAGAATCCAGCGCACTATGTTCAATTTTTGTCAATTTTGTTTGCAAAGTCTCTAGAAACTCCAACAAGTTAATCAAACATGACTTCCCATTCATAAACCCATGCGGGCTATGCACAATTACATCATGATCATCCAAGTGCCAATTTATCACATCCTTTATAATAGATTATAAAATTTTCCCTGAAACTGGGGCGGCACGGTGGTTCGCACTGCTGCCTCACGGGGTCGATGACCCAGGTTCGATCCTGGCCTAGGGTCACTGCCAATGTGGAGTTTGCACATTCTCCCCTTGTCTGCAAGGGCGTCACCCCCACAACCCAAAGATGTGCAAGGTTTGTGGGTTGGCCACGCTAAATTGCCCCTCAATTTGAAAAAACATTGGGTACTCTAAATTAAAAAAAAAACATTTTCCCTGAAACTGATGTAAGGCAAACAGGTCTGCAGTTCCCTGTTTTCTCTCTCATTCCCTTCTTAGATAATGGGGTGACATTTGCTACCTTCCAGTCTTCAGGAATCATTTCAGAATCTATAGATTTTGGAAGATGATCACCAATACATCCACTGTCACTTGAACACTTTTTCAACACTCTGGGATGCACATTATCAGGCCCCAGGGTCCATTCAGCATCATTAATTTCTCCAATACGGTCTTCTTAATTATACTAATTTCATTCAACTCCTCATCCTGCCTAATCACTTGGATCTCCATATAGAACATAGAACAGTAGAACAGTACAGCACAGAACAGGCCCTTCGGCCCTCAATGTTGTGCCGAGCCATGATCACCCTACTCAAACCCACGTATCCACCCTATACCCGTAACCCAACAACCCCCCCCCCCTTAACCTTACTTTTATTAGGACACTACGGGCAATTTAGCATAGCCAATCCACCTAACCCGCACATCTTTGGACTGGGAAATTATCTGGGAAATTTCCTGTATCTTCCTTTGTGACAACAGACACAAAATAATAATTTTTTTGACAAAGAGTCATCGGACTCGAAACGTTGGCTCTTTTCTCTCCCTACAGATGCTGCCAGACTTGCTGAGATTTTCCAGCATTTTCCCTTTCGTTTCAGATTCCAGCATCCGCAGTAATTTGCTTTTATTACAAAATAATAATTTATCTTCTTTTCCATTTCTCTATTCCCCATTATGAATTCTCTTGACTCTGCATGCAATGGACCCATATTTCTCTTAGACAAACGCTTTCTTTTTACATTACTATAGAATACTTTCCAATCCATTTTCATGTTTTTTTGCTAGATTGCATTCAAAGTCTCTCACTCTGCTGTTTTCTGGCTCTCATATCGCACACTCTATCTGCTGATTTTTGGTCAAGATGTCTCGTGCTTCTTGCTGTTTGACGGTCCTGACGACCCGCATTTTCCATTGTTTCTTACTCCAAAATCTTGCACTCTCTGCTGTTCCCTGCCTGGAGGTCTCTCAGGCTCTGCTGTTTTCTGGTCCTGAGGTATTACATGTTCTGCTGTTCCTGTCCCAAAGTCTCGCATTTTCCACTATCTCCTGCACGGAAGTCTTGTTGTCTCTACACTTATCCACATTAAATTCCATCTGCCAAATTTTGGTCCAATCTCCTAGCCTATATATATCCACCTGTAAAATCTTTACGTCCTCTTCACTGCCTGCTTTCCCACCTATTTTAGTATCACCTGCAAAGTTTGCTATGTTCCATGCTGTCCCTGCTGGCAAATCATTTGCATAGATTTGTATCATTTGTTTAGATTGTAAACAGTTGAGGTCCAAGGACTGACCCCTTCAGCACTCCGCTAGTTACAGTTCACCAGCCAGAGAAACACCCATTTATCCCGATCCTCCGCTTTCTGTCAAGTCAGCCAATCCTCAATCCAATCTAGTAATCTCTTACTCTACCTCCAATCACCTGTGATCTCACCTTCTGGATCAGTCTTTTATGTGGCACTTTGTCAAACCCTTGTCTAACCCTGTAGTCTCACAATCTCTGCTGATTTCTGGCTCTAAAGGCTCTCACTTTCCGCTGTATTCTGGTCCTGAGGTACTGCACGTTCTGCTGTTCCTGGTCGCAAAGACTCCACACTCTGCAACCTCCTGTCCAAAACATCTCGCGCTCTCCATTGTATTCTGCGCCAAAGTCTCGCTCCACCTGCTGCTTTCCACTCCAAAGTCTTGCACTCTGTTGTTTATTGCGCAGAAGTATCTCAGTCTCTGATGTTTCCTGTCACAAAGTCTCACACTCTCCGCCATCTCCTGCTCCCAAGGTTCACCATTCTCTGCTGCTTCCAGGCCCTGAGGGCCCACACTCTCTACTGTTTTATAGTCCTCGGGTCTCCCCCCTCTCTGCTGTTTTCTGTTTTTAAAGTCACACATTCTGCTGTGTTCTGGTACTGAAGTCTTGCACTTTCTACTGTTTCTCGCCTTGGTGGCTTACACCCTCTGCTATTTTCTGGTCCTGCTGTCTCGCAGTTTCTGCTATTTCTGACCCCAAAGTCTCCCACTCTGCTGTGTTCAGGCCTTGAAGACTCCCACTCTCGGCTGTGTTCTGGTCTTGAAGTCTCTCACTCTCTCCTGTTTTCTGGTCTTAACATCTTTCTGTTTTCTGTTCCAAAGTCTTGCACTCAGTTGTTTTCTGCCCAAAGTATCTCACTCCCTGCTGTTTCCTGCACCCAAGGCTTACTCTTCGCTGTTTCCTGCACAGAAGACTTGCACTCTCTGCTGTTTCCTGGTCCTGAGGTCTCGCACACTCTGCTGTTTCCTGCCCCAAAGTCTCTCACTCTCCACTGTTTCCTGCTACAATGTCTCCCACTCCCCACTGTTTCTTTCTGCTGTTTTCGTGTCTGCACTCCCTGTTGTACCATTTCTGAAGCCTTGCACTCTGCCAAAATGTCTCACACACTTCACCATCTCTTTCTCCTCCAAAATCTCCCAGTCTCCATTGTCTCCTGTCCCAATGAATTTCACTTTCCACTGTTTCTGACCTTGAGGGCTTGTACTTTATGTTGTTTTCTGGTCCAGTACTCTTGCACTCCCCACCGTTTCTGGGCCTGAAGACTCAAAGTTTACTTTGTATCTGACATGAAAGTATCGTAATGTCTGCTGTTTCTGGTTCTGATGTCTCCTGCTCTCTGCAGTTATTTGGTCCAGATCTCTCTGTCTCTTTCATGTTTTCTGGTTCTGAAGTCCCTTACTCTGCTGATTTCTGGTCCTGACGTCTCATACTCTGCTGGTTTCTTGTCCTGAGATTTTGCACTTTCTGCTGTTTCTGGCCTTGGAATCTCACATTCACTTCTGCTTCCTGCTCCTAACAACCTGCTCTTGTTTTCTATGCATATATTCTCACACTTTTTACTGTCTTCTGGTCCTTCGTTCTTGCTCCCTACTGTTTTTGGGTTCCGAAATCTTGCACTCTGATGTTTTCTAGTCCTGAGGTTATTCACCCTCTGCTGTTTTCAGGTCCTAAAGTCTTGCAGTCTACAGTTTTTGCATCCTAATGTCTCACACTCTGCTGACGTCTGCTCCAGAGCTCTCACATTCTCTGTCTGGTGCTAAAGGGTCTCACTCTTTGTGGTTTTCTGCTGCTGACGTCTCTGACTCTCCACGATTTGTTGGTCTCACACCTTTTGCTGTTTTCTTGCTCTCAAGTCTCACAATCTCTGCTGTTTTCTGGGAATAAAATGTCACACTCTCTTGTTTTTATCTTTTCTGCAACTCCTGCACTCCTGTTGTATTCTGGTCCTAAATTCTCAAACTTTCCGCTGTTTCTGACCCCTAAGTCTCGCATTCTCTCCTGTTTACTGCACCCCAAGTTTCTCATTCTCTGCTGTTCCCTGCCCCAACATCTCACACTCTCCACCGTTTCTAGCACTAACGCCTCGACTTTCTGTACTGTTTTCTAATCCTGAATTGTCGCACTATCTGCTGTTTTCTGGTCATAAATTCCCACACACTGTTCTGTTTCTGGTCCTGATGTCTCCCGCTCAACACTGTTTCCCGCTCCTAAAGTCTCACTATTTGCTGTTCCGATCCTAAAGGCTCCGACTCTACTGTTTTCTGGTCCTGCAGTCTTGCACTCTGCTGTTGTCTCACCATTCAATGCAATCATGGTTGATTGGACATTTCAATGCCTTTGACTCACACTATCCCGATAACTCTATACATTTTTGTTCACCAGTGTTACTACATCCTGGGCTAGGGCACGACCAATTCCAGCCCCCCCTCGATCCGGATTCGCAACACAATTCAATTAACTAATAATTCTTGGAAAAATACCCAAAGTCTTTTGCACTTGGCTGCCCAGTGATTGCCGTCACCAAGTTTGTAAATTTAAACATAATTACTTTTGATTTATAAGAATGATCATGAAATATTCAGCAAATACAATTGGTTAGCTATCGTCTATTTCCTAACGCCCCACTTTACCATGCCCCTATCCTCTACACACACATACACACACAAGACAAAAACTGAGGGGAAGTGGGGGACGCAAATAATAAGTAAAAGTAGAAGATAAGTCTTTGTTTCAGTTGGTTGTTTCTCGCACGCTGTCCTTTAAACCAAGCTTTCAGATCGAGATTTCTGCTTTCCAGTCTGTAATGATTTTCACTGCAGATTCATTCAAGTCTTTGCAGTTTCAAAAACTCACAGCCTTTCTGGTGAGAGACAGAGAGAGAGAAAGAGAGCAAGCACTCACAGTTTATTCTTCTGTACCATCTTGGACTCAACACAGAGCTGCTTGGGTCTGTGAAAATCATTCCACTGCGGTATGATCCAATCACCACCTGTTACTGGGCAGATTACAGCCATTTGGCTGACCTCACTGGCCACCAGCCAACCAATCGAACCGTGTCCAACCCCATCTCTCGGGTCCCACAAAGTCTGGGTTCTCCTGTTCGAACCCTAGCAGCAAATACTATGTTGTAACTTCTTGAATTTCTTATTTTCCCTGCTGCTTGACTTAAAGATACACGTCCAACAAGCATCCATGGATCAAAAACGATAATGGCCAGGGCGGCATGTGGCGCAGTAGATAGCACTGGGACTACGGTGCTGAGGACCTGGATTTGAATCCCAACCCTGGGTCGCTGTCCGTGTGGAGTTTGCACATTCTCCCTGTGCCTGCGTGGGTTTCACCACCACAACCCAAAGATGTGCAGGTTAGGTGGATTGGCCACGCTAAAATTGCCCCTTAATTGAAAAACAAAAATAATAAATGGGTATTCTAAATTTTTAAAAAAACAATATTGGCAAAAATAAAGGAGAAATAAGGGAATCAAAAGGAAGGACCCTTACAATCAGAAGTCAATCAACTTCTGCCTTAATCATAGTCAATGACTGAACTTCCACTCCTCCCAAAGATTCGCAACCCTCTCCGCAAAGACATTTCTCCTCACCTCAGTCTTAAATCCACTGCCCTTATTTTGAAATTGTGCCTCCTGATTCCAGACTAATCAACTAAGGGAAACATCTCAGCTGCATCTACCTTGTCCATTCCCTAAAGTATTTTGCATGCCAATAGCAGGTTGGTTAGCTCAGTTGGCTGGACTGCTGCTTTGTAATGCAAAGAGATGCCAACAGCACAGGTTAAATTCTCGTATCAGTTGAGGTTACTGTGAAGGCCCTGCCTTCTGAACTTTGTCCCTTGCTTGAGGTGTGGTAACACTAAAGTTAAATCATCACCAATCAGCTCTCTCTCTCCGGTGCTGAGGTCTTGCCTCAGCAAGAAACAGCCTCTGCTGTTTCTTACCACAAATCTCTCACTCTCCATTGACTCCTGCAGCTAAGGCTCATGCATTCCGCTGTTCCCTGCACAGAAGACTTGCACTCTGCAGGTCCTGAGGTATCACACCCTTGGCTGTTTTCTGGTCCTGAAGTCTCGCACTCTGCTGTTTATTGGCCCTGAAATCTCACTCTCCAATTTTCTGGTCCTGACTTCTCACACTCTCTGCTGTTTTCTGGTCCTAAAGACTTGCACACCCTGTTTTCTGGTTGTAAGGTCTCTCCCTCTTCCCTGTTCTTTGGTCCTGACAATGTACACTCTCTACTGTCTCTGAAGTCTCCCTGCTGTCTCGTGTCGCAAGGTCACAACTTTCCATTATCTCCTGTATCCTAATCATACACTCTCCTATTTTTCCTGCACTGAAGACTAGCAGTCTCTTTTGTTTTCTAGTCTGAATCTTGCACACTTCCCACTGTTTTCTAGGCCTGAAGTCTCGCACATTCTGATGTTATCTCTTTCTGCAGTATCGCGCTCCCTGCTGTTCTCTGGCTCTGAAGTGTCCCCTTTTTGCTGTTATGACCCTGCAGACTTGCACTATCTGCTGTTCTCTGGTCCTGATGTTTTACATTCTCTGCTGTTCTCTGGTTCTGGAGTCTCACACTCCTGACTGCATTCTGGCCCTGAAATCACTCACTATCTGCTGTTTTCTGGTCCTGAAGAGATGTACTGTCCTGTTTTATGGTCCTAAAATATTTCACTCTGCTGTTTTCTCGTCCGAAACTCCTGCACATTCTTCTGTTTCATAATCCTAAAGTCTTGCACTCTGCAGTTTCCTGCCCTGAAGTTTCTCACCCTCCACTGTTTCCTGCTGCAAAGTCTCATACTCCCTGCTGTTTCTTGCACAAAAGATTTGTACTCTGCTGTTTTCTGGTCCTGAAATCTCTCACTCTCTGCTGATTTCTGGTCCTGAAATCTTTTCACTCTCTGCTGATTCCTGGTCCTGAACTCTTGCATTTTGGGCAGCACGGTAGCCTTGTGGATAGCACAATGGCTTCACAGCTCCAGGATCCCAGGTTCGATTCCGGCTTGGGTCACTGTCTGTGCGGAGTCTGCACATCCTCCCCGTGTGTGCGTGGGTTTCCTCCAGGTGCTCCGGTTTCCTCCCACAGTCCAAAGATGTGCGGGTCAGGTGGATTGGCCATGATAAATTGCCCTTAGTGTCCAAAATTGCCCTTAGTGTTGGGTGGGGTTACTGGGTAATGGGGATAGGGTGGAGGTGTTGACCTTGGATAGGGGGTAGGGTGCTCTTTCCAAGAGCCGGTGCAGACTCGATGGGCCGAATGGCCTCCTTCTGCACTGTAAATTCTATGTAATTTCCTGTTGTATTCATTCCTGAAGCCTCGCACTCTGCTGTTTTCAAGCCCTGTAGTCTCTCACTCTCTGCTGTTTCTTCCAAAAAGTCTCCCACTCTCCGTTATCTCCTGCCCCAAAATCTCCCGGTCTCCATTATCTCCTGCCCCAATGCCTCGCACTCTCCACTGTCTCCTGCCCCAAGCAAGCTCACTCTCTGCTGTCTACCCTCATACTTTTGCACACCTCAATCAGGTTCCCCATCAGCTTCCCTGCTCTGAGGAAAACAATCCCACTCTTACCAGCCTCTCTTCATAGCTGAAACGCTCCAGCCCAGGCAGCATCCTGTTTAATCTCCTTTGCACCCAATCTAGTGCAATCACATTTTTTATGTAGTGATGACGATCAGAACTGCACACCGTACACCAGCTGTGGCCTAACGAGCATTTTACACGGCTCCATCATAACTTCTCTGCTCTTGGGCAGAACGGTGGTGCAGTGGTTAGCACTGCTGCCTCACACCACCGAGGTCCCAGATGCGATCCCGGCTCTGGGTCACTGTCCGTGTGGAGTTTGCACATTCTCCCCGTGTTTGCGTGGGGCGGCCCAAAGATGTGCAAGGTAGGTGGATTGGCCACTCTAAATTGCCCGTTAATTGTGTACTCTAAATTTATTTTTAAAAAGAAAGAAAATAACTTCTCTGCTCTTATATTGTAAGCCTCGGCGAATAAAAGCAAGTATCTCATATGCTTTCTTAACCACCTTATCTACCCATCCTGTTGCCTTCGGTGATCTATGGATATGCCCTCTAACGGCCCTGTGGTCCTCTGTATTTCCTCGCATCCTACCGTTCATTGTGTATGCCTTTGCCTTGTTCATCCTCCCAAAATACATCACCTCACACTTTTCAGGGTTAAATTCCATTTGTCACAGTTCTGCCCATCTGACCTGCCTGTCTATATCATCCAGTAAACTAAGGCTTTCCTCCTTGCCATTTACCACATCAAAGATTTTCATGCCATCTACGGACTTACTTATCATACCTCCTACTTTCTAGGCCATTAATGCATAATACAAACAGCAAGGGACCCAGCACCAATCCCTCCGGTACACTACTGAACAGATTTCCAGTCACAAAAACAACCTTCAACCATCACACCCTGGCTCCTGCTGCAAAGTCAATTTCGGATCCAATTTGCCAAATTGCTCTGGATCCATGGGCCCTTACTTTCTTGATCAGTCTCCCTTGTGGACATTGGTAAAAGCCGTACTGAATTCCATGTAGACTACATCAGCTGCACTGCCCTCCTGTACACACTTAGTCACCTCCTCAAAAAATTCAATCAAATTTGTGAGACATGATGTCCCCCTAACAAAGCTATGCTGGCTATCCTTGATTAATCCTTGATTAATCCTTGATTAATTCTGCCCCTCAGAATTTCTTTCAATAATTTCCCTACCACCTAGGTTCGACTCACTGGTCTGTAAATAGTTGAATTATCCCTACTTTTCTTTTTGAATAATGGTATCACATTAGCTGTCCTCCAGTCCTCTGACACCTCTCCTGTGGCCAGAGAGGATTTGAAAATTATTATTATTTTTAGGGGGGAAAATATTTTACTGAGACATTTATAATTTAAACAATTTTAAACATCAGGTTTCAACAAGAACAAAACAACCCCCCCCCCCCCCCCTGTGACCAACCCCAGCCAACATGGCTCACACAAAGAGTACCATCTTCCACAAACAGTACCATTGGTTCTCCTGCCCTTTCCTGTCCCCCCCCCCCCCCCCCGTGCTGACAGCCTAATATTTCTCGAAGAAGGCGACGAAAGGCTGCCACCTCCGGGAAAATCCCTGCAGCGATCCACTCAAGGCAAATTTAATTTTCTTGAGTCTGAGAAACCCCGCCATGTCACTAACCCACACCCCCGACTTATCCTGTAGCCCTCGGTGTATCAGGTGCGGGAAGGTCGAAACCTGCCTCCGCCCAAAATCCCTCACTTGCAGATACCGGAACACTTTCCCATCTGGCAACTCAAACTCCTCCTTCAACACCTCTAAGCTCGGGAAGCCCCTATCAATAAAAAGATCTCCAAATCTCTTGATCTTGCTTCCACCTCCGGAAATCCTCATCCAGCGCCTCCCAGAGCGAACTAGTAATTACCACATATTGGTGCCCACACCGACTCACTCTCCAACCCCATATGCTGTCTCCACTGTCCCCATACCCTCAGGACTGCCACTACTACTGGGCTTGTGAAGTAGCTGGCCGGCCAGAATGGCAGAGGTGCTGTTAACAGTGTCCCCAAACTTGTGTTTTTACATGAGGCTGCCTCCACCCACTCCCATACCGACCCCTCCCCGTCACCCACTTCCTGATCATCGCAATATTCGCCGCCCAATAATACTTTATAAAATTTGGAAGATCCGGTCCCCACCGCCCCCCCAACACCCCCTTTCCAGCAGCACCTTCCTCACCCACGGGGTTTTACCTGCCCAAACAAATCCCGAGATCACCGCATTTACTTATTTAAAGAACGCCTCGAGGATAAAAATTGAAAGGCTCTGAAAGACAAACAAAAACCTCTGGAGGACCGTCATTTTCACGGTCTATACCCGCCCCGCCAGTGACAACGGGAGTGCATCCCACCTCCAATAGTCCCTCTCATCTGTTCTACCAACTGACCCAGATTCAGTTTATGAAGCTGCTCCCACACGCGTGCCACCTGGATACCCAAATACCGAAAGCTCCACGCCACCACCTTGAACGGCATCTCACCCAAACCCTTCTCCGGCCCCCTCGCCTGAATCACAAAGATTTCACTCTTACCCATTTTCAGTTTATATCCCGAAAACCGACCAAATTCCTCTAATATCCCCATAATCCCTCCAAATCCCCCCAGCCGGTCCGATACATACAAAAGCAAATTGTCCGCATAAAGCGAGACCCTGTGCTACAAAGGCCCCCCCCCCCCCCCCCCCCCCCCGGTACTTACCCTGCCAGACCCTCGACGTTCTCAGTGCCATTGCCGACGGCTCTATAGCCAGGCAAACAGCAGTGGGGAAAATGCGCACCCCTGTCTTGTCCCCCGGTGTAATCTAAAATAATCTGATCTCACCCGGTTCATCCGCACATTCACAATCGGTGCCTGATACAACAGCCGGATCCAGTCCACAAATCCCTGCCTAAACCGGCCCAGGTCCTCCCATAGGTATTCCCACTTCACTCGATCAAAGGTCTTCTCTGTGTTCATGAGAACCACCACCTCGCATCCCTCTGGAGGCATCATGATCACATTAAATAACCTCCTGATGTTCGCCGCCAGATGCCTCCCCTTCACAACCCCGTCTGGTCTTCCCCTATTATCCCTGGGACACAGTCTTTGATCCTCGTCAGTAGTTTGGCAATTTACATTTGGCAGGGAAATAGGCCTATATGACCCACATTGTTCCGGATCCTTATCTCGATTTTGAATGAGGGAGATCGACGTCTGTGACAGTCGGGGGAGTACTCGCAGCTCCTTTGCCTCATTGAAAGCCCTTTGCAACAACAGCCCCAATACCCCTGAGAACTTCTTGTCGAATGCCATCGGGTACCGGTCCGGACCTGGGCCCTACCTGACTGCATCACCTCCAGCCCCTCCACTACTTCTACCAGTCCAATCGGGGCCTCCAGGCCGTCCACCAACTGCTCATCCTTCGGGAACTCCAACCTTTCAAGAAACCACCTCATCCCCTCCACCCCGGCTGGGGGTTCCGATTTGTATAACTTACTGTAGAAGTCCCTAAACACCCCGTTCACCCCCGCTGGGTCCAAGACCGTCCTTCACTTTACGAATCTCCCTCGCCGTCTCCTGCTTCCGCAACTAGTGCGCTAGCATCCTGCTTGCCTTCTGTCCATACTCATATACCGTCCCTCTCACCCTTCTCAACTGCCCCATCGCCTTACCCATAGATAATAGCCCAAACTCCATCTGCAGCCTCTGTTGTTCCTTCAGCAGCCCTGCCTTCGTGGCCTCCGCATATCTCCTTGTCCACCTGCAGGATTTCCTCCACTAGCCTCTCTCCGCCAACTCCGCCTTCGCCTTATGTGCCCAAATCAAAATAAATTCCTCCCTGACCACTGCCTTCAGTGCCTCCCAAACTGTATCTGCTGAAACCTCCCCCATTTCATTAATCTCCACATATCCCTGGATGGCTTGCTCACCTCTTCCTCTGCCAACAGTCCCACATCTAGCCTCCATTGTGGGCGCTGGGCCCCTCCCTTTGCTCACTCGTAGGAGCACCCAGGGAGGGGCATGGTCCGACAACATTATTGCCAAATACTCAATATCAACCACCCCTGCCAATAACGTCTTGTCAAACACAAAAATGTCTATTTGGGAGTACACCTAGTGTACATGGGAGTACAATGAAAATTATTTTGCCGTCGGTCTCCCAAATCTCCACGGCTCCCCCCCCCTCCCATGTTTTCCATGAACCCCTGGAGCTCCTTAACTGTTGCCGTCACCCTCCCTGACCTCGAGCTTGACCGGTCCAGCCTCAGATCCAGGACCGTATTGAAGCGCCCCCCCCCCCCCCCCCCCCAATAATTACCGATGAGAGTCCAGGTCAGGGCTCCTCCCCAGCACCCGCTTCATAAATTCAACATCGTCCCAGTTCGGGCATAAATGTTCACTAACATCACCAGCATCCCTTCCAGTTTCCCGCTCACCGTAACATACCTTCCCCCACAGTCCGCCACTATACTTCCCACTTCATACGGCACCCGCTTATTGATCACAATCGCCACCCCCATCATGTTAGAGTCCAATCCTGAACAAAATACTTGCCCAAACCATACCTTCCTCAGTCTAGTCTGGGAAGTGCAGTGGAGGGGTTAGCAGAAGGTTATTGGGGGGATGGGGTAAGGTTTGTTGTTGGGGGACTGGGTGGGGGGAGGAGACGTACTACTGACAGGGATAGGGATTTTAAAATGTAGTGGGAGGAAGATCGATGACGATGGGTGCCCGAGGGCGGGCCCCCACCTTCTAGTCTGGCCCCCACCTTCAGGTGAGTCTCCTGTAGCATGGCCATATCCACCTTTAATCTTTTTAAATGTGCAAACACACATTGACCGGCCCATTCAACCCATCCCACGTGATCAGTCCCCTCCCCTCTTTCCCCCGCCGATCAACCATAGTCCCTTTTGGACCAGCCTCCAGTCTGCGTACCACACCTCCTCAGGCCCGCCCTCGGGGCACCCATCATCATCGATCTTCCTCCCACTACATTTTAAAATCCCTATCCCTGTCAGTAGTACGTCTCCTCCCCCCACCCAGTCCCCCAACAACAAACCTTACCCCCATCCCCCCAATAACCTTCTGCTAACCCCTCCACTGCACTTCCCTGAACTAGCCCGTCCAGCTAGCCTGATAGCTCCGGCCCATGGCGCCTAGCATCCTTCCCACCCACTGATTCCCCTCCCCCCCGCTCAATCATCCTGCCAGTGCATACAGAAACAACCCCTCCACAAGCCGAATCGAAGATATCAACCCCCCATCTTCCAACAAGGAACAAAACCAAACCTGAAGGTGAACAATGGCCCCAAACACAAACTAAACGCAGCGCCAAAGCATTGCCACCAAAGTTCAAAGTCCACCTTTTCCTCCCAGTCTCTGATAAATTCTATTGCCTCCTCCGCCGTCCCAAAGTACAGTTCCCGGCCTTCGTAGGTCAACCACAGACGTGCTGGCGGGTACAACATCCCAAACTTCACCGTCTCCTTGTAAAGGGCCATCTTGGCCTTATTAAAACTCGCTCTCCTCTTGGCCAGCTCAGCACCCAGGTCTTGATATATTTGAAGTTCACTGCCCTCCCAGGTGCAGCGCCTAGTCTGCCTGGCCCACCTCATGATCAGCTCCTTGTCCAGGAAATAGTGCAATCACACCACCATCGCCCTCAGTGGCTCGTTCCCCTGGGGCTTCCTCATTAACGCCCTATGCGCTCGATCCACCTCCAAAGGCCAAGCGAATGCTCCCTCTCCCAACAGCTTCTCCAACATCCTCCCCAGCGTCGGCTCATTCACTTCCCTCCACCAGGCCCACAATCCTAATTTTCTGCCTGCGTGATCGGTTCTCCAGGTCCTCAACTTTCTCTTGGAGCCGCCTCTGCTGATCCCGCATCAGCCCCATCTCTGCTGCCGTCGAGGTGAACTGCTGCTCATGTTCCCCTGCCACCTCCTCTATCTTCTGGATCGACTGTTCCTGGGCCTCCAGCTTCGTCTCCACGCAGTCGATTACCGCCTTAATTGAATCCACTGCCCGGGCCAGGTTTTCCAGATTCTCCTTGCGTTGCTGGGTGAAATTCTTGTTCAGGAAGCCCACCAGTTACTCTGTTGACCACTGAGTTGGCAGGGCCGCTCCCAGACCCTCCGCCATCTCCACGTGCGGCAGGCACCGCACCAACATTTGCAGTGTGCTGCCCCCTTTTGTGACCGCTTCTGGCCCTCAGCTCCATACACCAGTGGGTCAATCTCTTTTACTTACTCTCCTGCACCATTTTGCCTCCTCACATCCACTTGTTAACCGGGGAAGAGGTCTGAAAAAAACGCCACGAGCGGGAGCCACGAAATGTGCGACTACTCACACCATGGCCGCCACCGGAAGTCAGGATTTAAAAATTATTGTCAGAGCCCCTGCAATCTCTCTCCCTTGCCGTCTACAACAGCCTGTGATACATCACATATAGGCCTGGGGATTTATCCAGTTAAGCCCACTAAAATTGCAAATACTTTCTCCCTCCCAATACTAATTTGTTCCATTATATCACAGTCCCCCTCCCTGATTTTTATACCTACATCATCCTTCTTGGATACAGATGCAAAAAAACTCATTTAAAACCTCAGCTACGTCTTTCGGCTCCACACAAACATTCCCACTTTTGTCCCTAATGGGCCCTACTGTTGCCCTGATTACCTCCTTGCCCATAAAACATTTTGGGATTTTCCATTATTTTGTCTCCCAGTATTTTTTCATGCCCCTTCTTTGTTCTCCTAAATTCTTTTTTAAGTACGCTCTATACTTTCCATACACCTCTAGGGTTTCCATTGTTTTGAGCCCCTCCAATGTTGGTTTTTCTACAAGTAGCTGCTTCCAGGCCATTTTGGCTATTTGTCTTATCATATCAAAATCAGCCGTCCCCCAATTCAGAAACTTTACTTCAGATACATCTTTGTCCTTTTCCATAACTACCTTAAATCTTTTTTTAATTTAGAGTACCCAACTTTTTTTTCAATTAAGGGGCAATTTAGCATGGCCAATGCACCCATCCATCACGTCTTTGGGTTGTGGGTGCAGGACCCATGCAGACACAGGGAGAATGTGCAAACTCCACACGGACAGTGACCTGGGGCCGGGATCCAACATGGGTTCTCGGTGCCATAAGGCAGCAGTGCTAACCACTGCGCCGCCATGCCCCCCTCAAATAGCTTGAATCTTACTCAGTTCTGATCACTAGCACCAAAACGCTCCCCAACTGACACTTCTACCACCTGCCTGGCTTCATTCGCTAAAATTAGGCCCCGTTCCCACCCTCACTTGGAGGACTTTCTGCGTACTGGCTCAAAAAGCTCTCCTGGATGCACTTTAGGAATTCCGCCCCTTCTGAGCTTTTCACACTTTGACGATTCCAATTAATATTGGAGAACTTAGAGTCATAGGAATTAGGTGCAGAAGTAGTCAATTCAGCCGTTCGGGCCTGCTCCGCCTTTTAATCAGATCATGGCTGATCGCTTCCTGGTCTCAAATCCACTTCCCGACCTGTTCCCTTTAGCCCGAAAATAGTGGTAACATGTCTATCTTTGCTCTGCCTTCCAGACTGACTTGACTTTGATTATTTGGCGTTGCATCACTCCCTACTGTGCCTCTACTCTGTATTCCATTCTCCTGCCAAATTAGTTTAACCCCCCCCCCCCCCCCCCCAAAGCACTAACCCCAAGGAGGGAACACACCAATCTGGCATCATACCTCTCCTACCACTATTGGTCTTCCAGTCTTAATCCTCCCAGCGCGTGTAGCTGAACCACACACAGAGCTGTCAATTTGGCTCTGGCTGCACTCTCAGGGGAACCGGCACTCTCACCATTTTCCAACACAGAAAAATGAGTTCTTAAATGAGATGCACTCCGACTACCTGCCTGCCCCCCCCCCCCCCCCCCCACTTCTTCTGACTGGTGGTCACCCATTCCCTCTCTGGCTGCACTTCCTCAACTGCGGGATGACCACGTCTAGAAACGTGCCCTCTACTAACTTCTCAGTCTGCTGCTGCTCCGAAGCCCGGCGCTCAAGCTGGTCAAACCGCTGACACTTCCAGCACATGTGGTCATCCAGACTTCAAGGATTGTCGAGGAATGCTGCAAGTAACGGGACTGAGCTCCCCAGTCATATTTTCAACTTCAAACACTAGAACCTTCAATTTATGCCAGATAGAAAATTATTTAAATTATTTTTAAAATAATCTAGAACTCATCTTATCTTAATGTTGCTCTAAAATGGAGAAAGCAGCCTACCCACTGCATCCCAATCAGCCCTCGCCCTTGTGCTGACCTTACTTGTCAAAGCCAGTCTGTCGAATTCCGGCCCCGCTGACTGTCTGGAATCTGGAGCGCTCTGTTCCGCGCCGAGGCTCCCTCACGGGTCAGCTCCCCAGTGCAGCTCACTCCCAGCAGCTGAAATGCTCACCAAATAACTAGCCTCTACTGTGACAGAGCAAGACCACTTTTTTGAAGATGATGAAGTTAGAAAGCAAAAAGGCAAAGGAGCAGCTCCCCCCCCCCCCCCCCCCCCCACCCACCCAGAAAATTTCCACTTCGTTCAAAATTCCCAAATGCACTCATTTGGAGTGCGTCTCACTTGGGATGCGCTCCGGAAAAATTGCACGTGCCCCTGCTGATGCTCCTGAACGCGAGCTCTCTCTGCTGTCTCCTGGTCCTGAAGTCTCACACTGTTGTTTACTGGCCGGAAGGCTCGCACTGTATGCTGTTTGGTGGCCATAAGTTTAACACTCTCTACCCAGGCGCCTCTTGCCACGTTCTCCCTCACTCTCTTTTGCCAAAGGGTCACCTGGACTCGAAACGTTAGCTTTTTTCCCTCCCTACAGATGCGGGAGAGTGGGACTTCAGGACCAGAAAGGAAGGGGGAGACTTCGATGTCAGAAGCAGCCGAAAGTGCGGGACGTCAGGACCAGAAAGCAGCAGAGAGTGAGGGAGAACCAAAAAGAAAACGCTGGAAATTCTCAGCAGGTCGCGCTCCTGTTTTCCTGGTCCTGAAGTCCCTCCTTCTCCATTGCCCCCCCCCCCCCCCCGGTCCAAAGAGTCGCATTCTCCGCCTTTCCCTGCTCTCACTCTCTGCTGTCTCCTGCCGAAACGCCTCAGACGACACCGGCTCCTACCCCTAACTCTCACAAGCTCTACTGTTTTCGGGTCCCATTTTCGGCTGCTCTCTGGCCCTAATGTCGTGTACTCTCTTCTGTTTTCTGGCCCTGAAGCCTCCCACTCTCCGCCGCTGCCTTGTACTCCCAAAGCTCACAATCTCCGTTGTTTGGTTCAGGTTGTGACTTCTCGCACTTTCCACTCTTCCTGCCCCGAAGTCTTTCATTCTCCGCTGTTTGCTGCACCGATTTGCCCTCTCCGCTGCTTCCAACTCTCGCACACTTTGCTGTTTTCCGGTCAAATCTCTCCGCCGTATTCTAGCTCCAAGGTCTATCACATTTTTCCCTTTTATTCCAGCCCCTAAGTCCCTCACAACTTTAACCGTTCCTCATCCCAAAGTCTGTCACGTTTTTCGTCGATCCTGATCCCCAAGGTTCAAAGCGCCCACTGGTTTCTGATCCCAAAGATCCCAAAAAGCGCCTCCCGCTGTTTTCTGGCCCCAAATTTCCAGCACTTTCCGCTATTCCTCATACCAAAGGCTCTCACACCTTCCTGCTCTTTTACGGTCAGATCTCTTAGTTTCCATTGTTTCTGGTCCCAAAGTCTCCCACATTTCCCGCAGTTCCACATCGCAAATCCTCTCACAAATCCCGCTTTTTTTCTCGCCCCAAAGTTTCTGTTTTCCTGTCAAATCTCTCGCACCGTCTGCTTTTTTCAAGCCCCAGATTCTCACATTCCCCGTTGTTCCTCTTCCCACAGCCTCCCAAATATCCCGCTTTTTTTTCTAGCCCCGAAGTCTCTCATACTTTCCGCTGCTTTCTTATCCCAAAGTCTCTCAATTGTTTCGCTGTTCCTCATCCCAATGTCCCTCACATTCCCTGTTTTGTTTTTATCCCCCGGGTATGAGAGATACTTACTGCTCTTTTCTAGCTCCAAAACCTCAGGTGACCCCTTTTTTTCAAGCACCAATGTCTCTTAATATTTCCGCTGTCTCCCAGATCCTTCACTGTTCCTCATCCCAGTCTCACACTATCCGATGTCCCTCACCCAAAGGTCTCTCACAGTTTCCGCTATTTTCAGGTCCCACAGTGTCTCACACATTTCGGTGTTCCTCATCCCAAAGGCCCTCACACATTCCTGCTGTTTTCCGGTCAGACCTATCACACTTTCCTCTTTTCTGGTCCCAGTCCCTCACATTTCCCGCCGTTCCTCATCCCAAAGTCTCTCACACTTTCCGCTGTGTTCTCGCCCTAAAGTCTCTCAGTTTCCACTGTTCCTGGTCCCAAAACCTCTCACAATTTCCTGTTGCTTTCTCGATCCAAAGTCCCTCACACGACCCTCTGTTTTCCGGTCAGATCTCCCATGATTTCCGCTGTTTTCTTTTCCCAAAGCCTCTCACATTTCCCTCAGCTCTTCTTCCGAAAGCATCTCACATTTCCCGCTTTTGTCCACCCCCAAGGTCTTTCATACTTACCGTTGATTTCTGGACCTAAAGCCTCGCAACATTTCCGCTGTTCCTCATCCCAAAGTCTCTCACACTTTTCGCTATTTTCAGTCCCAAAGTTACTTACAATTTCCGCTGTTCGCTGGTCCCGAAATCTCACATTTCCCGCCGTTCCCCAACCAAAGCCTTTCTCGCTTTTTTTCTAACCCCAAAGTATTTCACACGCACCCCGGCTTTCTGGGCCGAAAGTGTCTCAACGTTTCCGCTGTTCAAAGCCCCACAAAATGTTCGCTGTGACTCTTCCCGAAGTCTCTCAGTTCCCGCTGTCCCTCTTCCCAATTTTTCACGCTTTCCGCTATTTCTGGTCTCAATGTCTCCCACATTTCCCGCTCTTTTCGAGCCCACAACGTCTCTTTCGTTTTCCGCTCCTCTCTGGTCCGAGATTCTCTGTCACTTTCCGCAATTCCTTATTCCTAAATCGCTTTTTTCTAGTGCCATAGACACTCACATTTTCCTACTGTTTCTCGATCAAATCTCTCAGAATTGTCTCTGCTTTCTGGTCCCAAAGCTTCTCACATTTTTAGCTGTTCCTGGTCCCCAGTTCTCCCACATTTCCCGCTCTCTTCCAGAACATAGTACAGGTACAGCGCAGAAGACCATTCGGCCCATCGAGTCTGCACCGACCCATTTAAGCCCTCACTTCCATCCTATCCCCGTGACCCAATAACCCCATCTAACCTTTTTTGTCACTAAGGCCAATTTTTCATGGGCAATCCACCTAACCTGCACACCTTTCTCGCCCCAACGTCTCTCGGTTTCCCGTGTTTTCTGGTCCCCAATTCCCTCACACTTTCCGCAATTTGTCATCCCAAAGTCTTTCACACTTTCTGTTCTTTTCTTGCTCCAACGTCTCTCGCATTTCCCGCTGCTGCCAATCCCAAAGCCCAACACATCTCCCGCCTTTTTCTAGCCCCAAATCGCCCACAGCCTCCGCTGTTCCTCATACATAGATAGATAATTAGGAACATCCCAAAGACGCTCACACTTTCCGCTATGTCCTAGCCACGAGGTCTCACATTGTCCGCCGCTTGCGGGTCCCAAAGTCAACATTTCCGCTGCTCTCTTGCCCCGATGTCTCCCAAATTCTTCACTGTTCCTCATTCCAACTCTCTCACACATTCCCCGCTGTTTCTCATCCCAAAGTCTCTCACATTTCCTGCAGTTCCACATCCCAAAACTCTCACATTTCCCGCTGTTTCTCATTCCAACTCTCTCTCATTCCCCGCTGTTCCTCATCCCACCATCTCTCGCACTTTCCACTATTTCCTCGCCCCAATGTCTCTCAGATTTCTCATAGATCATCATCCCGAAGTCTCTAACACTTTCCTCTGTTCCTCATCCCAAATTCTCACATTTACCGCAGTTCCACATCCCAAAATCGCTCACGTTTACTGCGAACCTCATCCCAAAGTCTCTCACATTCCCACAGTTCCTCATCCCAATGTCTCTCACAGTTTCCGCTATTTTCAGGTCCCAGAGACCCTCACACATTGCTGCTGTTTTCCGTTCAGATCTCTCACAATTTCTGCTGTTTTCTGGTCACAAAGTCGATCATATTTCACGTAATTCCTCATCCCAAAGATTCTCACACTTACCGCATTTTTTCTCGACCCAAAGCCTCTCACACTTTCCTCTGTTCGTCATCCCAAAGCCTCTCACATTTCCCGTTTATTTTGTCGCGATCCCTTACACTTTCTGCTCTTTTCGAGGCTCAAAGTTTTCTCTCACACTTTCCGCTGTCGCTTGACCCGGCTTACCGCTGTTTGTTTGGAAACTGGATTGTTGTTTGGACCTGGAGGGGACGACAGAGGTCGGCAGGGGCGAGTGATTTTAAAAGGATGAGGATCATTTGAAAATCGAGTCTTTACCTGATGGGGAGCCAATGTCACTAAATTGGCTGGCTGCGGGTGGTAGGTGAACGGGACTTGGTGTGAGGCTCTTAGCATCTCTGCCCAATGAAATGTTGCCTCAAAATAGGCAAGAACGTCCCGACAAATGCCTCAGCCTTAACATTAAATGCTACGGTTACGACATAGGTACTGAATTTAAGTTCCTATATGTGCTCCACAAGGCAAGAAATAATAATTGGAGCAAATGATAGGCAGGCGTTTTTTTTGGTTACAAAAGTATTGATTGCCTATATCACTAATTTGCTCAAAATCGTCTCAACAAATGTTTTGTGGCGGAAGAGGAGCTTTAGAGGCGACTGCTGCGGGCGCTGAGCAAGGTGGGGCGAACACTGAATAGAGCGGGGGCGTGGCCCGCGTCGCGCATGCGCTGAAGCGCCGGCGCCCAGCGGTGCGCAGGCGCGGCGTCGGCGGCGGGGGATGAGCCTTGCGCAAGCGCGGTGGTGGTGACGTACGCTTTCCGGTCGGCTCAGGCGCCCTCCATGCGTTGAAAAGAAAAGAAACGGAAGGAGACGCGCTGTTAACGGACGTGCTGTTGTCGTTAATGTTATAGATCGAAATTAATCTTTTTGCTGAGGTTTCCCGGAGCCTGTATTGTCTCCTCTCTGGTGAGTAGTTTCGCTCTGGGTTTGTTTTCGGGGTCTCCTTTCCGAAAGCGAGTGCGCGGTCTGTCAGCGCGTGCGCGCGGCCTGGGCCTCGCCGCCCAGGCCTCATTTTCCCGGGTGCGCCTCGGCCTTTTGTTTTCCTCCTTTTAATCGACGGCTTCCCTCCGCCGGCGCCTGTTTGCGGGTCGACATCGTGGGCTGTGCTGCCCCTGGAATATATTTTCGCCTACTTCTGGTAAACTGCGGATGCCGCTGGGTGCCGCGTTGAGGCCTAATTCGCCGCTCCTCTCCCCCCCCCCCCCCCCCCCCCCCCCTCCCCGCCGCCTGTTTCCTCCCGGGGTTTCCACAAAGCCGACATTTGCCCGGTTTTGTATTTCCCCTACGCGACCAGTTTAAAAGTGAAGTACAGTGGCCTGATCGTGAGGAGGTGTACGACAAGCGATTGAAGGCGACGGTATGTTTTCTGTTTTATATTCAATGACAATGTGCGGTTGTGTAGTGGTTGGATTTCCCTACTGCGAAAGTCGATGGGAAATAATTGGCTGAAGCCTGAACAACAACTGAGGTAGCAATAGACAAACCTAATCATTTTGGTGAGTAAATGGTGACTAAACAGAATGAATCCTGAATGGGTACTTCCACGTCTAAAAGCTACACTCAGGTGATGTTTACGTTGCAAGCCATTTTAGAAGTCACTTACCTGTTTCAACATATGCATTTACGAGATTTAAGAGATTTTAAGAGTTTGGGAGATTTTTTTAAAGCCAGAGGATTTTCTATGTACTTAAGATGTCTTTGGTAACTGGAAATCATATTTTAAAATTGTCCAAGGCAAACTTTTGAAAATGTAATGTTACAAACTCTTCGGAGATACGATTATGAAACTGCTCTTCGGAGGCCTGCGTCACATATAGGCAGTATTCAGTTATTGGAAATTTATTTTAAAGATAACATTTTTTTGAAATAAAATGTTTATTCATTGGACCAGCTGTGACCTGAAATGTGGTTTTATGCAGGATTGTACTGTTCAGAACCATCTAAGCAGGACAGTTGAGGTCTCTACAGCAGAGATTTGGCACTTGCTTGGTTAATGATCATATACCTTCACATCTCCCCTGAAAATACCTATTTTTGCAATAAAATCTTATCTTTTCCTCTGCTTTTCCTTCCCCAAGTCAATTTGAGGTTTGAGCTCGCCTTGTAATATCACTAACTGGTCAGCCAACTTGCAATCCTAGGTTTGCACTTGGAAAGTTTCATGGCCTATGTTGGTTAACGCAGGATACTTAGTCAAATTTGCCTTGTCCATTTGAGTTCAGAGAAGGAGAAAGCTTTCAACTGGCAAATTATTGTGATTGATGCATGTTGGGAGGTGGGGGGGTGAGAATTTTACAGTTGTAGTGTAGTTCTGTGTATTTTCAGGGGGTGGGAGAGTGTGAATGACATGGACCAATTCTGTCTTGTATTCTCGGGAGGTATATTCATTGAGCTCCTAACTGTCGTGGGTGCCCATGACTACATAATGCACCAAAAACATTTAAAACAATTCCATATAGAGATTCATCGAGCCATCCCTTATTAAGTAAATAACTTTTTATAGTCCAGTTGACTTTGTCAATGTCATTATCTGGTTACAGGAGGAGAGGAAGAAAGAATGTCAGCTGTAACTCAATGGGTAGCACTCTCCTTTTCAGTCAACGTAGTGATTTCAAGTCAAACTACAGAGAATGAACACAAAATCTAGACTGCCTCTGTCACTGAGCTAAATCGTTGGCTTTTAAAGCAGGCCAGCAGCACGGTTCGATTCCCGTACCAGCGTCCCCGGACAGGCGCCGGAATGTGGCGACTAGGGACTTTTCACAGTAACTTAATTGAAGCCTACTCGTGACAATAAGCGATTTTCATTTCATTTCATTTGAGGAGTGCTGCATGATCAGAGGTTCTGTCTTGAAATGTTAAACCAGCATAGTCAGTTGGAGTATGGCACATTTCTGAAGTGCCAGTTAGTTCTCCCTTGCATTGTTATCAATATTTATTTATCAACCAACATCGATTTATTAAAAGGTTAAATGGTCATTATTGCTGTTTTTAGGGCAACACGGTGGCGCAGTGGGTTAGCCCTGCAGCCACATGGCGCCGGGGTCCCAGGTTCGATCCCGGCTCTGGGTCACTCTCCGTGTGGAGTTTGCACATTCTCCCCGTGTTTGCGTGGGTTTCACCCCCACAACCCAAAGATGTGCAGGCTAGGTGGATTGGCGGCGCTAAATTGTCCCTTAATTGGAAAAAATTAATTGGGTACTCTAAATTTAAAAAAAAAATTATTGCTGGTTTTATATGGGCATTCTGTGTGCGTGTTACCTGTTGGCTGGGAAGTACTTTGGGCACATCCTGCAGTTGTGAAAGAAGCTATATAAATGTGACTTCTATATCTTCTCAAGCTAGAGATTCAGCACAATTAATCAGTCTTTGAAAGTCAAGTGCTTATATGTCTAATATATTTACAATTTAAATGCAAAAATTGTTGAAACTGTCTCTCTTCAGGATTTTTAAGAGGAAGAAATACTATCAACTGAAAGGAGTCATGTCTAATTCAGAAAGTGAAGGATATGTTGTCCGTGTCCGTGGATTACCCTGGTCTTCTGCTGCTGATGAAGTGTTGCGCTTTTTTTCTGGTATGTAAAATGAAAGGGATAACAGAAGGGATCAGAAAATTTAAGCTGAAGGTAGTCAAAGTATCAACTTCTTGTACATTACCATGTCAAGTATCTATTTCACATTGATTATGGTAAGATTCTAAATAACTGATCAATTCTGTTAGGTTTTAATAATTAACCTTGTGTACAGTGTACATCAACCTTAAGAATGAATGCTTGATACATCAATGATCTTGCAATGAATATTATCCTATCCAAATAATTCTGTGACATGTTGATAAATATTTTGCACATTTTTATATCTACATTTTTTTACATCGTCTCCAAAGCTAAGATTTCAAAGTAATTGACATACCCTGCAGTACTCGTGCACTACTGTGTGCGACCTGTTACTTTGGTGCAACTTGAAGTTTGCAGTGACCAATTTACATTGCTCATGACTCTATTTTTAAGTTACCTGCAGTTGAAATAATTAATTTTTAATATAATTTCTGAAAATGTCCCGAGAGAGACCTGAATGGCGCTATCTTTGAGGGTAAGTATTATTGCTGTTGATTTTTGCTAACTTCTATGTACTGAAGAGTGAAACTCCCTTTAATCAATTCCACTCAAACTTTAGGGATAGAATCCGCTTTAAGATCATTGAGGTTCAGTTTAAATACTGCTCGGTTTCCAAATAAATGATCGTAGTTGCTTTTCCCAACTTTATGTTTTGTCGCCACTTTTCATAACATTTTAAAGAATTTGAATTATGCTGTCCTGCAGGTTACAAAAATGCAGAACAACGACGATAAGTTTACATATACAGAATTCTGACTGACTCTCCCCCCCCCCCCCCCCCCCCCCCCCCCCCCCCCCCCCCCGGACATGCATTCACGCAATTATACTCTGAAAGCCCTATTTCTTAATTATTTATGGGTAGCTGAACAGCTACAATACATCCCAAGTAGGTAATGTGAAAGTCTGCCCTAAATGTTATCAAGTTTGTAGGCTTTGATCCTGTCCTCGCTGGGCAATTGTGCCTGATCTTGTGCAGTTGAATCTATTGAGATGTAAAAATGGGCACTTAAATCATGATTGGGCACGGTGAACATAGACTTATGAAAACAAATTGTTTGACAAATCTGATAACCATTTATTGTAACTAAGTTGGATACGGTGCACACCAGTGGATGTAGTGTATTTGCTTTTCCAAAACATGTTTGATAAGATGCCACATGAGGGCATTGAGCTATGCTCAGACTCATTGCAACTTGGTAATATGGTGCAGTGAGGTAATTAGGAAAGGTAAATGGTAAGTCTAATTCTGCTGTTTTTCAGTTAAAAGTGCAGTGTGTAGCTTCATGTCTGATTGGCTGAAGCTGCCCCCACCCTAATTGCTGAGAGGCAGTTATATCAGTCACCTGAGGCCTGTTTAGGGGCACATGGGTGCTCATTGTATTCTTCTCTTTGAAACTTTAGTGTGAGTCATCCTGGTTACCTGAGGTCTGTATAAAAGACAGACGGAAAGCGCACTCAATAAGCTTTGCGCAGGTCAAAGAGACACAGCCTGAGTGAGTGAGACACATCCAGAGTGGGAATTGTAATTTCGTGCAGTGAGGTAATTCGGTGCAGAGGGGGAGAAGGTGCTTTTTCCCCTACTGTTTTGTGTTCTCTCTTTCTTCTGGCCTGTAACTTTTTTAATCTGCAAGGAGAGAACCAGAGAGCATCTGATAACCTGGGAAGGTAAGTGATTTGTATTTATTTTTATGGGGGGCGGGGGGGAGATTGGCTGGTTGGGAATCTACACTAAATTTAAAAATTAAGCATTGTTAAAATAATTAAATATAATTACGTAATAATAATTTAGAGGGGTGTCTGAGCCAAAGATCGGAGAGTACTGTATTTAGCTTTCACATTTATAGTAGAAATCTAGTGCTGGGAAACATAGTTAACAGGAACTTTAAAAAAAAAAAAATTTTTAAATTTGAATTTAATTTACTAATTTATTGACGCAATGTCAACTGGAGGGGTGCAGTGCTCTGACTGAGATGTGGCGGGTCCGGGAGGCTTCCAGTGTCCTGGATGGCTTCATCTGCAGAAAGTGCACCCAACTAGAGCTCCTCACAGACTGCATAGTTCGGTTGGAGCAGCAATTGGATGCACATAAGAGCATTCAGGTGGCGGAAAGTGTCATAGATAACCGTTATATAAATGTGGTCACACCCAAGGTGCAGGCAGAGAAATGGGTGACCACCAGAAGGGGCAGGCAGTCAGTGCAGGAATCCCCTGTGGTTGTCCCCCTCTCAAACAGGTATACCCCTTTTGGATACTGTCCGGGGAGGGGGGGGAAGGAATAGCCTATCAGGGGAAAATAACAGCAGCTAGAGCAGTGGCACCACGGCTGGCTCTGATGTTCAGCAGGGTGGGTCAAAGCGCAGAAGAGCAATAGTCATAGGGGACTCAATAGTCAGGGGCACAGATAGGTGCTTCTGTGGACGTGAAAGAGACTCCAGGATGGTATGTTGCCTCCCTGGTGCCAGGGTCCAGGATGTCTCAGAACGGGTAGTGGGCATCCTGAAGGGAGAGGGCAAACGGGCAGAGATCGTTGTACATATTGGCACTAACGACATAGGCAGGAAGGGGGCATGAGGTCCTGCAGCAGGAGTTCAGGGAGCTAGGCAGAAAGTTAAAAGACAGGACCTCTTGGGTTGTAATCTTGGGATTACTCCCTGTGCCACGTGCCAGTGAGGCTAGAAATAGGAAGATAGAGCAGCTAAACACATGGCTAAACAGCTGGTGTAGGAGGGAGGGTTTCTGTTATCTGGACCACTGGGGGCTCTTCCGGGGCAGGTGTGACCTGTATAAGAAGGATTGGGTTGGATTGGATTTGTTTATTGTCACGTGTACCGAGGTACAGCGAAAAGTATTTTTCTGCGAGCAGCTCAACAGATCATTAAGTACATGGGAAGAAAAGGGAATGAAAGAAAATACATAATAGGGCAACACAAGATATACAATGTAACTACATAAGCACTGGCATCCGATGAAGCATACAGGTTGTAGTGCTAATGAGGTCAGTCAATAAGAGGATCATTTAGGAGTCTGGTGACAGTGGGGACTCTTCAAAGGACGGGTTGCATCTAAACTGGAGAGGCATAAATATCCTGGCCGTGCGGTTTGCTAGTGTCACACGGGAGGGTTTAAACTAGTATGGCAGTGGGGTGGGTACCGGAGCAATAGGTCAGAAAGTGAAAGCATTGAGGGAGAACTAGGGAATAGGGCCAGTATGGCTCTGAGGAAGAGCAGGCAGGGAGATGTTGCTAAAAACTGGTGGCCTGAAGTGCATATGTTTTAATGCAAGAAGTATTATGGGTCAGGCAGATGAACTTCGAGCTTGGATTAGTACTTGGAACTACGATGTTGTTACCGTTACAGAGACCTGGTTGAGGGAAGGACAGGATTGGCAGTTAAACGTTCCAGGATTTGGATGTTTCTGGTGGGATAGAGGGGGATGTAAAAAGGATGGAGGAGTTACAGGTTAGGCAGAGTATCACCGCTGTACTACGGGAGGACACCTCAGAGGGCAGCAAGGCTCTATGGGTAGAGATCAGGAATAAGAAGCGTGCAGTCACAATGATGGGGGTTTACTACAAGCCTCCCAACAGCCAGCAGGAGATAGAGGAGCAGATAGGTAGACAGATTTTGGAAACGAGTAAAAACAGCAGGGAGACTTCAACTTCCCCAATATTGACTGGGATTCGCTTAGACGGGGCAGAGCATGTAAGGAGCATCCAGGAGGGCTTCTTAAAACAATATGTAGACAGTCCAACTAGGGAAGGGGCTGTACTGGACCTGGTATTGGGGAATGAGCCCGGCCAGGTGGTAGAAGTTTCAGTAGGGGCGCATTTTGCAAACAGTGACCACAATTCAGTAAGTTTTACAGTGCTGCTGGACAAGGATAAGAGTGGTCATAGGGTGAATGTGCTAAACTGGGGGAAGGCTAATTATAACAATATTAGGTGGGAACTGAAGAACCTAGATTGGGGGTGGATATTTGCGGGTAAATCATCATCTGACATGTGGGAGGCTTTCAAATGTCAGTTGAAAGGAATTCAGGACCGGCATGTTCCTGTGCGGAAGAAGGATAAATACGGCAAATTTCGGGAACCTTGGATAACTAGAGATATTGTAGGCCTCGTCAAAAAGAAAAATGGAGGCATTTGTCAGGGCTAGAAGGCTGGGAACAGACTAAGCCTATGTGGAATATACGGAAAGTGGGAAGGAACTTCAGCAAGGAGTCAGGAGAGCTAGAAGGGGTAACAAAGTCATTAGCAAATAGGGTTAAGGAAAATCCCAAGGCTTTTTACATATAGATAAAAAGCAAGAGAGTAGCCAGGGAAAGGGTTGGCCCACTGAAGGACAGGCAAGGGAATCTGTGTGGAGCTAGAGGAAATGGGCGGGGTACTAAAAGAATACTTTGCATCAGTATTCACCAAAGAGAAGGAATTAGTGGATGTTGAGTCTGGAGAACGGTGTGCAGATAGCCTGGTCACATTGAGATCCAAAAAGACGAGGTGTTGGGCGTCTTGAAAAATATTACGGTAGATAAGTCCCCAGGACCTGATGGGATCTACCCCAGAAACTGAAGGAGGCTAAAGAGGAAATTGCTGAGGCCTTGATAGAAATCTTTAGATCCTCACTGTCTTTAGGTGATATCCTGGAGGACTGGAGAATAGCCAATGTTTTTCCTTTTTGTTTAAGAAGGGTAGCAAGGATAATGCAGGGAACTACAGGCCGGTGAGCCTTGCATCAGTGGTGGGGAAATTACTGGAGAGAATTCTTCGAGACAGGATCAACTCCCATTTGGAAGCAAATGGACGTATTAGTGAGAGGCAGCATAGTTTTGTGAAGGGGAGGTCGTGTCTCACTAACTTGATAAGAGTTTTTCGAAGAGGTCACAAAGATGATTGATGCAGGTAGGGCAGTGGATGTTGTCTATATGGATTTCAGTAAGGCTTTTGACGAGGTCCCTCATGGTAGACTGGTACAAAAGGTGAAGTCACACGGGATCAGGGGTGAGCTGGCAAGGCGGGTACAGAACTGGCTAGATCATAGAAGGCAAAGAGTAGCAATGGAAGGGTGCTTTTCTAATTGGAGGGCTGTGACTAGTGGTGTTCCACAGGGATCAGTGCTGGGGCCTTTGCTGTTCGTAGTATATATAAATGATTTGAAGGGAAATGTAACTGGTCTGATTAGTAAGTTTGCAGACGACACAAAAAGGTTGGTGGAATTGTGGATAGCGAGGACTGTCAGAGGATACAGCAGGAGTTAGATCGTTTGGAGACTTGGGCGGAGAGATGGCAGATGGAGTTTAATCTGGACAAATGTGAGGTAATGCATTTTGGAAGGTCTAATACGGGTAGGGAATATAAAGTGAATGGTAGAACCCTCAAGAGTATTGACAGTCAGAGAGATCTAGGTGTACAGGTCCACAGGTCACTGAAAGGGGCAACACAGGTGTAGAAGATAGTCAAGAAGGCATACGGTACGCTTGCCTTCATTGGCTGGGGCACTGAGTATAAGAATTGGCAAGTCATGTTGCAGCTGTATAGAACCTTACACTTGGAGTACAGTGTTCAATTCTGATCACCACACTACCAGAAGGATGTGGATGCTTGAGAGAGAGTGCAGAAGAGATTTACCAGGATGTTGCCTGGTATGGAGGGCATTAGCTATGAGGAGCAGTTGAATAAACTCGGTTTGTTCTCACTGGAACGACGGAGGTTGAGGGGCGACCTGATAGAGGTCTACAAATTATGAGGGGCATAGACAGAGTGGATAGTCAGAGGCTTTTCCCCAGGGTAGAGGGGTCAGTTACTGGGGGGGGGGGGGGGGGGGGGGGGCATAGATTTAAGGTGTGAGGGGCAAGGTTTAGAGGAGATGTACGAGGCAAGTTTTTCTTTTTTTTTTTTTTTACAGAGGGTAGTGGGTGCCTGGAACTCGCTGCCAGAGGCGGTGGTGGAAGCAGGGGCGATAGTGACATTTAAGGGGCATCTGGACAAATACATGAATACATGGATCCTTTTGGCTTTACGGCATAATACCCCAGTGTGGTAATTATGCAGACTTAGTCTAAGCTCCTGGATGGCTTCCTTTTTAAATCTGAGGAATGTTCACTTTCATTTGAATGTTTGTTACAAAATCATATTTGGATCCAAATGACGTCTGTATGAATTTTGCTTTCATATTTGGCTATTTTTCTTCTTGATTTGGTTCGAATTCTTAGCTTCACGCTAAAATATCTTTCTGTAGTAAATCTCAAGGCTCCAGACAATTGCATACATTGCATTTATTTTCCATGGGTTTCAAATGCCAACTTCATTCTTTTGTTTCTTTTGGATGTGCTTATGCAGCTAGATAAACATAGGCATGGCTCCCTAGATGCTTACACATGCCCTGTTTACCTTATGTAGGATATGGATTTTTGTCTGGGACTTGCTTTTTGTTTTTTCTTCCCATGATGACTTGATGAGAATTCATTTTCTTTTGTATTCAAAGTAGAATGGGACTGGAGCTCCGTTAATATTTGTCAACTGCATTTGCTAAGTTATATGTTCCGTTACTTAGACTTGCTTATCAAATTGATAGTTGACCAGAAAGGAAGATATTGAGGTTTTCCACTCTGTTACAGTCCCACCTGATAGTACTGGACAGACCGGTCCCAGAATGGAACCCTAGCTCAATAGAATATATTTTTGTTTAACAACATGGACGAACAGTCACAGGGCTGTCAATTAACTTTTAACAAAATAATAAAGCATTTATTAAATATGAACAGATTACTGTAGTACAATATGCCATCACCAACTAGTATCTTCACGGATGTACACCGACTTCAAAGGATGACCCAAATTACAAAATATACTATAAAAATCTCGGTAAGTAAACAGCCCACATAAACCAACAGGCCAACTGTGGTCAGGCGCACCACACTGAATCCAAGTGACAGATGCCATCCAATGCCTCCACCAAGGATCCATTTCTAGGATTTCAATCTCTCCTTTCAGTATTCTTCTGCCCTGGATTGCCATGTGCATCGAAGCTTCCACACACACACTCAGGTTCCCAGCATTGCCAATAGAACACCACTGCTTCACAGGTTGTGTATTAGGATGGTACCAGATGTCTGGCTTCTTGCTAGCTGACTTCACGAGGTCGTGTTCTTTCAGCTAACTGGTATCCTCTCTGCCCCTTTAGGTGACTTCAGTAAAACAGTACCTTGTTCTGATTCCAGTTCTTAGTCAATTTGACGTCAGTCTTCTAGGTGGGCAGCATTGTGGATAGCACAATTGCTTCACAGCTCCAGGGTCCCAGGTTCGATTCCGGCTTGGGTCACTGTCGTGTGTGCGTGGGTTTCCTCCGGGTGCTCCGGTTTCCTCCCGCAGTCCAAAGATGTGCAGGTTAGGTGGATTGGCCATGATGAATTGCCCTTGGTGTCCAAAACTTGCCCTTAGTGTTCGGTGGTGTTACTAGGTTATGGGGATAGGGTGGAGGTGTTGACCTTGGGTAGGGTGCTCTTTCCAAGAGCCGGTGCAGACTCGATGGGCCGAATGGCGGCCTCCTGCACTGTAAAATTCTATGACTTGCTTTCTACCACTTACTCCATTATCTTGCCCCTCCGCCGGCAGCTTCTATTTGAGCTGCATTCTTCTCGGATACATGATTACAACGGAACCACAAGTGCTTATGCTTTTTAGTATGGTCCCTGGTTGCTAAGCAATAGTATAGTCGTTGTTTAAACCCCATTTTCACATTGTAAACCCTTTTTATTTACAACGTAAGCACAGTTCAAAGTGACAAACTCCTGCAGGCACCTAAAGTTTTAACCCTTTCAAATACAGAAGTGCAAAATTAAACTTAGTTGAAGCTACACCTTTGTTTCTAATATCCAGAAATACAAATATAGTTAAAGCTACCTTTTTCCAGACCTCTGATAATAGTTTGCCATTGGGACAAGAGGCCATTCAACCCTTGAATCTATTCTGCCGAGATCAAGTTGATTTTTCTTCAACTCCAATTGTCCACAGTTCCAGTTTCCTTGATTCCTTACCTAATGCAAAGTTGCCGATCTCGGTTTAAAACGTTTATTCACACATCCAGAATCTTTTCCGAAGTTCTGAAGAGTCATATTGGACTCTTCTCTCCACAAATGCTGCCAAACCTGCTGAGTTCCAGTATTTGTTTTTTTTCTGATCCCCAGCATCCGCAATATTATGCTTTTAAATACAAATACATAATTAGGTTGGGTCTGTTTGACCTAATGATGCACAATAGCAGATTTACTTGCCAAACTTTTGTTGAAATTTGTGGATTAAGTTTACAATAGAGTAGCTGTAAAACTGTTACCTAGTGTTTGGGAGCACAAGTGGCTAGCACTGTGGCTTCACAGCGCCAGGGTCTCCGGTTCGATTTCCCCGCTGGGTCACTCTGTGGAGTCTGCACGTTCTCCCTGTGTCTGCGTGGGTTTCCTCTGGGTGCTCCGGCAGCCCAAAGACGTGCAGGTCGGGTGGATTGGCCATGCTAAATTGCCCTTATTGTCCAAAAACTTTAGGAAGGTTATTTGGTTACGGGGATAGGGTGGAAGTGAGGGCTTAAGTAGGTCGGTGCAGACCCGACGGGCCGAACGGCCTCCTTCTACACTGTATGTTCTATATATGTTCTATGTTTGCTATTTTTTTGAGTGCTTATAGAAATACTTGTCTGCTTAATTTCTCTATATTCACATTTCAGACTGCAAAATCTTAAATGGGGCTTCTGGAATTCATTTTACGTATACCAGAGAAGGTCGTCCTAGTGGGGAAGCATTCATTCAACTGGAAGCTGACGATGATTTTAAAGTTGCAATGAAAAAGGACAAAGAAAGTATGGGGCATAGATATGTAGAAGGTGAGTTTGTAGGTTGAGGCAGGTGCTGAAATGTTCACTTTTATGTGCGGCATATATGATATGAATCCGGTTTATCTCACTTGGCTAGACAGCTGGTTTGTGATCTAGAGCACGGCTAGCATTGCAGGTTCAATTCCTGTACCGGCCGAGGTTATTCATGAAGGCTCTGCCTTCTCAACCTTGTCCCTCACCTGAGGTGTGGTGATCCTCAGGTTAAATCACCACTAGTCAGCTCTCCCCCCTCAAAAGGAAAAGCAGCCTATGGCCATCTGGGACTATGGTGACTTTAATTATAGGAGCTGTTAAAATGTAAAGCAAATAGATTCAGCAGCTACATATTTTATTCCATATTCCAGTTTGCAACTTTTCTGAAACGTTTTTCAGATTTAATTGTGTTTACTTTTCTGAAGTGATTTCTTAAACTTTTTTTTGAAAATCTAGTATTTAAATCTAACAACATTGAAATGGACTGGGTTTTGAAGCACACTGGCCCCAACAGCCCTGATTCGTCAAATGATGGCTGTGTTCGCCTTAGGGGATTGCCATTTGGCTGCAGCAAGGAAGAAATAGTACAGTTTTTTACAGGTATAAAAAACATTTTTTTCTGTAAATACAATTTAGTCAATTGGGTGTTTAAATGCCCCATGTCTAATGAGTATTAATTTTAAGGCTGAATGAACTAATGAAATTCATTTCCCGTTGATGAGGTAATGTTTTCTGTTTACATTTTAATTTGACTTGAAAATTTTACAACTTGGTAGTTTAAATGAGATACAATACATTAACTATGCAGTCAAGTTATTAACACCCGCTGATGCTTAATGAAACAAAGTTCCTCCACATGATACAAATTTTAATTTTGCTCTGTCTCAGAACTTCTGTTACTTTAAGTTGCTGCCATTTCATGTATTTTCCCAAAGCGTAAAACAAGAGTACAACAATCTTTTCTCTGCTATTGGGCATCACGTGCTGGTTCAGAGCAAAATTAAGAGATTATAGTAGTTGATAAAACCCATTTTAAAAAACCTCTGTTATAATCCGAAAGAATTTACTTCTCCACCAACTATGGCAGTTTTGGAGCAGCAGTAAATATTCCTATTAAAATAAGACCGTAATCCTAGAGTATTTGTGATTGAAATGTTGGAGCTATGTACACCTGAATTTTAGCCTTGATCGTTGCCATCTTGAGAATGTTTAAAACTGCTTTGTGTCAAAATATTCAAGTGAACAAACTCCAGATGTGTGCTTGCAGTAAAACATTTAAAGTATTGCTTCTGCACAACGTTCTTCCATTTGCCTTCTCCATGATCAATTTGTCTGTCCACCTTCATAATTATACTTATGGTGCAGTGCCTTTGTTCTGCTCCTCCACTTGCAATGCAGGGAAGCTCCAATATACCAACCAACTCTATTCTGGATTACTGCAGGTTTTAATATGGTTTTTTAAAAAAATCATAGTTATTGAATGCGTCTATATTCACTCCTCCCTTTATTCCAACCTTCCTCAGCTCAAACCATGCTTGATCATCACCCCCCCCTGGGAGATCAGGTTTTTAATGTCATATAGAACCTATGATTAGTTACTTCATCCTGTGTGTTCTTAGGCTCATCTAATGTTTGCGGATGGATTTTTGAAATGAGTTTAAATAGTCAACTGAAATATTTGATATCTATAGAATTTTGGTACACTATTTGGTTGATGACTTTGCATGGTTATAAATTAATCAACGTTCAAATGCAGCATGGAGCACATGGGTGATGCAAGATTAAAGTTGAAATGTCAAATACTGACCTGAGCTTCAAAGAGCAACAAGTGGAGGCTGATTGCTTCCCAACAAATGGGGAAAGAAATTATAGGAGAGCACTGGCTCAGCTTCTGGCGTCTGAGAGCAGTGACTTCATGGATCTCCTCCCTAGGAGTGAATGGTGTGCTTGCCTGCAAGGCATTCGGCTTGTAGGGAAAACCTACCTAGCCTACTTTTAACTAACTGGCATCATTTTTGGGGCTAGGTGAAGGGTAGGAAGTGAATATTGACAGTTCTGCGTGACATCCCTACTTGTACAAGACTAAACTTAAGGGCAGCACGGTAGCATGGTGGTTAGCATAAATGCTTCACAGCTCCAGGGTCCCAGGTTCGATTCCCGGCTGGGTCACTCTCTGTGCGGAGTCTGCACGTCCTCCCCGTGTGTGCGTGGGTTTCCTCCGGGTGCTCCGGTTTCCTCCCACAGTCCAAATAAGTGCGGGTTAGGTGGATTGGCCATGCTAAATTGCCCGTAGTGTCCTAATAAAAGTAAGGTTAAGGGGGGTTTGTTGGGTTACGGGTATAGGGTGGATACGTGGGTTTGAGTAGGGTGATCATTGCTCGGCACAACATTGAGGGCCGAAGGGCCTGTTCTGTGCTGTACTGTTCTATGTTCTAAATCTGACACCATATTATGCAGCCCTGAGCAGTACAGACCAGAAAAGCTCTGTTCAGTCTATCGTTTTATTCAACAAAAGCTGCTGGGACAGCTGAGTCTAGCTTCTGTGCCTGTAGGGTGAATTTGTTAAAGTTGAAGATTTCCACTCCTGTTCGCCTTTCATATGTGGACGTCAGGTGAGAACAGGTTTGTGCTTGACTGTGATGGCCCCAAAATCCAAATGCACACTTGGATTCCCACATGGAGAAATTGCTACTTTAGTGGGGCACCAAAGCATGGGAGCTGATGAGCTGCTGAAATTGAGGGCGGGAGGTGGATTTTGGTTTCTTAAGTTAACCAAATTTTTACAGCTGCCTTCTGAATGAATTTACCGGGGGGGGGGGGGGGGGGGGGGGGAGAGAACTTGACTGCCTAGTTGCATTGTATTCTTGTGGATTCTCCGAACACTAAAAATATATGGGAAGTATAACTGTTATTTTAAATAGTAATTATTCTTGCTTTGTTCTAGGGTGTTATGTGACGCAAGTAGCTGTGCTTCAACCCAAGAAGATTCCTGTTGTTGGTTCTTGAATATTTGTACACGGCATGGTTGTCACAGAACACTTTAGTGCTCTTTTTTTCTGTAATTTAACTTGCAGTAGTTTACGTTTTATAAATGCAACGTCATAAGTAATAATTAGGCATGTGCACCCTTTAATTCTGTCCCCTACTGGGGTTATTTGTCCTTGGGTTGAAGGGTTGGAAATCGTGCCAAATGGGATAACATTGCCGATGGACTACCAGGGGAGGAGCACGGGGGAGGCCTTCGTGCAGTTTGCCACACAGGAAATAGCTGAAAAGGCTCTAAAGAAACACAAGGAAAGAATAGGGCACAGGTGGGGATGGATGGATGAGTCACTTTTCTTATGGTATATGATTGATTGTTATCTAGTACAAGTGCTGTAGTGTGGCGAATGTTTCACCTGAATGTGTTGTTTGGGTTTTAAATAAGATTTATCACAATTCACAGCTTTTGATACCATAAGAAAATGTGATTAAACACAATTTAAAACCTCTAAGCACATTGTTACACTTTTTTAAAATTGTTAACATTTTTGAGTATTTGTAGATGAAATTCAAATACTGGTAATCTGAAGAGCTACTTGCCATCATAATCATTGTTCTGCGTTTATACCACTAACGTTCGAAACCTATTTGATTTATTGGATGTATCTTCATAAAGTCGCCTACTTCACACTGAAATTGTACACGTAGATTGCTTGTTGTGGCTTAATGCATCATTCAAATTACAAGGCTGTTTTTTTTTTTTAAAACTACTTTTGGCAAATAGCTTTTCAACATGGTTGAGCTATTAAGTTAACTATTCAAAAAAAACATATGCAACTTGCTTCTCTCGTAAGTGCAGACAAGTACACAAGTGTTTTTTGCACAGTATATTGCAGCAATTGCCTTTCATGTCTGAGACCCGTATTAGTTAATTTAGTGTTGATAGTTGGGATAAAGGTCTGTATTTCTGGCTATGAAAGGAGAATTGCTTTTGTTCTGGTTGCCTAAAAATTCCCTAAAATAAGCAACTGGTTTGAGGATACAACACTTAATATTTGCATATATATATTAGCTAAAAAAACTTATAATGCTAGTAGAAAAGACTTGCAAAGTGCAGACCCGTGCAGTTGGCAGTATTGTTGGTTTTCAGGCAGATTGACAAAGTAATGTGTAATGATAGCATTATGTTGCCCCTGGCCTGAAACAGACCTAACATGAGAAATAATGTGAAGTTGTCACTATTACCTCATTAGAAAATATCCTGTGCACATAGAAACTTGATGTCCCCAAATTGTTTGGTCTCCAGAATACAAATAGGATCATGGGAGGTTTTTTTTTGTATTCACCGTTGCTGTCTCTGCCTTTCCTAATTTGTATGAGGCTTCATTCTGCACTCATCTTTTTATCATGCTGCAATCCTGATTGCAAAATTGATAGGGGGGACTATTAATTTGAAGTCATGCAATTTCTCAATTTTCAAACTAATGATCTTGAGCATATGTATTTTGTTTCAACTGATTTATCCTGCTCTAAAGGCAGACGTTATGGACCATTTCTGATGGCCAAGAGGCGAAAGGAGTTGTGTCTGAGTAAATTAGAATCTTTTATCAATTTTAAATAAGCCGGCAGCACGGTGGCACATCATTACTGCCGACGGCGCTGAGGACCCGGGTTCGAATCCCGGAGCTGGGTCACTGTCCGTGTGCACATTCTCGCCGTGTCTGCGTGGGTTTCACCCCCACAACCCAAAGATGTACAGAATAGATGAATTGACCAGGTTAAATTGCCCCTAAATTGGAAAAAATAATTGGGTATTCTAGATTTATAAACAAAAAATAAGCCACGCAACAAAGAGCTGATTTTAAAAACAAAGTGCTGGAATTGGATTTCCGACTTCCAGCATTTGCAGTATTTTTTCATTAAAGAGCTGATTTTGACTTTTGGTAACTTCATAGATTTTACAGTGCAGAAGGAGGCCATTCGGCCCATCGAGTCTGCACCGGCTCTTGGAAAGAGCACCCTACCCAAGGTCAACACCTTCGCCCCATCCCCATAACCCAGTAACCCCACCCAACACTAAGGGCAGTTTATCATGGCCAATCCACCTAACCTGCACATCTTTGGACTGTGGGAGGAAACCGGAGCACCCAGAGGAAACCCACGCACACACGGGGAGGATGTGCAGACTCTGCACAGACAGTGACCCAAGCCGGAATCGAACCTGGGACCCTGGAGCTGTGAAGTGATTGTGCTATCCACAATGCTACCGTGCTGCCCTCTGTATAAGACGTAGAAAAACTTGTGGACCTAATTTTCAAAACAGTATTGTCACTAAGCTTATTTAATCAATTTATTTGACACATTAATTGGAAAATGGGAATGGAAAGTAAAATCACGATTCAGCAATATTACTAAAGTATCACTTTGAGTTGATTGTATAGATGCAATCCATATTTCACTCCACCAAAACAAATTGAAGCCTCTTTGAATTCTTGCAGGATCAGTTTATTTTGCAACAAATCTTTCCATGGTGTTGGACTCTCCCAGTCCATTAGTGACTCTGCTCAGGATTTACTGCAGATATCCATAAACCATTTGAGATTAAATCGGAGCAGTCATTCCTTTTACAATCCATAAACTACACTGTTTTTAGGCTAGGTTGAACTGAGGTGATGGGCAATGTTAGTTGGATACATGAATGCTTACTGTTGGCAAGAGGGTTCTGCTATGTCACTTGACAGCAATTTAATAATTTCCCCCCATGGAACTTTTAGTCACCCCACCAATTAGTAAGTTTGGCTGTAGATGTATATGCTTTTTCTTGGGTCCCTGTTGTCTCAAGAAAAGTTGTAACTCGTTCTGCTCGTGCTATGACTTCCAGTGGAGATAATTCTTTTTGGCAGCCTTTGTGATCCAAAACCCAGGCATTATTTTTATTTAATAACTGGTGTTTATGTTCCAGGATTGTTGCTAAGTAATTCCCCACTGCCAGTTTCAACACACCATATCCTATTTGTATGTGGAGTTTGAACAAACATTCACTAATGTAAGGTCACCTGCTGTAGATATGATCTTATTCTTTGAATGAAATTGCACTTCCAAATAGAAAGCTTCTGTCTTTTGCCCTTCTGTATTTGACTTATTTGCTAGCCGAAGAACAGAAGTTCTGAGTGAGGCATTATATAAAAACAAATGAGGAAATGATCTCAAAAGAACAGTGTCTTGAGTGATTATTTTCATACCTACATCTCCCCATATCCAATAGTTGTCTATTTTTGTGGAGGTTGACCATCATTCATAAAATTAAGAAAATTATCTAATATGGTGAGAATGTAATTAGTTTGAAACCTAGTTAGCTGCAGCTAAGGACAGAATTGCTGCTTAATTGGTTTTTTTTAATGTTTAAAAGCCATGTAAGTTGCATTTTAAGAATGCTTCATGATTTAGTTGCCAAAATACTGACTCAAGGTGTCATGGAAAGTTATAATAACTAAAATTTTGTATAATATTTCATAATCTGGTTTTCTTAAACTTCCGCAATGAACTTTCTAAATATCTGATTTTAAGTGTTTTACATTGAGGACTGTTGATTTTACTGTAATAGGGCTATTCTTAAAATGTGAATTTCAAAAATGAATGAGAATTTTGGCCCTTGCCTCTGAAATATTCATTCATTTGTATGGGAGATGCATGGTTAGGATACTTCAAATTAGTGTGCCATTGTTATTCTTTTAACTAATTTACAAATTAACAACATTAAATGTTTAAATACAATGCATAATCTTTTAGGTACATTGAAATTTTCAAGAGCAGCCGATCTGAGGTGCGCACCCACTATGATCCTCCCCGAAAATTAATGTCTGGTTTAAGACCAGGTCCTTATGACAGACCAATGACTGGGAGATCAGCTTATGGTCTGCCTAGTCGATCATATGAGAAGATGAGACGAGCATATGGTGGTGGTAAGTAAACTGGATAGGATGTTGATCCTGATGTTTGAGTATTTAAATGGTTCAAGCAACTTTATATAGATCAGTAACAACTTCTAGAATAATGCTGAGAACTGAATTTTTTTGACCTAATAGGATTCTAAGCTTAACTCGTGGTCATAATATTCCCATTTTACGTTATTGCTAGAACATTTCAATTCCTTTTGGTTTTAACTCGCCAAAGTAATTGTCTTGTATTCAGTAATGGTGCCTGAATTAGGTTATTATGTGCAGTCCAGTATTGTTGGTTTTAAGTTAAGCATGACCTGTCAATCCATACAAAATACATTTACAATTGAGTTTTATCTGCATGTTGCTGTAGATGTGTTCAGGATTCATAATTGGGCTAATACCATTGAATTACTTAATTTCTCCAGGTTATGGAAGTTATGATGATTACAATGGATACAATGATGGATATGGCTATGGGTCGGATCATGGATATGGACGAGATGGAGGTGAGTTTTTGAAAAACTGGACATTATGATAAAACGTGCAAGTATTTCAGGAACAAAAAATCTAATTGGCTGATATATTAACAGGATTGTCTGCGCAAGGATATGGAAACAGTGATTCTAGCTTTCAGAGTACAACAGGTCATTGTGTACATATGAGAGGACTGCCATTTCGGGCTACAGAAAATGATATATATAATGTAAGTATCTTAATGTTTTCTGTCGTTACTGTTTCATGGAATTTACAGTGCGGAAGGAGGCCATTCAGTCCATTGAGTCTGCACCAGCCCTTGGAAGAGCACCCTACCGAAGCCCATGCCTCCACCCTATCCCAGTAACCCCACCAACCTTTTGGACACTTAAGGGGAAATTTAGCATTGCCAATCCACCTAACCTGCTCATCTTTGGACTGTGGAAGGTAGCTGGAGCACCCGGAGGAAACCCGTGAACATAGAACATACAGTGCAGAAGAAGGCTGTTCGGCCCATCGAGTGCAGCGACCCATTTAAGCCCTCACTTCCACCCTATTCCATGTGGAGAAAGTGCAAACTCCACACAGTCACCCAAGGCTGGAATTGATCCCAGGTCCCTTGAGCTATGAGGCAGCAGTGCTAGCCACTGTGCCACCCATTTGTGTGTGCATGCTGCTAAAATAATAATCCTAGATATGTTTGAGTCCTTGTGGAATTCTTCATTTTACTGAAGAATTATGATCTAATCTCATTATTTTGGGGGTTGCTATCCTTATGAAGGAGCATGTAACTGATACTATCCTAAAGTGCTGTATCTGAGATTCTGGGAAGGAGAGGAAAGAGCATTTCTATGCCTACTACATTGCAACATTTATGATTGTCTTTAAAAGCATACACATTGCTTCCTTCGTTGGACCTTTTAGGTGAACTGATGTTGGTTATTCATCCACTGTGTATGTGTATTTATTAACTATTGATTCAGAGAACCTGTTTCTTTTACTGAGTGAAATCACTCAATCTATGGGCCCTGAGATCTTCAAACTTGGGTAACTATCTTGTTTCTCCTTGCTCTTTTATATCATGTTTGAATTTCGTAGACTTGGAAGAGCTGTTTACCATTGCCACAGTGGATGCATTCTATAACAAATTTCAATAATTTGCAGTAGGCACAGATTTGATTTTGTCTTGGCCTGGGGCTCATTGCTTTTGTAATTTGTAATTCTGTAACTCAGAATGGCACCAATTTGGGACTTGCCTCTCCTTTCCTTTCTTCACCAGTGTAGCAACTGGTTCTCCAAATAACCATTTGCATAAAATGATTTGGAACTGCTTTTATTGTTTTCTTTCAGTTTTTCTCACCTCTGAACCCAGTCCGTGTCCACATAGAGATTGGATCTGATCGTAGAGTGACAGGAGAAGCTGATGTGGAGTTTGCGACCCATGAGGATGCTGTGGCTGCTATGTCAAAGGACAAAGCCCATATGCGTAAGTTGATGTGAAACTTTGCAGTAAATTGCAATGCAACTGTAATATTTTCTAAAATTGTACTTTTTATTTTTTTAGAGCACAGGTATGTGGAACTTTTCCTGAACTCTACCTCTGGAGGCAGTGGTAGTGCCTATGCAGCTCAAATTGCAGGACTGGGTAAGCGAACTGGATGTAAAATCCTGTCATAGTTTGACATTTTTACGTGTTTCATGTCTTGCATGCTTAGTGCAGCTTGTGCTAATGTTAGTTTCCAAATAATGCTGTGTTTTTATGGTGCTAATTGAATTTACTGTGTCCATCAATGTGCAGCTAATATTTTTGTGGAAGCTAGTGATTCGTAAATGTAACTGAAGTTTCTTTAGAAGCCAGAGTGCACATATTGCAGGTAATTTTGAATAATGGGCAAGGAGCAGAATGTTTCAAGTAGAATTTTAATCTTATTTTTTGGATAAGCAGGACTTTAAAAAATAAAATAAAATAAATTTGAGTATAGTATATTATTGCCGTGGTATCTTGATGCAGCGGCCCTTTAAAATTTGGTATTTCTCTGTCCAGAGCCAAACAGCTTTTGAGATTGGCTTGCTTTTTCTAAATGGAAGTTGATGATCAGTAATTTTGTGTACTGGGCAAGGAGGAAATCTTGTGTTTTAAATCTGTTTTCTCCATGGCGTTCTGTTGATGTCAGGCTAGTTTCAGTATCCAATTATAAGCACTGCATACATGAAAAGAACATCTATCCTGAACCAAGAAATAGAACTAAACTGTAGAAGCTTTCAGTCATCCTGTGTAACCATGCTTCACTGTGGCTTCAGTAAGTGGAACAGGAATCAAATCACAGATTACATTGGAGATGGTACTTGTATAAAAGACGTGTTACAAGGGATGTCTGTTTTTAGGAAGCCAGTCAAGCTATGCAAGTCCAAGCTACGATAGTCCTAGCAGTCAGCAACTAAGCGCTGGATATGGAGTTTATGGAAGTCAAGCAAGCTTGAGTGCATATGGTAAGTGACTTGCGGAATAACCAAGCTTTGTATAAAATACTCTAGTCTTGGCAGCATTTTCCCCAAATTGCAAAAAAAAAACACAAATTTTCATTATCAAATTATTTTGCAGGCAGCCAAGCTGGAATTAATGGAAGTTACTATGGCACTGGAAGCCGAGGATCCTTGGGAATAAATGGCATGGGTGGAATGTCCAGCATGAGTGGAGCATGGGGGATTTAACTTTTTCACTATTTAACAGATACCAGTTACCAGCTTAAACTTGGTTATGCTTATGAAACGTGAATTCAGTATACGCATTCCTTTCATTATGACTAGAATTCAGCATAAGCCTTTTCCTAGGTTGAGGAAAGTTCTAGGATGGCACCAGTGTGTTCATCACATGATTTTAGTTTTCAGAGACCGAAGTTTCATTATGTAAAGTATTTTGGCACTAGTTATTGAAATTTTCATGCCCTGTGACCTGTTGCATATGTGCAGTGTACTGCTCTGCGGGCTTGATTTAATACAATTCAGGCACACAAAGTAGACTAGTGCAAGCAACATTGAAAAGATACAATCTAGATGTCTTAACTGATTGTAATAAATATTGTACCCACTTAAATTCCCAGTACATTTTTATGGGATTGGAACCCTTAATTAACTAATTGGCAGTATATTCTGTTTCCTGTTTAAAAAGAAAATGTAAAGTGTAGTTGTGCATAAATATACAACAATTTTTGAAACTTAAACATGACAATTACAAACACTGGTGGGTGTAAACTGAACAATTATGTGCTTATATTTGTTGCTTGACTTCATTTTTTATATTTGTCTAAAACAAGTCTCTGGTTTAATTTTTTTTTTTAGAAAGTCAATGATGAGAAGCATCTTTGGATGCTCTATGGCAAAATAAAAAATTTTAATGTAGAATTTTCTTTTTAGACCGTTATTGTAGGGTTTAATCTTGGTCTTCAACATCTGAGGCCTGAAGAGTCACTTGTTCATATTTGTAAGGTGCAAAGTGAAAATAAACTCACTCAATAAAGCTTTGCCGTTTTTAATTGTGGCGACTTTTTGAAGTTGTGAATTTGTACTGAATTATCCTGGGTTTTTTTTTGGAGCTTTCACATGCAGTAAAATGCAAAGCTAGGCTAGGTCCTATGACAAAGTTGTCATTTCCAGCTCCCTATTTCTAAATAGTTCAAAGATTGAGGGCTCATTGCTCCTCTTCTAATTGATGTGTCCAAATGTATTTTTTATAGCATTTAAGGCAGTGATGCATCCCTCTGCTCCAGCTCCTAGGACATAAATATATTCTTGATCATTTGCAATGTTGACTGTACATTGCTGCCACTTCGGTCCGAAGCTTCTGGCAGTATTAATTTGCCTTTCTTCCTGGTTTGTCATTAATGTGAAACTCTGCATACCTGTGGCTATTTCTTTGCCAGATTCTCTCTTTTTGTTCTTTTAAATCTTTCTGTCCTGGATGTGCACAATGTTTATGCTTTATCTGCATGCTCTGGGCCTTGCCCAATTTCCATTCTGTTGCGTTTACTGATTCCTGTCATTTTGGTGGTTTTGAGTTGCTCTGAAAACCTGAAGGTCAGTTGTAAAGTTGATGGGATTAGTTATTATTCCTCAAGTTATGAAGATGGCCATCTGCTTTTCTGCCAACCGTCGTTTTGCAGATGAAGTGAATCCCATGCACGTGCTGACATCCTCATTCTTCAAATGCACATTTGCAATGATGAGCGGGCTTTCGTTGCCATATCTGGATACAATCTCGTGAGCACCAAAAAATATCCGAGACACATCCGCACACAAAATGAATTGCTACCCTCTGTCAGGATAAGGAAGTGAAAAGCCTCCAATGTCAGTTGGCTGAACCAGTTACGTCAAATGCCAATACCACCACAGAGGTTGGTGCCTTCAAAAGTATTGCACTATGTAGGGCAATAAATCTACAGCAAAGGCTTCATGAATTGACTATTTGCTCGTAAGCAGCACAGTTGCTTTCCCTGATTTATTGCAATGTCACAACAAAACACTTTCAAAAGACCAAAGCAGGAACAATTGTCCAACATAATGCTCTCCATGCTTCCTCAACTGCAGCAAAATTCTAGTACCCACTTTGCTGTTGAAATGTCCATGATTCTGTTAATGAATGCTGAAAGAAACCTGGCCAAATCTGAATGGGACTGCTCCAGGGAAGTCATCAAAAGTCATGGAAAAGAATGTAGTCATGGTCTAATTGCTGCAGCCAAGAACATCAATTAAGGTTTCTGAATAAAGCACTATTACTGCTAGCCAAAAAGACTCAGGATTTGCTCCTACAGGTACAACTACTTGAACAGTTGACCAATTCTGCTGTACTCGCTAGATTCATACTTAATGCTTTTGGTTGGAATGCTGAACCGCAGTGTGATCCATTGGGATATTGGGTCAGAAATTTAGTTTGACTCTGTCTCCAAGCTGGTGGAGTGTACAAAAGAATTTCTCAGCAAACATTCCAAGCAAGATATTGTCAGCTACAGCATGCAATAATCTCTATCCCCCCCCCCCCCCAAGACCTCTGGTCACTTTTGTTTCTGCATTTTCCACTTCACTGTGCTTACCAATGGAGATGGTATCCCTCTGTGATTTCTTCCTAATAAATAGGAGCAGTGTACCATGCTGTTCCTTGCGCTTGCTCTGCTGTTCAACTTGATCATGGACTGATTTGCCTTTACTGTCTGCTCTCCCTTTCCTTCAGACCAAAGATCACTCAGTCTTCAATACCCTCAACTTTCTGAAGTAGAGAATTCCAAACATGCACAAGCCTCTGAACACAGCAATGTCTCTTCATCACAGCCCTAACAATTGGTCTGTGTTCGAGTTATCCCAGCTGGTGTAAACAACTGTTCCATACCCTGCCAAGCAGTTTAAAAATCGTGTATGTTTCAATGAGATCGTCTCATTGTAAACTTGGAGACTATAGGTAGGGCAAATTCACTCATACTTTCACCATAGGCTCTATGGGACTCCAATAGTTGTTCATCAGCACTGTGGAATCCGGATGTATGCCAAAAGCATTGTTGGAGGTGATCACTATTGCCATACTCTTAACTAGGCGAAACGCAAATTTACTATGGATGATAGCATCTGAAACAAAATGCTGGACAATCTCAGCAGGATTAGCTGAGAGGATGGAGTTAATGTTTTGAGTCAGGATGATTATTGTCAAAGCTAGAGAGAACTGGAAATAGCATGGCCAGCACGGTAGCACAGTGGATAACACTGGCTTCAAAGCGCCAGGGTCTCTGGTTTGATTCGCCGCTGGGTCACTGTCTGCGGAGTCTGCACATTCTCCCCATGTCTGCGTGGGTTTCCTCCGGGTGCTCTGGTTTCCTCCCACAGTTCAAAGACATGCAGGTTAGGTGGATTGGCCAGGCTGGAGGGATTATTGGGTTACGTGGATAGGGTGGAAATGAGGGCTTAAGTGTGCCGGTGCAGACTTGATGGGCCGAATGGCCTCCTGCCTATGTTCTATGGATGAGATTTATACTGTGGGGCGCATGGCACATTGAAGCTGGATAGTGGGCCAGCGATAGGTGAAGATTGACAAAGATGTAGACAAATGGAATGTAAATAGTGGCGATCATGACTAAAAAGGTGCTGATAGTGACACTTTAAGAGATAGAACATACAGTGCAGAAGGAGGCCATTCGGCCCATCGAGTCTGCACCGACCCACTTAAGCCCTCACTTCCACCCTATCCCTGTAACCCCATCTAACCTTTTTGGTCACTAAGGGCAATTTATCATGGCCAAACCACGTAACCTGCACGTCTTTGGACTGTGGGAGGAAACCGGAGCACCCAGAGGAAACCCACGCACACGGGGAGAACGTGCAGACTCCGCACAGACAGTGACCCTGCGGGGAATCGAACCTGGGACTCTGGCGCTGTGAAGCCACAGTGCTATCCACTTGTGCTGCCCTAAAGCATGTGTTAATGACATTGCTTACCTGTTCTGCCAAAGAACAGATGGCCCTCATGGGATGAGGGAAAAACAGATTGATGGAAATAAAAATGGGAGACGGTGGATGAGAGAGATCACAGACGGAAGTTGTTGAATTCCAGTGTTAAATCTGGAAGGCTGTAATGCGCCTAATCGGAAGATGAGGTGCTGTTTCTCCAGTTTTCTTGGGCTTCACTAGAGCATTGCAGCAGGCCAAGGATGGACATGTGGACATAGAACAGGATGGTGAGTTGAAATAGTATTGACGGAAAAGTCTGGTTCCTACTTTCAGACGGACCAAAGATGTTCTGTAAAGTGGTCACTCAGTCTGCATTTTGTCTCCTATGTCGAGTAGACCACATTGGGAGCAGGGAATTCAATAGACCAGATTGAAGGAGGTGCAGGTTGGAAAGAGTGTTTAAGCCTTTTGATGGTGAGCAGGCAAGAGGTAATGGGACAGGTGTTGCACCATCTGCGATTGCTTGGGAAGGTGCCACGGGAAGAAGGTGAGGTGATGGAGGAGTGGGATCCTAAAGGGAACGGTCCCTGCAGAATGCTGACGGGAAGGTATGTTTGGTGCTGGTATGCTGGAGTTGGCAGAAGTGGTGGAGGATCATCCTTTGAATGCATTTATCAATTTCAATTCGAATTTTTGCCCTTCTATCACCTTCACATGGTCCATCTCTGACACTTCCCTTCCTTGACCTCTCCCATTTCTGGGAATAGACTGTCAAGAGTATCCATTATGAGCCCATCGACTCCTGCAGCTCTTCACACCACATCCTGTAAGGACTCCATCCCATTCTCCCAGTTCCTTTTCCTCCATCACATCTGTTCCGATGATGCCACTTTCCAAAACAGTGCCGCTGACATGTCTTCCTTAATTGTGGTTTCTCACGCTCTGGTTGACAGGGCTCTCTACTATATCAGACCCATCTCCTGCACCTCTGCTCTCACTCTTCCCCTTCCCGTCCCTCCCAGAAACAGTCCTCCATTTTCATTCCACCAGCCTCTGCCAGTTCTCCCAACTCCAGCATGATCACTACCGTTTATATTCCTTTTGTCCCTGACATCTTCGTTTGTTTCCACCTGTTACTGGCCCTCTATCTAGCCCCACTGTTCCATGTGCCACACCCACACCAGGATAAATCTCATCCTATTTCCAGTTCTCTCTAGCTTTGACAAAGAGTGATCTTTACTTAAAATGTTAGCTCTGGTCTCTCTGCACAGCTGCTGTCAGACCTGCTGAGATTGTCCAGCATTTTCTGTTTTTGTTCGAGTCAGCTATTACTCCTGTGTACAATCTATAAACCCTCTGACTGCCTCAAGTTTTTGACCCTCGCTCCACCGAGCAAGGTCTGATTCCAAGATTAGCATAGTGTTTGTCGACCATTCAGGATTAAAGGACTGGGGATGCCTACAAAGATAAATTCTTGCCTCAAAATATGCCTGCAATGCACATTCTGAGCAATAATTGGCTGTGTCTTTTAGGCCAATGGTCAATTCCACCCAGTTCCTCGTAGTGAATTGCCACACTGTATGCATGCCAATGCTCTTCAACTTTCATGAGCAACTTGCGGCTAACGAAAGTCATACAAATCTGCATACACCGTTGACCTTGTCCTTTACAATCAGCGACAAGTCCACCTTGAATAGGGACCTAAAGTTAACATTTAGCTGCCTATTTCTGGAATTGGAAGCTCAAGCCAAACTCTCTCAAAAAGTCACTGCACTGCACCTTAACAGGAATGCTGAGCGCACCCTGCAAATGATCTTGTGCAACCACATTGTCACATGGCCCCACAGCCTTTGTGTAACTGGGCCACTCGCTAAGCATTTGAAGAAAGTAATTGCCAAGATAAAGATCAGGTTCAGAAACTTGACAAACATAGATTGGAGCACAGCGCCAATCTGTTTTGGGGATCAGTGGACATCGCTTGTGTATTTCAGCACTGGGTGCAGTGGACCAATACGGGCCAGAAGTAGCCAAACTGAACTTGTCACGCTGAACACTACAATGCGGTGTATCACTGAACCCTCAACAACCTGAAATACCCTGGCTGCCCATGCAATTGAACAAAGCTATATCATTCATTTTGCTACATTGCCAGAGCACTCCAGAAATTCCCACAAATCAATAGAAAACTATTATCTCCCATCCACCAGAATTTCAACAATGTCACTCAACATCAACTAGTTAGGCGAGTCTTTTTAAACCCCTGCCCTTATTGTTTGTTGATGAAACTTTACTCTGAACTTGTGTTCTTAAGTCACAATTGTCTCATGAAAGATCTGACAGAAGATTCCTGGTGTCAATCTTCCAGAGGCTCCGAAAACCCAGACCATATCTGCATGAACCATGACATACAGATAATTGAGGCACAAATTAAAATGATCTGTCCACTGTGTGTAACTGTAGTCACCCAGAACAGATGGGAGCATATAATGATTCAAAGCCGATTCACATATGAAAGGCATCATAGAGTTACTCCTGATGAAATTACCCTGAATGCAAAGCTGAATGTAAAATTGTAGCTATGACCCACATCTACAACTGGGAAACCGGTCCTTCAATCCCTTAACTGGCCTGCTATCCATCTATTCTGTATTGCCCTGGAATGTATTGGGCTGAATTAGGTCTCTGCCCATTGCTGAATATTGAAAAAACATAGCTGGTCCATCTACCCTGACTCAATCATTTTAACAATTCTCCTTTATAAAGTACCTTTAACAGGGCCCTTAGTAGGAGCATAGTCAAATCAATATTGACACCAGGCTAAAGAAAGTACTGCGAATGAAAGCTTGGCAAAAGAGGATGATTAAAGGAGCAATTTAAATTAGCGGTGAAATTCTGAGCTTGGGGCTTGGGCATCAGCCACCAATGGCTGGGTGATTGATGTGGGGGTAGCATAAGTGCTAGAATTGAAGGAATGCAGAGCTCTTGGACGGTTATAGGGCTGGAAGAGGTTAAAGAAATGGAGGGTGAGGCCATGGAGAAACAAACAAAGATTAGAATTTAAAAACGATAATGTTGATGGATGGGGAATCAGTTTAGCTCAATAAGCATAGATGAGGGCGAGTGGGACTTTGTTTTCGCATACAGGCAGTAGAGTTTTGGACAGCTTGTTCATGGACTGTGGATGAGTTTGGATGTAAGAAATACATGGACTAAGGTGGGGGTGAAGTTTGGGCTCCTCCCCAGGTACAAGTAGGCAGTGTTTGTGATGGAGAGGATATAGGATCAGAAGCTCGACTCGGAGAGTGGTGAAAAGAAGTCCCAGAGGCAGACAGCAGCACCAAGATGAGCAAGGGGAAAGAGGATCCAGAGATCGTAAACAATCTGGCGCCAGAGTGGAGCAGTCATGTAAGAGAAATCAAAGTGACGTAGGAAAGCAGATAAATGTTTGGTGAATATTTTGCTCATTTATCTTCAAAACATGTCATTTACTCGTATTGTAAGGTTTTATTAATTTTAGGCAGGTTTACTAGCAGTAGTAAAAGTTGTTCACGTATATTAATATTTGGACGAAGGAAGTAAATGCATTATCTCCAAATTTGCAGATGATACAAATTTGGGTGGGCGGGTGAGCTATGAGGCGGACGCACAGATGCTTCAGCTGGATTTGGACAGGTGGGTGAGTGGGCACATGCATGACAGATGCAGTATAATGTGGATAAACGTGAGGTTATCCACTTCAGTCGCAAAAACAGGAAGGCAGATTATTATTTGAATGGGTGTAAATTGAGAGAGATGGACACTCGGCGAGACCTTGGTGCACCAGTCGCTGAAAGCAAGTGCGCAGGTATAACAGGCAATAAAGAAGGAAAATGGTACGTTGCCCTCGTAGCGAGAGGATTTGAGTATAGGAATGGAGATGTGTTACTGCAATTATATAGGGCATTGATGAGGCCACACCTGGAATATTGTGTGTAGTTTTGGTGTCTTTATCCAAGGAAGGATGTTCTTGCTATGGAGGGAGTACACAGGTTTACCAGGCTGATTATTGGGATGGTGGGACTGTCATATGAGGAGAGACTAAGTCGGTTAAGATTATATTCATTGGAGTTTAGAAGAGTGAGAGGGGATCTCATAGAGACTTAGAATTTTGTAACAGGATTAGACATTGTAGATTCAGAAAGGATGTTCCCGATGGTGGGGGAGTCCAGAACTAGGGGTCGTAGTTTGAGGATAAGGAAAAATTTCTTCACCCAGAGAGTGGTGAATCTGTAGAATTCGGTACCACAGAAAGTAGTTGAGGCCAAAACATGTAATTTTAAGAAGAAATTAGATATAGCTCTTGGGGCTAAAAGGTTCAAGGGATATGGGGGGGGAAGGTGGATTAGGGTATTGAACTTGATGATCAGCCATGATCGTAATAAATGGTGGAGTAGGCTCAAAGGACCGAATGGCCTCCTCCTGCTTCTATTTTCAAAGTTTCTATGTTATTAGAAGTAGCAGTGCTTATTCATTGCATAAATTGATTAAGAATAAATTAATTAACACATAACAGTGGCAGGACGGGTGATGTGTTGTGAATGTGGAAGTTCCTGGGATCCAGTAGTTATTGTCCACGTAGGTACCAACAGCATAGGTAGAAGGAGGACAGAGGGAGTATGAGACGATAGGAGCTAAATTTGAACGCTGAACCTCAAAGATAATAATCTGGAATGTTACATGAGCCACGAGCAAATTGGCGGAGAGTAAATAAGATTAGAAAGTTAAATACATAGCTCAAAGGTTGGTGTAGAAGAAATGGGTTTTGATTCATAAAGCACTGGCACCAATCCGAGCGAAAGTGGCACTTGTAACTTTGAGATGGTCTTCATGTGAACTATGCTGGGACGCGTGTTCTGACGAGTTGTATAACTAGATCAGTTGAGAGGAATTTAAACTAAATACTGGGGCAAGGGATCAAGTCGGACGGTGTGATAAAGACAAGGCAAAAAAGCAAGGTAGGAATAAGGGAAAGAATGATCAGAGTGTGGCAGGCAGGGACAGAGTACACAAACCTAACAGTGCACCAGCAGATGAGGCTAGAGGTTACAAAAAAAAGGTAAAAAGACAGAACTATGGGTGGCATGGAGCACAGTGGTCAGCAATGGAGCTACGGCACTGAGGTCCCGGGTTCAAATCCCGGCCCTGGGTATCTCTGTGTGGAGTTTGCACACACTTCCCGTGTCTGTGTGGGTTTCACCACAACAACTCAGATGTGCAGGTTAGATGGAATGGCCACGCTAAATTGCCCCTTGGAAAAAAAATATTGCGTACTCTAAATTGATAAATAACAATTTTTTTAAAAGACAGAACTAAAGGCTCTGTGCAGGTAGTCCTCAACCTTACGATGTTTAAGTTATGACAAACCAAATTTACGAAGTGTATAAATTGACAGCCTGTTTTGAGTATACAATGCCGTTTTTGATTTTGCGACGCCACACCAACGAACAGTTGGCCTTTCTTTACCAACTGTTATGTTCGGCCTTTCAAAACCTGACAGGCAAATTGCTTCTCAGATACAGTATAGACATGTCTTCAAAAGTGTAGGCACTATTCTATTGTTGGAAATATACTACTATAAGGCAATTGTACTGAAGAAAGACCTCAAACCTTTCATCATTCAGTGAAAATAGTGTACTGTGCCTTGGTTCAAGAACCAGTCTCCCATTTACCACATTGTTCCTTCCGACTTATGCCATTTTGGCTTACGACATGGTTTTCAGTAACCAATTGTGTCATACAAGAACTGCTCATTTTTCTTTTTTTAATAATAAATGTAGTATTGAATCCACCTAAACTGGACACCTTTGGGTATGGGGGTGAAACCCATGCAGACACGAGGAGAATGTGCAAACTCCACACAAACCCGGGTCCACAGCGCCGTGGGCAGCAGTGCTAACCACTGCACCATGTGTCTCTTCCCCCCCAGGACTGCACATTTCTGAATGCATTCATAATTTAAAAAAATAATACATTTTAAAATAAATTTAGAGTACCCAATTCATTTTTTCCAAGAAGGGAAATTTGATTTGATTATTATTGTCACATGTATTAGTATACAGTGAAAAGTTTTGTTTCTTGCATGCTGTACAAACCATGCACACCGTACATAGGGAAGGAAGAAGAGACTGCAGAATATAATGTTACAGTTATAGCAAGGTGTAAGTAATTGAATTAGAACATTGTTGGAGAGTTTAAAAGATTTAGAATGAAGTTTTAGAAGCATAGAACGAGAGTAAAAGAGAATTAGAGGGTATGCTGGGCGCAACTTTGGGTTGTGTGGGCGAAACACACGCAAACAGGAGGAGAATGTGCAATCTCTACACACAGTGACCCAGAGGTGGGATCAAACCTGGGACCTCAGCGTGTGAGGCAGCAGTGCTAAACACTGCACACAGTGCTGCCTGGCATGTAGCATTCATAACAAAACAAATGAATTGACAACACAAATCGGAATAGATAAGAGGACGCCATGGTGGCATAGTGGTTAGCACTGTTGCCTCGTGACGCTGAGGACCCGGGTCACTGTCTGTGTGGAGTTTGCAAATTCTCCCCGTGTTTGCGTGGGTCCCACCCCACAACCCAAAAAGATGTGCAGATGGGTGGATTCGGCATTCTAAATTTCCAATTAATTGGGGGAAAAAATAAATTTTAAAAAGAGAAATAGATAAATGTGATCTGATAGCCATTACAGAGACATGGCTGCAGGATGACAAAGAATGAATATTCAAAGGTACACGTCATTTAGGAAGGACAGGAAATGGTGGAGGGCTAGCTCTGTTATTAAGGATTACCTTAATTCTGGAGATGAAGAGGTAGAATCAGTTTGGGTAGAGGTGAGAAATAGTAAAGGTAAGAATCACTTGTGGGAGTGGTTTATAGACCCCATAACAGTAACAGCACTGTAGGATGGGGTATGTCAGAAGCTTACGAGAATGGAGGCTTGTGAGAAAGGTACAGTGCTAATGGGTGATGTTAATCTACATATCAATTGGACAAACCAGTTTGGCACAAGTAACCTGCATGATGAGTTCATAGTGTTTCTGGGATAGTTGGCGGAGAAGTAAAAGTCTCGTTGGAGGAAACAATTTTACCAGAGCCAACGGGGTCAGATATAGGAATCGCTGGAATTCTGGATCACCATTAATGTGGTGACTTTGGGGAAAGGGGGATTTATTCAGGTGTGCCTTGCTGGTGATAAATATATCTGTGAAAACCCAGGTGGATTGCAATGATCGCTGAAGGACGCTGGTAGTTCCGCCCTGATATGGCAGAGAGATGAACCTCACTGGAGAGCTGAGTTTTGTTGGAACTGTTTCTTTACTGCTACATATCTGCCAGAAGTATGATTGGAGAAAAAGCATTTGTAAGACATATTTTGATTGTGTTAGTTAGTTAATGCAAAACTTGCCTTTATCTTTGGTCTGATGTATCAGTTTCCTGTTAATTAATGTGGATCTTTGTTGATTATAGTTTGTTATAGTAAAATTCTTTAAAAATGAAATTTTGTCCGTTGATTTATTCCCATTTGGTATTTGGCAAATTCATCTCTTAAAAGTTCTTAGTCTCAATAGGGATCATAACGAATTGGGGGATCATACGGGATAGAACCTAGAGGCTGTAAAAAGGGGTAGACTGGAATTTTCCAGAATGTAAACAACTTGGATTTCACATTTATTATATGCAGTGGGAAGTCAACATGGCAACTTTCAATTCTCAAGTGCTTTTGGAGAGAAAGTACACACACGACCGTATCTTGGAACACTTAACAAAAGATAGTTTTACGACTTTAGCAGATATGTTAGGAGTTAGCTTTAAATTAGGAGCTACAAAGGCAGAGATTATTGAAAAATTGGCTCAGTATTTGAACCTTGAAGAGGAAAAGGATAATCCCAATAGTACTCGAGCTGAGTTAGCTAGACTTCAATTATAAATGGAATAACTTGAATTGGAGTCAGAAGGTGAACAACTTGAATTAATGACAGAAATGTAGAAATTTAAGGAAGAAACACTCACACCTTTGTGGAAATTGTGTTGATAGGTGGTATAGATTGATGAAGGTTGAACAAAGTTTTGAGAACCTTGGAGAGAAAATTCTAATGGAACAATTGAGAATAAGGTATTGCCTAAGACCATGAAGTTTCTAAGATAGGGTGCTTGCAGTAATGGTAGATGACTACAAATTGTCCCAATCAGCCTTTTGGAACTCACACAGAAATTGGGGAGATGAAAAATCTGATCGTGGTGAGGCAAATGGCCATGAAGAAGAAACAGGCATTCTTCAGTGTGGTGTAGTATAAAGGGTCAACAGATGAGAGGTGCTAATGTATGGTGTAGATGATGATGTACCACTGACATCCATCATTCATGTGCTAGACTCTCAAGAGAGAGAGAGACGGGGAGGTTGGAATCATGCCGAGGATCAATGTGCCTACTCTGTAACCTGTTTAGATGTAGTATTCATAAATTAGTGTTAAGCAGATGAAAGAGTATGTCTACAGTTCAATGTAAAAAGCACATTGGTGTTATTGAAGGAATCATAGAGTGAAAAAATCTCTGAAAGCAGCTCATTTAAAAAGTCAACGGACAAAGGAGGCAGACGGAGAGAGGTAATGATGACTGTTGAGCAGTCCCTACCCTAGGCCCGCCCTTTTGACTGCCTCCAGGACCCACAGAGAGGACCACAATGCGAGTTATGGAAATGCCATTTTCTCTGGTACTGAACAGCATCAGGTCTTCTCAAAAAAGATCCAACCCTTCAAATTATCTTTATGCAAATAGGTCAGGGTAAGGCTTCGCAAGACTCCAAAGACTGGGTAGGCCCATGGGCAATGGCTTCACCATAAAAAAGCTTGTCAAACAAAGTGAAAGGACAGGAAACCCCACGCTGGCCACCATCTTGAGATGCTTGAATTGTGTGAAAAGCCAGCACAGATGCCAAGACTGACAGTAAGGGGTACAGAATGCTTCCATTGTGAAAAACTGGACATTTCAAGAGTTTCTGCTAATCCAGTAATTTAAAAGAAAAATTAAAAGTACCAAATTAATATTTTTTCCCAATTAAGAGGCAATTTAGCATAGCCAATCCACTTACCCTGCACATATTTGGGTTGTGGGGGGTGAGACACGGAGGGAATGTACAAACTCCACATGGATAGTGACCCAGGGCTGAGATTGAACCCAGATCCTCAGCAGCGTGAGGCAGCAGTGCTAACCACTGCGCCACCGTGCCTCCCCCAATCCAGTAATTTTAATTAAAATTGTAGTCCAGTGAAGTATTTAAGAAACACATTCCATCCAATAAATGGAAATTCAAATAAAAGGGGAAATGCAGAGTTCCAAAGAGAAATGCATTGCCTTAATCCAGACTACTGGCCAGTTACAAGGCTTCAATACATTTATTATTGCTTTGGTCCAGAATCACCATAACCTGAAGACCTTGGTGATTGTTCAAAGATTAAAATTTCACAGCTGTTTTTGAAAAAGAGGTCAATCGGTAGCTACACCTGTGGCAGAACTATGCCAATATTCAGAACACTATGATTTTGGAGAGGCTTTAGAAGATATGCTCAGAGATAGGCTGATTTGCAGCATCAACGAGGACAGCATTCAGCATCAGTTGTTGGGAGAAGCCACACTTTTTAAAGAAAATTCTGGAAATTTCACCAGCATGGAAATGGCTGCCAGTAATGCCCAGGCCGGGGCGCGTTATCAAATTAAGAAAGAGATTGCAAGCAAAAAGGTGAAAGCAGTGGAGTGTTTTAGGTGTGGTGGGCCACACCATGCGAATCATGGGGATGGGACGTTTCGGCGTGGCCAGTTCGGCATGGCCGATTCGGCGTAGCTGATTGGAATGGGACGTTTCGGCGTGGCCGATTCGGCGGAGGAGTTTTTCGGCCGAGGGACGGAAATTTATTTAAAAATCTATGCTAGCGCTTCCCATTGAGAGTCTACTGGGGGCGGGGGGAGAGGTCAGACCCCCGTAGACACTCAATGGGAAGCGCTAGCATAGATTTTAAAATAAATTTAAAACCCCCATCGTGGATCTAATTAAAACAGTGTCAATTTCAGCGGCCGGAGAGGGAAGCTGCTCTCTCACTGAAGCAATCAGCGGCCGCTGAAATTGACACTGCCTGCTGCTCTCTCTCTCCAATCCAACTTTTAAGTTTTAATGTTTCTGATTGGAGGGAGAGAGCAGCGGGCAGTGTCAATTTCAGCGGCCGCTGATTGCTTCAGTGAGAGAGCAGCTTCCCTCTCCGGATCAAAGTGAGCCGGCCGCTGAAATTGACACAACTGACAGTTGGGGTCCATAAGCTCCCCCGCGGAGCACCAAACCGGGTCTGACTTTATACAGCCGGTGTTACTGAAGATATTGTGACTTTACACAATGTGTTAAGTCAGACAGCAGCGTAGATCACTGGGCAGCTGCTTCAATACTTTCAGTAACACCGGCTTTCTTTAAGAGTTTAATGTTGGTGCCTTTCTTTAAGAGACCCGGTTTGGTGCACAAACACGATATCTGAGGCGGCTGGAAGGAAAAGATACAAGAAATGGGCTGCACAAACATTTTGCGACTATAACTAATTTGACGCCGAAACGTCCCTCCGCCGAAAAATTCCTCCGTTGAATCGGCTACGCCGAACTGGCCACGCCGAAACGTACCAAACCCGCGAATCATTGCAAATTTAGGGATGCTGTTTGTCACTGATGACAAGAAGGGTGAGTAAGAAAATTTAAATTCAATGAAGCCTCAGTCAGCTATGCATCATTTAGTCAGCTCAGATCAGACAGTGGATCAAGCTTGCCTCCTTCTGTGCAGACTCCTATTTTCATTTGGTTTCTTTGTCTCCACATGGATACAGGTGAGCCAACATTTTAGACAGATCTGACAAAATCTTTCATAATAGTTTACCACACCAAAATTGACCTGACCTCTGACATAGTCCTGTGCTCTGGGACATACTTAATGGCTTGAACTTTCCACTCCACAGGAAATAGGCCTTGTGAATTTACACATTCTCCTTATGTCTGCGTGGGTCTCACCCCTACAACCCAAAGATGTGCAGGATAGGTGGATTGGCCAAGCTAAATTGCCCCTTAATTGGGAAAAATAAATTGGGCACTCTAAATTTAGAAAACAAAAATTAAAACTAGATCCACATTGCTAAGGTGCTCTTCCTCAGTCTTCCCTGTAATTAGATATCACCCAAGTAGATTGGAACCTGAAGAATGCCCTGTAACAGGTTGTTCATTATCCTTTGAAAGATTGCCAGACTGGAGAATATGCCAAAAAACAAAGCACTGTACTTGAACAGTCCTTTATGAGTATTGATGTTCACATACTGCTTTGAATCTTCTTCCAGCAAGAATTGTTGATATGCCGGGCTCATGCCCAGTTTTTGAAAACATCTTGCACCTTGCAAAAATTACAAACAAATCTTCCACCCTAGGTAATAGATAATAATCTAACCCTGAAAGCTAGTTAATGGCGAGTTTAGAATAGATTAATCTGCTAGTCCGTTTTGATCCAGATAGGGAACTTATCCTGTTCTGCGATTCCTTGTCCCTTTTAGGCCGGTATGACAAATGCAGGATTGTAGATATATTGGATTATAAACATTTGGCAATTTATGGGTTAAAAGCCTGGTTTTGAGTGTGTTCGACTGCATTAGTCATGGTTTAAAAATGATCTTGTTTTGCAAGACCAGAAAGCTTTTAGGACCCAGAGGAGAAATTGACCATCGTAAAAGCCTGGGCTAACGCACTGTTGTTTGACATGGGGAGCTAATGTGTTTCCGCCTGGGGAGTTAATTTGTTTTCAACTTGGCGGGATGATGTCATTGCTGGATGGAACTAGGGCATTCAGACATTTTGAGTTGTGTGCTGATCTGGTTACCCTTTAGGCCACAAGTAAAGCATTTTGCTCTCACAGTAGGATAGCTAAAAAATTATGAATAGACTTCCGGTGGCGGCGATGTCCGAGTGAGCCGCACATTCGGTGGGCTCTCACTCCGGCGGGACTGAACAGCTGTTTCCCCGCGATAGCGGGACCACGGAGGCGGCAGAAAGGCTGCCGGGAACAGAAGAGGAGAGCGGGCTGCAGAAAATGAAAGTGTGGGAGGCCAGCAGGTGAGGAAGAAAGAGAGAGAGACGGAGGCAAGGAGGAAGCTGACCTGCAGGGTAAGATGGCGGACCCACGGACCTTCCTTCCTCCAGGACAAAGGGAAAAAAAAGTTTGGAGTTGCTGAGGAGGGACAGCTTGGACCCACTTCAGATGCCCAGGAGGGGGTAAAAATTTAAGGTGCTGGGCAAAGGAAAGCGGCAGCGAAGGCGCTGAGGAGCGGGCTGCGGCATATGGAACAGCGGGATTCCAGAAGGCAGAAGAAGAAGGAGAAAAAGGGACAGAGACAAGGACCTGAAGAAAATTACCTGGGACCTAAGATGGCGGACACACGGACCCCGGACTCAGCAATCCAGTTGGCGCTGGATAACATGCTCCAGGTAATGAAGTCCAGTTTTGAAGCGCTGAAGCGGGACAGCTTGGACCCAATCCAGAAAGCGGTGGATCAGCTGAACCAGAGGATGGACGCCCAGGATGTGAAAGTTAAGGAGCTGGGAGAGGCGGTGGAGGAGCAGGCGGATGCGCAAACGGTTGCAGCGGTAGAAGTGGACGGCCTGAAAGAGCGGCAGAGAAGACTGCTGGACAGAGTGGAGGAGCTGGAGAATAGAATCCGCAGGAACAATCTGAGGATGGTCGGCCTCCCGGAGGGGGCGGAGGGAGCTGATGCTGCAGCGTTTGTAGCAGACCTGCTGAAGCAGCTGATGGGAGCCGAAGCCTTTCCACGACCGTTGGAGCTGGAGGGGGCACACAGAGTGCAGGCAAGGCAGGGGCGGCCGGGCGGACCCCCCCGCCCGATGGTGATTAGGTTCCACAGGTTCGTGGACAAGGAGCGGGTGCTGCAGTGGGCAAAGAGCGTCAGGAGCAGCACGTGGAACAACAGTGTTCTCCGCATTTATCAGGATCTAAGCCAGGAGGTGGCTCGGCGGCGAGCAGCCTTCAAGAATGTCAAGGAGGTGCTGTTCAAGAAGCACGTGAAGTTTGGTCTGCTGTTCCCAGCCCGGTTATGGGTCACGCACCAGGGTCAACACCACTACTTCTCCGAGCCCGAAGAAGCGATGGATTTTGTGAGGGACCTGGGGCTGGTCCCGAAAGGAGGCCCCAAGGACGCGAGTTAGGGCCCGAGGATTTCTGTGGGAAGGAACGCCGAATGTGCCTGGACCGCTGCTCAACGGTTTGCTGGGCCAAAGGGGCCAAGTGGAACATTTGAGACTCTTTCCTTTGTTCATGGACATTTATGTGCTTTTTCTCGTTTTTCTGTGGTTTTTTTCCCTTTTTATGGGTTTTTTTTATTTTTTTTTATTTTTATTTTTTCCTGTTTGGGCTTTTTGTGCAGCTCGTGGAAGACACTGGAACCGGCTTGCCCCAGTGGGTGGGGAGGAGGGCGGGGAAACAAGGGGAATGGGACAGGAAGGCGCCGGAGTGTTGAGTCACCGGGCTAGCAGATTGGCTAGTCAAGGAAGTCAGATGGGGGGGGAAGTAACAGCCAGTAGATGGCGGGGGTGGGGGTATCGGGGGATGGGGTTAGGGGAGGGGGGGGTTGTTCTGCTGACGGGAGAGGGACTTGAAATAGGCACTGGAAAGGAGGTCGAGGGTGGAGGCAGCCGAAGGGCGGGCCAGGAATGGCGCGACGCACGGGCCAGGGGCCGGCCCGAGAAAGGCTATGGCTGACCGGCGGGGTGGGGGGGGTGGGATGTGCCCCCCGACCAGGCTGATCACCTGGAACGTCAAGGGACTGAATGGGCCGGTTAAGAGGGCGCGGGTGTTCGCGCACTTGCGGGCCCTGAGGGCGGACGTAATTATGTTGCAGGAGACACATCTGAAAGTGTCAGACCAGACCAGGCTAAGGAAGGGCTGGATTAGCCAGGTCTTCCACTCGGACTTGGACTCGAAGTCCAGAGGGGTGGCAATCATGATCAACAAGCGCGTGCAATTTGAGGCAGAGGGCATATCTGCAGACAGGGGGGGCAGATACCTGATGGTACGGGGCAGACTGGAGGGGAGAAGGGTGGTGCTGGTGAATATATATGCCCCGAACTGGGATGACGTGGACTTTATTAAAAGAGTGCTGGGGAAGATCCCGGACTTGGATTCTCGCAAGCTAATAATGGGAGGGGACTTTAACATGGTCCTTGACCCGACTTTGGATCGGTCGGGTCCCAGAACGGGTAGACTCTCAGCAATGGCAAGGGAGCTGAAAGGGTTTATGGGGCAAATGGGGGCAGTGGACCCCTGGAGAGAGGGACAGCCAACAGGAAGGGGCTACTCGTTTTACTCGCACGTCCATAAAGTATATTCCAGGATAGATTTCTTTGTAATAAGCAGGGACTGTATGGGGGAGGTAAAGAACACGGAATACTCAGCAATGACCATTTCAGACCATGCCCCGCATTGGGTGGACCTGCAGTTCGGGGGAGCGAGTTATCAACGCCCGCAATGGAGGCTAGATGTGGGACTGCTGTCGGAGGAGGGGATCTGCGAGAGGCTTCGGAAATGTATAAAAAATTACCTGCAGGTGAATGACACTGGGGAGGTCTCAGCGGCGACCGTGTGGGAGGCGCTAAAGGCAGTAGTTCGGGGGGAGCTGATTTCAATTGGGGCCCACAAAGCCAAGGCAGACCGGGCAGAGATGGATAGATTGGTCAGGGAAATGGGCCGGATAGATGAAGAGCACGCGGAGTCCCCGGGGGAGGTTTTACTCAGGGAAAGGCGGAGGCTACAGGCGGAACTGGGGGCACTATCCACGAGCAGGGCCGTGGAACAGCTTAGGAAGGCGAGGGGAGTGGTGTACGAGTATGGGGAAAAGGCTAGCAGGCTGTTAGCGCAGCAACTCAGGAGGAGGGAGGCGGCCAGGGAAATAGGTAGAGTGAGGGACGAGGGGGGGCGCAAAGTGGAGGATCCGGCAGAATTGAATAGGGTATTCCGGGACTTCTATCGTAAGCTGTATACTTCGGAGCCGCCGGAAGAACCGGAGGGGATGAAAAGGTTTCTGGACGGGTTAACATTCCCAACAGTTGGGGGGGGGCAAGTGGAAGAGCTGGGCGCCCCGATTAGAGTAGAGGAGGTATTGGGGGGCCTAAAGGCCATGCAATCGGGGAAGTCCCCGGGGCCGGATGGATACCCAGTAGAGTTTTATAGGAAGTTCTCTGAGCTGGTGGGCCCGGTCTTGGCGAGGGTTTTCAATGAGGCAAGGGACAGAGGGACCCTGCCGCCGACAATGTCACAAGCCACCATATCTCTGATATTGAAGCGGGGTAAAGACCCGGAGGTGTGCGGGTCCTACAGGCCAATCTCCCTGATTAATGTAGACGCCAAGCTCCTGGCAAAGGTACTGGCGGGGAGAATGGAGGACTGTGTACCGGAGGTGATTGGGGAGGATCAAACTGGGTTCGTTAAAGGTCGGCAGCTGGCGGCCAATCTGAGGAGATTGCTCAACGTGATAATGATGCCCCCGGCGGGTAGAGATGTGGAGGTAGTGGTGGCAATGGACGCCGAGAAGGCCTTTGATCGGGTAGAGTGGGACTATCTATGGGAGGTGCTCGGACGGTTTGGGTTCGGGGAGGGATTGGTGGATTGGATCAAATTATTATATCAGGCCCCGAGGGCCAGCGTCAGGACTAACAGAGAAGTGTCGGAGTACTTTAGGTTGTACCGAGGGACCAGGCAGGGCTGCCCGCTCTCCCCGCTGCTGTTTGCGCTGGCCATAGAGCCGCTGGCGATGGCGCTGAGAGCCGCAGAGGGTTGGAAGGGGATGGTGAGGGGCGGGGTTGAACACAGGGTTTCTCTTTATGCAGACGACCTGCTCCTGTACGTGTCGGACCCAGTGGCCGGGATGGGAACTATACTGGGAATGCTGAGGGAGTTCGGCCAGTTCTCAGGATACAAATTAAATACGGTCAAGAGTGAAATGTTTGTGGTCCAGGCAAGGGGCCAGGAGAATAGATTGAGAGGGCTACCGTTTAGGCTGGTTGAGGAAAATTTCCGGTATTTGGGAATCCAGGTGGCACGAGACTGGGGCAGGCTGCATAAGTTAAATTTGGCCAGGGTGGTGGAGCAAATGAAGGGAGAGTTTCGGAGATGGGATGCACTCCCGCTGTCGCTGGCAGGGAGGGTGCAGACTGTAAAGATGACAATCCTCCCTCGATTTTTGTTTATTTTTCAGTGCCTCCCGATCTTTATCCCACAGTCCTTCTTCAAAAGAGTTAACGGGCTGATCATGAGCTTTGTCTGGGCGGGAAAGTCTCCGCGGGTAAAGAAGGCGATGTTGGAGAGGAACCGCAGCGAGGGAGGGCTGGCTTTGCCGAGTCTGGTCAATTATTACTGGGCGGCCAACATCGCTATGATAAGGAAGTGGATGGTGGGTACGGGGTCTATTTGGGAGCGGGTGGAGGCGGCTTCGTGCAGGGGCTCCAGTTTGGAAGCCCTGGTCACGGCTCCTCTACCGCTGCCGCCGGCCAAGTACACCACCAGCCCGGTAGTGGTGGCGACCCTGCGGATATGGGGCCAGTGGAGGAGGCATGTGGGGGAGATGGGGGCGTCTGTCTGGGCGCCAATCTGCGACAACCATCGGTTTGCCCCCGGCAGTATGGATGGGGGGTTCCGAGTATGGCGGCGAGCAGGGGCGGGAAGGGTGGGTGATATGTTCCTGGAAGGGAGCTTCGCGAGTTTGAGGAGCTTGGAGGAGAAATTTGGGGTGGTAAGGGGAAATGATTTTAGATACCTACAGTTGCGGGACTTTGTTCGTAGACAGGTCCCATCTTTCCCGCGCCTCCCGCCAATGGGGATCCTAGACAGAATAGTCTCTGGGAGGGATGAAGGGGAGGGTAGAGTCTCGGGTATTTATAAGGTGCTCATGAGGGAGGAAGGGTCCCAGACAGAGGAACTGAAACTTAAATGGGAGGAGGAGCTAGGCGGGGAAATGGAGGATGGGCTGTGGGCAGAGGCCCTGAGTAGGGTAAACTCGACCGCGACATGTGCTAGGCTCGGGCTGATCCAATTTAAGGTCGTTCACCGGGCCCATATGACGGTGGCTCGGATGAGCAAATTTTTCGGGATAGAGGACAAATGCGCTAGGTGTGCGGGAGGACCAGCGAACCATGTTCACATGTTTTGGGCATGCCCTGAGCTGAGGGGGTACTGGGAGGGATTTGCGGGGGTCATGTCCCAGGTGCTAAAAACAAGGGTGGTGATGAGCCCAGGGGTGGCAATTTTTGGGGTTTCGGAAGACCCGGGCGTCCAGGGGGAGAAAGAGGCCGATGTGCTGGCCTTTGCTTCCCTGATAGCCCGGCGACGAATACTATTGGCGTGGAGGGACTCAAAGCCCCCGAAGACGGAGTGGTGGCTAGCGGACATGTCGAGTTTCCTGGGGATGGAAAAAATCAAGTTCGCCTTGAGGGGTTCTGTGCAGGGGTTCACCCGGAGGTGGCAACCATTTATTGACTTCTTTGCGGGAGAGTGAGCGTCAGCAGGGGGGGGGGGGGGTTAGAGTAGAGTAGGAGGGAAAATATGGCGGGTAGTACCGATGGGAGGGGAGCGGGCTTGTGCAATATGTTACGGTGGAAGTATTGAAAGAACGTGGATGTTTGCACATTTTTGCCTTTTTTGCTTCCTTTCTGATGATGTCTGTAACTGTTTATAAAGCCAAAAACTACCTCAATAAAATTGTTTATTAAAAAAAAAAATAAAAAATTATGAATAGTATTTAAGGCAGTGCAGACATGTCAGAGGACACGGAAGTTGAAACAAGCCAGTTGAAACAGCCTTTTGAAGATAACCTGCCAAAATCTGCAGGGGTTCTAACAGGAGCCAAATCTGTTCTGGAAAGCAAGTATTACTCGGTGCCATTGGAATTGGTGGTTTGAGAGTTGTCTGTTTTTTTCTTGTTGTTTAATTGGAAATATAGATAGCAATTAAGGGTATTGTATTTACTGCATTGAGTAGTTTTGTTTAAGGGATAATTGTAAGCTATTTTTGGGTGTGATGTTAAAGAATTTAATATTGTGTTAGTAATAAAGTTTTGTTTTAAAAATACTAAACCGTATTTCTTCATGCAATTACTCCTGGAACAAAGTAGTTTTTCCGCACAATCTTACAAAGTAAACTAAAATATTGGGGTTTTGGTCCAGTATCCCAGCCACTGTTGGGTCCTAGTCTTGAATTATCATAAAATTGGGGCTCGTCCGAGAGCTTAAGCATAAATCCTTTTTTGGCTTGGGGCTATTGAACTTAAAGACAGTGAGTATGTGTGGAACAATTACATTCTTTCAGGTTTTTAAATTCAAATATGGAGTGACTGGAGTTATCTCTTTCAGTTGAAAAAGATTTCCTGGGTGTTGAAGAGATCACTCGGGATGGTTTACAAAGGAGGGCTAAAACAAAACTTTTGGGTTTGGTGGAGCAGCTGCAGTTAACCATATCTAAAGGGGTGAGGAAGGTAGAGATAATACAAGCCATATCTCAACATTTAAATTTGCCAGAGAAACAGCCTGAATCATTAGAACTAGCTGGCATTCAATTACAAGTAAAAGTGAAGAAATTGGCAATGAAGGAAAGGAAAAAGAGAGGGCTTTTCAAAAGGAAATGGAAATGAGGAACCTTAAGGTAGAAATGTTAAGATTAGCAAAGGAAGAAAAGGATAAGGAAAAAGGGAGAATTTGAACTTCGGAAACTGGAATTGCAAGGAGAACATCAACGTAAATATTGGAGTTAAAGGCAGAAGCTGAGGAAGATCTAGAAGAAGAAGAAATACTTCCCAGTCAAAGGTTTTGTAGGATATGTTTAAATATATTTGTTGGGACTCTTATTTTACCTTCTAATAAGAATCGATAGTCCGGTTGGTGGGAGGTGTCAAAAATAAGACTTTATTATTGTTAATTACTCACTGGTATACACTTGAATAAGAACTGAATAAAAACTTAGAAACAAAATATCAAACAATACATAAAAATGTCAAGCACATGGCAAAAAGCATAAACACACAAAATAAATTAAACAGATAAACAGATAGATGATTCAAGAATTCAGGAACAAAGACCTCGACCACAAGTTCCTACTTTTAAGGGAATTCTTATCCTTGGTGTAACCCCTCATTTACTTTCATTGGCTTCTAATTCTCAGCTGAGACTTCCTGGTTTGTTCAAATGTCTGTCACTTAGAAGAGGATTTGTTAATCAAACATTGTGCATTACTTAAGATTTACTGGTGCCTGGCACAACTAGCTCAGTATCTGCGTGCGCAGTCTTAGGAAAAATACTGCATATGTTTCCACATTCCGCTACGTCTCATAGCTTGGCGGAGACCTTAAGAATTAATTAGTTAATTAGACAGAGAACAAAACGTTCTCAGTGCTGAATACACTGGAATATAATGGTTAATTCATTATATAAGACACTGACTGAGCCACTCCAGTCAAGACGCTTTTAATATTTTTGCCTATTAGCTACATGCGTTCAACTAGTGCCTATATGAATAAAACTATGAATAAAATGAGACTTTATCAAGCATTGCCAAGATTTGATGAGAAAGATGTGGATGCCTTATTCATCTCATTTGAGAAAGTGGCTAAACAACTGAATTGGCTGAAAACCATGTTGGTAGTGTTGGTTCAAACAAAGTTGGTAGGTAGAGCTTGTGAAGTGTTTGAGGAGGTATCAAGGGATTATGATGGGGTGAGGAAAACCATATTAAGTGCATATAAACTAGTGCCAGAAGCTGACTGACAAAAGTTTAGAAATCTAAGTCAGACATATCTAGAATTCAAAAGAATTAAAATAATTTTGAAACGTGGATAAGAGCATTAAAAATAGACCAAACATATGACGCTCTTAGGGTAACAATTATTTTGGAGGAATTTAAAGATTCACTTCCCACAGCACTGAGAACTCATGTGGAAGAGCAAAGAGTTTAAAATGCTAGACTGGAGGCAGAAATGGCAGATGATTTTGAATCGGTTCGCAAAGCAGAATCTGGCTTTCAACATCAATTTCAATCTGTGAAGGATAGAAGCTGGGGTAATAAGAAATTCACAGGTCGTCAGTGAAAATGAGGTTTAGTTGGTGATGTCCAGGAGAATTTTTCTCAGGGGTAAAAGGAAACTTAGGATGGTGAAAGAGAGATAAGAAAAGTGATTTCACTGTAATAAAGTTGGACATGTGAAGTCGCAGTGTTCGTGGCTTAAGAAAAGTACTGGAAAGACAGACTCAGTAAAACAGGATAAGCCAGTGGGGTTCATTGAAGTGGGAAGAAAAGCCATTGTCCCAGTGGAAGAGGTGCAACAGAATATATAGCCTGTTCAGAGGTTGGTGGATAAGCAGGTACCAGAAACTTTTAAGGACTTTATTTGTGAGGGTAAGGTTTACACGTGTGTACAAGATGGAGTAGGTAAGGAGATTAAGATCTTAAGGGATACAGGGGCAAGTCAATCTTTAATGGTGAGAGGTAAGGAGATATGTAGTTCGGAAGGATTATTGCCAGGAAAGGTAATATGTGGGATTAGTGGTGAAAGGACTAGCATGCTGCTATGTAAGGTAAGCTTAGAGAGTCTGGTGAAAAGTGGTATTAGGAGTAATAGAAAAATTACCTTTTACAGGGGTACAATTTATCCTAGGTAATGATATAGCTTGATCACAGGTGGGAGTGAAACCTACTGTAGTTGAAAAGCCAGTAGAACCCGTGTTTGCATGGGTTTCGCCCCCACAACTCAAAGATAGAACAGTACAGCACAGAACAGGCCCTTCGGCCCTCGATGTTGTGCCGAGCAATGATCACCCTACTTGAACCCACATAACCCGTATACCCGTAACCCAACAATCCCCCCATTAACCTTACACTACGGGCAATTTAGCATGGCCAATCCACCTAACCCGCACATCTTTGGACTGTGGGAGGAAACCGGAGCACCCGGAGGAAACCCACGCACACACAGGGAGGACGTGCAGACTCCACACAGACAGTGACCCAGCCGGGAATCGAACCTGGGACCCTGGAGCTGTGAAGCATTGATGCTAACCACCATGCTACCGTGCAGGGTAGATGGATTGGCCACGCTAAATTATCCCTTAATTGGAAAAAGTGAATTGGGTACTCTAAATTAATTTAAAAAAAAGAAAAGCCAGTAGAAAATTAATTAATTGAGATATTGCAAGAAGCAAACCCTGGAGTATTTCCTGCTTGTGCGGTGACAAGATCACAAAGCCATCGATTGAGATAGGAGGAAGGGAACTTGAGGAGCACCAATAGGGAGGCTAAGGTTTAGTTGTCAGAAGCCATGTTTGATCAGATGGTTGGTAAAGAACAAGAACAGATGGTGGATGAAGCAAACATCTTTAGTTCAAGAAGGTTTTGAATTACAGCACAGAAATTCAGATAGGGCAGTTGTATCTGAAAGCATATACCAAGATAGAATCCGAGTGTATACCACAGTGTAATTGCATGAGAAATAACGGGCTGGATTCTCCGACGTGAAGACTAAGTGCTGACACCAGCGTGGGAACAGTGGCGCTTTCCTCCAGAAAAAATAGCGCAAAGGCTGCACCGATCCTCCGTCTGGTGAGGGGCTAACAGGCACGCAGCATAAAGCCCCCCCGGCTTTACCTGCGGATACGGCCGGAGAATTGCCGGGTCCGTGGCCATGCATGCATATGGCGGCGGCCTGCAGTGGCCGCGCCGTGCAACATGGTGCCTGCAGCGTGCAGACCCTGCCTGCCAAAAACTGTCCCCCTTTTACCAAGCTTGCCACCCCTGGACCACCCCTGCCTCACCCCCCACCCCATCCCAACTGTGGCGGCACTGGACTCGGTCTGCAGCCGCCACACCGGGTTCACAAAAAAAAGGACAAGTGTTCCATGCCGTCGGGAACTCGGCCCATCAGGGGAGGGCCTCAGGTGACGTCCTGAGGTCATCCCAATGGCGTGCGGTGTATTTTACACCATTTTCAAGGGGGCGGACAAACGCAAAAGCGGAGCCGCCCCCGATTTCGGCGCAAACTGGGATTCTCCGGCTGATCGCCAAAGGCGATTTTGACGTTGGTGACTGGAGTATCCTACCCAATGTATTAATGAGAAAATGGAGACCTTTACATATTCAAGCAGATGAGAAATGGACAGAAGTTCATCAAGTGGTATTATCGGTAGGTTATAGAAAGGAGGATTTGCAGGTAGCATATGGGGTTCTAGTCGGGGGTCATTTAGGAGTAAGGAAAACTCGAGCAAAAATATTTTTATTTGTCTGGATTGAATAAGGATGTAGTTGAATTTTGCCATACATGTCAAACATGACAGGTAATAGGGAAACCTCAGGCGGTAATCAAATCAGCACCTTTAATTCCCATTCCAGCATTTGAGGAACCTTTTAGTAGGGTACTAATTGATTCCGTGGGACCACTGCCTAAAACAAAAAGTGGGAATCAGTGTCTGTTCACCATAATGATGTGTGTACTATATTTTCGGAGGCAGTTCCAAAAAGAAACATTACATCTAAAAGGGTTTTAGAGGAGTTAACCAAATTGTTTACTAGACATGGACTACCAAAAGAAATTCAATCGGATCAGGAATCGAATTTTATGCAGAAATTATTCAAGGAAGTTATGGCTAGCTTCAGAATAAAGCAATTTAACTCAATGGCATATCATCCGGAATCACAAGGGGCATTAGAAAGATGGCTCAAACTCTGAAGACCATGTTGAGGGCCTCCAGGTTATCCAGAGGGCTAGCAGGATATGGGACAGCGCCAAGGACCCGGATTTGATTTCTGGTTTGGGTCACTGTCTGTGCGGAGTCTGCACGTTCACCCATGTCTGCATGGGTTTCCTCTGGGCGCTCCGGTTTCCTCCCACAAGTCCCGAGAGACGTGCTTGTTAGGTGAATTGAACATTCTGAATTCTCCCTCAGTGTACCCGAACAGGCGCCAGAGTGTGGTGACTTGGGGATTTTCACAGTAACTTCATTGAAGTATTAATGTAAGCCTACTTGTGACACTATTAAAAATTATTATAATAAAATAATTCCATTTGTACTATTTGCAATTAAGGACGCACCTAATGAATCAACTAAATTCAGTCCATTCGAATTAAGTTTTGGTCATGAGGTGAGAGGACCACTTAAATTGATCAAAGTAATGGGCAGCACGGTGGCGCAGTGGTTAGCATTGCTGCCTACGGCGCTGAGGACCTGGGTTCGAATCCCGGCTCTGGGTCACTGTCCGTGAGGAGTTTGAACATTCTCCCCGTGTCTGCGTGGGTTTCACCCCCACAACCCAAAGATGTGCAGGATAGGTGGATTGGTCACACTAATTGCCCCTTAATTGGAAAAATTAATTGAGTACTCTAAATTAATTTTTTTATTAGCAATCAAAGTGAAATAGATGGATCGACATCCGGAGACTACGTTGTTGGACGATGTGTCAAACTTTAGGGAAAGATTAACTAGGGTGGGTGAGTTGGCTAGGATACATTTAAAATTGTCACAACATGTGATGAAAAATGAGGCGGATGAGAGATCACTTTTGTTAGTGGGGAGAAAGTACTAATATTGTTACCAATGATAGGTGAACCATTAAAAGCAAGATTTAGTGGGCCGTAACAAGTTGAAAGGAAATTGAGTGAGGTGAATTATTTGATAAGAATACCAGACAGAAGGAAAACTCAGAGAGTGTGTCATGTTAATATGCTCAAAATGTATTTTGATAAAGAAGGAAAGGGAACTTCCGGTTGCGGCTATGCGGAGCTAAGTCACACGTTCGGCAGCTCCCGCCAGGAACAGACTTTTGGGCTCTTTAGGGCCCCCAGCAGTACTTTTTCAACGTTTCCCGACGTGAAAAGGAGCCAGCAACATTTCCCCGGCAGTATATGGCCTGGACCAGGAGTGGGGCGAGTAAGAAAGTGGTTGCAGCACCAAAGCAGAAGCGAGGGAAGAAGCACAAGATGGCGGCGGGCGGAGACCAGGAGGCATGGAGGCAGTGGGCGCAGGAGCAGCAGGAGACTCTCCAGCGCTGCGTCAGGGAGCTTAAAGCGGAGCTGCTGGAGCCGTTGAAGGCTTCAATTGACAAGCTGCTGGATACCCAGATGGCCCAGGGGGTGGCGATCTGAGAGATCCGGCAAGAGGTCTCCGAAAGAGAGGACGAGACATTAGGCCTTGCGGTGAAGGTGGAGTTGCACGAGGCGCTCCATTAAAAATGGCAGGAGAGGTTCGAGGAGATGAAGAACCGGTCGAGGTGGAAAAATCTGCGGATCCTGAGCCTTCCGGAAGGGCTGGAGGGGTCAGACATGTGGCCATCATGTTAAGTTCGCTGATGGGAGCTGGGTCCTTTCATGGGCCCCTGGAGCTGGAGGGGGCCCATTGAATATTGGCAATAAGACCCAAGCCGAATGAGCCGCCACGGGCGGTGCTGGTGCAGTTCCACCGGTTTGCTGACCGGAGTGTGTGCTCAGGTGGGCCAAGAAGGAGCGGAGCAGCAGCTGGGAGAATGCGGTGGTGCGGATCTACCAGGACTGGAGTGCGGAGGTGGCAAAGAAGAGGCCCGGGTACAATCGGACGAAGGCGGTGCTGCACAGGAAGGGAGTGAAGTTCGGCATGCTACAGCCGGCGAGTTTGTGGGTCACCTACAAGGACCGGCACTTTTACTTTGAGTTCCTGGAGGAGGCGTGGGCCTTTGTGCAGGCCGAGAAGTTGGACTCAAACTGAGGGCTGGGTGCGGGGGTCTGCATGTGACTGTGTTATATTTTGAGGGGGGGTTCTCTATTTAATGTTGGTTCTTTGTTGTTTTCAGGGCGGGTGGGGCACTGTTTTCTGCTTGGGTTTGTTGGATGGGCTCGAGGAGGGGGGCAGACCTGCAGTGTGGGGGGCTGATGGTGTGAAGGGGGGTTGGGGCCCCGCGAGGGGACCGGGCCGGTAAAGGGAGCTGCTTTAGAGGAGGAGGAGGAGGAGGAGGAGGAGGAGGGGTCGGGCAGGTGGACAGCGCGGGCTTTTTCCCGCGCTGAGGGTTGTAGGGGGCGGGGCCGGAGCTGGGAAGCGCGGGCTTTTTCCTGCTTGGGAGCAGGAGGAGGAAAGCCTGCTGGTGGACACTGGGGAGGAGGGGAAGCCCCACACTGGGAGGGGTCGGAGAAGGGGCGGGAGTAGCCTGGGTCAGCAGGAGTCGGCTGACTTGCAGGAGTGCAATGGAGGGAGCAACGCAGCTAGGGGGGGTCCTAGCTGGGGGGGGGGGGGGGGGGGGGGTGGGTACCGGGTTCCTGCTGGAATGGCCAAGAAGGAGCTGGAGTATGTGGAGGGGGTCGGGATAGGGGTCTGCCGCCATGGGGAAAGGGCTGAGTGGGGGGCTGAGGAAGAGGGGGGCAGGTAGCCCCCTGATCCGGCTGATAACCTGGAATGTGAGGGGACTGAATGGGCCAGTCAAACGGTCCCGCGTGTTTGCGCATCTGAAGGGGCTGAAGGCGGATGTGGCCATGCTTCAGGAGACGCACCTGAAGGTGGCGGATCAGGTTAGATTGAGGATGGGATGGGTAGGCCAGGTGTTTCATTCGGGGCTGGATGCAAAAAATCGGGGGGTGGTGATCCTGGTGGGGAAGAGGGTGTCGTTTGAGGCGTCGAATGTGATGGCAGACAGCGGCGGGAGGTATGTGACAGTAAGCGGTAAGCTGCAGGGGGAGCGGGTGGTGCTGGTCAATGTATACGCCCCGAATTGGGATGATGCGGGTTTCATGCGGCGCATGTTGGGCCGGATTCCAGATTTGGAGGCAGGGTGCCTGATAATGGGGGGGTGGGGGGGGGGGGGGGGGGGGGGGGGGGGGGGGGGGATTTTAACACGGTGCTGGACCCGGCACTGGATCGATCCAGATCCACGATGGGGAGGAGACCAGCGGTGGCTAAGGTGTTGAGGGGGTTTATGGACCAGATGGGAGGGGTGGATCCATGGAGGTTTGCGAGGCCAAGGGCCAGAGAATTTTCATACCTCTCCCATGTGCATAAGGCCTATTCCCGGATTGATTTTTTCGTTATGAGTAGGGCGCTGATTGTGAGGGTGGAGGATGCTGAGTATTTGGCGATCGCTATTTCTGACCATGCCCTGCACTGGGTGGACCTCGAGCTGGGGGAGGAGAGGGACCAGCGCCCGCTTTGGCACTTGGAGATGGGGCTGCTGGCGGACGAGGAGGTGGGCGGGCGGGTTCGAGGATGTATCGAGAGGTACCTGGAGGCCAATGACAATGGGGAGGTCCGGGTGGGGACGGTCTGGGAGGCGCTGAAGGTGGTGGTTAGGGGGGAGCCCACAAGGAGAGGAGAGAGGGAGAGACTGGTGGGGGAGATGGTGAGGGTGGACAGGAGATATGCGGAGGCTCCGGAGGAGGGATTGCTGAGGGAGCGGCATAGTCTCCAGGCTGAGTTTGACTTGTTGACCACCAGAAAGGCGGAAGCTCAGTGGAGGAAGGCACAGGGAGCGGTGTATGAATATGGGGAGAAGGCAAGCAGGATGCTGGCGCACCAGCTCCGTAAGCGGGATGCGGCCAGGGAAATTGGTGGAGTTAAGGATAGGGGAGGGAATGTGGTGCGAAGGGGGGTAGATATTAATGGGGTCTTCAGGGACTTTTATGATGAACTGTATCGGTCCGAACCCCCAGCGGAGGAGGGGGGGATAGGGCGCTTCTTGGACCGGTTGAGATTCCCGAGGGTGGAGGAGGGACTGGGGGCGCCGGTTGAGCTGGAGGAGCTGGTCAAAGGGATAGGGAGCATGCAGTTGGGGAAGGCGCCGGGGCCGGATGGGTTCGCGGTCGAATTCTATAATGTATGCAGACCTGTTGGGCCCCCTGTTGGTTAGGGCCTTCAATGAGGCAAGGGAAGGGGGGGGCTCTGCCTCCGACGATGTCTCGGGCGCTGATTTCCTTGATCCTTAAGCGGGACAAGGATCCCCTGCAGTGTGGGTCATACAGGCCGATCTCACTCTTAAATGTAGACGCCAAGGATAGAGGATTGTATGCTGCAGGTTATCCACGAGGATCAAACAGGGTTTGTGAAGGGGAGGCAGCTGAACACTAACATACGGAGGCTCTTGAATGTTATAATGATGCCGGCGGTAGAAGGGGAGGCGGAGATAGTGGTGGCGTTGGACGCGGAGAAGGCCTTTGATAGGGTTGAGTGGGGGTACTTGTGGGAGGTGTTAGAGAGGTTTGGGTTTGGGGAGGGGTTTGTCAGGTGGGCGAGGCTGTTATATGAGGCCCCGATGGCGAGCGTGGCCATGAATAGGAGGAGGTCGGAGTATTTTCGGTTATACTGAGGGACGAGGCAGGGGTGTCCCTTGTCCCCCCCTGCTTTTTGCGCTGGCAATTGAACCCCTGGCCATGGCGCTGAGGGAGTCGAGGAACTGGAGGGGGCTGGTGCGAGGTGGGGAGGAACACCGAGTGTCGCTCTATGCGGATGACCTATTGTTGTATGTGGCGGACCCGGTGGGGGGAATGCCGGAGGTGATGAGGATTCTCAGGGAATTTGGTAATTTCTCAGGGTACAAGCTCAACTTGGGGAAGAGCGAGCTGTTCGTTGTACACACGTGGGACCAGGAGGGGGGGATTGGTAGGCTCCCACTAAAAAGGGCGGAGAGGAGCTTCAGGTACTTGGGGGTTCAGGTGGCCAGGAGCTGGGGGGCCTTGCAGAAGCTTAACCTCACGAAGCTGGAGGAGCAAATGGAGGAGGAGTTTTAAGAGGTGGGACATGCTGCCGCTGTCTCTGGCGGGTAGGGTGCAATCAGTCAAGATGATGGTGCTCCCGAGATTTCTGTTCCTGTTCCAGTGCCTCCCCATCCTTATCCCAAAGGCGTTTTTCAGGCGGGTTAACAGGAGCATTACGGGATTTGTGTGGGTGCACGGGACCCCGAGGATGAGAAGGGTGTTCCTGGAGCGGGGCAGGGATAGGGGGAAGCTGGTGCTGCCCAACCTCTGGGTATTATTGGGCTGCCAACGCAGCGATGGTGCATAAGTGGGTGATGGACGGGGAAGGGGCAGCATGGAAGAGGATGGAGATGGCGTCCTGTGTGGGCACGAGCCTGGAGGCGCTGGTATCGGCGCCGTTGCCGCTCCCTCCAACGAGGTATACCACGAGCCCGGAGGTGGCGGCTACCCTCAAAATTTGGGGGCAATGGAGATGGCACAGGAGGGATGGCCTCGATACGGGGGAACCACCGGTTTGTCCCGGGGAGAATTGATGGTGGGTTCCTGAGTTGGCACAGGGCAGGTGTTAGGAAGTTGAGGGACCTGTTCGTAGACGGGAAGTTTGCGAGTCTGGGTGAGCTGGAAGGGAAGTTCGGGCTCCCCCCGGGGAACATCTTTAGGTACATGCAGGTAAAAGCGTTTGTCAGGCGGCAGGTGGCGGAGTTCCCTCTGTTGCTGCCGCGTGGGGTCCAGGACAGGGTGCTGTCGGGGGTGTGGGTAGGAGAGGGGAGGATCTCGGCAACGTACCAAGTGATGCAGGAGGTAGACGAGGCCTCGGTGGAGGAGCTGAAGGGTAAATGGGAGGAGGAGCTGGGCGAAGAGATTGAGGAGGGGACGTGGGCAGACGCCCTAGGAAGGGTGAACTCCTCCTCTTCTTGTACGAGGCATAGCCTCATACAGTTTAAGATGCTGCATAGGGCTCACATGACCGGGACAAGGATGAACCGGTTCTTTGGGAACGAGGACAGGTGTATTAGGGAGCCCAGCAAACCATGCCCATATGTTCTGGGCATGCTCAGCAATTATTAAATTGGAGAGGGTGAAATTTGCCCGAAGGGGGTCAGTGCAGGGGTTCTTCAAGAGGTGGCAGCCATTGCTAGATGTTCTGGCAGAACGGTAGAAAAAGGACAGCAGCAGCAGCAACCCGGAGGGGGGGGGAGGGATTCGGGGGGGGGGGGGGGGGGTTGGTGGAGGGGGGGGAGGGGGGGAGGGGTTGGAGGGGGGGAGGGGAGGGGAAGGGGGTGGAGGGGGAGGGGGAGAGATTGGAGGGGGGAGGGGTTGGAGGGGGAAGGGGCTGGAGGGGGGAGGGGCTGGAGTGAGAGGGGGGAGGGGTTGGAGTGAGAGGGGGGGAGGGGTTGGAGGGGGGGAGGGGAGGGGAAGGGGTTGGGGGGAGTGGGAGAGATTGGAAGGGGGGAGGGGTTGGAGGGGGGAGGGGTTGGAGGGGGGGAGGGGTTGGAATGAGAGGGGGAGGGGTTGGAGGGAGATGGGGAGGGGTTGGAGTGAGAGGGGGAGGGGTTGGAGGGAGATGGGGAGGGGTTGGAGGGAGGGGGGAGGGGTTGGAGGGAGGGGTTGGAGGGAGGGGGGGGAGGGGTTGGAGGGGGGAGGGGTTGGAGGGAGGGGTTGGAGGGAGGGGGGGAGGGGTTGGAGGGGGGAGGGGTTGGAGGGGGGAGGGGTTGGAGGGGGGAGGGGTTGGAGGGAGGGGGAGGGGTTGGCGGGAGGGGGTGGGATGGGGTTGGCGGGAGGGGGGAGGGGTTGGCGGAGGGGGGAGGGCTTGGGGTGTTGGGGGGTGGGTTGGGGTGTTGGGGGGTGGGGTGGGTTGGGGTGTTGGGGGGTGGGTGGGGGTGGGGTGGGGTTGGGGTGTGGAGGGTGGGGTGGGTTGGGGGGTGGGGATGGGGGGTTGGGGGGTGGGTTGGGGGGGGGGGTGGGGTTGGGGGGGGTGGGGTTGGGTGGTGGGGGGGGTGGGGGGGGGTGGGGTGGGGTGGGGGGGTGGAGTGGGGTTGGTGGGGTGGGGTTGGGGGGGGTGGGGTTGGGGGGTGGGTTGGGGTTGGGGGGTGGGTTGGGGTGGGGGGTGGGGTTGGGGAGTGGGGGGGTGGGGTTGGGGGGTGGGGGGGGGTGGGGGTGGGGGGGGTGGGGAGGGTGGGTGGGGTGAGGGGGGAGGGGTTGGGGAGGTGGAGGGAGGGGGTAGAGCGAGGGAGGGGGAGGGCAGGGAGGGGGAGGGCGAGGGAGGGGGGAGGGCGAGGGAGGGGGGAGGGCGAGGGAGGGAGGAGGGTTGAGGGGGTGGAGGGGAGGGGGTGGGAGGAGGGCAGGGGATGGGGGGAGGGGTTGGAGGGAGGGGGGAGGGTGGGAGGAGGGCAGGGGGAGGGGGAGGGGTTGGAGGGAGGGGGGGAGGGGTGGCGGGAGGGGGGAGGGGTTGGCGGGAGGGGTTGGAGGGGGGGGGAGGGAGGGGAGGGGGGGGGGGGAGGGGAGGGGTGAGGGGAGGGGGAGGGGAAGGGGAGCCGGGAGTGTAGGAGGCTAGGAAGGGGAGCCGGGAGTGTAGGAGGCTAAAAAGGCCGGCATCCTGGCCTTGCGTCCCTAGTAGCCCGGCGGAGGATTCTTCTTCAGTGGAAGGATGTGAGACCCCCAAGCATGGGAGACCCCCCAAGCATGGGAGACCCCCAAGCATGGAGGCCTGGATCAACGATATGGCGGGGTTTATTAAATTGGAGAGGGTGAAATTTGCCCTAAGGGGGTCAGTGCAGGGGTTCTTCAAGAGGTGGCAGCCATTGCTAGATGTTCTGGCAGAACGGTAGAAAAAGGACAGCAGCAGCAGCAACCCGGGGGGAGGGCTTGGGGTGTTGGGGGGTGGGGTGGGGTGGGGTGGGGTGGGGGGTGGGTTGGGGGGTGGTGTGGGTTGGGGGGTGGGTTGGGGGGGGTGGGGGGTGGGGTGGGGTTGGGGGGTGGGTGGTGGGGTTGGGGGGGTGGGGTGGGGTGGGGTTGGGGGGGGTGGGGGGGGTGGGGTTGGGGGGGGTGGGTTGGGGGGGTTGGGGGGGGTGGGGGGTGGCGGGGGTTGGGGGGGGTTGGGGGGTGGGGTGGGTGTTTGGGTGGGGTTGGGGTGGGGTTGGGGAGTGGGGTGGGGAGGGTGGGTGTGGGGTGAGTGGGGAGGGTTGGGGAGGTGGAGGGAGGGGGGTGTGGGTAGGTTAGGGAGCGAGGGAGGGGGAGGGGAGGTAGAGGGAGGGAGGCGAGGGAGGGGGCGAGGGCGAGGGAGGGGGGGGTGAGGGAGGGGAGGGGAGGAGGGGGAGGGAGGGAGGGAGAGGGGAGGGAGGGGAGGGGAGGGGCGAGGAAGAGGGAGGGTTGAGGGGGTGGAGGGGAGGGGGAGGGAGGAGGGCAGGAGGAGGGAGGGCAGGGGGGAGGAGGGAGGACGGGCGGGAGGAGGGGGCAGGGGCGGGGGGATTAGAGGAGGGCAAGGGGTGGGGACGGGGAGGGGGGCGAGAGGGGGAGGGGTTGAGGGGGTGGAGGGGAGGGGGCGGGAGGAGGGGGCAGGGGGAGGGGGGAGGAGGGCGGGAGGAGGAGGGGGGAGGGGGGGATAGAGGAGGGCAGGGTGGGGACGGGGAGGGGGGCGAGCGGGGAAGGGGTTGGGGGGAGGGGGAGGGGTTGGGGAGGTGGAGGGCGGGGTAGCTAGAGCGAGGGGGGGAGGGATGGGGAGGGGAGGGGGGAGGGAGGAGGGGGCAGGGGGAGGGAGGGGGGAGGGAGGAGGGGGCAGGGGGAGGGAGGGATAGAGGAGGGCAAGGGGAGGGATAGAGGAGGGCAAGGGAGGGATAGAGGAGGGCAAGGGGTGGGAGGAGGGCAAGGGGTGGGGAGGAGGCAAGGGGTGGGGAGGGGACGGCGAGGGGGGTAGAGGGGGAGGGAGGGAGGAGGGGGACGGGGAGGCGGGGCGAGAGGGGAGGGGGAGGGGCGATAGGGGGAAGGGGAGGGGGGTAGAGGGGGAAGGGGGAGAGGGGAGGGAGGAGGGGAAGGGGGAGAGGGGAGGGAGGAGGGGAGGGCGGACGGACGGGAGGGGGAAGCAGAGGGAGTGAGGGAGGGGTGGGAGCAGAGGGAGGTGGGGGAGGGAGGGGAGGGGGGGATGTTTCTTTGTTTTGGGCTGAAGGGACGTGTATAGTTGTTCATTGCTAATGATGGGCGTTAATTTATTTTTCTGTTTTGTATACATGAGGGGGAGTTTTGTTCTTTCTTTTCTTGATTTTTTTGTTATTGATATTTTTGTGAAAATATGAATAAAAATTATTTTTAAAAAAGATAAAGAAAGAAAGAAGGAAGGAGGTGTTAGTCGTTGTAGCTCAAGGGAAGCGATAAATCCAGATGATTCTGAATTTGACATTCCCAAATTAATGGATAATGAAGTATTAAGTACTTGGGATAAATTTTTATTTAAAAAAAAAAAAAATTTTATTGAACATTTTTACAAAATATAAACATCTCAACTCTATTAACAAACAACCGCGGTGGTAACACCCCAAGAAACAATACCACCCAACTTCAAAAGCAACTACAAACAAAAGAACACCCAAACAACAAAAGGGAAGGGATAACACCCGCCACATCCCACAAACCCATGTACACAGTTCTCCCTCCCACGATCCAATCCCCCCTCGCTCCCCCCTCCCCCCTCTCCTCCCCCCCCCCCCCCCCCCCCCCCCCCCCCCCCCCCCCCCCCCACCCCCCCCCCCCCCCCCCCCCCCCCCCCCCCCCCCAAGAACCCTTGTACTGATCCCCTCAGGGCAAATTTCACCTTCTCCAATTTGATGAACTCCGCCATATCATTGATCCAGGCCTCCACGCTGGGGGCCTCGCATCTTTCCACTGGAGCAAGATCCTCCGCCGGGCTACTAGGGACGCAAAGGCCAGAACACCGGCCTCTTTCGCCTCCTGCACTCCCAGCTCCACTGCAACCCCAAAAATTGCGAGTCCCCAGCCTGGCTTGACCCTAGATCCCAGCACCCTCGACACCGTCCTTGCTACCCCCTTCCAAAACTCCCCCAGCGCTGGGCACGCCCAAAACATATGGCCGTGGTTCGCTGGGCTCCCCATAGCACTTAGCACACCTGTCCTCGCCCCCGAAAAACCTACTCATCCTCGTCCCAGTCATGTGGGCCCTATGCAGCACCTTGAACTGTATGAGGCTAAGCCTCGCACAGGAAGAGGAGGAATTCACTCTCTCCAGGGCATCCGCCCACGTCCCCTCCTCAATCTCCTCACCCAGCTCCTCTTCCCATTTACCCTTCAGTTCCTCCACCGAGGCCTCGTCTACCTCCTGCATTACCCGGTATATGTCCAAAATCCTCCCTCCTCCAGCCCACACCCCCGAGAGCAACCGATCCCGCACCCCTCGTGGGGGCAGCAAGGGGAACCCCTCCACCTGCTGCCTGGCAAACGCCCTCACCTGCATGTACCTAAACATGTTCCCCGGGGGGAGCCCAAACTTCCCCTCTAACTCCCCCAAGCTCGCGAACCTCCCCTCCACAAACAGGTCCCTCAACCTCCTAACCCCTGCCCTGTGCCAGCCCAGAAATTCGCCATCAATGCTCCCTGGGACAAACCGATGGTTCCCCCGTATCGGGGCCTCCATCGAACCCCCCACTTCTCCCCTATGTCGTCTCCATTGCCCCCATATTTTGAGGGTAGCCGCCACCACCGGGCTCGTGGTATACCTCGTTGGAGGGAGTGGCAACGGCACCGTTACCAGCGCCTCCAGGCTCGTGCCCACACAGGAAGCCACCTCCATCCTCTTCCATGCTGCCCCTTCCCCATCCATTACCCACTTACGCACCATCGCTGCGTTGGCAGCCCAATAGTACCCACAGAGGTTGGGCAATGCCAGCCCCCCCCCCCCCCCCCCCCCCCCCCCCCCCCCCCCCCCCCCCCCCCCCCCCCCCCCCCCCCCCCCATCCCTGCCCCGTTCCAAGAACACCCTTCTCACCCACGGAGTCCCATGCGCCCACACAAATCCCGTAATACTCCTGTTGACCCTCCTAAAAAAGGCCTTCGGGATAAGGATGGAACACTGGAACAGGAACAAAAACCTCGGGAGCACCGTCATCTTAACGGACTGCACCCTCCCCGCCAGTGACAGCGGTAACATATCCCACCTCTTAAACTCCTCCTCCATCTGCTCCACCAACCTTGTGAGGTTGAGCTTGTGCAGGGCCCCCCCTAACTCCCAGCCACCTGGACCTCTAGGTACCTGAAGCTCTTCCTTGCCTGCTTCAGTGGGAGCCTACCAATCCCCTCCTCTTGATCCCCCGGATGCACCACAAACAACTCACTCTTGCCCAGGTTCAACTTATACCCAGAGAAACCCCCGAATTCACTAAGAATCCTCATCACCTCCGGCATCCCCCCCACCGGGTCCGCCACATACAGCAACAGGTCGTCCGCATACAGCGACACTCGATGCTCCTCCCCACCCTGCACCAGGCCCCTCCAGTTCCCTGACTCCCTCAATGCCATGGCCAGGGGCTCAATCGCCAACACGAAGAGCAAGGGGGACAGGGGGCACCCCTGTCTCGTCCCCCGGTACAGCCAAAAGTACTCCGACCTCCTCCTATTTGTGGCTACACTCGCCAACGGGGCCTCGTAGAGCAGCCTCACCCACCGGATAAACCCAAACCCAAACCTCTCCAACACCTCCCACAAATACTCCCACTCAACCCTATCAAAGGCCTTCTCTGCATCCAATGCCACCACTATCTCCGCCTCCCCTTCCATGGCCGGCATCATAATGACATTGGGGAGCATTCGCACGTTCGTATTCAACTGCCTTCCCTTCACAAACCCCGTCTGGTCCTCATGAATGACCCCGGGCACGCATCCTCTATTCTAGTGGCCAGGATCTTTGCCAGCAGCTTAGCGTCGGCGTTTAGCAGCGAAATCGGCCTATATGACCCGCACTGCAGAGGGTCCTTGTCCCGCTTCAGGATCAAGGAAATCAGCGCCCGTGACATTCTTGGGGGCAAAGCCCCCCCGCCCCCCCCCCCCCCCCCCCCCCCCCCCCCTCCCTTGCCTCGTTAAAGGTCCGGACCAACAGGGGGCCCAACAGGTCCAAATACCTTTTATAAAATTCCGCCGGAAACCCGTCCGGCCCCGGCGCCTTTTCCGACTGCATGCTCCATATCCCTTTGACCACCTACTCCAGCTCGATCGGCGGCCCCAGTCCCTTCACCTGCTCCTCCTCCATTGGGATAAATTATTGAGTTACCTTCCAGAGGAAAATCGAAATGACCTAAAAGAGTTATTGCAGTCGCATAGAGCTCTTTGTGGGAATAAATTTTGATGTACAAAAGTAATCATGCTGGTTTAGGGGCTGGTTTAGCTCACTGGGCTAAATCGTTGGCTTTTAAAGCAGACCAAGCAAGCCAGCAGCACGGTTCGATTCCTGTGCCAGCCTCCGCGAACAGGCGCCGGAATGTGGCGACTAGGGGCTTTTCACAGTAACTTCATTTGAGGCCTACTCGTGACAATAAGTGATTTTCATTTCATTTTTCATTTCATGCATGATGTAGATGTAGGAAATGCTATTCTCATTAAACAACATCCATTCAGGCTCAATTCACTAAAGTTAGCACAGGTACAAAAGGAGATTGATAGCATGCTTATGGCTGATATCGTTGAAGTGATTGGAACACGTGTGTGGACTATAGAAATGTCAATGCAGTTACGAAGTCAGATTCGTATCCTGTTCCTCATTTGGAAGACTGTATTGAAAAGGTGGGACAAGCAAATTTTATTACCAAACTTGATTTAGTTAAAGGATATCAGACAGGACAAAGAAAGTTTTGGCTTTTATGACACCAAAAGGTCTGTATCAATTTAAAGTCATACCATTTGGAACAAGGAATGCGCCAGCAACATTCCAAAGATTAGCCAACAAGGTAATTTCTGTAGGGTGTGCATTGACGATTTGGCGGTGTTCAATCAAACGTGGAAGGAGCATTTGGAACATTTAAAATCTTTATTTGATCAACTACAGGAGGCTGGATTGGCGGTAAATTTGGCTAAAAGTGAATTTGTGAAAGTTCAAGTCATATTATCAGGCCATACAATTGGACTTGGTCAGATGACCCCACTAAATGTGAAAAGGAAAGCTATTCGAGAGTTTCCAATACCATCAACGGGGAGAGAAGTTCTGAGATTTCAGGGCATGAGTGGTTTCTACTGGAAATTTGTGCCAAACTTCAGCAGCGTGCTTTCTCCACTGACTGAACTTCTGAAAAAGCACAAGAAATGTCAGCGGACGTCGGAATGTCAGGAGGCATTCGATAATCTGAAGACTGTATTAACCATTGCACCAGTGTTGATGACACCTAATTATGCCAAGCAATCTAAGGTGACAATTGATGTGAGTGATGTGGTGTTGGTGCTGTACTGTTGCAGAAAGACGATGAAGAATCTAAAGACCTATTGGTTATTTTTCTCAGAAACTAAATATTCATCAAAATAAATATTTGACCATCGAGAAGGAGACACTGAGTTTGGTATTGGCTTGGAAACATTTTGACATTTATGTTAGTAACAATTCATCGGAGATAATTGTAATACAGAACATAATCCATTAAAGTTTTTGGACAAGTTTACACATCAAAATGCAAGACTGTTCAGATGGAGTTTATTATTACAGCCATTTAAATTAACAATTCTACATGTGACAGGAAGGGAAAATATGGTTTATCACAACTGTGACGTATGAGAAGACTGGAACATTCGAAAGTGGAAAGGAAAGACTGAAATGGACTATACCCGTTTACATTTGCAGGTTTAAAATGTAAAATTATACTATCTTATGTAGTATAAGTTGTGTTTAATCATGAGAAATGTTTAGAGTTAAAACGGCTTTGGAAAAATGAAGCCATTTATTTATATTGCTGGTTCCTTTTTTAAAGGGGGGGGGCGTTGTGTGACAAATGCAGGATTGTCGATATATTGGATTATAAACATTTGGCAATTTAAGGGTTAAAAGCTTGGGTTTGACTGCACTAGTCATGTTTTTAGAAGAACCTTGCTTTGCAAGACCAGAAAACGTTTAGGAGCCAGAGGTGAAATTGACCATCGTAAAAGCCTGGGTTAATGTACTGTTGTTTGACTTTGGGGGGGGGGGGGGGGGGGGGGGGGGGGGGGAGACCCTGGGGAGTTAATGTGTTTTCAGCCTGGGGAATTAATTTGTTTATCGACTTGGGGAGATTATGTCATTGCTGGGTGGAGCTAAGGCATTCAAACATTTTGAGTTGAGTGCTGATCTGGCTACCCTTTAGATCACAAGTAAAGTATTTTGTTCTCACAGTAGGATAGTGAAAAAAATAATAGTTTTTAAGGCAGTGCAGACTTCTCAGAGGACAAGGAAGAAGCTGAAACAAGCCAGTTGAAACAACTTTTTGAAGATATCCAACCAGAGTCTGCAGGGAATCTGACAGGAATCAAATCTATTCTGGAAAGTAAGTATTACTCTGTGCCATTGGAATGTAGGATGGTTTGAGAGTTTTCTTCTTTCTTGTTGTAAAGAGATTGTAATTATTTACTGTATTGAGTTAAAGGTGTAATTGTAAGCTATATTCGGGTTAAAGGGGTATGGAGAACAGGCAAAGAGGTGGATTTGAGACCATAAGAACATAAGAACTAGGAGCAGGAGTAGGCCATCTGGCCCCTCGAGCCTGCTCCGCCATTCAATGAGATCATGGCTGATCTTTTGTGGACTCAGCTCCACTTTCCGGCCTGAACACCATAACCCTTAATCCCTTTATTCTTCAAAAAACTATCTATCTTTACCTTAAAAACATGTAATGAAGGAGCCTCAACTGCTTCACTGGGCAAGGAATTCCATAGATTCACAACCCTTTGGGTGAAGAAGTTCTTCCTAAACTCAGTCCTAAATCTACTTCCCCTTATTTTGAGGCTATGTCCCCTAGTTCTGCTTTCACCCGCCAGTGGAAACAACCTGCCCGCATCTATCCTATCTATTCCCTTCATAATTTTAAATGTTTCTATAAGATCCGCCCTCATCCTTCTAAATTCCAATGAGTACAGTCCCAGTCTACTCAACTTCTCCTCATAATCCAACCCCTTCAGCTCTGGGATTAACCTAGTGAATCTCCTCTGGACACCCTCCAGTGCCAGTACGTCCTTTCTCAAGTAAGGAGACCAAAACTGAACACAATACTCCAGGTGTGGCCTCACTAACATCTTATACAATTGCAACATAACCTCCCTAGTCTTAAACTCCATCCCTCTAGCAATGAAGGACAAAATTCCATTTGCCTTCTTAATCACCTGTTGCACTTGTAAACCAACCTTCTGTGACTCATGCACTAGCACACCCAAGTCTCTGCACAGCGGCATGCTTTAATATTTTATCGTTTAAATAATAATCCCGTTTGCTGTTATTCCTACCAAAATGGATAACCTCACATTTGTCAACATTGTATTCCATCTGCCAGACCCTAGCCCAGGGGTGGGCAAACTACGGCCCGCGGGCTGCATGCGGCCCGCCAAAGGTCTTTATGCGGCCCACCAAGTCATTAAAAAAAGGTTTAAGGTTAATGGGGGGGCTGTTGGGTTACTTACTGGTATAGGGTGGATACGTTGACTTGAGTAGGGTGATCATTGCTCGGCACAACGTCGAGGGCTGAAGGGCCTGTTCTGTGCTGTACTGTTCTATGTCCTATATGAGGCGCCCAGAATCATAACCGGGTGAAGTAATTATTTTACTTAATATACTATGCGGCCCTTTAAAATTGTGAATTTCTGAATCTGGCCCTTGCACGGAAAAGTTTGCCCACCCCTGCCCTAGCCCATTCACTTAACCTATCCAAATCCCTCTGCAGACTTCCAGCATCCTCTGCACTTTTCGCTTTACCACTCATCTTAGTGTCATCTGCAAACTTGGACACATTGCCCTTGGTCCCCAACTCCAAATCATCTATGTAAATTGTGAACAATTGTGGGCCCAACACGGATCCCTGAGGGACACCACTAGCTACTGATTGCCAACCAGAGAAACACCCATTAATCCCAACTCTTTGCTTTCTATTAATTAACCAATCCTCTATCCATGCTACTACTTTACACTTAATGCCATGCATCTTTATCTTATGCAGCAACCTTTTGTGTGACACCTTGTTAAAGGCTTTCTGGAAATCCAGATATACCACATCCATTGGCTCCCTGTTATCTACTGCACTGGTAATGTCCTCAAAAAATTCCACTAAATTAGTTAGGCATGACCTGCCCTTTATGAACCCATGCTGCGTCTGCCCAATGGGACAATTTCTATCCAGATGCCTCGCTATTTCTTCCTTGATGATAGATTCCAGCATCTTCCCTACTACCGAAGTTAAGCTCACTGGCCTATAATGTCCTGCTTTCTGCCTACCTCCTTTTTTAAACAGTGGTGTCACGTTTGCTAATTTCCAATCCACCGGGACCACCCCAGAGTCTAGTGAATTTCGGTAAATTATCACTAGTGCATCTGCAATTTCCCTAGCCATCTCTTTTAGCACTCTGGGATGCATGCCATCAGGGCCAGGAGACTTGTCTACCTTTAGCCCCATTAGCTTGCCCATCACTACCTCCTTAGTGATAACAATCCTCTCACGGTCCTCACCTGTCATAGCCTCATTTCTATCAGTCGTTGGCATGTTATTTGTGTCTTCCACTGTGAAGACCGACCCAAAACACCTGTTCAGTTCCTCAGCCATTTCCTCATTTCCCATTATTAAAACTCCCTTCTCATCCTCTAAAGGACCAATATTTACCTTAGCCACTCTTTTTTGTTTTATATATTTGTAAAAACTTTTACTCTGTTTTTATATTCTGAGCAAGTTTACTCTCATACTCTATCTTACTCTTCTTTATAGCTTTTTTAGTAGCTTTCTGTTGCCCCCTAAAGATTTCCCAGTCCTCTAATCTCCCAGCAATCTTTGCCACTTTATATGCTTTTTCCTTCAATTTGATACTCTCCCTTATTTCCTTAGATATCCACGGTCGGTTTTCCCTCTTTCTACCGTCCTTCCTTTTTGTTGGTATAAACCTTTGCTGAGCACTGTGAAAAATCGCTTGGAAGGTTCTCCACTGTTCCTCAACTGTTCCACCATAAAGTCTTTGCTCCCAGTCTACCTTAGCTAGTTCTTCTCTCATCCCCTTGTAATCTCCTTTGTTTAAACACAAAACACTAATATTTGATTTTACTTTCTCACCCTCCATCTGTATTTTAAATTCCACCATATTGTGATCGCTCCTTCCGAGAGGATCCCTAACTATGAGATCATGAATCAATCCTGTCTCATTACACAGGACAAGATCTAGGACCGCTTGTTCCCTCGTAGGTTCCATTACATACTGTTCTAGGAAACTATCGCGGATACATTCTATAAACTCCTCCTCAAGGTTGCCTTGACCGACCTGGTTAAACCAATCGACATGTAGATTAAAATCCCCCATGATAACTGCTGTACCATTTCTACATGCATCAGTTATTTCTTTGTTTATTGCCTGCCCCACCATAACGTTACTATTTGGTGGCCGATAGACTACTCCTATCAGTGACTTTTACGCCTTACTATTCCTGATTTCCACCCAAATGGATTCAACCTTATCCTCCATAGCACCCATGTCATCCCTTACTATTGCTCAGATGTCATCCTTAAATAACAGAGCAACACCACCTACCTTACCATCCACTCTGTCCTTCCGAATAGTTTGATACCCTCGGATATTTAACTCTCAGTCGTGACCATCCTTTAACCATGTTTCAGTAATGGCCACTAAATCATAGTCATTAACGATGATTTGTGCCATCAACTCATTTACTTTATTCCGAATACTACGAGCATTCAGGTAAAGTACACTTATGTTGGTTTTTTTACCTCTGTTTTGAATCTTAACATATCCAGTTTTATTCCTTTTGTTATTACTGGGCCTATTCACTGAGCTCCCCTCAGTCACTGTACCTTGTACTGTCGCCCTTTTAGATTTTTGACTATGTCTTCTCTGTCTTGCACTTTCCCCCTTACTTCCTTTTGCTTCTGTCCCTGTTTTACTACCTTCCAACTTCCTGCATCAGGAAGAGATCAGCCATGATCTGATTGAATGGCAGAGCAGGCTCGAACGGCTGAATTGCTTACTTCTGCTCCTAATACCTATGTATCTATATGATGTTAAATTGTTTAATATTATGTTAATAATAAAGTTTTGTTTTAAAAATACCAAATCCCTATTTCTTCGTGCAATCACTCCTGGAGCGAAGTGTTCTTTCTGCACAGTCTTACAAAATAAATGAAACATATTGGGGATTTGGTCCAGTATCCTAGCTACTGTTGGGGTCTGGTCTGCGATCGTAATAACGGTACTTTCTCAGTTCAAACCTGATGATCAGATTTACATGAGGAATTTTGGTAGTAAACAGAGGAGGTTACCAGGAGTAATTTTAAATCAAAGTTGTCCAGAATCTTGTGTCTTGAGACTGCAACATGGAAGAATTGTTGGCAGACACCAAGACCGTATTCGCTTACGTTATGACTCAGTGTCAGGTGAAGTTTCAAAGTGAGCAATCGGTACAGAGAGCATGGCAGATGGTTCTGCTGCAGTGGGCGTTCACCAGGAAGTGGTTCCTGTGTGTCCAGGTATGCCAGTTCACTCTGCTGGGGGAGTGGAAGAGGAATGTTCATGTTCAGATTCTCAATCTACCACATCACCTATGATTACAGATCAACTGTTTCAAGATTCACTAGTGATATTGCGTAGGCCGCAATATAAATCGCTAAATTCCGGACAGACTGGCATATAGTTAAGACATTACTTTAATTGTATTTCTGTCCTGATGGGGGTTGAAATTGGGGGGGGGGGGGGGGGGGGGCTGTTATACAGCGTAATTTGGAGTGCAGAGTGTTCTTATAAGTCTTTTTCCTATGTAATTGTTTCTCTGGTGTCTGTTCAGGATTTTGGATGTGTGTGGACTTTGGCAGATTTTTCAATCTGCAAGACCTGTTTTACTAGTTCTCTTGTTTCTTTTAAACAACATTCGACTACCTGCTTTTTGGTCTCAAGTTACCACAGCTCCAAACACTGACAGAGCTGGTACCTTCCCAGGGTGAAAGTCAACAGGCATTCATACTCCAGTCACAACTGCAAGTCTTCTCTTCAGAGTTGGAGATCAGCTCAGAAGCTGCAGCAGAATCAATATCACTTCTGCAGCCGTAGAATCCTGTACAGCAACTTTGTCTCAACAGTTAATTATCCACAAGAAGTTCACCTCATTACAAAAGGTGAGGCTGTCTTGTCTCCATACTCTCATCAATTCTTCCCATTGCTCATAGTGGAGCAATTTTGTGCAGAGGGAAGCGTGTGTCGTTCACCACTGCCTACAGAAAGTATGTCTGTTCCCCCCCCCCCCCCCCCCCCCCGCCCCAAATATCACTGTGAAATCATCTCTTCTTTTCCTGGCATACTTACACGAAGTTGGTCGTTTCTCCCCCCCAACCCCCCTTTGTTGTATAAGTTCATTGAAATAAATCTCAGATCTTCAATGCCGTTTCAGCTTTTGATACAGTTATCACAGTCTTCCCTGTAGTTGAATATCATTCCTCTTCTGAAGCTTCTTCCCAAAGTCTTTCAAGGGAGCAACAAGTTCCTCATAGTGTCCTGAGTTCTTCTCTTCTAATTCCAGAGAGCCCAAAGTTCTTCATTCTTTTCTTTTGGATCAGTCTTTCATTCAAAAGTCTTCATTCACCTTGTTATTCAATTATCCTGCATCCCAGCAATTGGGTTAGTAAAATATTGTCCAATTCTGCAGATGATGATGTCTTACCAGATCCAGAAGAACACCTTCATGTGTCCAAGAAGTTTTGCCTAAGGGCTGAGTATACTGAGGTCACTGGACCTTAAGGGGGGTGCCCAACTTCAGAAGGGAGAAGCAGGCTTCTGATACCCCCTCCACTCCACCTGAGATGCAACTTAATTCTATTTTGGGCTGCCCCCATGGAGGATCAATCTTTCCACCAACCTAAAAATTGAGACAGGGCAGGAAACGGTCATTAATTGGCCATTTAAGTGTTCAGTTAGGGGAAGTCAAGGACTTACCTGCCCACCCTAGCTTAAAATCGCTTGGTGTTCATGGCAAGTGGGAACCTGGATTGAATCCCGTCCCTTCAATTTTAAACTCTCATCCGTTGGTGGAGGAACATAAAATCCTGACCTATGTTTTATTGTGTCCCTTTAACTTAAAGTGAAACAGAATTCCTGGTAAACAGCTTTGTTCAGAGAAATGCAAATGTGATCTGGTTGCCATGGGAGTGAAACTGAAACAGAAACCCATGGTGGTGGCGGCTACTAGTTTTATCATTGTTCACAGTGGGGTGGTATAGTGGTAAGCACTGCTGCCTCACAGCTCCAAGGATTCAATTCCAGCCTCGAGTGACTGTGTGGAGTTTGCACTTTCTCCACATGTCTGCGTGGGTTTCCTCCGGGTGCTCTGGTTCCCTCCCACAGTCCAAAGATGTGCAAGTTAGGTGGATTGGCCATGCTAAATTGCCCCTTAGTGTCCAAAAGGTTAGGTCGGGTTACTGCATTATTGGGATGGGAGGAGGCTTAAGTAGGGTGCTCTTTCCAAGGACTGCTGCAGACTCGATGGGCCAAATGGCCTCCTCTGCACTGTTGATTCTGTGATTCTATCTCAGGACCGAGAGCCTCTTTGAAGCGAGAAACAGTTCATGTTTCAGGTCAAGTATCTTTCATCAGAACTGAAAGAAGATAGAAACGCAATAGGTTTCGTTCAAGTGAAAAGTGTGGGGGTGGGGGGGGGGGGGGGGGGTGGCAGGATGAGCAAAAGGGAGAGTTTGTGATATGGTGGACTGAAAGAGGTTATATGCAAACTATTTCAAGGTACCAAAGGCAAAGGGAGTAGTAATGGTTGTAGTAAAGAAACAAAAGATTTGGCCAGAGGTGATGTGATAGTAGAATAATGAACAGTTGTGTCCAAAAACAAAAATCATATTAAGATCTGCACACGCAAAAACAAGTTTTTTAAAAACGCAACAGGGATTACCATCTGAAATTGTTGAACTCAATGTTCAGCCCAGAAGGCTATAAGGTGAGGTGCTGTTCTTCAACATTGCATTCAACTTCTTTGCAACACATCAGCAGGCCAAGGAACAAGGTGGAGAATTAAAATGGCAGACAACTGGAAGCTTGGGTCATGAGATATTCCACAAAGTGCCCGCAAAGTCTATGTTCAGAGGGCGGCACGGTGGCGCAGAGGTTAGCACTGCTGCCTCACGGCACCGAGGACCCCAGTTCGGTACCGGCCCCAGGTCACTGTCTGTGTGGAGTTTGCACATTCTCCCCGTGTCTGCATGGATCTCACCCCCACAACCCAAAAATGTGCAGGGTAGGTGGATCAGCCATGCTAAATTGCCCCTTAAAAAATCTACGTTCGATCTCCCAAGTGGGGAGGAGACTGCATTGTGAGCGAATGCAGTATAATAAATTGAAAGAAGTTCACGTGCTTTACCCTGAAGGAGTGTTTGGAGCCTTGAACGGTGAGGAGAGAGGAGTTAAAAGGTCAGGAGTTACATCTGCATTTGCGTGGATGCTGTGGGAAGGGAATGAGATATTGGGGACGATTGAGGAGTGGACCAGGATGTCACGGATGAATCGCCAGATTGTTTTGCTGATTGTCATGGGGAAGGGAAGGCGTGACTGCTGGTGGCATTGCTGTAGAAATGGCGGGAATAGTGGAGAATGATCCATCAGATGCGAAGATGGTGGGGTGGAAGGTGAGGACATCTAATCTCGATATTTCCATCCCCTCTAAAGGTCTGAGAGCTCAAGCAACCACCCTCCTCAGTCTGGCTGAACTTGTTCTCTCATTGAACAAGTTTTTCTATAATTCATCTCATTTCCTCTAAATAAAAGGTGTTCCTATGGGTACACACATGGGTTCTAGCTATTTTTAAATTATTATTTCTTCATGGGATGTGGACATGGCTGGCTGGGCCAGCGTTTATTACCCATCCCTAATTGCCCTTGAGAAGGTGATGGTGAGCTGCCTTCTTGAACTGTTGCAGTCCCTGTGGTGCAAGTACATCCACAGTGCTGTTAGACAGGGAGTTCCAGGATATTAACCCAGCAACAACTATATAGTTCCAAGTCAGAATGGTGAGTAGCTTGGAGGGGGCCTTGCAGGTGGTGGTGCTACAGTTTGTCTGCTGTACTTGTCCTTCCAAATCTCAGTGGTCGTAGATTTGGAAGGTGCTTTCTAAGAAGCCTTGGTGAGTTCCTGCTATGCTGGCCTTGATCTAGGGTATGTCAGGGCCTCTCAACTCTTATTCTGTTACGTCAATGACTGTATTGGTGCTGTTCCCTGCTTTCATCAAGTCCAGAATAGTTATGTTTTCTGATGTAAGGGCAGCACAGTGGTTGGCATTGCTGCCTCACGGCGCTGAGGTCCCAGGTTTGATCCTGGCTCTGGGTCACTGTCCGTGTGGAGTTTGCACATTCTCCCCGTGTCTGCGTGGGTTTCGCCCCCACAACCCAAAGATGTGCAGGGTAGGTGGATTGGCCACACTAAATTGCCCCTTAATTCGAAAAAATGAATTGGGTACTTTAAATTTATTTCTTTTTAAAATGTTTTCCGATGCTGCATTAAGAAGAAAATAAAGCCTGTAAACTTTCAGTTGGGATCAAATGGAGGTTGATGTGGGATTCCACAACAGGCAAAAATACAAGGAGCATTGGGAGGAGCTGGAGAACAGTGTATTACCAGAGTCATCCTGTCACCTCTCTGCCAATCAATTTCTCTGCCTTTGCTGCTATGAAATCTTAGTAAACTCAACTACATTAAACTGCAGACAGTTTTTGCCGACATTTCTTGGTACTGTGGTGGGCTGCTTCCAGTAACTTGAAAACATAATCAAATTTGCTTATAATTTCCAGCCTTCTCTCACCTTCAAATGTTTCATCTCCAACTCTTCCCTCGCCTCCTCCATCTCCATTTCTGGGAGCAGGCTATCAGCCAATATTCATTATAAACTGACTGATTTCCACAATTACCTTGATTATACTTCCTCACATCCTCTATGCTGTGTAGACGCCATTTTATTCTCCCAGTACCTCCATCTCCAAAACATCTGTTTTGATGATGCAACCTTCCACAAGAGCACTTCGGATATGTCTTCTTTTTTCCACAGCGAAGGATTCACCCACTGCAATTGACAGGGTCATCAACCATGTCCAACCTATTTCCCACACTTCTGCCCTCACTCCTCCCCATCCCTCCCAAAGCAAAGATAAAGTGTGAGATTCTCCGTTGCTCGACGCCGATATCGTAATCGGCGATCAGGCGGAGAATCAACTCTCATGTCCAAATTGGGGCCGGCGCCAGTTTGACACCGGTCAGCCATGCCGTTCCCCCTCGGAAATGGCATAATCGCATCACGCACCGGTGTAACATCGTCATCGATCAGCCCTCCCATGATGCTCCACCCCTGATAGGCTGAGTTCCCGACAGCACGGGACACATGTGGTCTCAGCGGTCGGGAACTCGGCGTGGCAACTGCGGACTGTGTCCAGCGCCAACACACTTGACCGGGGTCTGTACTGCTGGCCGGGGAGGACTTCTGCGAGGGCTGGGGGGACTGGTGGACGGTGGCCTGTGGGGTCGTGGATGGCGGGTCGGGTCCCTGCACGACCAGCGCCATGTATGGCGCGACTGCTACAGGTCGTCAACCAGGCGCATGCACGGCCTGGGACCCGGCCATTCTTCGGCCTTTTCCGGCACGGGAACAAGGAGTTTCATCCGGCGCTGCTGCTAGCCCCTCACTGGTCCCGGAATCGGTGAGGGGTGGCCGCCGATTTTTCCCTCGTAAACCTTCCGCGGATTCTCCGTTCGAGCCGGCACTGAGCTGCTGAAATGGAGAATCCAGCCCAAGTTCCCCTTGTCCTCACCTTCTTCCTCATTAGTCTCTACATTTAACAAATAATCCCATTCCGCCAACTCCCAGCATGATGCCACCACTAGATACATCTTCCCCTTCTCTCGCATCGCCTGTCAGCATTCAGTAGGCACCGTTCCTCGACATCCTGGTCCATTCCTCAATCACCCCCAACAATGTGTCTCTTTCTCAAGGCACCTAACTATGCAGAAGCTTACTCGCTCCTCACCACCAAAGTCCCAAACATTTCATCCAGATGAAGCAGTGAGTTCCACATACTTCTTTCAACAATTTCAGACCGCAAACTCTGACACCAATTTTTTCTTTTTTTCTTTTTGCATGTGCTGTTCTTAATTTTGTTTTTCCTGTTTTTGCTTTAGGACCTTTAGGGCACAGCTATTCATTATCCTGCTATTCATATCCACTCTGTTTCTTTACTACAACCATTACCACTCATTTTCCTTTAGTACCATGAAAACCTTTGTCATATAACCTGTCCTGCCATCCACCTTTTTCTCACCCTTTTCACTTGCATAAAACGTACTATATTTATATCTTCCTTTAGTTCGAAGAAAGGTCCTTGACAGAGAGGCTAATGCTGTTACTCTCTCCACAGATGCTGCCAGACCTGCTGAGTATTTCCAGCAATTTCTGTTTTTATTTCAGATTTCCAACATCCGCACAATTTGTTTTAGCTGTTGCTGAGCCTCAGGTAAAAGAAGTTTTGGAACTTTCCCAGGAACAAGTGTCCGTTGCCCTGTAAGAAATGGTGGAGAGAGGAAGTAAAGCTCTCAAAAGAAAAACAGAGCCAATGAAACGTCTAAAGGGGTCAGATACAGGCATTTCTGGAATCCTGAATCGTCAGGACAGGGAAAAAAGTGAATCTGAAGGGTTAGAATTTGCTGGTGATAATTATGTCTGGGAAAACTCTGGCAAATTGCAATTATTGCCCAAGGACACTGGAAGTTTCAACCTGCTGTGGTAGGGAGAGATGACTCTTGCAGGACAGCTCAGAGTGATGTTGGGACTGGTTCTGTAATGCTAGATATCCACCGGCAACATGGCATGGAGCATAAGCAATTCATAGGACATATTTTAGTTTTGTTAGTTAATGCAGAACCTACATTTTTGGTCTGTTAATTAGTCTTTGGTCTATGTAAAAGTGAGATAGCAACTTAAAACAATCATTAGGAAAATTAATACAACTATAGGCTGACGACTCCCCTGGACTTAGAAGAAGTGGCTGCAGAGATAGTGGGTGAATTCAGTGTAATCTTCTAAAATTCCCCTGAGCCTGGAAAGATCCCAGCAGATTGGAAAACAACAAATGTAACATCACTATTCGAGAAAGGAGGGAGACAGGAAACTAGACCAGTTAGTCTAACATCTGTCATTGGGCAAATGCAAGAATCCATTATGAAGGAGGTTTAGAAAATCATAATTCAATCAGGCAGTCAGTGTGATTTTGTGAAAGGGAAATTGTGTTTGACAAATTTATTAGAGTTCTTTGAGGATTTTAAAAGCAAGTTAGACAAAGAGGAGCCAATAGATGTAATGCATTTGGATTTGGAAAGACATACAGTAAGGTACTGCACAAGATAAAAATTCATGGTGTTGGGATGGTATATTACCATGGATAGGGGGTTGCTAACAAATAGGAATTAGGCGGATAAGATAAATGGATCATTTTCACATTGACAAACTGTAACTGATGGAGTACCGCAGGAATCAATGCTGAGGCCTCAGCTATTTACACTTAATTAATAACTTAGATGAAGGCATCATTATGGACAAATTTTCTGATGATAGAAAGGTAGGTAGGAGAACATGTGAGGATCGGCAATGGGATATTGATAGCTTAAGTGAGTGGGCAAAAATGTGGCAGATAGAGTATAATGTGGAAAAATATGAGGTTGCCCACTTTGGCAGGAAGAATAGAAAAGAAGCATATCATTTAAAAAGGAGAGAGACTGCAAAATGAAATGAAAATGAAATGAAAATGAATGAAATGAAATGAAAATCGCTTATTGTCACGAGTAGACTTCAAATGAAGTTACTGTGAAAAGCCCCTAGTCGCCACATTCCGGCGCCTGTTCGGGGAGGCTGTTACGGGAATTGAACCGTGCTGCTGGCCTGCTTGGTCTGCTTTAAAAGTCAGCTATTTAGCCCAGTGTGCTAAACAACCCCGAGTGCTAAACAGCCCCGAGAAATGCTGTGGCACAGGGGGATCTGGGTGTCCTTGTACACAAATCACAAAAGGTTAGAATGCAAGTACAGCAAGTAATTAATAATAATATTTATTAGTGTCACAAGTAGGCTTACATTAACACTGGAATGAAGTTACTGTGAAAATCCCCTAATTAGGAAGGCAAGTGGAATATCAGCCTTTCTTTCGAGCACAAAAGTAAGGAAGTCTTGCTACAACTGTTCAGGGCAGTGGTAAGGCTGCACCTAGAATACTGTTTACAGTGATGCATTTTGGAAGATCAAATTCAAGAGCGGACTATATGGTCAATGGAAGGGTCTTGGGGAAAATTGATGTGCAGAGAGATCTGGGAGTTCAGGTCCATTGTACCCTGAAGGTGGCAACGCAGGTTGATAGAGTGGTCAAGAAGGCATACAGCATGCTTGCCTTCATCGGACGGGGTATTGAGTACAAGAGTTGGCAGGTCATGTTACAGTTGTATAGGACTTTGGTTAGGCCACATTTGGAATACTGCGTGCAGTTCTGGTCGCCACATTACCAGAAGGATGTGGATGCCTTGGAGAGGGTGCAGAGGAGGTTCACCAGGATGTTGCCTGGTATGGAGGTTGCTAGCTATGAAGAAAGGTTGAGTAGATTAGGATTGTTTTTGTTGGAAAGACGGAGGTTGAGGGGGGACCTGATTGAGGTCTACAAAATTATGAGAGGTATGGACAGGGTGGATAGCAACAAGCTTTTCCCAAGAGTGGGGGTGTCAGTTACAAGGGGTCACGATTTCAAGGTGAGAGGGGGAAAGTTTAAGGGAGATGTGCGTGGAAAGTTTTTTACGCAGAGGGTGGCGGGTGCCTGGAACGCTTTACCAGCGGAGGTGGTAGAGGCGGGCACGATAGCATCATTTAAGACGCATCTAGACAGGTATATGAATGGGCGGGAACAGAGGGAAGTAGACCTTGGAAAATAGGAGACAGGTTTAGATAAAGGATCTGGATCGGCGCAGGCTGGGAGGGCCGAAGGGCCTGTTCCTGTGCTGTAATTTTCTTTGTTCTTTGTTCTTTTGTTCCACATAATCTCTACACTGCCGAAGGAAGCCATTTGAGTAGGTACCAACCCTCTGAAAGAGCACCCTACCTAAGCCCACTCCCCCGCCCTACCCCGGTAACCCCATAACCCCACCTAACCTGCACATCCTTGAACTGTGGGAGGAAACTAGAGTGCCCGGAAGAAACCCACGCAGACACAGGGAGAATGTGCAAACTCCACACAGTCACCCAATGCCAGAATCGAACACGGTCTCTGGCACTGAGAGGCAGCAGTGCTAACCACTGTATCGCCCCTTACTTAAGAATGGATATAGTTGCTTTGGAAACAATTCACTACACGAAGGATTTGACTCTTGAGGAAAGGTTGAGCACGTTGACTCATTGGAGTTTCGAAGAGGTCATCTTATTGAAACATAAAGGTGATCTTACTGAAATATAAAGGTGATCTTATTGAAACATAAAGGTGATCTTATTGAAACATAAAAGATTCTGAGGAAGCACGATAGGGTTGATGCTGATAGGAATATTTGCCCTTGTGCGGGAACCTAGAACTAAGGGACACTTTAAAATTAAGGGATTTTCCATTTAAGATGGAAATGAGGAGGAATTTATTTTCTCAGAAGATCATTAATCTTCCAGAGAGAGCAGTTGCAGACTGGGCCATTGAAAATGGTCGGTGCTGATTTTGACATATTTTTGATCAATAAGGGTTATGATGGACTGGAAGGAAAGTAAGTTAAGGCCACAATCAGGTCAGCCATGATCTCATTCAATGACAAAGCAGACTTGATGGGCTGAATTATCTACTCCTGTTCCTATTTGCTATTATCTTATGATGATCAATAAACCCAAGAGGACAAGGTAAATTAAGATGAATTAAAATTGCTGAGGATGAGAAGTCAATGCTGGTGAGGGAAACTGAGGAAATGTGTGCGTGGGTCTTGAGTGAGTAGTAAGAGGATGATGATTTAAGAGTGTGGGGTGGAACAAGGTAATGCACTGAAATTCAGAGTTAAATATTTTGAGCATCAGTCACTTTAACTGAGAAAACATCAGTTAAAAATGTATATGTACATTACACAGGCCAAGCTTCCTCCTGCAACAGATCCACCTCTTCAATGGCTTTCAGTATATTCTTCAAAGTCTGATGGGTGGGTGAGTGAATAGATATTCTGCTCCTGACGGAAAAGTGTATTTATTATGAGGCTGTCATAATAAAAATTGCATATTCCCTGCCCTAATGTGCTGCGGTACAAGTGTCGCCTCTGTCATGATCCATCCTTCCCTATGCTGACTTGTCATTTATTCTTGACCACTACCATCCGCTTTCAAAACAAGTGGTCACAACATGACTTGATGGAACCTTTAGCATCACCAGACACCACTCATATGTTTGACAACTATAAATGAGTTAGCCTTAAAATTATTTTCAGTTGGGAACTGATATAATGATTACTTTTTCCTTCTGATCTACAAACCTAAAAACAACGGTTTTCAGTCATTCTAAATTGAAAAGTAATTCTCTCATCTTCCTCTAACTGCAGAAGAAAATGTTTTTAAAAAGCAGTAAAAGGGTACTGTGAATAGTTCTGAGAACCAGCATGAACAAGATAGTTATCAGGTTTCCTGCAATTACTAAATTCCATAGCATTAGGAGTCATCATTTACTTTTGCTGGAACAAATCATTTTTCAGGGTCTATTCTGATTCTATGTAAGAGCTCGGCTGGAGAGCAGATGCGGTTTCTAAACTCTACCCTATTCTCATGACCATTTGTTTTTAATAACCAACAACATAGCTTCAATATTTTAATTATTTAAAACAGTGTCCTTAAACAGGATTAAGATTACCTTCTAGAATAGGATTTTCTCTGAGGTACAGACAGTATTCCAGGGTGCAGTTATCATTTTTATCCACAAGAAGGGAATATTGATGAGCCTGAAAATTTCAGAATCTTGTTGCTATTAAGTTGTTGGAGTGTGTTTATTTTGACATTTTGGCTGCTTTAGAATAAGCACAGTAAGAAGTCTTACAACACCAGGTTAAAGTCCAACAGGTTTGTTTCAAACACTAGCTTTCGGAGCACTGCTCCTTCCTCAGGTGAATGAAGAGGTATATTCCAGAAACATATATATAGACAAATTCAAAGATGCCAGACAATGCTTAGAATGTGAGCATTTGCAGCTAATTAAGTCTTTACAGATCCAGAGATAGGGGTAACCCCAGGTTAAAGAGGTGTGAATTGTCTCAAGCCAGGACAGTTGGGAGGATTTTGCAAGCCCAGGCCAGACGGTGGGGGATGAATGTAATGCGACATGAATCCCAGGTCCCGGTTGAGGCCGCACCCGTGTGCCAAACTTGGCTATAAGTTTCTGCTCGGCGATTCTGCGTTGTCGCGCGTCCTGAAGGCCGCCTTGGAGAACGCTTACCCGGAGATCAGAGGCTAAATGCCCTTGACTGCTGAAGTGTTCCCCGACTGGAAGGGAACATTCCTGCCTGGTGATTGTCGCACAATGTCCGTTCATTCGTTGTCGCAACGTCTGCATGGTCTTGCCAATGTACCATGCTTCAGGACATCCTTTCCTGCAGCGTATGAGGTAGACAACGTTGGCCGACTCGCACGAGTATGTACCGTGTACCTGGTGGGTGGTGTTCAACGTGTAATGGTGGTACCCATGTCAATGATCTGGCATGTCTTGCAGAGATTGCCATGGCAGAGTTGTGTGGTGTCGTGGTCGCTGTTCTGAAGGCTGGGTAGTTTGCTGCAAACAATGGTTTGTTTGAGGTTGCGCGATTGTTTGAAGGCAAGTAGTGGAGGTGTGGGGATGACCGTGGCAAGATGTTCATCTTCATCGATGATGTGTTGAAGGCTGCGAAGAAGATGTTGTAGTTTCTCCACTCCGGGAAAGTATTGGACGACGTAGGGTACTCTGTCGGTTGTGTCCTGTGTAGAATAAGCATTGAGGATAACTTGTGGTATTATTTGAAGTGACAGAAGAGATGCATTTCCATTGCTTTGCACCTACTTGACATAGATCCAGTGACGGGGTGGTCAGGATAAGTGTGACAACGTTCTTGTAATAGGGTCAGTTGTGCTGCTTACCACAATTTCCTGAAACTTGATGCAAGTATTGAAAGCTCAGCCTCTTGTTGGTTGCCTTGAGAACCGGCTTTAGTGATCTTCGCCAGGGGAGGCAGGGAAAGAGTGAATCAATCATCAAAGTGGTGCACTGGGCACAGGTAATCTTCACACCTGCGGACACAGATTAACCGCAAAGCATTATCTAACAAGAGGTTTACCACATTAATGGATTGCTCTATTCTCAGCCTTATCATCTGATATGGGGCAGGGTCTCTTGTAGAAGTATATAATCAGGGATCGTTTACCAGCAGAACTAGGGACTTTGAATGGAGAATGGACACAATGATGTCCTCATTACACTTACACTCCATAAGGAATTATTCCATGAGTTGGTACGGTTATAAAGTATATCACTCTGGTACTGGTCAGTAATTTACAGTTTCACATAATGGAAATGGATGGAAAATCAGCCAGCGCAGAGTTACAATTATAAGACTCACATTCCCTGTAAGCAGGATTGTTTGCTGGTAAAGGCTAATCAACTTGATCTATGTACTTGCAGCAGCAGAGGTTCCATTATTGGAGTAACCAACTCTGAAGAAAATAAAAGAGACACTTGGACCATGCAAGGGAGTGCAGCAACCAAGCCCAAGCGAGCAAAGTGACTGATGGCGGAAAGGGGGTGTGAGGCTGTGTGACCCTCCCTCCCATGGTGAGGATCCTGAGTATTTTTCATGTTGAAATGGTGCTGTTTTGTGCATTCGTTTCCTCCATTTTCATTGAAAATAGATGTTCAGTCAAAACTTGAAAATATGTAAACAATGTCCGCTTCCCATGCAAATTGTTCAAGGGTCCCAAAATAATGTTGCTTTATTAATGCAACCTGGATTCATAAGCTCAGTTTAACCCTGCAATTTCACATGTGAATTGAATTTGAACATTGTTTTCCAGTTATGATTTAATGTAAACGAAATTTGGTTCCTTTTCCATGTATATATTATTTGTGCTAATATACTATTTTGTATGATTCATACAATTCATGCCATTTTTGATCCCAATAAAAACTTTGATGGAAATGTAAAATATTGCACTAAATGTTTTTTTATTGTGATCTTTTGGATATGATTAAACTTATACATTTGATTGTAAGAATTTGTAAATATTTAGTCTCGCAATGAAATCCCTTGTTAGAATACTTTTTATGCTGCAGCTTCCAGCAGACAACAATTAGATCATGCAAAGGCTATAAATGCACATCTTACTTGCAGTTTAGCCTTGATGTGTTCAACATTATACGCATTCCTACAACATTTGTCCCAAATTTCTGCGGGTGTTTAAGTTTGCTGGGCGAGCCCTAGGTGCCATCAGAGTCAGTCTTTTAACTCTAGCTCTCTCGCCTGTCTACTCCCGTGTCGATCTCGCCACCGCTATCACCTTGCTGAGCCTACTCATGGCCAGAATTCTTCGTTCGTTCACGGCAGCGCAATTCTCTGATCCCACTGCAGTTATTGGGAGATTTGGCTGAGCCCCAAATTCTCCATCCTCGTTAGCAGCGGTAGCGGGGCGGACTCCTGCCACCAGTGAATGGCGCAAAGCTGCCCGCTACCGAGAACTGCGCGGCTTGGAGGCCGGAGATTACCTCCACCACCAGTCACACACTTCTGATGCCACCTCACCTCTCACCAACCCCGCTCCTTCTCCTCAGTGTCTGAACCCCAGCAGCAAGAGGAACACTGCTTTGGGGACCAGAGGCGGAATTTCCCGGCCTCCCAGCCACATGTTTCTCAGTTCCCGCCACCGTCAATAGGAATTCCTATTGAAACCACCCCACGCCACTGGAAAAACCACAGGCGGGGGTGCACTACCAAAGGACCAAAGAATCCCACCGCCAGCGAACGGCCGGAGAACCCCAGCCCAAAACGTTGCAGTTTATCAACAGAGCCAAACGTTCAGACGCAAAGGCCAGGATTGACCGTTGCAAGTCCGACCGGCTACCGCTGCTTACGAGGACAGGAAATTTGGTGCGCAGCCAAAACTTTTGTTTACTGCAGGGGGACCGGAGAATCCCGCTGCCGTGAATTGACGGAGAATTCCTGCCAAATAGAAATACGGACAAACAGACTTCCGGTGGCGGCAATGCGGAGCTAAGCCGCACGTTCGGCAGCTCCCGCTTTAATAGGACTTGTGGGCTCTTTTAAGGGCCCCACACGGCGCTGATTCGATGATTCCCAGTGTATAAAGGGGTCTGGAGCAATACCCCCCGGGATTTATGGTGCGGACCCGGAGTGAGGCGAGGAAAAAAGCGGCAGCAGCTCCCCTGGAAAAGCGAGGGAAGGTGGACAAAATGGCGGCCGGTGGAGCCCCTGAGGAGTGGAGGCAGTGGGCCGAGGAGCAGCAGGCGGCCCTTCTGCGCTACTTTACGGAGTTGAAAGTCGAGTTGCTGGACTCTCTGAAGGCTACGACAAGTAAGCTGCTGGAGACCCAGACAACCCAGGGTGCAGCCATCCTTGAGTTGCAGCAGCAGGCCTCTGAACGCGAGGATGAGGTCTCGGCCCTCGTGGGGAAGGTGGAGATGCATGAGGCGCTGCACAAAAAGTGGCAGGATCGCTTTGAGGAGATGGAGTTTCGGACAAGGAGGAAGAACTTGCGGATCCTGGGCCTCGCGGAGGGGCTGTAGGGGTCGGACCTGCCGGCTTATGTGGCCATGATGTTGAACTCGCTGGTGGGGGCAGGATCTTTCCATCTGCCTCTGGAGCTGGAGGGGGCCCACAGAGTGCTGGCCAGGAGGCCTAAAGCGAATGAACCCCCGCGGGCGGTGCTGGTGCGGTTCCATCGGTTCAGTGACCGGGAGTGTGTCCTGCGATGGGCCAAGAAGGTGAGGAGCAGCAAATGGGAGAATTCGGTAGCGCGTATCTACCAGGACTGGAGTGCGGAGGTGGCCAAGCGGAGGGCCGGGTTTAACCGGACGAAGGCGGTGCTCCACAGCAGGCAGGTGAAATTCGGCATGCTGCCGCCTGCGCGCTTGTGGGTCACCTACAAGGACCGGCATCACTATTTTGAGTCCCCGGAGGAAGCGTGGGCCTTTGTGCAGGCTGAAAAGTTGGACTCGATCTAGGGATTGGGGACTGTGGGGTGTTTTTTATATCACTGCTTATGCTGTTGCTGGCTATTCTGTTTGTTTGTTTTTTCCCGCTTTCGGATGATGTTGGTTATGGTTTTGTGCCTGAGGGGGGTATTGGGGCTTGTGGTTGATCTGTTTTTGTTTGTACGGGGTTGGTGGATGGGTTAGGACTGCTATTTGGGAGCTGTGTTGAGGGGGTGGGGTGGGGCAGTGGGAAAGCGCGGGCTTTCCTCTGGTTTCCCGCGCTGCGGGACGAGGGGGGTGGAGCTGGAGGCAAGGGGCGTGGATATCAGTTCCGTTTTCCCGCGCTGGAGCGGTGCCAAGGAGCTGCTGAAGGGGGGGGAGGGGTGACCCCATATCGGGAGGGGTCGGAGTTAGGGCGGGAGCTGCCGGGGTCAGCAGAAGTCAGCTGGCTCACGGGAGTACTATGGAGGGAGCGTCGCGGTTAGGAGGGGTCCTAACCTGCGGGCGGGGGGTTACCGGGTTGCTGCTGGAATGGCCAGGGAGGAGCTGGTGCGGGTCGGGGGGATCGGGGTGAGGTTCTATCGCCATAGGAAACGGGCCGAGTGGGGGGTGCTGGCCAGGGGCGAGCAGTCGATGGGCTATGGCTAGTTGACGGGGGAGTGGTGCCCCCTGATCTGGCTGATCACGTGGAACGTGAGGGGTTGAATGGGCCGGTTAAGCGGGCCTGGGTGTTTTCGCATCTGAAGGGGCTGAAGGCGGACGTGGCCATGCTTCAGGAGATTCACCTGAAGGTGGCGGACCAGGTTCGTCTGAGGAAGGGGTGGGTGGGGCAAGTTTTCCATTCAGGGCTCGACACGAAGAACCGGGGGGTGGCGATCCTGGTGGCGAAGAGGGTGGCGTTTGAGGCGTCTGAGGTGGTGGCTGATAGTGGCGGCAGATATGTGATGGTGAGCGGTAAGCTGCAGGGGGAGAGGGTGGTGTTGGTAAATGTGTATGCCCCAAATTGGGATGCTGTTTGTTTCATGAGGCGTATTTTGGGCCGCATTCCTGACCTGGAGGAGGGGGGCCTGATCATGGGGTGGGACTTCAATACGGTGCTGGATCCCGCACTGGATCGTTCTAGTTCTAGGACAGGCAGGAGGCCAGCGGCGGCCAAGGTGTTGAGGGGGTTTATGGACCAGATGGGAGGGGTAGATCCCTGGAGGTTTGGGAGGCCGAGGGCACGGGAGTACTCTTTTTTTCTCCCACAAGCACAGGGTTTATTCCCGCATTTACTTTTTTGTCCTGAGTAGGGGGCTGGTCCTGAGGGTGGAGGATGCCGAATATTCGGCTATAGTGATTTCGGACCATGCTCCGCTTTGGCGTTTGGATGTGGGGCTGTTGGCTGATGACGGGGTGTGCAGGAGGGTCTGGGGATGTATTGAGAGGTACCTCGAGGCAAATGATACTGGGGAGGTCCGGGTGGGGATGGTGTGGGAGGCTCTGAAGGCAGTGATTAGGGGGGAGCTGATCTCCATCCGAGCCTATAGGGAGAGGGGGGAGAGGAGGGAGAGACTGGTGGGGGAGCTGCTGAGTGTAGATAGGAGGTATGCGGAGGCCCCGGAGGATGGATTGCTGGGGGAGCGGCGTAGCCTGCAGGCCAAGTTTGATTTATTGTCCACCAGAAAAGTGGAGACACAGTGGAGGAAGGCGCAGGGAGCGGTCTATGAATATGGAGAGAAGGCGAGCAGGATGCTGGCGCATCAGCTTCGCAAGCGGGACGCAGCTAGGGAGATTGGTGGAGTGAAGGATAGGGGTGGGAATGTGGTGCGGCAGGGGGCAGAGGTCAATGGGGTCTTTAGGGACTTCTGCAAGGAACTGTACCGGCCGGTGCCGCCGGTGGTGGGGGGTGGGGAATGGAGAGCTTTTTGAACAGGCTGCGATTTCCAAGGGAGCAGGTGGAGGGACTGGGGGCGCCGATTGAGTTGGAGGAGCTGGTTAGAGGGATTGGCCACGTGCAGTCAGGGAAGGCGCCGGGACCGGATGGGTTCCCGGTTGTATTTCATAAAAAATACGCGGACCTGTTGGGCCCCCTGTTGGTTCGGACCTTTAACGAGGCATGGGAGGGGGGGAGTTTTGCCCCCGATGATGTCACGGGCGCTGATTTCCCTGATCCTGAAGCGAGATAAGGACCCCTTGCAGTGTGGATCATATAGGCCAATTTCACTGCTGAATGTGGACGCCAAGTTGCTGGCGAAGATCTTGGCCACTAGAATAGAGGACTGTGTGTCGGGGGTGATACATGAAGATCAGACGGGATTTGTGAAGGGGAGGCAGCTGAACACTAACGTGCGAAGGCTGCTAAATGTGATAATGATGCCGGCGGCAGAAGGTGAGGCGGAGATTGTGGTGGCATTGGATGCGGAGAAGGCCTTTGGTAGGGTTGAGTGGGGGTACTTGTGGGAGGTGTTAGAGAGTTTCGGGTTTGGGGAGGGGTTTATTAAATGGGTGAGGTTGCTGTACGAGGCCCCGATGGCGAGTGTAGCGACAAATGGGAGGAGGTCTGAGTACTTCAGGCTCTACCGTGGGACAAGGCGGGGTGCCCCCTGTCCCCCTTGCTTTTTGCGTTGGCAATTGAGCCTCTGGTCATGGCGCTCAGGGAGTCGGGGAGGTGGAGGGTGCGGGGTGGGGAGGAGTACCGAGTGTCGCTTTATGCTGCTGTATGTAGCAGACCCGGTGGGGGGAATGCCGGAGGTGATGGAGATTCTTGCTGAGTTTGGGAGTTTCTCGGGCTATAAGTTGAACCTGGGCAAGAGTGAGCTGTTTGTTGTACACCCGGGAGATCAAGAGGAGGGGATTGGTAGGCTCCCGCTAAAAAGGGCAGTGAGGAGTTTTAGGTACCTGGGGGTTCAGGTGGCTAGGAGTTGGGGGACTTTGCATAAGCTTAATTTTACTAGGTTGGTGGAGCAGATGGAGGAGGAATTTAAACGGTGGGACATGCTGCCGTTATCGTTGGCGGGTAGAGTACAGTCCGTTAAAATGACGGTGCTCCCGAGGTTTTTGTTTTTGTTTCAGTGCCTCCCCATTTTCATTCCGAGGGCCTTTTTTAGGAGGGTGAATAGCAGCATCATGGGATTTGTTTGGGCGCATGGGACTCCGAGGGTGAGGAGGGTCTTTTTGGAGCGGGGCAGGGATAGAGGGGGGCTGGCGCTGCCCAACCTCTCTGGGTACTATTGGGCGGCTAATGTCACGATGATACGCAGGTGGGTAATGGATGGGGAGGGGGCAGCATGGAAATGGATGGAGATGGCGTCCTGTGGAGGCATGAGCCTGAAGGCACTGGTAACGACGCCGTTGCCGCTCCCTCCAACGAGGTATACTACGAGCCCGATGGTGGCGGCTACCCTCAAGATTTGGGGGCAGTGGAGGCGACACAGGGGGGAAGTGGGGGGCTCGGTGGAGGCCCCGCTGTGGGGGAACCACCGGTTTGTCCCAGGAAACATTGATGGCGGGTTCCTGGGGTGTCACAGGGCGGGCATAAGGAAGTTGGGAGACCTGTTCATTGACGGGAGGTTTGCGAGCCTGGGTGAGCTGGAGGAGAAGTTTGAGCTCCCCCCGGGGAATATGTTCAGGTACCTTCAGGTCAAGGCGTTTGCTAGGCAGCAGGTGGAGGGGTTCCCTTCGCTGCCCCCGTGGGGGGTAAGGGATAGGGTGCTTTCGGGGGTGTGGGTCGGGATGGGAAGGTGTCTGACATCTACCAGGTGATGCAGGAGGTGGAGGAGGTGTCGGTAGAGGAGCTGAAGGCTAAGTGGGAAGTGGAGCTGGGCGAGCAGATTGAGGAGGGGACATGGGCGGACGCCCTCGAGAGGGTGAACTCCTCCTCTTCATGTGCGAGGCTTAGCCTCATCCAGTTCAAGGTACTGCACAGGGCTCATATGTCCGGGACAAGGATGAGCAGGTTTTTTGGGGGTGAGGACAGGTGCATTAGTTGTTAGGGGAGCCCAGCGAACCATGCCCATATGTTTTGGGCATGCCCGGCACTGGGGGAATTCTGGCAGGGGGTGGCGAGGACGGTGTCGAGGGTGGTAGGGTCCAGGGTCAAGCCAGGCTGGGGACTCGCGATATTTGGTGTTGGGGTGGAGTGCAGGAGGCGAAAGAGGCCGATGTTTTGGACTTTGCGTCCCTGGTAGCCCGGCGGAGGATCTTGTTGCAATGGAAAGATGCGAGACCCCCCAAGCGTGGAGACCTGGATCAATGACATGGTGGGATTAATTAAGCTGGAGAAGGTCAAATTCGCCCTGAGGGGGTCGGTACAAGGGTTCTTTAGGCGGTGGCAGCCTTTCCTCGACTTTCTGGCTCAAAGGTAGGGGACTAGGTCAGCAGCAGCAGCAACCCGGGGGGGAGAGAGAAAAGGGGGGAGGGAGAAGGGGGGGAGAGGGAGAGGGAGAAGGGGGGGGAGAGGGAGAAGGGGGGGAGAGGGAGAAGGGGGGGGAGAAGGGGGGGAGAGGGAGAAGGGGGGGGAGAAGGGGGGGGAGAAAGGGGGGGAGAAGAGGGGGGAGGGAAAAGGGGGGGAGAAGGGGGGAGGGAGAAAGGGGGGGAGAAAGGGGGGAAGAAAGGGGAAGGGGGGTTTAGGGGGCATTGTTTATGTTAATTTAATTTATTGTTAATTTATTTTGTTGTTTATTGGGTTTGGGGGGGGGGGGTGGGGTTGTTTGGTATATGCGTTGTTATGGGTGCCGGGGGTGGTTATTATTGTTATTGTTATTATTATTATTGTTCTGTTGTTATACATTTTTCAAAAATCTCAATAAAAATTATTTAAAAAAAAAAGAAATACGGACAAACAGAGGCCCAGAAAGATGCCCTACAGCCTACAGGATGCAGGACAAATGTTAAAAACATGGGATAGTCAGTCACCCTGTCCACCATCCAAGGAAGAACAATAGTTTTTTGTCACTGACCAAGGACTGAACATGGTAGAGAATCTTAAGCATCGGCTGTGGGACCTGGCAAGAGCCAGTCCATAGTGTTTATGAAAGCTAGGTCACTCAGAACAATTGCCTATATTTCAAACTTTGTATGATGAAATGACTGACTGGAATACGACTGCGCAATATTCGCTAAAACTGTCTGTAAACAGCAGACACTGGCACTAATTGAATGTGTTATTGATCCAAATTTGTCATTTAAAAATGTTTATTGACATTCAGTTTGGACTAGGTGATGGCTTCTTGGGAAGGAAGCATGTACTTATTCTCGGAGAATTTCATTCTTCCATTTAACCATTAGGTTGTGGCCTTGTGAGCTGCCAATTTGGAAAAGGGCCACAGAATTATATAATTAAGCCCATTTTGAAAATGTCTGAGCTATTTGCCTCAACCACAAATACGAAAGCAAAATACTGCAGATTCTGGCAATTTGAAATATAAGCAGAAAGTGCTGGAAATACTCAGTAGGTCAGACAGCAACCTGAAACCTTGGGCGGGATTCTCCGTTGCCCGACGCCGAAATCGTATTCGGCGATCGGGCGGACAATCCCCTTTTGCGACCGAATCGGGGCCGGCGGTGCTTTCCGGATGTTCCGCTCCCTCCAAATCGGCATCATCTCGGAGCGCGCCGCACGCCATTGTGATGGCGTTAGCGCATTGCTTTGAGGCCCTCCCCCGATGGGCCGAGTTCACGACCGCGCAGGTTGCGTGTGGCCTGAGCTTTTGTAAACCCGGTGTGGCTGCTGCGGACTGTGTCCAGCGCCACCACACTCGAGGAGGGGGGAGGAAGCTCTGCTGCTGGCAATATGGGGGGCTTTGGAGAGGGTGGGGGGGGGGGGGGGACTGGTGGATGGTGATTTGGGGGTGGCGTGGGGGGGGGGTTAAGGGGGACACTATTTGGCCGCCGGTCGGGTCTATGTGTGGCCCATGCCATGCTGTACAGCGCAACCACCGCAGGTCGTCGCCATGTTATAAGCGGCCACAGACATGGCAATTCTCCGGCCGTTTATGTTGAGAGTTTTATCTGGCACCGCTTCTAGCCCCCCCCCCACTGGGTGGAGCATCGGCGCGGGGGCGGCGTTGACTTTTTCATTGTAAAACTAGACACTTCCTCCGGACATAACCTCAAAAGCGGAGAATCCAGTCCCTTAATTCTATTTCTCAACACAGAGGATGTCTGACCTACTGAGTAGTTCCTGCATTTTCTGCTTATATTTCAAATGTCAATTTCTAACGGCTCAATCCCCACCTGTGCTAGCAAGTTCCACATTCAAACTCATTGAACAAAAGAATCGTTCCTCGTTTCCCTACTGGACGAATAACTATCTTGTATTTATTATCCCTAGGACCAGAGAATCCCGCTGCCATGAACAGACGGAGAATCCCTTGTTTTTGATTCTTTCACAATTGGAAACATTCTCTGCCCATCTACTCTGCTCAATCCATTCACAATTTCAGACATTTAGCGGAATTCAAACTTTTAAAAGCCCAATCTGCTCAATTTTCCAGATAACTGTAACCTGAGCTTGCCATCTTTGTAAATCATTTTCACACTTTCTCCAGTGCTTCCGTTCAACTGCAGCAACCCACCACACATTGTGATCCTTAAATTTTATGGCCCAAGACTCATAGATCATTTAGAATTTACTGTGCAGAAGGAGGCCATTCGGCCCATCGAGTCTACACCGGCCCTTGGAAAGAGGACCCTACCTAAGCCCACGCCTCCTCCCTATACCAATAACCCGACCTAACCTTTTGGACACGAAGAGCAATTTATCATGGCCAATCCACCTAGCCTGCACGTCTTTGGACTGTGGGAGGAAACCGGAGCATCCGGAGGAAACCCACGCAGACACGGGGAGAAAGTGCAATCTCCACACAGACAATCACCTGAGGCCGGAATTGAACCCGGGACCCTGGAGCTGTAAGGCAACAGTGCTAACCACTGTGTCATCGTGCCGCCCCAATTTAGAACTCCTGATCGTGGTGCAGTCCAATTACTTACTCACCGAAGAACCCCAAAAGTGTCAGCATTGCCTTAGTGCTGACGCCTGACCAGACATTCTAGGTTGACACTTCAGTGTATTCTACAGGAACATCCTGTTGCACTGTTTAAACGGTGTTGTTTTGACTTGCGGTGGCGGCCATGGTGTGAGTGGTTGCACATTTGCTGGCCCCCGCTTGTGGAGGTATTTTTGGACATTTTCCCCAGCTAACGTGTGGATGTGTTGAGGAAAAAAATGCAGGAGTGGTGGAAGAAGAGGGTAACCCACCGGTGGATGGATTTGTGGGCCAGGAGTGGTTTTGAAAGAAAGAAGCAGTTGCAGCGAGAAGCTGTACCTACGACACAGGAGAAGATTGTGGAGGGTAAGAGTCCGGCCCGTGGAGTCGGACACTTTAGGAACTTTCCCAAGCGGTTATTGAATAGGCACATGGAGCACACCAGAATGACAGGGAGTTGGTTAGCTTAACCTTGGTTTCGGACAATGCTCGGCACAACATCGAGGGCCGAAGGGCCTGTTCTGCGCTGTAATGTTCTATGTTCTGTGTTCTACCATCTCAGTGGTCGATGGAGCAGCTGGTGGACTTCTTGAATGAGAAGTTCACCCAGCAGAGGAAGGAGACTTTGGAGGACCTGGCAAGGACGGTAGATCAGATTAAGGTGGGGATTGACCGCCTGAAAACGAGGCTGGAAGCTCAGAACCAGGCGATCCAGAGGGTGGAGGAGATAGTGGGGCTGTACGAGGAGCAGCTCACCTTGATGGCGGCCAAGTTGGGGGTGATGCAGGATACTCCGAGGCGGCTGCAGGAGGAGGTGGAGGACTTGGAGAACCGATCCCGGAGACAGAACCTGAGGATCGTGGGGCTGCCGGAGGGCAGAGAGGGAGAGGATCCTGTCTCGTACATGGCCAGAGTGTTAGAGAAGTTGATGGGAGTGGGGACCTTTGAATGACCCTTAGAGGTGGATTGGACACTGGGCGCTGATGAGGAAGCCACAGGGGATCGAGCCGCTGAGGGCTATGGTGGAGCGACTGCACCGGTTCTTGGATAAGGAACGGATCCTGAGGTGGACCAAGCAGACGAGGTGGTATACCTGGGAGGGCAGTGAACTACAGATGTACCAGGACCTGGGTGCGGAGCTGGCCAAGAGGAGTGCGGGGTTCAACAAAGTGAAGGCTGTCCTTTTCAAGAAGGGAGCGAAATTCGGAAGCTTGCCTCTGGGTGACTAATAATGGCCATGAGGTTTATTTTGGGACGCAATGGAATTTGTCAGAGACAATAGACTAACAGGTGAAGGAGGGCATTGAACTTTGTAGGAGGTGTTTGTTTTTGTTCCTTTTGGTTTATTTTCTCTGGGGGGCATTGTCCTGTGTTCTTTTGTGGGTAATGGTTGGTTGCTCTTTTCTTTGTTTTGGGGTTTTGAATGTCGGTGTTGTTTGGACCGGGAAAGTGTTTGAGCGGCGGGGGGTGGGGGGGAAATCGGTGGGTGGTAGGATGCTAGGCGCTATTGGCGGGGGCTACCAGGCTAGCTGGGCAGGCTAGTTCACGGAAGCGCAGTGGGGGGTTGGAGGTGGTTGGGGTGAGCAGGTGGTTGGAGTGTCGATGGGAGTTGGGATAGTTATGTTGTGGGGGAGAACTGCTGACAGAGGAGGGGCTTTTGAAATTTGGTATGGGGAGGGTCGATGATGGTGGACATCTGAGGACGGGCCTGAGGGGGTGCGGGATGCGGGCTGGCCCAGGAGGAGTATGGTTGATCGGGTGGGGGGGGGGGGGGGGGGGGGGGGGGGCTGATCACATGGAATGTGAGAGGGTTGCATGGGCCAGTCAAGAGGACTTGCATATTCGCACATCTGAGGAATCTAAAGGCGGACATGGCATTTTTGCAAGAAACACATTTAAAGATTGGGGATCAAACTAGGCTTAGGAAAGGGTGGGTAGGGCAGGTATTTCATTCTGGATTGGACTCGAAGACGTAGGGCGTAGCGGTAAATAAACGGGTAGCTTTTGAAGTGGGCAGCATATTGGCAGACCCGAGAGGGAGGTATGTTATTGTGAGTGGGAAATTGGAGGGGATGCTGGTGGTGTTGGTGAATGTTTATGCCCCGAACTGGGACGATGCACAGTTCATGAGGCGGGTGTTGAGGAAGATCCTGGACCTGGACACGCACTGGTTGATGGGGGGGGGGGGGGGGGGGGGGGGGGGGATTTTAATACAGTTCTGGATCCAAAGTTGGATTGCTCGAGTCCGAGGTCGGGGAGAGTATCGGCGGTGGCGAAGGAGGTGAGGAGGTTTATGGAACACATGGGGGGGGGGGGGGGGGGGGGGGGGGTGGATCCGTGGAGGTTTGGCAGGCCAAGGGCGAAGGAATTTTCGTTTTTCTCCCACATGCATGGGGTGTACTCCTGAATCAACTATTTTGTGCTGGACAGGACGGTGTTGGCAGGGGTGGTTGGTTCGGAGTACTCGAAAATTGTAATGTCGGCCCATGTGCCGCATTGGGCGGACTTGCAGGTAAACCGGGGATGGCGGACGGCGCCTGCAGTGAGGTTGGATGTGGGACTGTTTGCAGATGAGGTCTGTGAACGGGTGTGGGCTCCCATTCGGGCTATGTGGAGCTGAACGACACCGGGGAGGATTCGGCCGCCACGTTGTGGGAGGTATTGAAGCAGTAGTGAGGGAGATTTATTTTGTTACGGTCTCACAGGGATAAGACAGAGTGGGCGGAAATGGCAAGGTTAGTGGAGGAGATCTTGCACGTGGATAAGGAGGTATTCAGAGGCCCGTAGGTGGGGTTGTCGAGGGAGGAGCATAAACTGCAGATGGAGTATGGATTATTATCTACGGGGAAGGTGGTAGAGCAGTTAAGGAGGGCGAAGAGTCTATTAATACGGGGAAATGACGAGTAGGATGTTGGCACATCAACTGAGGAACAGGAGGCAGCGAGGGAGATCGGAAAAGTGAAGGATAGGCGGGGAACATGGTCTTGGGCCCGGTGGGGGTGAATGGGATGTTTGGGGATTTTTATAGGAGGTTGTATGAGTCGGAACCCCCAGCCGGGATGGAGGGAATGAGGCGATGTCTGGAGGGGTTGGAGTTCCCAAGGGTGGAGGAAGACCTAGTGGAGGGGCTTGGAGCCCCCATTGGGCTGGTGGAGGTGGTGGAGGCTCTTGGGGCGATGCAGGCGGGGAAGGCCCCGAGGCCGGATGGGTTTCCAATGGAAATTTTCAAAAAGTTCTGGGGGACCTGGGCACTCTGCTGGTGAGAGCGTTTAATGAGGCGAGGGAGCAGGGGGTGCTTCCCCCCGGTGTGATCGCAGGCCTCGATCTCCTTAATTTTAAAGAGGGACAAGGGTCCGGAGCCTATCGGCCGATTTCTCTACTAAATGTCGACACCAGGTTCCTGGCCAAGGTCTTGGCCTCAAGGAACAAGGATTGTGTGCCGGGAGGTGATAGGCGAGGACCAGACGGGGTTCGTTAAGAGGAGGCATCGGTCGGCCAACATTAGGAGGTTACTGAATGCTATAATGATGCTCCCCAAGGGATGAGATGTGGAGGTGGTGGACGCCTGGATGCGGAGAAGACCTCCGATCGAGTGGAGTGGGATTATTTGTGGAAGGTTCTGGAGCGGTTTGGGTTTGGGCAGTGATTTGTGGATTGGGTCCGGTTGTTGTACCGGGTGCCGGTGGCGAGTGTGCGGACAAACCGGGTGATTCAGGCTGCACCTGGGACGAGGCAGGGATGCCACTCTCCTTATTGCTCTTTTCCTTGGCTATGGAGCCATTGGCAATGGCGCTGAGATTGGCAGGGGATAGTACAGGAGAGGAGGAGCATAGGGTCTCGCTGTATGCGGATGACTTGCTGCTTTATATTTCGGACCCGTTGGAAGGTATTGGGGGGGATTATGAGAATTTTGGAGGAATTCGGACGGTTCTCAGGGTATAAATTGAACATGGGAAAGAGTGAGGTGTTTCCGATCCAGACAAGGGGGCAGGAGAAGAGGCTGGGGGAATTGTCGTTTCGGGTGGTGGGGGGCGGGGGACTTTCCGCACTTGGGCATTCAGGTGGCGCGGGGTAAGAGCAGCTGCTCAAGCTGAATTTGGCCTCGCTGGTGGAACAGATGTAGGGGGATTTTAGGAGGTGGGATGTGCTCCCGCTGTCGTTGGCAGGACGGGTACAATCAGTGAAGATGATGGTCCTCCCAAGGTTCTTGTTTGTGTTCCAGAACCTCCTGATTTTTATTCCCGAGGCTTTTTGTAGTAGGGTGAACACAGTGATTTCAGGGTCTGTTTGGGGGGGGTAAAACCCCGCGGGTGAAGAAGCTGCTGCTGGAAAGGGGTCGAGGCGAGGGGGGGGGGGGGGGGGGGGGCGCGGTTTGGCTCTCCCGAACTTCATGAATTATTACTGTGTGGCTAACATAACTATGGTTTGGAAGTGTGTAGTGGGGGAGGGGCCGGTATGGAAGCGGATGGAGGCAGCCTCTTGTAAAGACGCGGGTTTGGGGGCACTGTTAATGACGCCTCTGCTGTTCTCGCTGGCCCACAAGCCCGGTTTGGGCACCAATTTGTGCGAATCACCGGCTTCCATGGGGTGCTGGATGGGGGGTTCCGGGGGTGGCAGCGAGCGGGGATTGAGCGGTTTGGGGATCTGTTCATCGACGGTGGCTTTCCGAGCTTGGAGGAGGAATTTGAGCTGCCCGTTGGGAATGGGTTTCGGTATTTACAGATGAGGGACTACAGGATAACGTGGTGTCAAGGACAGAGGTAAGGGAGCGGAAGGTATCGGAAATTTACAAGGAACTGATGGACTGGGAGGGAGTCCCGATAGGGGTAGTGAAGCGTTGGGTTTGGGTGTTGGAGGCAGGGTTGTGGGAAGATACCCTGAGGAGAGTGAATGCATCCTTGTCGAGCGCTGGGCAGTGTGCGGGTCGGCCCGTGAATCATGTCCACATGTTTTGGGCATGTCCGAAGCTTGGGGGATTCTGGCAGGGGTTTGCCGACATTATGTCGGAGGTCCTGAAGGTGAAGGTGGTTTCCGAGTCCAGAAGTAGCGATCTTCGGAGTGTCAGAAGACCCGGGGAGTCCAGGGAGCGAGAGGCCGATGTCTTGGTCTTTGCCTCCCTGGTAATTCGGAGACGGATATTGTTGGAATGGAGGGACTCGGGGCCCTGAAACCGGGAATGTGGGTGAGTGACCTGGCAGAGTTTCTCAGGCTGGAGGAGATAAAGTTTGCAATGAGAAGGTCTGTGGAGGGGTTTGCCTGGAGGTGGCAGCCATTTATCGACTTCTTCGAGAAAAATTAAGATATTAGGGGGGAGTGGGGTTAAAAGTGGGAGGCAGGGGAGTTATGAAATATGGGGGCAATTTGGTGAGTTGATTATTTACAACCCTGTTGGCTTAATTTGGTTTATGATTATGTTTGTTGTGTTACTATATAAATGCCTTAATAAAATATATATATTTTTAAAAATGGTGTCGTCTTTCTATCCCCAACTGCCCTTGAAAAAGTGGTGGTGAGCGCCTTCTTGAACCCTGCAGCCCACGTGGTGTAGTTATACCCACTGTGCTCTTCGGGAGGAAGTTCCCGGATTTTGACTCGGCGACAGTGAAGGAACAATGACTTCATTGAAGCCTATTCGTGACAATAAGCAATTTCATTTCATTTAGTTCCAAGTCAGGATGTTGTGTGGTTTGGAGGGGAACTTGCAAGTGGTAGTGCTCCCATGTATCTGCTGCCCTTGTCCTTCTAGGTGATAGAATGGTACTGAAACTATGCAATCATCAGCGAACATCCCCACTCCTGACCTTATGATGAAGGAAAGATTACTGATGAAGCAGTTGAAGTTTTTGGGCCTCGGCCACTTCCCTGAACTCCTGCATTGATGTCCTGGGACTGAGGTGATTGACCTTCATCAACCACATCTTCCTTTGTGCTAGAAATGACTCCAACCAGTGGAGGGGCCATTGACTCCAGTTTTGCCAGAGCTCCTGGATGCCATATTTTCTTTTTTAATCAACATTTTATTGGAGTGTTTATGGTTTTACAACAACAAAGTAAACAATGTACATGAATTTATAAACATAGTGCAAAAGCCGTCTTCCTCTATTACAGGTCCCACCGTTGCTAACCACCTACTCTAAACTAAGCTAACCCCCCCACCCCCTAAGTCGACGAACGGCTGCCACCTCCAGGCAAACCCTAACATTGATCCTCTCAAGGCAAACTTGACTTTCTCCAAGCAGAGAAAGCTAGCCATGTCAGATAGCCAGGTTTCCGACTTCGGGGGCTTTGAGTCCTTCCAAGCTAATAATATCCTACCAGGGAAGCAAAGGTCAGAACGTCTGCTCTTTCTCCTCCTGGATTCCCGGATGTTCCGACACTCTGAAAATCGGCACCTCTGGACTCATTGCCACCCTTATTTTTTAACACCGTGGACATGACATCCGCAAGCCCCTGCCAGAATCCCCAAAGCTTTGGGCATGTCCAGAACATGTGGACATGATTCGCTGGCCCGCCTTATCTTCTACCCAAAGAACCTAGTCATCCGGGCCATTGTCATGTGAGCCCGGTGAACGACCTTGAATTGTATCTAGCTGAGCCTGCCACATGTTGTGGACGCGTCGACTCTACTCAACGCGTCCGCCGAGAGACCATCCTCTATCTCTCCTCCCAACTCCTCTTACCACTTGCGCTTCAGCTCCTTCATCTGCGTCCCCTCTCACCCCATGAGTTCCTTGTAGATGTCAAAGACCCTCCCTTCTCCCACCCACACTCTGGAAACTACCCTCTCCTGGATCCCCCTTGGTGGTAGAGCGGGAAGGTTGAAACCTGCCCACTTAGGAAGTCTCGCACCTGCAGGTACCTAAATTTGTTTCCCCATGCCAATCCAAATTTCTCCTCCAGCTCCCTCAGGCTAGGAAAGCTCCCCTCTATAAACAAATCCTCCATCCTCTCAATCCCTGCTCTCTGCCATCCCCAAAACCCTCCATCCATCCTTCCCGGGGCAAACTTCTAGAGGCCTGGATACAAATGTTTTGAGGTTAAGCAGGGCTTCTAGCACTTTTTCAGTACAGTATCCTATCAATGCAGTTCCTCAGAACAATTAACCTTTGGAATTTCGCTGATTTGGGCTTGTTCTCTGTCAAGAGCCAAATGAGCTTCAATCCATTGAAAAGCATGGTGACTGTCATACTATTACGCAGGGGTCACAGGATAGTAATAAAACTTGCTGGAGGGCTTTCCAAAGGACTTCGCAGTTAAAGACCTTGTGGGGTTTTAGCATTATCCCAAACACTTTTTTTGGATTTGTCAAGTGACAAAGATCATGGGCTGGATTCTCCGCTCCTGAGACTAAGTGTTGCTGTTGGGGCCGAACCTGGACTGATTCAGCGACTGTGGAGGGGCTAGCAACCAGCGCCACGTTGAATACAATAGATTCCAATTAAAAATGGTGCGGGATTCGTTGGGTCTGTGATTGACACTCGGGAGGCTGGCAAGTTACAGCCGCATATACACATTACAATCCCCACACACACTCATCCCAGCCAACAAGGTGGAGCACGCCCATCCCACTGATGAGTCAGCTGGGGCCAGAGGGTACCGAGGGGAGTGCCCTGTGGGGACACCCATACGATCTGTGGCCCTAAGTTCACAGTGAGCAGTCAGTGGCATGTGTAGCTGCATGGCAGGTCACGGCAATGGTGCTCCCTGCCGTCCACCCCAACCCCACAGCCCATCTCCTGGCCTCCCCCCACTAATCAGCACAACTGTCAGTAAACTATGGCAATGTTGGACACTTTCTGTACCCCTTCTCTCTCCCTCATCAGCCATGAAGTCGGTTTCACGACTTTTAAAAGCACAAGTGAAACCCGCCGTCGGCAACTCAGCCCATCAGGGGCAGAGAATTGCGGAGGCCCCGGAGAATAGCAGGTCGGGCCCGCTAATAATATTTAATGGTGTTTACTGTGCGTGCGTTCCAGACTCTATTGACGCCACCAAGGTGACAGTGAATTGCGTTTTGGTGTGAAATTGGCATCTGCCGCGATGTTGGCGTTGGAACCAATTCTCTGCTCAACCGCATTTCGCGATTCTGGCATCAGCAGCCAGAGAATCCCGCCCCAGGTCTGTGGTTCCTCTGGTTAGCTGGAAACCATGTTTGGCTTCTGGAAAGATACTTTGCTGCCAGGTAGGAGATGGATCATCATCACAACCCTGATCATACAAAATCAGCTCTGCTGATCCGGACACAGCAGACGTATGCCAAACGTACTCATGGGTGTTCTGGTTTCCTCCCACAATCCAAAGATGCGCAGATTAAATGGATTGGCCATGATAAATTACCCTTAAGTGTCCAAAAAAGGGATGGAGTTACTGGGTTACAGGGATAGGGTGGAGGCGTGGATTGGAGCCGTGCTCTTTCCAAGGGCCGGTGCAGACTCAATGGGCCAAATGGCCTCCTTCTGCACTGTAAATTCTATGAAATCATTTACAAAGCTGATTGTGTTTTCACAATTTAAGGATGACATAGATACCAAGATTCTGTGGACACTAAAGGCCTTCTTGAAAAGGGGCCAAATTGATTTCAAACCGTACAATGTGGCAGTGCCTCATTTAAAAGCTGCAAGTGTGAGGAGGTGACCAGTCCAAAGATGTGCCCCTTAGTGTGAATATTAGGTTGAGATAAGGGGTCGATGGGGGAAGTGGACACGTGTAGAGTGCTCTTTCAAAGAGTCGGTGCAGACTTGATGAGTCGAATGGCCTCCTATATGTAGGGATTCTATGACCAAATGTATATCGAGCGAGTGAGCAAGAGAACAAGCACAAGCAATATATGCATGCCTGGCAGCTCATCGTCCTCCTTTTGAAAGACTGACATGACTATGTTTATATTCTGCACTAACTTCCCATTCCAGCTACTTCATTGCAGCTGTTCAGCATTCCTGTCCCCTCACCCACTGCCATTTCATTCTGAAAGCATCTAAGCAATTTACTGCAATCACCCCTGCGGTAGCAAGCTCCACTTCCTAACTGCTGAGGAAAGATATTGGATTAATAGCCGTCTTGTATTTATGGCTGACTGTTTTGGACAGTAATACCTTATCGTTCCCTGAAAGCAACAAGCTGCAGTGATCATGCTGAATTTGCATTTGTGATTTCAACTCTTCAATACCTCAGCAGTAGTATTTTTTCTATTCTCTGCTTAGTGATTGAAGATATAGAGACATAAGAACACAGGAGCACAGAAAAGGGCCTGGAGCCCATTGAGTCTGCACCGACAATAACTATCCCCAATCTTGCGCTAATCCCATTTACCAGCACTTGTCCCATATCTTGAATGTGATGGTGTTTCAAACGCTCATCCAAGTGCTTGTGAAAGGTTGTGAGGATTCCAGCCTCCACTATCTTCCCAGGCCCTGCATTCCACATTCTCACCACTAAGCAAATTTTTTTTTTCTCAAATCACCTCGGAAACCTCTGCCCCTCACCCTAAAACTATGCCCCGTGTGATTAACCCCTCAAACAAAGGGAGCTTCCTAGTGGCCTGCCATTCATTAAACCTGTTCCTTCTTCCAAAGTGCATCACCTTGCACTTATACCATCTGACCAACCCACATACATCTTCCTATGATCGACGACCCTCTTTTTCACTGTTAACCACCCTACTAATCTTGGTGTCATCTGCAAACGTACTTATAATTCCCCCCCACATTCTCATCTATATCATTTTTATATATAACAAACAATAAGGGACCAGCACTGATCCCTGCGGGACACAAATGGACACCAGCCTCCAGCTCTTCAAACAGCCTTCTATTCCACTTTCTTTGTCCTATTACTAAGCCAGTTTTGGATCCATCTCCCCAAGATTCCTGTAATTCCATGTAGTTCAACCTTGTCAAAGGCTTTGCTACAGTCCATATAAACTACATCAGATGCACTACCCTCATCTACACATCTGATCAGCTCCTCGAAAAATTCAATCAAATTTGTTAGGCATGATTCCCTTTGGCAAATCCATGCTGACTATTCCTAATCAACCCATGCCTTTCCAAGTGGAGATTAATTCTCTCCTTCAGAATTTTCTCCAAGTTTCCCTACCACGGATGTGAAATTCACTGGTCTGCAATTCCCTGGTTTATCTCTACCACCCTTCTTGAAAGGTGGAACTACATTAGCTGTTCACCAGCCCTCTGGCACTTCCCCACTGGCTAGAGAGGAATTAAAAGCTTGCGTCAGAGCCCCTGAAATTTCTGCCTCGCCTCCCACAGCAGCCTGGGATGCACTTCATCCAGGCCTGGGGATTTGTCTTTTTTAAGTCAATCAAAGCTTCCAATATCTCCTCCCCTCCTATGTCAAACTGCTCAAGGTCCTCAGTCCCATTTTCTGAATCCTGTACCTATGACCTCCTTCTGAGTGAAGACCAATGGGAAGTATTCATTTAACACCTAGCAATGTCCTGCTGTTCAGACACAGATTGCTTCCTTGGTCTCTAATGGGCCCTACTCTTTCCCTAGTTAACCTCTTCCCATTAATGTATTTATAGAATATATTAGGGTCTTCCTAACCTTATTCTCAGTTCCTTAGGGTGGCACGGTAGCACAGTGGTTGACACTGCTGCCACACAGCACCAGCGACCTGGGTTCAATTCCGACCTTAGGTCACCGTCGGTGTGAAGTTTGTACATTCTCCCAGCGTCTGCGTGGCATTTCTCCGGGTGTTCTCACTGTCCAAAGTGCAGGTTAGGTGGATTGGCCGCTATTGCAGGAGTAAACCTGCAGTTGTTGCAGATGGGGGCCATGGTGGACATTTTGGTTAGGCCAAGGGCTGCCTCATTTGGTACCATATCAGAAGCATGGCTACTACAACTGGACTCAAGTGTTTGGTCGGACTCAGAGGGTTTGGCACCCTGGGCCGGGGGGGGGGGGGGGGGGGTGGAAAGGGAAATGAGAGAGCGATTATGGCTAGGGCTCAGCGGGACGTTCTTATGTAGGAATTCTACTCCATCTTCACCTGGTTCCTTCACTCTTTCTGTGGTGGCCGCCTAGTAGTGGAACTGTAGGTTCGGGAGGGCCAGGCCTCCATGTTTCTTTTCCTTTGTAGGACCTTCTTTTGGATCCTCGGGTTCTTCCAACACCATCACACAAACACCATGATTAGTTTGTCGACTGCGTTGAAAAAGGCCTTGGGGATGTAGATCAGAAGGGATCTAAACAGGAAGAGGAACCTGGGCAGTATGTTCATTTTGATCGTCAGTATTCCCCCTGCCAGGGAGAATGGGAGTGGGCCCCACCGCTGCAGGTCCTTTTTGACTTCCTCACCAGACTCACTAATGACAAGACTTTTAGGCTCTCACTACTTCTGGGAGCTTGGGAAAGCTTTCCCCTGCAACACGTTTGCCCAGCATCTGTGCCACATACTCCGTCGGGTTCCTGCCTCACTGGTAGGCTCACAATGCAAAGGTTTTGGTGACGTGGCTGATTCTCTTGGTCCTCAAGTTACCCCCCTTAGCGCCCCTTGTGTCACCACCAACCTTGTCATCTCCAGGAAGGTAATCCGATTGCTCTGGTCTCTCGCGGCCTTCTTCAGCTCTCTGCTCATTGCCTCCTCCAGACGCCACTCCGCCTTTTCCTAGCACTGCTTGAAAGGGGACTTGCACCTCGCTACCGCCACTTACATCGTCGGCATCATGGAGTTTAATGGCATCTTTGAGTGCTTGAGGAGGTCCCTCCATTCATTTATCGGTGGGTAGTCCAGCATAGTTCCGGTGGCCCATCCTATTCGGGTGTGGCCAGATACTTGTCACCCCGCGTGTACTCCATCGCCTCAATCTTCCTCTCCAGATTTTTACTGGCTCTGCCTTTTTATCTCTTCAGGTTGTTGCCTGGCCTGCCTTGATCATTGTGATGGTGTTGGAGGAGGGTGGGAGGGGGGTAGAGAGAGAGAACGAGTGAACGCGAGGGTGGGGGGGATTATTTTCCGGGGATTAGCAGTCGATCTTTGGACTAAAAGTGCCTAATTTCTTTCCAGGAGGAGATCCATCTTTCGTGCGTCCGCTCAGCACAGGACCCCAACTGTTTATAGATAAATGATTTGGACGAGGGAACTAAATGTAATTGTTCCAAATTTGCAGATGATACAAAGTTGGGTGGGAAGGGGAACTGGGAAAAGGATGCAGAGATGCTTTAGCATAATTTGGATAGGCTGAGTGAGTGAACACATGCATGGCAAATGCAGTATAACATGGATAAATGGGAGGTTTTCCACTTTGATAGCAAAAGTAGGAAGGAAGGCAGATTATTTGAGTGGTGTAAATTGAAAGGTGGATACACAGTGAGACCTTGAAAACCAGAGTGGTGAATCTGGAACTCACTACCAAAAAAAGTAGTTGAGGTGAAAGGTCCAGTGGCCCTGACATCAATCATAATTAAGCGTTTCAAGAGGTTGGTCATGAAGCACATCAATGCCATACTGCCAGAACGCCTAGATCCACTGCAATTCTATACCACTGCAACAGGTCCACAGCAGATGCCATGTCCCTGGCCCTACACTCATCCATAGAGCATCTCGACAACAAGGACTCCTACATCAGACTCCTATTTATTGACTACAGCTCTGCCTTCAACACCATAATCCCAGCCAAGCTCATATCAAAGCACCAAAACCTAGGACTTGGTTCCTCAATCTTCAACCGAATCCTCTACTTTCTGACCAACAGGCCGCAATCAGTAAGAATAAACAACAACACCTCCTCCATGATAGTCCTCCAATACCGGGGCCCGCAAGGCTGCGTACTTAGTCCCCTACTATACTCCCTGTACACACACGACTGTGCGGCAAAATTTGGTTCCAACTCCATTTACAAGTTTGCGGATGACATGACCATAGTCGGTCGGATCCCGAACGACGAGTCAGAATACAGGAGGGAGATCGAGAACCCCACAACAATCTACCCCTCAATGCCAGCAAAACTAAAGAGCTGGTCACTGACTTCAAGAAGCAAAGTACTGTACACACCCCTGATTGCATCAATGGAGCCGAAGTGGAGATGGTTAACAGCTTCAAATTCCTAGGAGTGCACATCACCAAAAATCTATTCTGGTCCACCCATGTCAATACTACCACCAAGAAAGCACAACAGCGCCTATACTTACTCAGGAAATTCGGCATATCCACACTGACGCTTGCCAACTTTTACAGATGCACATTAGGAAGCATCCTATCTGGCTGCATCACAGCCTGTTATGGCAACTGTTCGGCCCAAGGCCGCAAGAAACTAGAGTTGTGAACAAAAGCACAGTCCATCACACAAACCTGCTCCTCATCTATTGACTCTGTTGTGTTGCCCTGTTATGTATTTTCTTTTTTTTTTCATGTACTAAATGATCGGTTTGTGCGGCTCACAGAAAAATATTTTTCACTGTACCTTGATACACGTGATAATAAACAAATCCACATTGTGCAATTTCAAGAAGGAATGAGACATAGCTCGAGGTTAAGGGATCAGAGATATGGAGGGGGGGGGGGGGGAAAGAGAAAAGAGATCAGGGTATTGAACTTGATGGTCAGCCATGATCCTAATGAATGGTGGAGCAGGCTCAAAGGGCCTCCTCCCACTTTCTATGTTCTATTTCTCCTGTCATCGGTAGCTCCCCAAAGCCGTCTTTTGCAGGTCATCTATTTTCCTTGTCCACAACAAACTTGAACCGTATAGTGTTGTGGTTGTTATCGCTAAAATGCTCCCCACTGCCACATGAACACTTGTCCGACTTAGTTCCCCAGAACCAGATCCAGTACTGCTCCATCCCTTGTTGGGCCTTCCACATATTGATACAAAAAACTCCCCTGAATATATTTCAAAAGATCCATCCGCTCTAAACCCTTTACTCCCAGTTAGGTTAGGGGAAGTTTAAATCCCCAGTATAATTACCCCGATTATTATTATTTTATTTAATACATTTAGGAGTACCCAATTCATTTTTCCAATTAAGGGGCAATTTAGCGTGGCCAATCCACCTATCCTGCACATTTTTGGGTTGTGGGGGTGAAACCTATGCAAACACAGGGAGAATTTGCAAACTCCACACGGACAGTGACCCAAAGCTGGATCGGACCTGGGACCACGGTACAGTGAGGCACAAGTGCTAACCAATGCGCCACCCTCCCGCTTATTATTCTTACACATCTCAGTAAATTGCTTACATATCTATTCGTCTATTTCCCACTGACTCTTTGGGGGCCTCTAATACACTCCCAGTGATGTGGCTACCCCCTTTGTATTCCTAAGTTCTATCCATAAAGCCTCATTTGAAAACCCTTCCAAGATATCATCTCTTCACACTACAGTAATTGATTCCTAATTAATAGTGCATCACCACCACCTCCCTTTTTAAACAAGCCTCTGTCTCGCCTAAAGTTCCTATACCCTGGAATATTAAGTTGTCAGTCCTGTGTCCTTAACTATACATCTAGGATGGCAACAATGTCACAATTGCACGTGTCAATCCATGCCCTTAATGTCGGTCTTACTTCTAGCATTAAAGTAAGGACCTTGCAGCCTTAGCTTCCCCTCTTGACATTCAACATAACTGAACTCACTCTCTGACCTACTTCCTTTACTATAACATGATATGTCTCTATTTTACTAACACTCTGTGCATCCTCCCCTTGCCAAACTAGTTTAAACTCCTTCCAACAGCACTAGCAAACCTACCTGAAAGGATGTTGATCCCAATGTGGTCCAGGAGCAGACTGTTCCTCTTGTACATGTCACACCTTCAACAGAAACAGTCCCAGTGATCCAAGAATCTAAAACCCATCCTCCTGCACCAATTGAGGCACAAATTAATCAGCCCCGTTTTCCTATTTCCATACTCGCGAGCACGTGGCCCCAGGACTACAACTTTAGAGGTCCTGCTTTTTAGTCAACTGCCCAGCTCCCTAAATTCTTGATGCAAGACCTCATTCTGAAATCCACCTATATTGTTGGTACCAATATGCACCACAACCTCTGACTTTTCACCCTCCCCGTTTAGGATGCCCTGCAGTCGTTCAGTGATAAAATAAATAAAAATTTATTTGCAGAACACAATTTGCAGCAAACGCTAATATGTAAAAGTGTAATTTCAAGTAGAACATGTAGCAAAGTAGCAAACAAAGCTTAAATTAGTAAAAGTATTATTCCCGGCAAAATTAACAGAATCTGTTTTATATTGAAGTGCATCAGACATTAGAAATATACAAAATAGTACACAGAGAAAAGTTTAACATATTCAGGGAAAAAGATCCAGTGAACCAAGTATATAAAGAAGAATCTCAACCAAAAGCATACAATTGTGTTTTTCACATGCATACACTTCATCCTTTCTGTGTCAGAACAGCAGACCCTTATGCCTTGTTCTTGCAAAGCTGTGGTATAATTGTCCAGTTTGACGTTGACAAGGTGCAAGTGAGAGTTGCACAACATTTTATTTCTAGCAGTATAATGGGCACATAATTAAATTCATACATCTATATTCTACAGCATCAATACAGGTATTGCAATTTATGTTATCCAACAAAGGCACATGGAGCCATAAAAATAGCTCTGAAGTACAAATACAATATCATGGCACTGCATACCTGAAAAATATTTTTTTTCCAACTTCTGCCACCATAATCAATGATATTGACCATAACGGAGTGAGGGATACATTGGTTAGTATCAGACCAGGAACCAATTAAAACATTTGGGGGGGGGGGGGGGGGGGTGGGGGGGGGGGGGAGAATTAATGAAAGGAGAAAACAGGACAGGAATAATATTTGGAAATGAAGGTTAATGGCAACCTGTGTTACTATTCTTGACAGAGTTTGCAATAAAAGGAGTGAATGACCTACAGAGCAAAATATCAAAAATTGATTATATTTCTAGTATTTGACTTAAGTGTCAATTTGGTCAATCTCTCAATGCAAGCCCTTTCATTTGGACAGTACGTGAAAATATCCAGCTTTGAATTTCAGAAAAGATATTGGCATATAGAACTTAATTTATTTTAACAGCTTTACTGATGCAGTAGAGCTAAACCAGCTAGCACTGGTACTAATCCTGTTGAATTCATCTCACGAAGCATTTGAAGAGCACCTTTGTAGTAGTAGCGAATGGCAAGCGTCACAGACCCGCACAGGCTTAGGATAAGAAGGAAGTGCCAACTCATTACTGGAACAGTTGTTGCAGAAGATGTCACCACAGTTTCTACAGTGATGCTGACCATAGGGAAAGACAGGATAAAAAAAGGATTAGAATAAGGTACATTTTATGTTAACATGCTCAAAGTTTCTCTTTCCTCTTCTTCTCAGCAGTTTGTGTTGGGATACCTTTCCTTATCAGGTCATAATTGCATTCCAGGTATTTAAAAGTTTTGGAAGAATATTTCAGTGTTACAGACAGATTTGTCCTCATCCATTCAGACATATACATTGTAGCCAGTTAATGGAACTGTTCCATGGCAGAAGCCTTGATGACACATTTGGCTGTGCAGAAAATCTAGGTTGGCACTTCAGTGGGAACATAATGCTGCAACATCTGCTGTTGGGCAATTGCTAGGGTCTATAGTTAAGAATAAAGAGTGAGAGAATCAGCATGTAAAAGTTTGGTCATGCCTGACAAATCTGATGATGAGGTTTTTGAAGAGGTAAGTAGTAAACAACATCTCGGAATGTTATTTATATGAACTTTCTGAAGGCATGTGATAAACTCTCTCAGAAGAGATTGTTAACTGAAGACAAATGAATGATCTGGTTAGGAAATTGGTTGAGTGGCAGGAGACAGTAGGATTCATGGCAGGGACTCCAACTGCCAGGAAGTGACTGGTGATGTTCTGAAACACTGCAACAGGGCCTCCAGTGTTCACTGTATCTATCAAGGTAGTGTTTAGAAAGGCACCCATCAAAATTTGCTGATTACACACTAGTAGCTTACACTGTCAAATGTAAATAGGAACATAAAATTGCAGAGGTATTAATGAATATTAATTCAAATGGTAAAACTTTGTTAAATTGATTTCAATGGATGCAAATTTCAGATGTTTCTCATTGGCCCCAAAAGGATAGAGTAAATATTTATGGTAAAAAAAACTCGAAACAGTGGAGTTCCAGAGAGATTTTGGAGCTCAAGATACAGGTTAAAAGGTTATGAACAGGTACAGAAAATAATCCAAAAGATTAATGCGATACTGCACTTTGTGCCTCAGGAACAAGAATAAAATGCAGTAAAGTTATGCTACAGCTATGGAAAGCCCTGCTTAGACCACACCTGGGGAATGTTTGCAGATCTTTTTTTTTTTAAATTTAGATTACCCAATTATTTTTTCCAATTAAGGGGCAATTTAGTGTGGCCAATCTACCTACTCTGCACATCGGGGCGAAACCCACGCAGACACGGGGAGAATGTGCAAACTCCACACGGACGGTGACCCAGAGCCGGGATCGAACCTGGGACCTCAGGGCCGTGAGGCAGTTGTGCTAACCACTAGGCCACCGTGCTGCCCATGTTTGCAGATCTTGGCATCACACCGTCGGAAGAATTTATTTAATTTTTAAAGTTTAAATGTTCACACATTCTCCATGTCTGCGTGGGTCTCACCCCCCAAAACCTAAAAAATGTGCAGGGTAGGTGGATTGGCCACACTAAATTGCCCTTTAATAGGAAAAAATATATTATTGGGTACTCTAAAAAATTTTTTTAAGTTTAATGTTCATAGGATGTGGGTATCGCTGGCTATTCCAGCATTTACTGTCCGCTGGCTATTCCAGCATTTACTGTCCTAACTGCCCCAGAGAAAGCAATAAGCTACTTTATATTGGCAGATGGGTCAAAGGAAATACCAAACAATTATAGTCCTGATAATTGGTGGTGGGCAAATTAGTAGAATCAATCTTGAGAGAAAGGAATAACTGTCACATACAAAGGCATGGGTTAGTCAAGAACGGTCAGCATGGATTTGTTAAAGGAAGATCTTGCCTGACAAATTTGATTGAATTCTTTGGGGAATGTGACAAGTGCAATGGGTGCTGTGTACAAGGATTTAGCAGGTTTTTGACAAGGTACCTGATAAAGCCCATGGGATTCAAGGTAATGTGGCAAACTGGATAAAACATTGGCTCAGCAACAGGAAACAAAGGGTAATCATCGATGGATGCCCTTGCCAATGGAAGGTATTTCACAGGACTCAATGTTGGGACCCTTACTGTTCGAGCTATATATTAACAATGCCACAACTGGAGTACATGATGTGGAGATGCCGGCGTTGGACTGGGGTGGCCGGCGTTGGACTGGGGTGAGCACAATAAGAAGTCTTACAACACCAGGTTAAAGTCCAACGGGTTTGTTTCAAACATGAGCTTTCGGAGCTGCACTCCAAAAGCTCGTGTTTGAAACAAACCTGTTGGATTTTAACCTGGTGTTGCAAGACTTCTCACTACAACTGGAGTAGTGTGCGCAGTTATCGTCACATTACAAGGAGGACACAATTGCTGTGGCGAAAGAGAAAATGCTGGAAAATCTCAGCAGGTCTGGCAGCATCTGTAGGGAGAGAAAAGAGCTAACGTTTCGAGTCCGATGACTCTTTGTCAAAGCTAACAAACAGAGAAAGAAGGAAATATTTATTCTGTGGAGTGAGAATGAAAGATGAGTCATAGCCACAGAATCCAAGGGAACAGGGTGCTAATAGCCACAGAAACCAAGGGAAAGAGTGCTAATGGCAATCCCCAGAGAGAACAAAAGATGTGAAAAGTCAAACAGCAGGGAAACTAACATCAGAGGATGAACTGTAGATGTGGGGGGAGGGGAAGGGGGACGCAAAGAGGAGAAAGGTGAAGGAAAAGGTGGATAAGATTGGGTGGGGGGGGGAATTAAATATATATTAAGAAAGAAAGAAATGGTAAAAGACAGTTAAAATGAAATGGGATGAAAACAAATGGGTCGAGGTGAGGTAGAGCTGATCATCTGAAGTTGTTGAATTCAATGTTCAGGCCGGAAAGGCTGTAGCGTGCCTAACCAGAAGATGTGATGTTGATCCTCCAGTTCGCGTTGAGCTTCACTGGAACACTGCAGCAGGCCAAGAACAGACATGTGGGCATGGGAGCAGGGTCTTTTGTTAAAATGGCAAGCAACAGGAAGGTCAGGGTCCTGAATGCGCACAGACCGAAGATGCTCTGCAAAGTGATTACCAGTTTGCGATTGGTCTCTCTGATATAGAGGAGACCACATTGGGAGCAATGAATGCATTAGACCAAATTGGAAGAGATGCAAGTGAAACGCTGCTTAATCTGGAATGAGTGTTTTGGGCCTGGGATGTTAAGCATGGAAGAGGTAAAGGGGCAGGTGTTACACCTTCTGCGATTGCATGGGAAGGTGCCATGGGTGATGGGAGAGGTACTGGCTATGGTGGAGGAGTGGACTAGATTTTTTCTCTCAAGCATCAGAACATACAGTGCAGAAGGAGGCCATTCGGCCCATCGAGTCTGCACCAACCCACTTAAGCCCTCACTTCCACCCTATCCCCTTAACCCAATAACCCCTCCTAACCTTTTCGGTCACCAAGGGCAATTTATCATGGCAACCTGCACATCTTTGGACTGTGGGAGGAAACCCCGAGCACCCGGAGTGTGGTATTGTGCGAAACAAATAATGGCATGATGGGAGAACTAGTCAAGTTTCTTGGTACAATGAAATTTAAACTGACTTCGCATAACCCAAGGCACAAATACAAGCAGCCACGGTCAACTTGACCCGAAAACTTGCTGACTCTAAACTCGGATAAAACTCAGCTGTCATACCCCAGAGCAGTCTAAATACACAAGATAAACTAGAAATAGTTATTTTCGATACTTAAACATATCTGCTCCGTTTCTTAACTTTCTCCGTGGGCAGCACGGTAGCATGGTGGTTAGCATAAATGCTTCACAGCTCCAGGGTCCCAGGATCGATTCCCGGCTGGGTCACTGTCTGTGCGGAGTCTGCACGTCCTCCCCATGTGTGCGTGGGTTTCCTCCGGGTGCTCCGGTTTCCTCCCACAGTCCAAAGATGTGAGGGTTAGGTGGATTGGCCATGCTAAATTGCCCGTAGTGTCCTAAAAGTTGGGGTTGGGTTGTTGGGGTTGGGGGGGGGGTGTGGGGTGGGGGGGGGGGGGGGGGGGGGTGTTGGGTTACGGGTGTGGGGTGGATACGTGGGTTTGAGTGGGGTGGTCATTGCTCGGCACAACATCGAGGGCCGAAGGGCCTGTTCTGTGCTGTACTGTTCTATATTAAACATGCGACCAAAAGACAAGATAATGATATGAGACCCCGAGTCCTCTAAAGGTCAGCAAGGTGACGCCAGTTTAATGATTATTACTTATGTTTTACTTTTGATCAAATTCCTGATCAAGCTGTATTCACGTTATCTTGATTTTATAATGTATAAATGTATACCTATTTTTTGTAATGGGCAGACTTGGAAAGGAACCAGCAGTTTGTAATTGACTGCCTTCCGACTCCAAGTCTCAGCCATACTGCTAGCAGTTGTAATTCGTAAATAAAGCTTAGTTTTGCTTACCTAACGAACCTTGTTGAATCTTTCTATCACAGTCCAGAAGCGGGAAAAATATTGATTACGACAGGAGGAAACCCACGCAGACACGGGGAGAACGTGCAGACTCCGCACAGAGAGTGACCCTGGCGCCGTGCTACCGTGCTGCCCTAGACTGTCTCTGCGGAATGCTGACAGAGGGAGTGAAGGGAAGATGTGTTTGGTGCTGGCATCACGCTGGAGTTGGCGAAAATGGCGGAGGCTTGTGCTTTGCATACAGAGGCTGGTGGGATGAAATGTGAGAACGAGCTAGATTCTATCCTTGTTCTGGGAAGGAGTGGAAGGGGCGAGGGTCGTGGCTCAGGAGATGGACCGCATACTGTTGAGGGCCCTGTCCACAACTGTAGGAGGGAAAACACGGTTGAGGAAGAAGGAACACATTTTCGAAGCACCATTTTGGAAAGTGGCATCATTGGAACAAATGCGACGGAGGTGAAGGAGTTGAGAGAAAGGAAAGGAGTCTTTACAGTGTGTAGGGTGCGAAGAGCTGCAGTCCAGATAGCTGTCGGAGTCAATGGGCCTGTAGTGGATAGTCATTGAGGAAATGGAGACAGAAAGATCAAGGAAGGGAAGGGAAGGGAAGTGTCTGAGATGGACCACGTGAAAGTGATGATGGGGTGGAAACTGGAAGCGAAGTTGATGAATGTTTCCAGGTCCGGGCAAGAGCATGACGCGACACCAAAATAGTTGTCAATGTATCGGTAAAAGAGTTGTGGACCTCCCACAAAGGAATGTTCCACATACCCCATAAAAAGGCAAGCATAGTTAGAACCCATGCAGGTACCCATGGGAGTGCAGCGGAGGTTTGCAAGAATGTTTCCAAAGCTAGAAAAAAGCGTTGCTATGAGTAGAGATTGGAGAGGTCGGGGTTATTTTCCTTGGAACTAAGACGACTGAGGGGTGACTTGATTGAGGTGTACAACATTATGAAGGGAAGAGATAGAGTGGACAGGATCAAAGTGTTTCCCTTGGAGAAGAATTTCATAACCAAAGAACATAGATTCGAGATAAGTGGCAGAAAGTAGAGGGCACACGAGGAAGAACATTGCGTTTTTTTTTAAAAAGCGGAATGGTTGTGGGGACCTGGAATTTGCTGCCGAGTTGGTGGTGGAGGCAGATACCCTGAACACTTTTTTTTTAAAGTACCTGGATTTGCGCCTTAAGTGGTTTAAGCGACAGGGCTATGGGCCAGGTGCAGGAAGGTGGGATTAGAAAGGACATCTAGGTGTCCTTGGGCTGACGTGGACAAGATGAGCCGAACTGCCTCCTTCTGTGCTGCAACTATTCATGGCTCTTTGCATCTCCTCAGAGGTTGCAGCATTGATTTATCAGAATACCTAGATTCCAAGGATTCATAGAATCAACAGTCCAGAAGAGGCCATTTGGCCCATCGAGTCTACACCAGCCCTTGGAAAGAGCACCCTACCCAAGCCTACACCTCCACCCTATCCCAGTTTTTGGACACCAAGGGCAATTTATCATGACCAATCCACCTAACCTGCACATCTTTGGACTGTGGGAGGAAACCGGAGCACCCGGAGGAAACCCACACACACAGGGAGAATGTGCAGACTCCGCAAACATTGACCCAACCCAGTGACTGAACCTGGGACTCTGGAGCTGTGAAGCAGCAGTGCTAACCACTGCCGAAATTAGATTACACAAACTGGGGTTATAATCCATGGAATTTAAAAGGTTAAAAGTGATTTGAGCAAGGTTTCCAAGTCGGATGCAAATTTCTGCCAGTTGAGGAGTCTGGGATTAAATGTAGAGTCAAAAAATTAGAACCAGACCTTTTGGGGGTGAAATGAGGAAACACTGCTGCATGCAAAAAGGTGGTAGAAGTTTAGAACTCTCTTCTTCAGATGTCATGGATGATGATCTATTTTTGTTCACCGAAGGCATAACGGGGTATGGCGCAATGGCAAATATTACGGAGTTAGGTCATAGTTTAATCACAACTGTATTGAATGATTGAACAGGCTTGTCCTTATATTCCTGTCCATAGCCAGAAATATCAATACATCAATTAACACTATTCCTTTACAGATGCATCCAGCTTTCAAATGACTCCTCAAAACAAAACGCTCTTCAATGATGATTCTGAAACCATCTCGTTTGACCAAATAGCTTTATACAAAAAGGAAATTTTCTCTAGTTTTAGTTACGATGGGAATGTCTATATTTGACAAGTATTGCAAATTACATACATACATTACTTAATTTCTGGAAACACAGAATCAAAGAAACAGCAGAAGTCATTATGTAATACCCCCAGGCATCTAATGAAGATCATTATTATGGAGTACAATTGGGAGAGATTCAGAATTTGCTTGCTAACCAATTGCTCAGCACTTACAGGCACACCAGTTCTGCATCTCGCAAGGTATTGATTGCCGGACATTATTGTTTCTTCCAACTGCTCAAAATTAGAATAACAGTCATTGGGTTGTCTTGATATTTTCCAGGATTTTAGATTGTTAATTAAACAGCAAGTCTTGCTGGTTGGATCTCCCTCAAAAGTGATCAATTTAAAACAACCATGAGCAACGCTGATCGGTCTTTGAAAAGCAGAGTAAAGGTTTCTTTTCACCAGCTAACCAGCAAAACAGGACGTTAAAATGCCCACGTTTCAGTCCAAGTTTTGAGTAGATTGAAGAAAAGTTTCTTATTTTTCCTGCTCTTCCCACCAAAAAGAATGGCAGGTGGGGCGGGAGTCATTTTCGAGACTTAAAGAGACTAGATAATAGGAAAAAATGCATTTGCGTGAAAGACATGTTAAGTATTTCAGAATCGGATAAATGACAATGGGATTGATCAAGAAAGAAATACAACAGATGAAGGGCATGAAGAAAGAAAAAAGAAAGGCGAGATGGATCTGCCAATTGTGTAGTGAAAAGGACAGAGAAATAATACTCCTAATGCAGTGGTCCAAGAATATAGCTCACCACTGCCTTCTCAAGGGCAATTGGAGATGGACACTAAATGCTGGCCTAGCCAGTGGTGCCCACATCCTGTTGATGGATAAAACATTCAAGAGTGAAGGTCAGTAGTAGGGATATAAAGCTGAAGTATGTGACGCAACATTCCCTTTAAAGAAATGCAGTTCTTAAAAGTGGCAATGTTATATTTTGAAGCCACATTGGCCCTGGGGAAAAGTAATAATTAGTTAAATTGAGTGAAAAAGTCATTAACTATTTGAGCAATACCTTTCTTCTTGAGATTGAAAATTCTTTCTCGCATTGTTTGCAGGACGTTGCTTCATCATCCTTCAGCCAGGCATTTCCCTATAAATAAAAGCAGTTTTACATGAGTTCAGCAAGAACTAAGCGATGATAACTAATTTAGCATTACATTACCTATATTTAATTTGATATTTTAATTCAGTTGTTCTTTATTGATGCAAATTAAGTTACATAATAAGGTACAAGATCATTTCAATTAAATCGATCTCCACAAATGAGACAAGTTCACCAACGACATAGGTAGGAAGAGAGATGGGGATTTGAGACAGAAATTCAGGGAGCTCGGGTGGAAGCTGAGAGCTAGAACAAACAAGAGTTTTTATCTCTGGGTTGTTACCCGTGCCACGTGCTAGCGAAGTGAGAAATAAGGAGAGAGAGGAGTTGAATACATGGCTACAGGGATGGTGCAGGAGGGAGGGTTTTGGTTTCCTGGATAATTGGGGCTCATTCTGGGGTAGGTGGGACCTCTACAAACAGGATGGTCTTCACCTGAACCAGAGGGGTACCAATATCCTGGGGGGGAGATTTGCTAGTGCTCTTTGGGGGGGGGGTTTAAACTAATTCAGCAGGGGGATGGGAACCTAAATTGTAGTCCCAGTGTACAGGATGTTGAGAGTAGTGAGGTCAGGGATAGGGTTAAAAGTTCGAAAGAGGGCACCGGCAAGCAAGACGCTGGTTTGAAGTGTGTCTACTTCAATGCCAGGAGCATCCGGAATAAGGTGGGTGAGCTTGCAGCATGGGTTGGTACCTGGGATCTCGATGTTGTGGCGATTTCAGAGACATGGGTAGAGCAGGGACAGGAATGGTTGTTGCAGGTTCCAGGATGTAGATGTTTCTGTAAGAACAGAGAAGATGGTAAAAGAGGGGGGGGTGTGGCATTGTTAATCAAGGAAAGTATTACGGCGGTAGAAAGGACGTTTGAGGATTCGTCTACTGAGGTAGTATGGGCCGAGGTTAGGAACAGGAGAGGAGAGGTCACCCTGTTGGGAGTTGTCTATAGACCTCCGAATAGTTCCAGAGATGTAGAGGAAAGGATTGCAAAGATGATTCTCGACAGGAGCGAGTGTAACAGGGTAGTTGTTATGGGGGACTTTAACTTTCCAAATATTGACTGGAAATACTATAGTTCGAGTACTGTAGATGGGTCAGTTTTTGTACAGTGTGTGCAGGAGGGTTTTCTGACACAGTATGTAGACAGGTCAACAAGGGGCGAGGCCACATTGGATTTGGTACTGGGTAATGAACCCGGCCAGGTGTTAGATTTAGATGTAGGTGAGCACTTTGGTGATAGTGATCACAACTCGGTTATGTTTACTTTAGCAATGGGCAGGGATAGGTATATACCGCAAGGCAAGAATTATAGCTGGGGGAAAGGCAATTATGATGCTATTCGGCAAGATTTAGGATGTATAGGATGGGGAAGGAAACTGCAGGGGATGAGTACAATCGAAATGTGGAGCTTTTTCAAGGAACAGCTACTGCATGTCCTTGATAAGTATGTACCTGTCAGGCAGGGAGGAAGTTATCGAGCAAGGGAACCGTGGTTTACTAAGGAAGTTGAAGCACTTGTCAAGAGGAAGAAGGCGGCTTATGTTAGGATGAGACATGAAGGCTCAGTTAGGGCACTTGAGAGTTACAAGTTAGCCAGGAAGGACCTAAAGGGAGAGTTAAGAAGAGCGAGGCGAGGACACGAAAAGTCGTTGGCGGATAGAACATAGAACAGTACAGCACAGAACAGGCCCTTCGGCCCTCGATGTTGTGCCGAGCCATGATCACCCTACTCAAACCCACGTATCCACCCTATACCCCCAACAACCCCCCCCCCTCCCCTTAACCTTACTTTTTAGGACCCTACGGGTAATTTAGCATGGCCAATCCACCTAACCTGCACATCTTTGGACTGTGGGAGGAAACCGGAGCACCCGGAGGAAACCCACGCACACACGGGGAGGACGTGCAGACTCCACACAGACAGTGACCCAGCCGGGAATCGAACCTGGGACCCTGGAGCTGTGAAGCATTTATGCTAACCACCAAACTACCGTGCTGCCCCAAATTAGGATAGGATCAAGGAAAACCCTAAGGCTTTCTATAGGTATATCAAGAACAAAAGAATGACTAGAGTAAGATTAGGGCCAATTAAGGATAGTAGTGGAAAGTTGTGTGGGGGATCAGAGGAGATGGGGAAGCGTTAAATGGATATTTTTCATCAGTGTTTACACTGGAGAAAGACAATGTTGTCGAAGAGAATACTCAGGTTCAGTCGACCAGGCTAGATGGAATTGGGGTTCAAAAGGAGGAGGTGATAGCAATTTTGGAAAATATCAAAATAGACAAGTCCCCTGGGCCAGATGGGATTTATCCTAGGATTCTCTGGGAAGCCAGGGAGGAGATTGCAGAGCCTTTGTCCTTGATCTTTATGTCGTCTTTGTCGACAGGAATAGTGCCGGAAGACTGGAGGATAGCAAATGTTGTCCCCTTGTTCAAGAAGGGGAGTAGAGACAACCCTGGTAATTATAGACCTGTGAGCCTTACTTCGGTTGTGGGTAAAATGTTGGAAAAGGTTATAAGAGATAGGGTTTATAATCATCTTGAAAAGAACAAGTTGATTAGCGATAGTCAACACGGTTTTGTGAAGGGTAGGTCATGCCTCACAAACCTTATTGAGTTTTTTGAGAAGGTGACCAAACAGGTGGATGAGGGTAAAGTGGTTGATGTGGTGTATATGGATTTCAGTAAGGCGTTTGATAACGTTCCCCACGGTAGACTATTGCAGAAAATAATTAAGTATGGGATTGAAGGTGATTTAGCGGTTTGGATCAGTAATTGGCTAGCTGAAAGAAGACAGAGGGTGGTGGTTGATGGCAAATGTTCATCCTGGAGTTCAGTTACTAGTGGTGTACCGCAAGGAGCTGTTTTGGGACCACTGCTGTTTGTCATTTTTATAAATGACCTGGAAGAGGGTGTAGAAGGATGGGTTAGTAAATTTGCAGATGACACGAAGGTCGGTGGAGTTGTGGATAGTGCTGAAGGATGTTATAGGATACAGAGGGACATAGATAAGCTGCAGAGCTGGGCTGAGAGGTGGCAGATGGAGTTTAATGCGGAAAAGTGTGAGGTGGTTCACTTTGGAAGGAGTAACAGGAATGCAGAGTACTGGGCTAATGGCAAGATTCTTGGTAGTGTAGATGAACAGAGAGATCTCAGCATCCAGGTACATAAATCCCTGAAAGTTGCCACCCAGGTTAATAGGGCTGTTAAGAAGGCATATGGTGTGCTAGCCTTTATCAGCAGGGGGATTGAGTTTCGGAGCCACAAGGTCATGCTGCAGCTGTACATAACTCTGGTGCGGCCGCACCTGGAGTACTGCGTGCAGTTCTGGTCACCACATTATAGGAAGGATGTGGAAGCTTTGGAAAAGGTTCAGAGGAGATTTACTAGGATGTTGCCTGGTATGGAGGGAAGGTCTTACGAGGAAAGGCTCAGGGACTTGAAGTTGTTTTCGTTAGAGAGGAGAAGGCGGAGAGGTGACTTAATAGAGACATATAAGATAGTCAGAGGGTTAGATAGGGTGGACAGAGAGAGTCTTTTTCCTTGGATGGTGATGACCAACACAAGGGGACATAGCTTTAACTTGAGGGGTGGTAGATATAGGACAGATATCAGAGGCAGTTTCTTTACTCAGAGAGTAGTAGGGGTGTGGAACGCCCTGCCTGCAACAGTAGTAGACTCGCCAACTTTAAGGGCATTTAAGTGGTCACTGGATAGACACATGGATGAAAATGGAATAGTGTAGGTCAGATAGGCTTCAGATGGTTTCACAGGTCGGCGCAACATCGAGGGCCGAAGGGCCCGTACTGCGCTGTAATGTTCTATGTTCTAAATTAAATTGCATGTCTTCTAAAAGCAACCCTGAAATAGAGGCTACATGAAAAAAGAGGCACATAGGAAAACGTATACTTGAGCCATCCTAACATTCACCATGATGTTTCCAGCTCTAATGAATTGTAGACGGTTTCAAAACATTGCCAGAATGAATACCTTTAATGCTTTATTGACCTCTTTAATGTCCTCCATTTTCAATTTTGATCTGGAAAAAAAGTTAGATATTATTCTTGCTGATTTAGCTACTTTAACAGGATTTGACTAAGCATTTAAAGTTCCTCACAGAAAAGCCTGAACAATGAAGTCCAGATCTATACCAAGACATCAAACTTTCCGTAATATATTAATTTTGACTTCCGGTGGCGGCATGTAGGTGGAGGTCGCATGTTGGGTGGGTCCTGTTAAAAGTCTCCGTTTTTTGCTCCTTAATGCCCAGTTTCAGGGTTAGTTTGTGGATGAGTTGGTGTTGGAAATTATGAGGAAGACGAGGAATGTCAGTGTCCCAGACGAAAGGTGCTGGAAAGGGGCGAGTGAAGGTCCGCTGGCAAGTGAGATTGAGAGTCCTAGATCATCGAGTGGAGCCACTTCCCTCACGGTGGAAACGTACCGATGTGAGAGGCTGTTTGCCAATCATTTGGAGGGAGGTGATGGCTATGCTGAAAGAGTGGATAGAGGAAGCGACTGTCCCGGTAAAGGCGGTCAAGATGCAAGGAGAGAAGTTGAAGGGGGTGGAGGAGGCATTGTCGCAACAAAGCAATCAGTTCACCTCGATGGGCGAGGAGCTGAGGAGGGTAGTGGAGGTCAACAAAGGGCTCAGAGCCAAGGTGGAGGACCCGAATAACAGTTCGAGGAGGCAAAACTTGTGAATTGTGGGCCTGCCCAAAAGGCTGGAGCGCCCAAGGCCGACCGAATACTTTGCAAAGATGTTCGCGGAGTTGACAGGAGAGGGGAAAGAATCCTCCTGCTAAGAGTTGGACAGGGCACATTGGTCGCTCAGGTCAATGCCACTAAGGACGGTTATTGTCTGCGTTCACAGCTACCACGGGAAGGTTTTGAGCTGGGCGAAGCAGAAATTAGATGTTAAGTGAGGTGTTGGTTATGCATATACCAAGACCTGACGGCGGAGTTGTTGAGAAGGCGGGTGGCCTTTGGACTGAAGGCGGCATTGTATCGGAGCAGAGTGAGATTTGGAGTGGTCTCTCCTGTGAAGCTGAGACTGACTCAATTCAAGGGATTTTTATTTGAGATGGTGGAGCCGTTCTTTTAAGACTGAAGGACTAGGATTGAGATGAGAGTTGGGATTTTGACTTGGTTGGTGGAGACAGGGTTTGTGTTTTTTTTTTAAATGGAGGGTTTTTTATTTGATTGGGGTTTTGTTTTCTGTCTCTTGAATGGGTGGGGTTCATTTGCATGTGCACAAATAGAATGAACTCTCAGTATTTTGCATTAAATCGGGGTATGAGGCAGGGAGGCCCCATGATCCCCCCCCTTTTTAAAAAAAAATAAAATATTTCTATTCGCCATATTTTCATCATTTTCACCATACAAAAAAACAACACAATCAAACAATCCCAATAATGTAAAACCTAAAGCAGCAACTCGGAAGTCAAAAGCTAAAACCAAATGACAAACAAGCCTCCGCCTCTCCCTCAGCATTCAACAGCAACCAACTCCTGGAAATACATGATACACGAACCCCAAGAATTGTAGAACCCCTCCTTCGCACCCCCCTCCCCAAAAGTTCAAACTTCACCCTCTCCAGGGTCAAAAACTCCAGCAGGCTCCTCGCCCATGCCAAGGGATAGATGGTGAAACTGACCTCCACCCCAGCAGGACCCATCTCCGAGCGATCACCGAGGCGAAGGCTAAAACGTCTACCCCTGCATGCGTCTGCAACTCGGGCCAGTCTGACACCCTGAAAATGGCCGCTGGGGGACCAGGTTCCACATCCATATGTAACACCCCCGAGACAGTGCCAAAAAGCCTCCCTCCAATACTTTTCCAGCTTCGGGCAGGGCCAAAACATAGGAACGTGGTCTGCGGGGCACCTCCCACACGCTCACAAACCCTCATACAGCCGGCTCAACCTTGATTTTGTGAGGTGCGCCCTGTACACAACCTTCAATTGTATCAGGCCCAACCTCGTGCACGAGGTTGAGGCATCTACCCTTCGCAGCTCCTCATACCTCATTCCCTCTTCCATCGCCCCCCCACCTCTTCCTCCATTTCACCGTAACTCCCTCCAGGGACACCCTATCCTCTTCCAGAATCCTCCCATAAAGGCCAATTCCACCTCCTTCTCCAACCAACCCACCGACAGTACCACCTCCAACAGCGATGCCGGCGGCGTTACCGGGAAGTTCGGGAAAGCCTTTCTTGCAAAATCTCAAACCTGCAGGTACCTAAACCTCCTGCGCCAACCTTTACTTCTCTCCTAGCTCCTCCAAGCTTGTAAATCATCCCCCAAGAAACAGATCTTTCATTTCCTTAATCCGCCTCATCTCCGAAACCTCGCATCCATCCTTCCCTGTTCGAACCCATGATTCCTCCTAATTGGCACACCCCCCCAACTTAATGTGCTGTCTAAACTGCCTCCAGATCTTCAAAGTGGTCACCAGTGGATTCATTGAATACTTACCCAGAGCCATTGTTACCAACGCCCTCAACCGCCACCCCCTACATGAGCCCTCCTCCACTTTAAACTTTAACCCATCGAGACTCTTCTCCTCCCCTCCACCCCGCCCCTTAATCCAGCCCTGCACCTTCTCCGCATCCGCCAGCCAGCAATAGTAAAGTTTAAAGTTTGGGAGGCCCCCCCCCCCCCCCACTGTGAATCCATCCAGTCCCTCTGCCTTCCCTGACTGCATCCTCCCGATTGCCTCCTTTATCTCCTGCTCCCCCACCAGCCCCTCCAGCCCTGCCGTGCTCCCACAACCATGGGTACTCCAACCCATCTAGGAACTTATTCATCTCTCGTTCCTCTCCCGATGGTTCCGACCTATACAACATCTCATAGAGCTCCTCAAAAACATTGATCTTCTCCGGGGTCACCACTAACTTCCCCATCTTATCCCGCACCTGGACTATATCCCTCGCCATCACCTCCCGCCAGAGCTGCTTGGCCAACAAACACACCGCCTTCTCCACAAGTTCATAGACTGCCTCCCTCGCCCTTCTCAACTGGTGCACCGCTTTCTCTGTGGACAGTTAAACTTTGCCTGAAGCTCCTTCTTCCTGGCCAAAAGGGCCGGAGCCGGATCGCCCACGTACCTCCTATCCACCTCCAGCATCTTCTCTATCAATGTTTAATGCTCCTCCCTCTCTTCCTTGTCCATCTTAGCCTTAAACAAGGTCACCTGCCCCCTTTCTGCAGCCTTCAGAGCCTCCCTAATCATTAACTGCGAAACTTCGCCAGTGCACATATTTCTCAATCACCTTTCCAATCTTATTGCAAAAACTCCGGTCCCCTACTAACCTCACATTCATTCTCCACCCCAGCCTCTGGGCCACCCCCTACTCCAGAATCACATCCACCCATTGCGGCGCATGATCCAAAACCAATATTGCTGACTACTCCAACTCTTTGACCCCAGCCAATAACGCCGTCCCCATATAAAAAAGTCTATTCTCGAGTACATTTTATGTACCAGGGAGAAAAGCGAATACTCAGCTCCATCAGGTGCAGGAACCTCCACGGGTCCATCTCTCTCATGAACGCAGCCAGTGCTTTTGCCCCCTCCTGACTGGGCTAGCGAGCGCAGCCGAGACCGGCCCATCCTCGGCTCTTGCACCATATTTCAATTCCCAACACTATTAACTTGCGAGTGTCCAAATCTGGGTCAGCAAGCTGCACCCTCTTCGCAAACCCTACATTATCCCAGTTGGGGCCATATATGCTTGGCTGCTCTACCAACCTCCCCTCTAAGCAGCCCCCCCCCCCGGTCCATTGCCACCTTCTCCATCTGAAACCTCACCTCTTGCCCACTAATACCGCTATACCAGGGCCCTGCTATCAAACCCCAATTGGAAAAACTGACTCATCCAGTCCTTTGAGCCTCACCTGATCCTTCACCCTGAAATGAGCCTCCTGCAGCATCACCACGTTGGCCTTTAGGCTCTTTAAATGCGCAAACACCCATGACCTCTTCACCAGATCCCCAACCGCTTCACGTTACTAATCTGACCAGAGAGGTCTCACTCACACACACAACCCCCCCCCCCCCCCCGCCATCACGATCTCCAGGGTAATCCTTCCCACTGCGTCTGACCCACCCGGTCCCTGTTGCCATTGAACCCCCTCCCCCCTCTAGAATCCCCCACCCACTTCCTCTTGAAAACACCTCTCCCAGTATCAATCCCACCCCCCCACCTTTCAAACTTCCCAGGCCCATCGAAACCTGTTCAACCAGGTTCCAACGATCGCGGCCCCTCTCCCCACCACACTCCCGTTCACTAGCAAACCTTTGCTTGCTAGTGTGGAGGCACCTGCTTCGGCTTCCCCCTCTTCCCAATCCCCTCTCCGTGACCCAGTCCTTGAAAACAAAGGCAAACAAATAAAACCAGTGGAAAAAAAAACACATCACAGGAAACCAGCAAAACGCCAAAGTTCAATATTCTCCTACACACTGTAACTATAGCAGAGGGTACACTACCCTTCTCCATCAACCAATCCAAAAAACCAAACCCAACTGTTCCCCCTAACCATAGAAAACAAATAAACTTCCTGAAACAAGAAATGAGGCTGTATACAGCATTCCATCCTCTTCCCTCAATCCAGAACCAAACCCCAGTCTGTCAGCCTTCACGAACGCCTCCACTATCTCAAAGCAGAAAAGCCTCGAGTATAGGTCACCCTCAGGTTCGCCGGGTAGACCACGCCAAACCTCACACCATTACTGTAGAATGCCGCCTTCACCTGACCAATAGGTCACCCACCTTCTCGCCAGCTCCACAGTTAAGTCCTATGAATACCGGCTACTTCCCACTGCACATCATGTCTTTGTTTCGCCCAACTCAGCACCATCTCCTTTACATGGAATTTGTGAAAACAAATTATGACCGCCCTGGACAGCCCATTTGTCTTCGGCTTGGGCCTGAGCGACCGATGAGTCCTGTCCAGTTCATACCGCAAAGGTTCATCCCCATCCCCCTGCATCTCCACCAACATCTTCATGAAGTACTCAGTCGGCTGGGGCCCTCCACCCCCTCAGGCAGGCCCACAATTCTTAAATTTTGCCGCCTCAACCTGTCCTCCAATTTGGCTCGGAGTCCTTTGTTGCCTTCCACCACTCTCCGCAGCTCCTCACCCATCGAGGTGAACTGGTCACTATGTTGCGACAGAGCTTCCTCCTCCCCCTTCAACTTCTCTCCTTGTTCCCATACCGCAACCGTTGCCTTCAACACCGGTGCCTTCATTGCCTCTTCCACCAGTTCCTTCATCACTGCATCATCTCCTTACGCATCACCTCCAGGTGCTTGGTGAACTGTCTTTCAAACTCTCAAGCCATCACCTCGGTCAAAGTCTTTACTGTGAATGGCATGGCCCCACCCAGCAACCTAATCTCTGCCATCTTTCCTGCTATCGGGCTGACCAGTTCATTCAACAGCGAACGTTCGCTCATCCCCTTCTTCCCTGTGGCTTTTTTCTGGGTCTTCGACATTCCCCTGCTTCCCTATGTCTTCCTATATCCACTTATCCAAAAAACTGCCCCTGGAACCAGGCATTAAACTCTAAAAACCAAAGCCACCCAATGTGCGACTTCCACCTACATGCCGCCACCGGAAGTCCAAGTCCCCTCCTTTAGTTTGCATTGGTTAAAGAGCCCTTGGACATTGCATGGAGGAACTCGGGGTTGTGGAAGGGGATAGTGGGGGGGATCCTTATATGCAGATGACTTGTTACTGTATATTTCAGAGCCAAGCTCTTTGGTGGAGAGCATAATGAGGTTGCTTCAGATATTTGGGACTTTTCAGGGTACAAATTGAATTTAGGGAAAAGTGAACACTTTGTGGTCTCCCCTGCCATTTTGCCTGGCGGCGTCTCACTTTAGGTATCTGGGGAGCCTGGGATTGGGTTGGGCTTAGGAAGTTTAACTTCATTAACTTGGTGGGGAAGAGTGAAGGCTGAATTGGGGAGGTAGATGAATGTTTTACTGCGATTCCTGTTCTTGTTTCAATGCATGGCCGGTCTTTTTGCCCAAGCTATTTTTGGGGGGGGGGGGGGGGGGGCGCAAATACAGAGCAGATTCGGAGATGGATTGGGGGGGGGGGGGGGGGGGGGCCTGGCGTGGGGCGAAAGTTTCAGTTCTATGCAAGTGTGGGGTCTTGCGAGGAAGGTCTTTCCCTCCTTCCCGAAAGCACCTGCACGTTACCGAGGCAGTGCTGTCAACAGGGGTGTTGGAGAGGGGGTCGTCGTGGTGAGTTACGGGAGGATTTTGGAAGAGGACGGGGTATCCATGGACGGAGTTAAGGTGAAGTGGGAAAGAGGTGGGCTGGTGCGTGGTACTGCAGAGGGTAACTGCCTTGACTTCCGTGCATGAGCCTGGGGCTGGGGCTGATACAGCTGAAGATAGTTTAGAAAGCACACTTCACAAAGTCTAGGATGAGCTGGCTGTTTAAAGGGGTGGAGGATGTCTATGAGTGATATGGGAGGGGCTGGAAAGGTTTTGGAGGACAATTTTTCAGCACCATCTCAGGGGTCTCGCATGTGATCGTGGAGCCCGGTTCCTAGGAGTCATATTCGGGGTGTTGGACCGGCCAGAGCTGCAGGCGGGTGCAGATGTTTTAGCCTTTGCCTCGCTGATTGCTCGTAGGCGGGTCTTGTTGGGATGGAAGTCAGCGTCTCCATCCTATGCCTCAGCGTGGCAGGGGGACCTGCTGGAGTTTCTGACACTGAAAATTATGAAATTAGCTCTAAGGGGGCCGAGAGATGGGTTCTACAATTGTTGGGGTTTGTTCATCATGCATTTTCGGGGGTTGATTACCGTTAACTGTTGGGGGGTTGAGGGGAGTTTGGGGGGTTGTGAATTGTAACACTGTTGAAAATTTGTTGAATAAAAATACTTTCAAAAAAATAATAAAATTTGTGGGTATATTGAGCTTTACATTTTGAAACTGTTTAACTTCTAAACGCAACTTAATCAGCATATTAGCCACAAACATACATTGAGGCTCAATTAGTTGAGTGTTACTCAATATCTTATGCCATCCTTTGTCTTGGGGAAAAAAAGGACAAAACTGAACCCGAAGTTGAAGCCAAGCATCAAGAGACACTAAAACAGTGGCTTACTGACTCAGATGGAGCCCCATTTCTTGAAGTGCCTGTTCCTGCTCTTCGCAGATCTTTCGTAGTTCTTTTTTCTCATCCTTCATCTTCTGCATTTCCTGTAACACAAATATATCAATCTTTTAAGTAAGATGACTGCAAATGGTACAGTACTCTGTTGATACTGTTATTAAGTGGCTCAGTAGGTTTGTGATGCTGTTCTAGCATGTGGAACATAAATTATAATTCATATACAAAACTGTACACATCATCTATGATTCTATTTTTTCCCTCTGTATCATGTGTCAATTTGTCAATTTAAATACATGAAACCTACCAAAAAAGGTCAGCTTCATCTTTCATGTTGATGTTTTCCACTCACATTGGCCAACTACCTTACAGTTTGGACCTTCTATTTGGTGCACTATTCAGCTGTTAATCTATGACATCACGTGTGGCATTAAAACATCCCTAAACATCACAATGAATGCTATTAAACCATCTTCAGCATAAGATATTTTGTATTCAAAATACCATGGAGCAGCTCTTTGACAGAACACTACTTTCATGATGGGCCACGCAGCTATGTACATGAATTGTCAGGTACCAAATATCTTTTATAGGCCATAATGGAACAGGAACACAAAAAGTATTAAAGTACAAGTGGAGGGGAGATTGGTGATCTCTTACAGAAAACATGGTTGAACATTGTTCCTTTATATAGGAACCCTAAATGCTTCAAGAAACCTCTAGATTCATTTCATTTTAGATACCAAAGCAAAGAGGAAACTTTGGGCTGCTCTTACTTAGACCATTGAAAATCATCCCATGCTCTTATTAGCATGTTTGCTTGCTGCATACCACACTGTCTCAGCTTGAAGTTAAATTTGCTCTGGAAGAGGTGCTCTTGATACAGCCTCCCTTATGCTTTCCTGAATAATCTATTACATATTAAAGGTAGCCACTATTTAAGGAAAGGATGGAGAGGAGGAAAATGAGAGGACACTGAGCCTCCAAGATATTTTCTCCCACAGTGGTTCCCACTTTATATAATTTTTTGAGTATTGCAGAAAAAAAAAGACATACCAAACATATCGTCTTGCACGGATCAGGTCTTTACAACATAAACAAAGCACCCTGATGCATTCTCCATGGCAACACATCAAACAATCAGAGCTGAATGCCCAACAAATCAATACTCTCTTCTCACTCAATACAAATTGTTGCTTCCTTTAAAAGTTGGCATTCTTGTGCCTGTGGTGACAAGCGCAAGACAAAAGCTTTGACAGCATGTCTCTGTTCAGCAATACTCAAGTTCTGTATCACCAAGCAATTATTTGTATAGTTTTCCTTCTCTTCAATGAATGTGTGGGAATCATTACGAGTAATGCATCAAATACTATATCTCCAAATGGGAGGAGAAAAAAATGGAGAAAGAATAACAAACGATATGTGAAGTGTCAATTCTATAACAAGTATTAGGAAGATGATATATTTGGAGACATTTTCTCAATGTGGTTATACTATTTATCAAAGTACATAATTAGAGACTATTCTAGTAAACCCTGCAAAACTAATTAAATTTGAGATGTATTTTGACCTAAAGAAAAACTCAAGAAGCAGATGTGCAAAGGAAAATTGCCAGGGAAAAGCTTGGAAATTGAAGTCAAAAACAAACTCTTCACTGCAGGAAGAATCCATCGGATCTTGCAAGTTCAGTTTCAATTCCCAGAATGCAAAGTCAGCACACCTAGCAAGAGTGAGCTAAAGCTTTTAAATTCCAGTATAAAGCAAGCCCTGAGAAATTTAATAGTTCAGTAGTCAGAAATTGCTGTTTAAAAACAAAAAAAAAAAAAAGAGATTCTCGAGTTGCACTTGCTCCAAAAAGGGAAAGTGAATTAATTAATTCAGAAGCATCACGATTAAAGAATTAGCTTTAAAGACTAGGACTCAATGCTTTCATGATCCTAAAGCACAGCACTAAAACAGAGATGTCTGCAGCTAGTCAACCCAAGCAACCACTGTTTAAAATCTTTTCAAGGCCGAGCGCAAGTGCCATTGCATCAGGGGTTTGCCAAATCTGATATGTGTAGGTAAACCTTTGTGAATGGTGCCGCCATCTTGAATTTCAGCAACGTTTTAAAGCTAAGTCGACACTAAAAATTTCTAACCAATGATCAAAAATCCACTCTTCCAGATCAATTTGGACTTATTCAAGGCCCAGATCTGTTTCATAGTTTGGTACTTTGGAGAAAAAGATTCCTTAGATTCATAATTGCTTCAGGTCTGGATAAACAGAAACTCAACAAGTTAACTCACTGCTTCATTTGGTAGTTCTGAGAACAGACATTATTAATAGAAAAGGAATCAATTAAAAATGTGCTAATTTTGAAGCAGTATTAAAATCATCTGATGGTTATTTTAAACCCAAAAAGTACAAAATCCTTGAAGGTGCTGAATTTAATGAGTCTCCTGTCACTAATGAGCTGGACAGGATGGCTGAAGGCTGTGAATACAGAGACCTAAAATTTGAATGGATCAGGGATAGAATAGTTGTGGCAGTAGCAGACGACACACTCTCAGACATGCTTCAAGTGAAGGAAGATCTAACACAAGTCATCCTGATTGCTAGGCAGTCTGAACTCTGGGTGCAGCACAGGTCCATCTTAAGCAGAAAAAGTAACTGTGGTACAAAGGAAATCCCACAGTCCAGTTAGTGGACCAGCACAGGAGCGGGACACTCCAGGCCAAGGAATAGAAAATCCTAACCGACTAGTAGATTTTGATTTGATTTATTGTCACATGTACCGAATTACAGTGAAAGGTATTTTTCTGCGGCCGAGGGAACGTACACAGTAGACAAAGAGAATAATCAACAGGGAACATTGACAAATGGTACATAGACAAACTGATTGGTTACAGCGCGGAACAAGAGGCCAAACAAAGCAAATACATGAGCAAGAGCAGCATAGGGCATCGTGAATAGCGTTCTTACAGGGGACAGATCAGTCCGAGGGGGAGTCGTTGAGGAGTCTTATAGCTGTAGGAAACAAGCTGTTCCTATGTCTGGATGTGCGGGTTTTCAGACTTCTGTACCTTCTGCCTGATGCAAGGGTCTGAAAGAAGACAATGCCTGGGTGGGAGGGGTCTCCGATAATGCTGTCTGCCTTCCTGAGGCAGCGGGAGGTATATACAGAATCAATGTGGGGGTGGCAAGCTTGTGTGATGGGCTGGGCTGAGTTCACCACACTCTGCAGTTTCTTGCGATTTTGGACCGAGCAGTTGCCATACCGGGCTCTGATGTAGCCGAATAGGATGCTCTCTATTACACATGTGTAGAAGTTTGAGAGAGTCGATGCAGACATGCCAAATTTCTTTAGCTTCCGTAGGAAGTAGAGACGTTGTTGGGCTTTCTTGACTGTTGCATCAACCCAAGTGGACCAGGACAGACTGTTGGTGATGGTGACCCCCAGAACTTAAAGCTATCAACCATCTCCACTTCGGACCAATTGATGCAAACAGGTGTGTGTCATGCTACGCTTCCTGAAGTCGATGATCAGTTCCTTGGTCTTTCCGACATTTAGAGAGGTTGTTTTTGGTACACCATGCAACCAAGTGATTTATCTCCATCCTGGAGTCTGATTCGGCGCTGTTTGAGTTACGGCCCAGCAGTCTTTTCATCCGCAAACTTATAGATTGATTTGGAGTTAAATCTTGCCACAGTCATGTGTGTATAGGGAGTAGAGGACTGAGCACACATCCTTGTGGGGTCCCAGTGTTGAGGACTAATGTGGAGGAGGTGCTGTTGCCTATCCTGACAGATTGCCGTCTGTTGGTGCGGAAGTCAAGGATCCAGCTGCACAGGGAGGGGCAAGTCCAAGATTGCAGAGTTTGGTTATTAGTTTTGTCGGGATAATGGTATTGAAGACGGAGCTGTAGTCGATGAACAGCAGTCTTACATAGGTGCCCTTGTTGAGGTGTTAAGAGTGTTGATTGTAGAGCCAGAGAGATAGCATCTGCTGTGGACCAGTTGCAGTGATAGGCAAACTGGCAAACTTCTGTGGATCGAGACCTTCTGGGAGGCTGGCAGTGATCTGTCTCATGACTAGCTGCTCAAAGCATTTCATGATAACAGACGTCAAGGCCACCAGTCGGTAGTCATTGAGGCAGGCTACCTTGTTCTTCTTTCGTATATAGTAGAGCTACCATGCCAGCGATATGGAGCAAAGATCCCCCACGGATGAGATCAAAAGTTGCAATTTTAGCCCAATGTTTTCAACATAACATGATTGGACACTTTGGCGAACTGTGGTGGCACAGTGATGCAGTGGTTAGCATTGCTGCCTCACAGCGCTGAGGACACTGGTTCGATCCCGGCCCCGAGTCACTTTCCATATGGAGCTTGCACATTCTCCCCGTGTCTGCGTGGGTCTCACCCCCACAACACAAAAATGTAGGTGGATTAGCCAACCTAAATTGCCCTTAATTGGGCAAAAAAGAATTTAAAAACTTTTGCGAACTGTACAGGGCCAAAACAGCTAAACACACAAGACCCAATGATTCAGGAGGTGGAGACTGCACACCAAGAGGACACACAGCCATGCTTCATGGGGAGGTCAAAGGTTCAAGATTTTCACTTTGGAATGCAGACATTTTGGTTAACGGCCATCTCACAAACTTTAAATTGGATACATGTTCAGTGTTACAGTCCTGTCGAAGACCATGGCTGCGACGATAGCTGATGCCATCCACAACACATTTACATCCAGCAGGAGGCTTAAAGTTCCCGGTGAAAGGAGTCCTGCAAGTGACACCAAATACAAGGATACAGGAATTTCAAAGACTCTGATCCACAAACAGGACTGTTCACTACCAAGCCACAAAGTCTGTGTCGAACCTAACCTTCTACAAAAAATTGATGTCAACCAACAAGGGCCTGGCTCCAAGTATAAAAAGTTCCAGTGAGTTTCACATGACTGGGGTGACTGAAAAAACAAACAAGATCAAACTGAGGGAAGATGCTGAACCAGTCCCAAAACAAAACGGGTCCACCCATATTTGAGTCAATCTTACATAGTTCAATAAAGCCATAGCCAGAGAAGTAAACCCAAGTCCTCAGCGGGCCAAGGTCTGGCTGGGCACCAACTGCAGATTTTGGCAACTTTCCCTCGAGGAAATATCCAGGCTACTGACCACATTCAATACCCTCTTGTCAGATTCTGCTTTACCTGCCTGTCACTTGGAATCATTTTAGTGCCAGAAATATTTCAATGGACGAGGTCAGCCACTTTGCAGAGCCTACAGAGGGATAATTTGCCACATGGATGACGTATTGGTTCATGGTACAATTGTGGAGGTGACAAGAGACTCACGGCAGATTTAGGAGCACCTGCAGGAAGCAGGGCGGATGCTAAATTAGGTTCCTGGACCACAGTGAGCAATAAAAGCAACACAGCAGACCCACAGAAAACTAAAGCTATTAGCAACTTATCAGCCCCATCCTCGATCCCAGACTTTGTGATTCTTGGAGATGGTGAACCAGCAAGCAACAATTTTATCAAATTTGAGGCATCTGCTGAAGAGCAAGCATGGTGCTGGGACATTCCATCACATTAAGGTGATGCTGCTCTCCATTAACATTCTAGCTCACTGTGACCCATTTCTGCCCACCACCATAGCAGCAGATGCTTGGTACACAGGTCTTGAAGCATTCCTATTCCAAGAACAACTGGATGGAAGTCATCGACTGGAGTATGCACCCTTCCAGAGAGCTCTCAGACATGGAGATGAGATACACAATCAATGAAAAGGAACGCGTAACAGTCATGTTGGCATAGGAGAAGTTATTTTTTAATATAAATTTAGAGTACCCAATTATTTTATTTTCCAATTAAGGGGTAATTTAGCGTGGCCAATCCACTTAACCTGCACACCTTTGGGTTGCGGGGGTGAAACCCACGCAGACACAGGGAGAATGTGTAAACTCCACACGGACAGTGACCCGGGTCCTCGGCGCTGTAGGCAGCAGTGCTAACCACTGAGTCACCATTCCACCCACCTAGAAGTTTTCTGACTAGGTCATTGGCCTCAAGGTCACAATCAAAACAGACCATAAGCCATTAGTCTCATCACTGAATGACAAGGAGCTAGCAAAGATGCCCCCAGAGGTTCTGCCTACATCTCATGAGATGGGTATACATCCAAGGTATCAAACAATCACAGACACTTTCCAGGGCCACAGTAAACCTTCACATAAAACAAAATGTCAACCCCAATTGACAAGGAGAGACCTGCCAGTGACCACAAATAAATTCCATAGATTTACCAAGAAAATTGCATGTTCCCACATCCGCCATTATTGACAACAAGGGTGGCAGCATGAAAGCTTGGTACAAAAACTCTTTACTACGGTCATTGACAATCACCTAATTAGCAATGAGTGGCTGGTCATTTCAGTTTCCCTTTGGCCTATTGACTAAGATCAATCGCGAGATCAGGTGTATTCCTGTTCTTGTCAGTTGGATCTAGTATGGATTCATTAGTGGGAACAATAACTTAAGGCACTGAAGTGATGTTCACCAGCCACAGGATCCTGGATGGAATCATATCCAATAAATGGCCCACAACTTTCAAATGAGTACTTCTCACACTTTTGCCACCCCATCCTGCTTCCACCACTGCACCAGCTCCCCACAATACCCACAGTCAATAGAGGTCAAAAGACTGTAAACGGCCACCTAAAAAAGATCGAGAACTTCCAACAGTATGGTTAACCTAGAGGTCCACCCATTTATATGTGGCTGCAGCACTATCAGAGATCCTGATGTGCAGGAAACCACACGCAACTTCCAATTTTTCTGAAAAAACTCATACCAGGGAATCCAAGCAAGAGAGCAGAAGCAGGCTTTTAAAAAAAATAAAATTTAGAGTACCCAATTCATTTTTTCCAATTAAGGGGCAGTTTAGCGTGGCCAATCCACCTATCCTGCACATTTTTTTTTTGGATTGTGAGGGGCGAAACCCACACAAACACGGGGAGAATGTGCTAACTCCACATGGACAGTGACCCAGAGCCAGGATCAAACCTGGGACCTCGGCACCGTAAAGCTGCAGGGCTAACCCACTGCGCCACCGTGCTGCCCCTCAGAAGCAGGCTTTTGCCTACAACAGAAAGTACCACAGCAGACATTTGCCACAACCACAAAAGAATTATAAAATCCAGATTAAAGACCTCAAGAGAAATCGTACGATCAGGTAGCACGATGATCAACCTCAGTCCTGTCTGGATTGGCACCCAGAGGGTACAGTCAGGGGGAACAGGAAGAGTCTTGTTCTCATCTCTAGACCACCCGTTTTCACAGTACAGTGAAGATACATTGAGGAAGTTACCCAACTGCCAGAACAACCTTGAAATCTACCAGCAGCAACAGAGCCTATACACCGACAGTAGTGTAAACAAGATACGGAATGGTTATAAGGTGCTCAGACTGCCTGAAGCTATGAACTCAAGAGATTCAAAAGGGGAGATGGGGTAATATAGGGATGTAAATACATGGGGTAAACTATGTATTGGATAAAGGCCTGGGGGGGGGGGGGGGGGGGGGGGGGGGTGCGCTTGCACAGAAAAGGGTTAATGTGGGTCAGAATCCAGCATCATCCACAGTGATGCAAGAGAACACATGGCCAGCACTAGTGTCAGCCGAGTGTTGGTTAGAAACATGTACACAAGCAAGTACAGAGACAGCTCCTGGCATGAACCTTTTACTGTATATCTGTACATTCTTGGAGATAAATATATACACAGTTAACTTACTTAAGACTATGAAGACTTTCCGAATGGTATCCAACACCCTAGAACAGATTGTACAGCTGCCTTGAAATTACACTGGGCACCTTCTTCTGTTCTGGCATGAGCCTAAATAATAAGTTCTTGTTGGCCTAACCATTACTGCTAAATTGGTTTACAACTACCTTTCCAAGGCTAAATGGTTTGGAACTAGGAATAAAAACAGCATCTGTGAATGACATAGGTTCTTGATTCTATCCAAGCAGTAAAAGGATTCAAACACTGAATGAAATACGCATCTAACATAAGATAATGAAGCGCAATGAAAAGAGTGAATACGAAAACAAACAAGAATACATGCATATGTGCAGGAAAAGACAGTATGAGCAAAGCAAGCAAGAATGAGTAATATAGGATTAAAGGCAGGATTCTTGGGTGTGTGGAGGTACAGAGGGATTTTGGGGTCCACGTACATAGATCCCTCAAAGTTGCCACCCAGGTTGAAAGGTTTGTTAAGAAGGCTTTTAGTGTGTTGGCTTTCATTAACAGGGGGATTGAGTTTAAGAGCCGCGAGGTTTTGTTGCAGCTTTATAGAACCGTGGTTAGACCATACATGGAATATTGTGTCCCGTTCTGGTTGCCTAATTATAGAAGAATGTGGATGCTTTGGAGGTTGCAGAGGAGATTTACCAGGACGCTACCTCGACTGTTGGGCATGTCTTATGAAGAAAGGTTGAGGGGGCTGGGGCTTGTCTCACTGGAGCAAAGAAGGAAGAGAGGTGACATGATAGAGGTGTACAAGGTGATGAGAGAAGTGGATAGAGTGGACAGCCAGACTTTTCCCCAGGGCGGAGATAGCTGTCACGAGGGGACAGAATTTTAAGGTGATTGGAGGAAGGTATAGGAAAGATGTCAGAGGTAGGTTCTTTACACAGAGTGGTGGGTGCGTGGAATGCACTGCCAGCAGAGGTGGTGGAGTCAGAGTCATTAGGGACATTTAAGCGACTCTTGGACAGGCACATGGACAGCAGTAAATTGAAGGGGTGTAGATTAGGTTGATCTTACGATTAGGATAAATGGTCGCCACAACATTGTGGGCTGAAGGGCCTGTACTGTGCTGTACTGTTCTATGTTCTAAAAACCAAAAGAGCAAGCAAAGGTCAGACCCTGTGCTCTCCTGAGACAAAGAAAATCCCTGAAATAATTCCGTGAAAAAGATCGGCTAAGTCTTTAATTGTTATTAGAAAGCACCAATTTTCTTTGGCCACTAGTGTGACACATGCAGAAATTGGAATACATGCAAGAGTTTCCAAATTAACGCACAGAAATTCACCACAATTAATTTATGCCTGTCTGATATAAAATGACAGTTGCCCATCTTCTTCATGTAGAGCTATATCCCCCTTGTCCTAGTCCAGGGAACTTGGGTATAAAACGACACAGTACTCTCTTTGTGTAGACCGAACATTGGTTAATATTTAACCCAACTAAACTGTAGTTGAGCACCGAAGAGGAAAAAAATCCACTCACTGCAGCTATTTTGTTTTCTCATCTTCCTGAATCATTTAACTGCAGCTGTCGCGACAGATGGGGTAGCCATCTATCGAGGCACAGCTTTTAAAAAATAAATTATCAATTTTTTTCCTCCCCCCCCTCCCCCCCCCAATTAAGGAGCAATTTAGCATGGCCGATCCACCTACACTGCGCATCTTTTGGGTTGTTGAGGTGAGACCGAGGCAGACACGAGGAGAATGTGAAAATTTCACATGGACAGTGACCTAGGCCGGGAATCGAACATGGAATCCTGGCGCCGTGAAGCAACAGTGCTAACCACTGTGCTACCATACCAGCACTTCCTAACCAACAGAAGGCCAAGGGATCCCACATTTGTGAGAAACTTATGCAAAATTTCAATTTCCTGACAGCAGGTTGAGATGCAGCGATAAATCAGTGGTGTATCACAGTATGTGGAGTGTTACACCATCTGTGGTGGGTTCATGCATACCCATTAGTTTAACTTCTTTTAAAATTAGATCCTACCTTCAAGAATTTAGTCATACCCAGTTCACATTTGTTAAAAGGCGATGTGCATCAGTCAACTTTGGGCAGTTGTGCGTCAGGTTTTCCTCATTTAAATCTACGACACAAGTGAGGGAAGCAGGAGAATGGCAACTTGTATGAAGACTTGAGACTGGCAAGGACAAGTCAATGGAAGAGGGAAGGTCTTGGTGTCCAGGTTCTGGTGGGAATAGTTAGTCAAAGAAAGAAAGCGGAGGAGCCTAAAATGGCGTTAGAAAATCTGTGTCCATCCCAGGCTGATGGCTGTGTCTTTGTAGGGCTCTGATTTCACCTACACCATTTAATTCTCCCTGTTGTGAGTTACCTTGGACAATGTCCTTTGCGATGTATGAAGAGAGGGCCAGCTGAACCTGCAAGTTAAGTCATTCCACAGACTACAACTCTGGACACTGACATGAACATTCAATAAAGGGTGAACAGAAGAACACAACATTGTTTCACCCACAATAAAGGAAATTCCTCCAACTTCTCTATAACCATCAATGCATACCAAGCATGAGGCATGTCAGTACAGGAGGCATGCCAGTACATTTAGCTATCTGACCAAGTTACCGTCTCAACAAATAACCATGATATATACGTGAATAAAATGAAACCAATGTAACGTGAAATATTTACAAGTCATATTTAATTTTACGAAGCACCCATGCCACCATGGAGATCTCAAATATTATGTTGATGGCAGAGGAGTTGGGCAGAAAAAGTGGTGGTCGTGATGCAGAGCCTTCTTGTTTGACTAGGGGGCTCTTTTGTAGCCCAACTGTAACTGCAGCAATATCAGATGATGGTGGGTTTCACTGCTGAAAAACATCCTCTGCCAAGTGACCACACATGTTTCACCTGCATGCTGACATCAATTTGCAAAAAGCCAGAGAGCGGAAGTGGCGCGCACTTCCAATTTCAATGTCAGGAGCAGCATGCCTTTGACAAAATCCCATTCCACAGTGGTGTGTGCTCGACAATCATTTCCTCCAAGAGATGTCCTTTCCAGCGTGCCTCCAGGGGCCCTTACTCTTCAGGACTTACAAAGATGACCTTCCTAACAAGCTAAAAACCCAAGTCCAACTATTCACAGATGACAGCATGATCTATGCATCAGGCAGTACTCAAGGTCATATCAATTCCAAGATGATCTTCTGGAATTGCAAAAATGGTAAGACAAATGAGGGGATGAAATTCAATGCCAAAAATTGATCTGTCATGTAAGCCACCAACAAAAGATCCAACAACAGATAGCTTTAAGCTCTGTAATCAAATTCCACAACAGGTAGATACACAAACAAACCTGGGGGTTCATCTAAAAAATCTATCTTCAATGGGGATTCCACATTCAACACATAACATTCAAAGCAAACAGGGTTCTTGGATTTCTGAGGAAGCATTTTTGGTATTGCAATAAAAATATAATTACAGCTTACGAAATACTTGTTTGTCCAATCTGGAGTGTGAAAGCCATGTGTTGGGTCATTATATGGCAAAAGTCAAAAATAAAATTGAAGGAATCCAAAGGAACGCTTCAAAATTCTGCCTGAATCATTTGGAAAATACACCAGTGCACATCCTTGATCAAAGATGTGGAATGGAAATAACCACAGCAAAGGAGGGAGAAAAGTAGATTGATCATGTTCTATAAAACATGGAATGAACTGGTGGGAATTGACAGCAACAAGTGCCTAGTACCCTCCAGCAATGACTAAACATGAGGTAGCCATCCGTACAACTACAAAGGCCATTTGTTTCCAAGACAGTCATCAACAATCTTTCTTTCCAGGAACAGTGTCATAATGGAACAAGCTACCAAATAAAATACTCACAGCCCCATAACTTATCTTCAAGGCCTGTCTTTAGATCGTCTCCATTTATAAGTTTTTCATTATGATGAGCATATTAATGGGTCATGTCTGGTTCAGCTAGTGCTAACCACGTTCATTAATGTGTGAGGAATATGGATATTAGTTGGTGATGTTGACACAACCAAAGCAGAAGTGTGTTCTTGGGTCTTTACCAGTGAATTTCAAGAAGTTATCTTGAAAGGACCATACGGATTATCCTCAACAGGATGGCAAACATGTAAGCCGCATTATGGGCCAAATGTTTCGTTCCAAAATCTGGAATTTTCTAGAATACGGAATTGCTCAGTGCCATTTCAAAAACAAGAAATTTATCTGCAGAAAATTCACATATTTACCTTCTCTAGCCCCGACTTCTGCTGCAGTTCAGCTTTTAACTGAGATGTTACATCTCTCTCTTGTTGCAACTGTTGTTGAATATTTTGCCGTTGTTCCTTCTCAGCCTTAAGTTCAGAATCTAAAATAGAGCTATAGTTAAAAAAAAAAACCAGAGTTAATTGCAAAATTTTACTCACTGTGTCATTTTTAAAGTGCAGATTATCAACTACATGGCTTAGCTGTTCAACTGATGATTCCACAGGCAACATGATACCACGTTTGGAGACAAGAAAGACCCGACAAGCATGTCATCAACAGCAAAACGGACATTCACATTGCTATCATCACAAGGCACATCTTTTAAAGTATAACCCATTTCATACAAGGTTGAGCAGGTAAATGCGCTCTTTCAAAAACCAACTCTCTTCTTGCATCTCAGACCTACTCATCAGAGATATTCTGGAGAGGTTGTTGATTAGGAAAGTTTAGGTAGCTGCAGGAAAATTTGAACTCAAGCCTCAATAATGCTCAGATGATTGATGTAGACTTCAGGATGGTGAAATGGTCAAAAGTATGGCAGATGGAATTCAATACCTTAGTGCTCATGTGCACAAATTATTTTGAGTAGCAGGGAAGGTTGAGAAGGTGGTTAGAAAAGCACATGGGTTACTTGGGTTTTGTAAGCAGAGGCTTAGAATATAAAAACAAAAAAATCATGGTAAATCTTTACAAATCACTGGCTACGACTCAGCTGGAATATTACGGTTAATTCAGCACCACATTTCAGAAAACATGTAAAGACTTTAGAATACTTAGAGGTTTCCAGTGACAGGGTTGTGCTGAGCAGGCGCACAAAAGGTAGCTGTCCTCCCAAGAACCCAAAATTAGGCTCTTACCCAAAATAGCCCACAAAAACAGGGAATAAAGCATCCCCTCACCCTCTCCAACAGAAACATAAGGGGTAATGCCAAATAATAGCAGGTAAATAGACAAAAAATTGCAGAAGTCAGGAGAAGAGAGCAAACGCGACGGCAGAATCACGAGGCAAAGAAACGGCGGCCACACCAGAACGAGCTGCACACGGGGCTCCCCCACTTGTTGGAGGGTCGATGAAGGAAGTCTTACTAGGGAGCTCAAGGAGGCTGGAAAGGACAAAATAAAAAGCTGCAGTCGCGGAGGCCCTGGCCATCATGCAGACAGAGAGGCAACTGGAGGCCATGGGGAACACCATCAAAGAACTGGAAAGAGCCTCAACAGACCCGAAAGACCGGATCGTTGCCCTAGAGATGGAGATAGCGAGGTTGGTGGCCATGCAGGGAAGCCTAAAGGGAACAAGAGAGGACCAGTTCCCCCAACCCGTCAGAGATAAGACAGCCGGGCAGCATGGTGGCAGAGTAGTTAGCCCTGCTGCCTCACGGCACCAAAGACCCGGGTCACTACCTGTGTGGAGTTTGCACATGCTCTGTGTCTGTGTGGGTCTCACCCCAACAACCCAAAGATGTGCAGGGTATGCAGATTGACCACGCTAAATTGCCCCTTAAATTTGAAAAAAATAATTGGGTATGCTAAAAAATTAAGAAAAAAAGAGATAGACAGAGCCCACAGGTCATGACAGCCGAAACCCTAGACCGGAGAGCAGCCGAGGGCTATAACTGCAAAGGTGCACCAGTACCAGTACCAGGAAAGAATCCTGCGCTGAGCAGGCAAACAAACACCATCTGGGAAGGATACCAGACCAGAATACATCAAGGCATTGGGGCAGACCTGGCCAACACCGGGCAGAGCTCAACAGAGCAAAGGCGGCCGGGATCGAACCCAGGTTCAGAGCACCATGATGCAGCAATGCTAACGACTGTGCCGCCCCAAGACATTACTTTCTAAGCATTTCTTCAACCTTTAATTTCAAACACGAATGAGAGGAGGATTATTGGAAATCATGGAAGTGGTTTTATTTCAGAAAGAGCAATTATGAACAAAACACAGGGGGCTCAGGGGATAAGTGGAGCGACCATCTAAGTAACTCCTTTCCTAGTGGCTGTCAGAAAGCTCCTTTTGTATAAAACAGGTGCCCACTCTGCCCCTTCCCCAGACAATGAATATGGATATCCAAACAAAAGGGTGGATTCTTTACAGGAAGTCCAAAATGAAACCAATTACTAATTGGCCCAATTAACATGGAGCACATGTTCACTGCCTACTTCATGAACAAATAAACCCCCGTCTCAACAATAGCAGTATATGCTTGGGTACAATTCTAACTCACCACATCAATTTGAAAACAAAACATTTTAAAAACTAATTTCCAAATTCTATGAAAAATCCAAAGATGTGAGTACACTCAATGGCATAGAAAAAATTAATTTGAAACAGCTAATGGATAGCACTTGTTGGATCCATATTTTAAAATACCTTTCCTAGCAGAGGTATTGATTTTGAAAAATTGCCTCTGCATTGCAGTATTTCCTCAAGAGGCGATCTACTGAAACAAAATGTGCCTTATCACCTCTTGAATAACTTCTCACAGCATGGCAAATTGTTAATGCAATGAATATTAATGATTTCTCTCTGGGTGGTCAGCTGAGTTTTCATCACAAGTACTGCCAACCACCCCTATTAGGTATTCTATTTCTATTTATAACTTAAAGCATGATAATAGAAAAAGATCGGAGTATAGATAAAAAGTTTAAACTCACCCAGCTAAAAAATTATGTACATAATTTTCATACTATAAAACACAAAGATTAATGTTTCTGCATGTTCAGCACAATCATGCGGAAAATAGATCATTTCAAATAAAGTTACCAGGCTCGCTAGAACTAAAGGAACTAGAACAATCACACTTTTAGATTTATAGCGACACAAAAGTCTTTCAACTGTAATCATTTTCTATACATCTGCAAAAATTCCAGGCAAATAAACTGTGGACTTGATTCCACTAGCTGCATATGATGAAGTCAAAAGCCAGCTCCCAGTTAAAAGATTTTGGGGGTTTGGTGGTGGTTGGGGGGGGAAAAAAATTAAATCTATGCCAGACCCATATTACTATGGTTGATATGTCTGGACACGTGAAAATGCACCATTGTTGGCCACTTAGAGAATGTCAAGGAGATCTGTGATTTCCATGAAGATTTGCAGCATGACAGCATAGCTAGTGATCTTTTTGCATTGGTCATCTTGGATGCTGCTCTCATGAGCTTCAATATTACCAAAATGTTTAACAGGATCTTGCACAATGCACTTCCACACAAGCTATAAATATAGAGTCCCATCAGAGCCATATTCAGGACTTTTGAGATCCATCTCAAAAGCATAGCATTAACATGAGAGTTGATAATTTCATTCAAAAAGTCTTGCTAATCTGTTTACTGTCCCTCCCACCCTTCATTCTTTGTGTCAAGCACTTTAACTCATCAATTTGTTAATTCTGTTTTACATTCAGCTGTTTCAATTCAATGGGTGCCTTTGACGCCATGTCCCAGCATAAATTTTCTGGCCATTATTCTATTAGCTGCCAGCATTGAGGTAATGATTCTTCCCATGTCTGCGTGGGTTTCCTCCGGGTGCTCCAGTTTCCTCCCAGAAGTCCTGAAAGACGTGCTTGTTAGGTGAATTGGACATTCTGAATTCTCTGTCAGTGTTCCCAAACAGACGCCATAGTGTGGCGACGAGGGGATTTTCACAGTAACTTCATTGCAGTGTTAACGCAAGTCTACTTGTGACACTAATAAAGATTATGATTTAGTTACTAGTGCAATATCTTATAGAAGATATACCACTGTTCTGATTTCTTACCGTTGTTTGTTCAGTTCACTGAGCTGTTGCTGGAGATTCTCAATTTTGCTGACAAATTCCTGTTCAATCTTCCGATTTTTCTCTTCCACTAAATGTTTAGTTTGTTCAGACTGTTGCAACCTAAGATTAAACAAATGTAGTGTCAATTGATGCAGAAGTTATGAGATATCAGAAAGATATATCTGAAAAATGTTGAATACGAATAATATAGTAATAATTATTTAATAATGCAGCACTCAAAAGATTTCATACCAATTAACTCTGAACCCTCATCATTTAGATTTTGAAAAGGTTTTCATTGCTTCTTTTGAGTACATGAACTCTGACATCAACTGCCTCTGTACCAGGCATCTGCCAATACTGCTTCAGCTCAGCTAACAAGATACATTAGTGTACCCTAGAACAGCCATCATGTTCCCTACTCCTTTTGGTTAACTATCCAATATCCACATTGCGCAACACACACAGCGGTACATCCAGGATTAGGATAAAATATGGAGAGTGGGGCAAATTTGAGGTGGAGAAAAGAAAATCAAACCGTACTCTATGACCTGACAACACAGTGGTTTTCCAACACACTGCTTGATGTTCTTTACCTTGCATCAAGTCAGAGGCATATAGACTATTGATAGTTTTAGGTGCTAAGTGAATGCTGAGAGATAAAGTTGTTAAAGGTGTCTTAATTGTGAGAATACAATCATCAGTTACAGCAAGGTCTCCAGGCCAAACTGTGCCGTGAGAAACCTATCAAGTAATTTTTCTGAGACTGCGCACGCAGACGCTGAGCTAGTTTTAATGGGCACCAGTCAATCTTAAGTAATGTCCAATGGTTGATTAATATTCATCCTCTAAGTAACAGACATCCATTTGAACAAACCAGGAGGTCTCAGCTGAGAATTAGAAACCAATGAGAGTAAATAAGGGGTTAAATCAGAGGAAAGAATTCTCTTAAAAGTAGGACCTCGTGGTCGAAGTCTTGTTCCGAATTCAGGCATTCCTGAATTCTTGAATCATCTTTCTGTTTGTGTTTAAAGTGATTTATTTATGCTTTTATGTTTTTGGCTTCGGCCCTCGTCTATCGTTTGATATTTCATTTCTCAAGTTTTGATTCAGTTCTTAACAAAGTGTATTCAAGTGAATAATTAGCAATACAATCGTATTTTGATATTGTGGCCGAATGCCACCTAACATGGCATACAAAGGACGCTGGGAAAATGTAACCAAGTAATGGTCAAGCTGCAGCCTAGACATCACAATACACAGGGAAAATGCCAGAGCATCAGACTAGACCAAGGACCGAACACTGGGGACTAACAAAGTCAAATATAGATAATGGCCTTTATCTGTCTGGGTACTTGCTGGGTACTCTATTAAGTTAAGGTCTAGTTTGAACTTTAGTATTCTGTAAAATAACTTGTGTTGGATGGTGTGGTTGATAAACTGTAACATTATGAGTGTGAATAAACACTATTGATTAAACAAAGCCTGCTTACAGTCATTTGTCCACCGCATATGGGTTAAAAACACACTGTGGTAGCAACAATACCATCAATCAACCGGGCTCTTGAGAAGAGACTGGGAGAGCTGCCACTTAGAATGGTAGGAAAGAGCTTTCGGTATCTGGGAATCCAGGTGGCCCGAGAATAGGAGGCACTGCACAAGTTAAACCTATCCCGGTTGGTAAAACAAATGGAAGGGGACTTTAAGAGATGGTACATGCTCCCACTATCACTGGCAGGGAGGGTACAGACCGTGAAAATGACAGTCCTCCCCAGATTTCTGTTTGTCTTTCAGTGCCTTCCTATCTTCATCCCAAAAGCCTTTTTCAAGCAGATGAATAAGGTTATTTCGGGCTTTGTGTGGGCGGGTAAAACCCCGCGAGTGAAGAAAGTGTTGCTGGAGCGCAGTCGGGGGGAGGGTGCGTTGGCGCTGCCGAGCTTCTGCAATTACTACTGGGCAGCTAATATAGCCATGATTAGGAAGTGGATAGTGGGGGAGGGATCGGCATGAGTGGATGGAGGCGGCGTCATGCAAAGACACCAGTTTGGGAGCACTGATAATGGCACCTCCTCCGTTCTCGCCGTCTCAATACTCCACAAGTCCGGTGGTGGTGGCGGCTCTGAGAATCTGGGGGCAATGGGAGGAGATATAAGAGAGTGGAGGGAGCATCGGTTTGGACCCCGATTTATAACAATCATCGGTTTGTACCAGGTAGGCTAGATAGAGGGTTCCAGAGTTGGCAAAGGGCAGGAATTGGAAGGATGGAGGATCTATTTATAGATGGGAGCTTTCCCAGCTTGAAAGCCTTGGAAGATAAATTTGAATTGCCAGCAGGGAACGGGTTTAGGTATTTGCAGGTGCGAGACTTCCTGAGAAAACAGGTGCTGGCCTTTCCGCTGCTGCCGCCACGGGGGATACAGGATAAAGTAGTCTGCAGTACCTGGGTGGGAGAGGGGAAGGTTTCAGATATAGGTTTCAGAGGCGGAGGAAACTCCGTTGGAGAAGCTTACAGGCAAGTGGGAGGACGAGCTAGGAGGAGAGATAGAGGCCGGTCTATGGGCCCTAAGCAGGGTTAATACCACCTTATCATGTGCCAGATACAATTTAAAGTAGTCCACCGGGCACACGTGACAGCGGCTAGGATGAGCAGGTTTTTCGGGGTAGAAGGTAGGTGTGCGAAGCCCAGCAAATAATGTCCACATGTTTTGGGCATGCCTGAAGTTTAGAGGGTTTTGCTAAGGCAATGTCCACGGTGCTAAAAACACAGGTGGTGCCGAGTCCAGAGGTAGCGATCTTTGGAGTTTTGGAAGAGCCGGGAGTTCAGGGAGTGAAAGAGGCTGACGTCTTGGTCTTTGCCTCCCTGGTAGGCTGAAGACGGATCTTGTTAATGTGGAGGGCATCGAAGCCCCTGAGTGTAGAGACCTGGGTTAGTGACATGGCTGGGTTTCTCAGTCTCGAGAAAATAAAGTTCGCCTCAAGAGGGTCAATGGTCGGGTTCACCTGGAGCTGGCAGCCGTTCGTCGACTTTCTCGGGAAAATTAAAATGTCCGCAGATGCAGTATTCCAAGGTGGGTGGGTGGGGGATTGTTGTTTTATGGTTGGGGTAAATGAAGTTTGAGATGGGGGGGGGGGGGAATGTTTATTATACCATGTTGATGTAATTGTTTGTTATTTTTATAAAAATTTTCAAATACCTTAATATATATATATTTTTTTTAAATCAACTGGGCTATCAACTCTTTATTAGAAGGCAAAATAAGAGCCCGAAAAGGGGCGGCACATGGCACAGTGGTTAGCCCTGTTGCCTTATTCTTAGTTTGCACATTCTCCCCATTTCTGTAATGGGTCTCACCCCCACAACCCAAAGATGTGCAGGTAAGTGGATTGGCCACGCTAAATGGCCCCTTAATTGGAAAACAAAAGAAGGGGGCACTTTAAATTAGAAAAAACAGTCTTGCATCAATATCCACCATGCAGCTTGGGCGGCCCGGTGGCGCAGTGGTCAGCACTGCCACCTCACACAACGTTGAGACCGGGTTCAATCCTAGCCCCGGGTCCATAAGGAGTTTGCACATTCTCTCCACGTCTCACCCCACAACCTAAAGATGTGCAGGATAGGTAAATTGGCCACGCTAAATTTCCCCTTAGTTGGGAAAAAAAAAAATTGGGTACTCTACATTTATTTAAAAAGTTTACTGTACAGCTATTTCACTGAAGCATTAATGCTTTGATTTCAACTAGGTGGCTAAAAATAAAGTAGTGTACCACCCAGTCTGATCCACAACCATGTGGAACAGCAAGTTCTCAGATTTGACCCCAGGACGGATTGTATAACAAAAAGAAGACAATTAACTTACCATTTAATGCAGTTTAGGCATATTCTACAACATGCTACCCCTTGATTGGGAAGTCCGGCAACCCATTACCAAATCTACCAAAAACAGTGTTAATTAACTCTCCTTCAAAAGGAAAGCACCAACATTGCAGATAGTTATGCAAAGACAATTAAAAAAAAAAAATTTAGAGTACCCAATTATTTTTTCCAATTAAGGGGCAATTTAGTGTGGTCAATCCACCTATCCTGCACATCTTTGGGTCGTGGGGGTGAAACCCACACAGACACGGGGAGAATGTGAAAACTCCACACAGACAGTGACCCAGGGCCAGGATTTGAACCCGGGTCCTCAGTGCCATAGGCAGCAGTGCTAACCACTGTGCCACCGTGCTGCCCGTGCAAAGACAAATTTAACATGAAGAATCATAATAATGTTTTCAGCTGTGAATATAGAATGTTGCACGTGAATGAAATTTATTTATATAGGTTCTATCGTTACTGTACCTTTCCTCCATCTGTTTCGTAGCATCAATCATCTGATTAGTCTTTTGTTCCAAAGAGTTTATCATCTCATTCTTCTGCTGCGCTGAGCCTTCAGAGTTCTAAATGACAATTCACCAAAAGAGAATAAAACACAGAATAGGTCACAACTACAACACTTTACATCTATTGCAGAAGAACTTTATTTGACATCTTTTAACTCTGGAGCTACACCTTTGTGCAGTTTTTAACATGCAATTATTGAAAAGGCATTAAAGCCAAACATAGCAAGCAGCATATAAATTCACCAGGGATTTTTTTTTAAAACTATCGTTACGAACAGAGACTTAAGGTGTCACAGACCAAAGGAGAAGATGGGACACAATGAGGCACAGCAATGGGGTGGCATGGTGGTTGGCACTGCTGCTTCACAGCGCCAGGGACCCAGGTTCAATTCCCCCTTGGGATGACTGGTGATTGTGGTTCCTGCATGGGTTTCCTGCTACAGTCCAAGGATCTGCAGGTTAGATGGATTGGCCATGCTAAAATTGGCCTTTAATGTCCAATGATTAGATGGTGTTGCAGGATAGTGTGCGAGAGTGGGCCTTGGTCGGGTGCTCTTTCGGAGGGTCAGTGCAGACTCGATAGGCCGAATAGCCTCCCTCTGCACTGCAGGGATTCTATGATTCCAACTATTTCCACTGGTGTAAAATACCCAAAAGTATCAAAGATTTTTAAAAGTATTTTAATAGGAATAATATTGAAACGCTATTTCCTCCAGTTGTCGTGTCAATACAGAGGGGTTATTAATTCAGAATAGTAGGGCCGCACCGTGGTGCAGTGGTAAGCACTGCTGCTTCATGGTGCTGAGGACCCGGATTCGATCCCAGCCCCATGTAGTGTTTGCACATTCTCTTAGTTTCTGCGTGGGTGTCACCCCCACAACCCAATGATGTGCAGGGTAGATGAATTCGGTATGCTAAATTGCCCAATTGTAAATTTGTTTTTTATAAAAATAATTCAAAATAGTGTGAGTAGCAGGACTATAAAGAGCAAAATCCATAATATAGAGCATTTCTATGGTTCTATGCTACTGTCATATTCCATCATTGTTCTGATGTTAAGTAAGGCAATATGATTAACTATTGGCACAGTGGCTAGCACTGCTCCCTCACAGCACCAGGGACCCAGGTTCAATTCCAGCCTTGGTTGACTTTGTAGAGTTTGTAGCACTTTCTACGCATGTCTGCGTGGGTTTGCTCCGGGTGCTCGGGTTTCCTCTCACTGTCCAAAGATGTGCAGGTTAGATAGATTGGCTGTGCTAAATTGCCCCTTAGTAGCCAAAGATTTGCAGGTTAGGTGGGGTTATGGGGTTGGGGTTGGGGAGTGGGCCTAGATAGGGTGTTCTTTTAGAGGATCGATGCAGACTCGATGGATCAAATGGCCTACTTCTACACTGGAGGAATTCTAATTTTAAAATTCTAATTCCAGATCCCAGTACTTCCACAATGTATAGCCTTGAACATTACTTGCTCAGTGAGGAGTCAGTATTATCCCATCCCCCTCAATGCTTTACCTTAGCTTTATGAAACATCTGTAAATTGATGGCCTTAACTTCTTCTAACTGTTGTCGGAGAGCTACTAATGTATCTTGCTTTTCATGTGTGTCCTTCTCCAATAGCTTCATGGCTATTTCCATTTCTTGCTTCAAGCTCATCTGCAATTCCAGTTCTTTCTCCAGTTCCTGCATAGAAAGTATACACCGTTTCAACCATTAAAACTGAACAAAAAAAATAAAAGCAAACAGGTGAGGATATATGTTTGGAAGTTAAGTGAGAGTTTGGTCATGCTAAAATTACTTTTTCTTCCACGACTATTATAGACAGGAATTCCTACACAGACGTAACCAAAAATGATCATATCTTTTTTTTTTTAAATTTAGAGTACCCAATTATTTTTTCTAATTGAGGGGCAATTTAGAGTGTTCAATCTACCTACCCTGCACATCTTTGGGTTGTGGGGGTGAAACCCACGCAGACACGGGGGGAATGTGTAAACTCCACACGGACAGTGACCCAGGGCCGGGATTCGAACCCGGGTCCTCAGCGCCGTAGGCAGCAGTGCTAACCACTGTGCCACCGTGCTGCCCAAAATGATCATATCTAAATAAATGTTCAAAGTTTAGTTAATTTTCATGGTTCTTTTTAAAGCCAGTACTGAAATACACCAATTAAAATTTTCTCCAATATTCAAAAGTTTCACAAAGTTAGTAACCAATCTTTTTATTAACTGCTGCTCGTTTCTTAAACAAAGCACCATTATCCTTTGCAGACAAACATTTACCATTCGAATTTTTCTCTCTTCTTTCAATTGTTTCCAGACTTCATTGTACATTTCGTCCAGACCTTGACGAGTTTGCTTGTATGTTTCCAGCTCTACTTCGGAATCTTGTCTGCTCACCTGATTAAAAGTCAAAAATAAAGAGTTTAAAAACTGATGGAAAAAGTTGCAATTTCCATACACAAAAGCATAAAGTTACTTGAGTAACTTTATAGCAAGTCTTTGTTTTAAGTTACCTGTTTGATGTCATTTTGTTTCAACATCATTTGTACTTTAGGGCCCGTTGTGTGTCACCGTTTTCATTCTATTTGAACTCTTGGCCAGCTGCCCCATGTTTTGAAGCTGGACCAACCACTATCATCAGAGGCCAAGGCTGTATGGAGAGAGTGGGGACCAAGATCCAGGAGCAGGGAACTTGAGCCAGAGGCTCAGTCGAGTCAGTCACTGCCACTTGAAGAGGAGCCATATAGAACATAGAACATAGAACAGTACAGGCCCTTCGGCCCTCGATGTTGTGCCGAGCAATGATCACCCTACTCAAACCCACGTATCCATCCTATACCCGTAACAGAACAACCCCCCCCCTTACTTTTAAGGACACTACGGGCAATTTAGCATGGCCAATCCACCTAACCCGCACATCTTTGGACTGTGGGAGGAAACCGGAGCACCCAGGGGAAACCCACGCACACACGGGGAGGACGTGACCCAGCCGGGAACCGAACCTGGGACCCTGGAGCTGTGAAGCATTTATGCTAACCACCATGCTATGTTTCATGATGGAAAGCTGCCGACTGGGTGGTGAAGTAAGAGTAACAGGAACTCCCTCTTCCCTACCTCCGGCTTAAATCCTGGGCCATGTGCTATTCAGAGCTTGTTTGGGGTGATTTTGTGTTATCGAATTTGAATTTATATAGCATTTATGTTGTATTCAGTCATTTACTCCAACTAAGAATGCACAGTACTTCACATATACGGTACAGTATTTCAACTTGTGCATTGTTTTTACTGGGCAAGGAATGTCCAACGGTGCCTAACTCTGGCTTTAATATGGAATTCTACGGGAACCCATGATTCACTTTAAATGGTTTCACTTAGAAGTGAGGACATATAATACTTGACAGTTCTGATATTAACTGCAATCTTTTTTTCCCTCCCTTTCTTCCTCTGAAAAGCATCAACCCGATTCAAGAAAACATGTTCTGAGACTATGCTGATGCCAAACATTAGGAAGTGGGGTAAAGGGGCTGGATTAAGAGTGCTGAGGCACGTCATTGAATCTATATTTTTTATTCTTTGCCTTGCCTGGTCGTGTCCTTTGGCAATGCTTACAGCAGCCTCGCGACTGACACTTGTAGTCCTTTGGGAAGGCTTCCCTGTTACTGCTATGGTTATCCAGCCCCTCTTCCGAGATGCCAGAATGTCTTAGCGGTGGGTGAGATATGTAGGAAACTTTGCTGGGAATGCTGGCTCCTTGGGAGTTCTTGGGCCCCTTTCCTCGCATCCTTCAATGGTAGTGCTAATTCTATAGCCCTTTTGAGATCTAGGACAGATACTACCAACAGTATTGTTTGTATTGCAACATTATTGATCACGATTTTTTGTATCGCAACATTATTGATCACATACACTAGCTGGTTGCTTAGTATCTCGGTCAGGAATGGGCCAAACTCTCAGATTTTGGTCAGCTTCCTTAATCCAGACAGCGCTTTTGTCCACAGGTTCCCCAAGGGTTTTCCAGTTGTTTTGAATCTGTAGCGTTGGAGGATTATGGACGGCTTTGGGTCGTAATGGTTCGTTACTGGATCCACAAGCTTCTTGCTGAACGTGAGGGGATGGGTGAAGAAACCGGAAGTAGAGTGGGTGAAGATGGAGGAGAGTTCCTGCATCAGGGCACCCCTCCAAACTTTAGCCGCCGCAGCTCTCACTTCCCATCCTCCCTCCCCAATACTGGAGGAGCCCAGTGGTAGTCACCACACTCCGAACGTGGTAGCAAATGAGGCAGCACTTCGGCCTAACCAAAATGCCCACCATGGACCCCCATTTGCAACAACCACAGGTTTACTCCTGCAATAATGGACACCACCTTCAAAAGATGGAGACAGGACCAGGAACACCGATGATTAGGGACATGTACAAGGACGAGAGTAGTGGCCCTCGGGGAACTCACGGAGAGGTTCCATTTACCAAGAGAAAACGACCAGAGCTAAAAAGACTCCTCCGTAAGGAAACAAAGACATACCCCCAGATACAGGACACTGGTTACTGGAAGAACTTCTGGACGTGGGCAACCTAGGGAAGGGAAATTGTGCAGACTTGTACGGGCGACTGTTGGAGGAGGATGCTACCCCCCAGGAAGAGACGAGGAAAAAATGGGAAGAGGAACTGGGCAGCACAGTGGCAATGGTTAGCACTGTGGCTTCACAGTGCCAGGGTCTCTGGTTCGATTCCCCGCTGGGTCACTGTCTGTGCGGAGTCTGCACATTCTCCCCGTGTCTGCGTGGGTTTCCTACGGGTGCTCCGGTTTCCTCCCACAGTGCAAAGACGTGCAAGTTAGGTGGATTGGCCATGCTAAATTGTCCTTGGTGCCCAAAAAGTTTAGGAGGGATTATTGGCTACGGGAGATTGGGTGGAAGTGAGGCCTTAAGTGGGTCGGTGCAGACTCATGTATAGAGATGGGGGAGGACTCTGTATTGAAGTAATACACAGGGCGAACTTCACCTCCACATGCGTAGGGCTGAGCCTAACACAGCTAAAGGTGGCGCACAGAGCAACTAACCAAAACCTAAATAGTTTGGTCTTCCACCTCCAGAAATAACCTATGTAAACAGTGCCAGGGAGGCCCAACCAACCACACCTGCATGTTCTGGGCTTGCCCCAGACTCGTTGGGTACTGGACAACCTTGGTTTCCACAAGATGTGGACGCCATTCAATCTGTACCAAGATCTGTTCGTAGCCAGCAAACAGTAGAGTAAGGGAAGCAGACTACGGACAAAGGCACATAAAGAGAATGCGAGAGATAAGGGAAAAAGCAAAAGAGGACTGGTCCAATGGAAAGCTGAAGCTCAAACTAAACTGTAAATAGACACTTGTAAATATACACTCTGGCCATTGTAATAATGTACACTGACTAAAAAGGGGAGCCATGGCCACAGCAGGAGTGAAGACAATAGCCTCCCATCCATTGATTCCATCTACACCTCCTGCTGCCTTGGGAAAACGGGCAGCATAATAAAGACCCCTCTCACACGGCTTACTCTTCCAACTTCTTCCATCGGGTAGGAGGTACAAAAGTCTGAGAACACGTACGAACAAATTCAAGACTTTGGTGCGGTCATATTTAGAATACTGCGTACAGTTCTGGTTGCCACATCACCACAAGGATGTGGATGCTTTGGAGAGGGTGCAGAGGTGGTACACCAGGATGTTGCCTGGTATGGATGGCGCCAGCTATGAAGAGAGGTTGAGTAGATTAGGATTATTTTCATTAGAAAGACGGAAGTTGAGGGGGGGGGGGGGGGCTCATTGAGGTCTACAAAATCATGAGAGGTATAGACAGGGTGGATAGCAAGAAGCTTTTCCCTCCCCCCAGAGTGGGGGACTCAATTACTAGGGGTCACGAGTTCAAGGTGAGGGGGGGAAAAGTTTCAGGGAGATATTCATGGAAAGTGGTGAGTGCCTGGAACGCATTGCCAGCGAAGGTGGTAGAGGTGGTCACGGTAGTGTCATTTAAGATGTATCTAGACAGATACATGAATGGGCAGGGAGCAGAGGGATACAGATCCTTAGAAAATAGGCGACAGTTTTAGATAGAGGATCTGGATCGGCGCAGGCTTGGAGGGTTGAAGGGCCTGATCCTGTGCTGTAATTTTTCTTTGTTCTCTTTGTTCTTAAAAACAGCTTCTTCCCCACTGTTGCCAGACTCATAAATGACCCTGTTATGGACTGATGCTGGTGTCAATGTATTTACATTGTGTACCTTGTGTTGGCCTATTATGTATTTTCTTTTCATGTACTAAATGATTTGCTCGCAAAAAAAAACTTTTCACTGCATCTCAGTACACGTGACAATAAAAAAATCCATCCACAGTCTGTAAATATATGTGCCGAGATATGTTTGTCATTTTCATTTTTATTTTGTGTGCGGTTTTACATGGTATCAGAAGAATAACAATATCCCCATCATTCCTTTCTATGCCATTAGCAGAAAAGAAATAGTGCGCGCGTCCGGCATTCAAAAGAGCTCATTAAAATGGCTTCCACCTCAGGGTAAACCCCTCTTCCACTCAGCAAAACTTTTTCCAGGTAAAAATGTTCTGCCAGGTCACTCACCCATACCTTTGCCTTTGGCAGCTCCGACTTCCACCAACTCAACAAAATCCGTCTCCAGGCTATCAGGGAGGCAAAGGGCAAGACAGTGGCCACCACGCTCCTCGCCTGAACTCCAGGATATTCCGACACTCCGAATATCGCCACCTCTGTACTAGGAGCCACTTTCCGCCCAGAATTTCGGACATTACATCTGAAAACCCCTTCCAGAGTCCCCTCAACTTCGGACACGCCCAAAACATATGCTTTTGGTTCACCCCCCTCCCCCACACCCATCCTCCACCCCCAAAAAGAACCGGCTCATCCTCGAGACCATGTGGGCTCTGTGCACCACCTTAAATTGGATGAGGCTTAACCTTGCCCATGACGAGAAGAATTCGCCCTCCACAGGGCTTTCCTCCACCTCCTTGGCCCCCAACTCTTCCTCCCACTTGCATCTGATCTCCTTCACAGAAGCACCCTTCCTATCCATATATATCCGCCAGTCTCCCCTCCCTAAATGTCATCCTCGGGCAACTTGGTTTGCAGCACCAGAGGTGGCAACTCCAGAAACGAAGGCATGTCTTTTCTAACAAAGTCCCTCACCTGCAGGTACCTCAATCTGTTTCCCTTAGATAACCGATACCTCTCCTCAAGCTCCTCCAGGCCTGCAACCATTCCTCCCACAAACAAATCCCTAAAGTGCTTTATCCCTACCTGCCGCCACTCCCGGAAACTCAATTCCAGTCCCACTGGCGCAAACCTATGATTGTCACATATCAGCACCCCAGAGACTAGCCATCTAGTCTCAAGTGTTACCTACTCTGGTTCCTGATCCTCAACGCTGTTACAACCACCAGATTGAGGAGTATCAGACCGGCGAGAACGGCAGCATGGTAACAGTGGCTAGCACAGTTGCTTCACAGCTCTATGGTTACAGGTTCGATTCCCAGCTTGAGTCACTGTCTGTGCAGAGTCTGTACGCTCTCCCCGTGTCTGCGTGGGTTTCCTCCGGGTGCTCTGGTTCCCTCCCACAAGTCCCAAAGACATGCTGTTAGGTAAATAGCAGATCCTGAATTCTCCCTCAGTATACCTGAACAGGCGGCAGAATATGGCAACTGGGGACTTTTCACAGTACCTTCATTTGCAGTGTAAATGTCAGCCTACTTGTGACAATAAAGATTATTATTATTAATAAATGTGGTCATGACCTCTTCGGAGGGGCAGGTCCAATAAGTAATCATATCGATGGACGCGGAAAAGGCCTTTGACAGGGTGGAGTGGCGATACCAGTTCGAGATCCTCGGAAGGTTTGGGTTTGGACCGAAATTTGGTGCATTGGGTACGGCTACTGTATGCATCCCCAGGGCAAGTGTGAGAACGAACGAGATTCGCTCGGTTTATTTTGGGCTGCATAGGGAAACATGGCAGAGATACCCACTGTCGCCATTGTTTGCATTGGAAATTGAGTCCTTGGCAATTGCGCTTTGGAAGAGTGGCAGGGGATTGTGAAGGGAGTAGGAGGCATTGGGTGTCTTTGTACGCCAACGTTGTACTGTTGTACATAGCAAATCCACTGGACAGTAAGGGGAGAACTATGGAACTGTTGGGAAAGTTTGGGGCCTTTCGGAAAAGTGAGATTTTCCCTCCGATTGCTTTGGGGTAGTGCAAACTTGGGAGCTCTCCTGAGTGGCATGGGTAGATTTTGGGATTTGGGAATTCAGGTGGCGCATGACTGGGCTACTATAGCCTGGGTCTAGTTGGAGGAGGATTCATTCAAGGGGACAAGTTTGAGGGCCCATTGGACAGCCCCGCCAATGTTTTCCCTGAGGAGTACGTGAGCAGTCCAGTGGTGGTACCTTCAATTAAAATTTGGAATCAATTGAGGGGATATTTTAAATTCGTGCACATACCGGTATTGACCCCACTATGTGGGAACAACAGGTTTTCACTGGGGGCGGATGGATAGGATATACTGGAGATGGCGATAGGAACGGATAGTGAGGGTGAGAGACCTATTTGTGGAGGGCAAGTTTGCGGTACTGGAGGAAGTGCGGGAGAGGTTTGACTTGCCAAGGGGGAGCATGTTTCGATACTGGCAGGTGCAGGATTTTGTGTGGGAGGAACTGCCTTCAGAGTATACGTTGTGGCGAAGTTGCTGATCCTGGATGTGTGAGGAGGGGAAGAGAGGATTGGAGATATCTATGGGTGGTTGGGAGAGAAGGGGTTGGCTTTATTGAAAGATATCGAGTGGAAGTGGGAGAAAGAGTTGGGATGGGGAATTGGGAGTGAAATAATGCTCCAAGTCAACTCAACCTCCTCCTGTGCGAGGATGAGCCTTATACAGTTTAAGGTGGTACATTGGGCCCATATGACCCTGACCCATTAAGGGTTTTCTTCCGGGGATAGAAGCTATGTACGGGAGGTGTGGGAGGGGGCTGGTCAGTGCCCAATCCTGACACAGTGGGATAAATTTTGGGAGGTGCTGTTTGAGTCTGTCAGGGATTGTGGACGTCAATCTTACACCGGTTCTTTTGGTGCCGATTCTTATGCGGCGTCGTAGGTGCCGGGGCTGCAGGAGGGGAAGGGGCTTTCTTGTGGCCTCGGCCTCTGATTGCCTGGCGATGGATACTTTTGAGCTGGAGATCAACAGCGCCACCGGGGAGTTGCAGCAGCTCCCAGACCCGGACTGGCAGTTACGATAGTCACAATGGTGACTGCAGCTCCCATTTCCACCTCCATTTCTAGGGAATGGCCTCCCACTGCCCACAAACTTGGTCCCTCTGCCGGAATTGGAAGTCATCATGTCATGACCTTGAACTGCCAGGATACCTTGCCAGTATCCGCGAAGCACATTCAAGCATGGGTCCAGAAGGACCACACTCTGGCAAAATTGCACCATATGATCCGCAATGGCAGCATCAAAGGACACCCTACAGATGGCAAAATTGCACCATACGATCCGCAATGGCGGAATCAGAGGACACCCTACAGATGACATGAAGCTCTTCCTCACTAAATGACAAGAGCCAAGAGTAGATAATGGTACCACTTTGTGGGAGGCAGAGTAGTCACCCCCACCCAGGTCGGTGCCCAATCCTGACAGCTCACTCAGCTAAATCGCTGGCTTTTAAAGCAGACCAAGCAGGCCCGCAGCACAGTTTCGATTCCCGTACCAGCTTCCCCAGACAGGCGCCGGAATGTGGCGACTAGGTGCTTTTCACAGTAACTTCCTTGAAGCCTACTTGTGACAATAAGCGATTTTCCTTTCATAATGGACACCCCGAGTTTCATGGATGAAAATACTCGCAAGGAGCTACAATTGGTGGTGCGGGCTCAGTACAGACATGGAGAGTCTGATGAAGCTGTGCCTAATTTGGCCAGGAGAATCAGAAGTTCCCACCGTTGGCCTTTTTGCACCCAGGGAATGGCCAGGAATACCATGGTATGGGTGCAAATGAACTTTGGGCCACTCTTGGGATCGATGCCCACTCAAAATGGTTAGAAGTCTCCCATGACTTCTCATACGATAGAAAAAAATGCCGGCATTTCGCATCCGATAATGGTACCCCCTTTATCAGTGGAGGCGTTTAGACATTCATGAAATTGAACAGCATTAAATGCATCCGAACGTCCAACGTCTCATGGCCTGGCTGAACGGGCAGTTCAAACATTGAAAACCGGAATGAAGAAGCAGCCTGTTGGTCCCCTGGATATTGAACATTGAACAGTACAGCACAGAACAGGCCCTTCAGCCCTCAATGTTGTGCCGAGCCATGATCACCCTACTCAAACCCACATATCCACCCTATACCCGTAACCCAACAACCCCCCCTTAACCTTACTTTTATTAGGACACTACGGGCAATTTAGCATGGCCAATCCACCTAACCCGCACATCTTTGGACTGTGGGAGGAAACCGGAGCACCCGGAGGAAACCCACGCACACAGGGGGAGGACGTGCAGACTCCACACAGACAGTGACCCAGCCGGGAATCGAACCTGGGACTCTGGAGCTGTGAAGCATTTATGCTAACCACCATACAAAATTGTCCTGGTTCTTCTTTGATTGTAGAACCATGGCGCACACGACGACGATGAGAGTCACAACAGCATAATTATTAAATGGGACGACGACTACAAACCATTCTTAGCCTGCCGTTCCTAATCTGAGGGGTGGTGATTTAAGAACCAAAAAGGAACCACGACACTAGAAGACCCAAAAGAATATTAGGAACAGGAGCTGTCATCTATGTGCGGAGCATTGGAGATGGCTACCAATGGATCATTGGAGTTGTGTTGGAAAAGGCTGGTCCAGTTTCTTACAAAGTCATAGTCCAAGGGAAGGCCATGAAAAAGCACCTGGACCACATGAGAAGCAAGGAACCCACTCCAGTGGAGATTATTTCAGCAGAGACGACGTGCTTGACCCCCGTTGCAACTACCTCCGGCAAGGGGACTCAGCCTATGGACCCCCCCCACCCCCCGAGAGTCGTTCCCCCAGCTATGAAGATGTGGAAGCTGAGGAGATTAATGCCCCACCGGAGTTCTACGTCAAAGATGAGCCTCCATCCGTGGCCCTTCAGCGCTCAACAAGGAAGCAGCGATCCCCAGTCCACTTCACACTCCCCAACCAGGCTCCATCAGCCGGCAACTCAAGGCCTCGTGCCAAGTGACGAAAGAGGCCTTGTCACAGCGGGAGTCCACGAGGACCATGAGGGAAAAATCACTGTCTGATCTTCCCGTGGGCTTAGTAGAACGAGAGTTCCCGTTGTGAGCGGGCAAAGGCCCACCCAACTGGGGCTCATTAATCGGGACTTTTAAATGTAGCTACCAGACAAGGATAGCCTTGAGCTAGGACGTTTTTTTGTGTGCCCTGGTAGCGGATTTATTTTCAGTAAAATAAACCAGTTTGACCTTTCACTCCACACCTGGAATTATCACAGTAAAGATGGATCTTTTTGTCAGAATGGCTTAGTAATGCATTTACTTAGCAGACAGCAAGGAAATTCCCCAATTGCTGACTTCGTCAATAAGTAAACTCAGAATGGGAAATGAATCTTGGATCTTCTGGTCAGGATGGTTTTGCAAGATTAGCACTTCTTAAAATGCTCCCTTAGTAACCTTCTTAAAGGGAACAAGAAAAAGGATTTCCTAAATTTTAAAGACTATATTCTACCGTGTACTTTTGAGCATGGTAATTCATGCTAGATTATAGTTCAACAGAAATTAATCACCCATCCAGTGCTTGGCTTAAGTAACAATGTAGTAATAATAATCTTTATTAATGTCACAAGTAGGCTTACATTAACACTGCAATGAAGTTACTGTGAAAATCCCCTCGTCGCCACACTCCAGCACCTGTTCAGGAGAAATCACCTAACAGCACATCCTCCGGGACTTGTGGGTAGAAAACAGAGCAGGAAACCAGAGCACCCGGAAGAAATCCACGCAGACACAGAGAACGTGCAGACTCTGCACAGACATTGACCCAAGCCAGGAATCGAACCCGAGGCCCTGCTGCAGTGATGCAACAGTGCATCATAACTGAGCCCATCCCTGCCTTCACAACAGCGTCTCATCTAACCTCTCACACTTCACAGATGTCATCATATGATTTCCTCCTTTTAGCCCAGGGCTATCAAGCCACCACCCAAACAAACATCTAAATCACAGTCATTATGAAGTGCATTTCAAATTTGTCAAGTCATTGTAAATTACAGTTCTCTGACGAAACCAACATGTTGGTTGATGAAAATGTATTTACCACATACATACAACAGAAATCTTAATGCATTAAAGCTTTATGCTTGAGGAATTTACAGCACAGAAGGTAAGCCACTTTTAATGATTCTGCATATGAACTAGAAAGGTCTCGTTGTTCATCTGTACATTTTAACATTGCGCCATATAGTATACTGTTTTCCACATCAATCCTTCAAAATACATTATTTCACACTGCTCCATTTGATAGGATTCTGCCCATTTCACCATTCTGTTTATGTCATACTTAAGGCAATAACTATCCATACTCTACTACTTTACCAAGTTTTGGATCCTCTGCAAACTTTATAACAGTTCCCTCCACTAGAGTCTAGGTCATTCATCAAAATTGCAGAGCAATAAACCCAAGATTCCAAAAAGTATCCAGCAGACTACCAATGCAAACCACTTCCTCATCTGATAAACATCCATCCACCACTACCCTTCACTTCCAGTATTGAGGCAATTCTGTATTCATACCACCACTTTTGAAAGATCGACCGGAGAACTAATATTTTTCTCTGTAGAAGGGTCATATGGATTTGAAAAGTTCTGTTTCGCACTCCACAGATGCTGGCAGATTTTGTTTTAATTTCAGATTTCCAGCATTCGCAGTGAAAAGCAGGTTCGAGTGCGCACCCACAAAACACTTTAAAAAATTGAATAAAGTTAGTCACACGTGATTTGCCTTTAACAAATCCATGCTGGCTCCCTTGATTAACCCATGCCTTCTCAAATGAATGTTTATTAGGTTTTATAAGAAAAACATTTGTAATTTTAATTACTGCAAATATCCCTTTTGCAGCAGATAATGGATCAGTGGAAGCCAGTTTTGTACATTGTAGAATATTACATTAGCTCTTTTGACCAACCTCCACTCGACGTTCACTTGTTTCAAGGATCGATGAGTTTTCTTGCTTCAGTTGATTCTGTTCCTCCTGAAGTGACTGAATTCTGTCATTTGCTGCAGCAAGCTAAAAACATATCAAAATAAGCAGAGAATCAGATTGTAGACTCAAGTAGAATGCCAAGAAAAACACCAGGAAAAGACCTGATAATTACGATTCACCTCTTCAATTATTTTTGCGTTGGTTTTTTCCAATGAATCCAGTTTTGTCTGCAGATCTGAAACTGTACCACTGTAGAACAGAAAGAGATTCAGTCAAATGTCACACTTAGTTAATACAAACAATAGCATACTCAGATTAAGTCAAGAGGTGAGGTGACACATGAAATGTCACTACACTGTAGTAAGGCATTAACAACCCAGATAATATTCAAATTTTCATCCTTTTTAGTAGAGCAAAGAAAATAACAGAGCATGCTTATAACATTTAACAAAATATATTATATATTTTAATTCTAATAATAATCATTATTAGTGTCACAAGTAGGATTACATTCACGCCACAATGAAGTTACTGTGAAAATACCCTAGTCGCCACACTACGACGTCAGTTCGGGTACACTGAGGGAGAATTCAGAATGTCAAAATACCCAACAGGCACGTCCTTCGGGACTGGTGGAAGGAAACCGAAGCACCCAAAGAAACCCCATGCAGACACAGGGAGAACGTGCAGACTCCGCACAGACAGTTACTCAAGCCGGGAATCGAACCTGGGTCCCTGGCGCTGTGAAGCAAGTGCTATTCTATACAGCATAGGTATGAATAAAGACTTTTGATGGTTCACCTTAAGTGTCTGTTGAGTTCTTCCACATAATGTTTCTGGTCCAGAATTGTAGTGAGTTCAGCATCCCTGCCGGTCAAGAAATAGAAGTAAACAATAGACCATTGATTTTGAACATCTCCAAATCAAGCTGAACTCCGTCAACTTATCTCAAGTGCAGACTTAATTTGTTTGTGAGCTATTCATGCTATGTTCCCAGATATATCATTTTAGGTGAAGGAGCCTCTTGGGAAGAAGAGTCATCATGTTATATTTATGTTGCACCTCGAGTGATTCAATTAAGTCTAAAACTATGGTCTTAAATATAAACAAAGAAGACAACATAGGTCCGAGCGGCAAACACCAGTTTTTCACGAATACCCAATTCCGTCACTGCAGCACAGTTATATGATGAATTAGCAAATATTACGTGAGGGCGGAGGGAGCATTAGTGTGGTCTCTAATCTGTAATAATCACTGGTTCGCCCCGGGAAGGATGGATGGAGCGTTCCGGAGATGGCAGAGAGCAGGGATTGAGAGGATGGGGGATATGTTTATAGAGGGGAGCTTTTCTAGCCTGAGGGAGCTGGAGGAGGAATTTGGATTGGGAGAAGAAATGAATTTAGGTACCTGCAGGTGTGGAACTTCCTACGCAGGCAGGTCTCAACCTTCCCGCTCCTACCACCAAGGGGGATACAGGACAGGGTAGTTTCTGGAGTGTGGGTGGGAGAAGGGAGGGTTTCGGACATTTACAAAGAACTCGGGGTCAGAGGAGACGCAGACTGAGGAGTTGAAACGCAAGTGGGAAGAGAAGTTAGGAGGAGAGAGATAGAGGTTGGTCTCTGGGTGGACGTGTTGAGTAGCGTCAATGTGTCCACAACATGTGCCAGGCTCAGCCGGATACAATTTAAGATCGTTCACCGGGCCCACATGACAGTAGCCCGGATGAGCAGGTTCTTTGGGGTAGAAGCTAGGTGCGCAAGGGTCAGCGAAACATGTCCATATGTTCTGGGCATGCCCGAAGCTTAGGGGATTCTGGCAAGGGCTTGCAGAGGTCATGTCCAAGGTGTTAAAAACAAGGGTGGCACCGAGTCCAAAGGTGGTGATTTTCAGAGGAAAAGACAGCACTTCTCTCCTCGTGAAATTCCAGACCTGCAGGTACCCAAATCCGTTCCCCCCGGGAAACTCATTCTTCCTCCAGGTTCTCCAACTTTGCAAATCTGCCCCCTATAAACAGATTGCCAATCCTTGTCTGCCGCCACCCCCGGAACCTCGCATCCAACCTCCCCCAGTGCAACCTACGCTTGTCACAAATCTGCACCTTCGATACCAAAGTGTACCACAACCTCTGACTTATCATTCTTGCCCTGAAACCCCTGATTCCGGTCCCAGGGAGGCAACACCATTCTGGAGTCACATTGCGGCCACAGAAATGTTGTCTGCTCCCCAACTAATTAATTCCCTAATGCTCCTCCTTCCTCCCCCCCTGTACAGCCATGCCATTTGTACAGTCAGGTCACTTGTGGTGCCAGAAGCTTGGCTCTGACTGCACTCCCTTGAGGAACCTGCACCCTCATCAGTTTCCAAAATGGAAAACTGATTTGAGAGCAGGACGTCAGGGAACCCCTGCTTCTTGGACTGCCCGCTGGTCACCCTTTCCTCCAGATCTTCGTGCTGCGGTTTTGTTTTCTTTAAAGAAAAAAGATTCGCAAGTATCTGTTCCTCAGAAGAAAATGGGTAAGAAACCAAGTTTTAGAGTGATGCTCAAAGACATTTGGAACGGACTTCCGGTATGCAGCATGGAGTGAGTGAGCACACAGAGGCAGCTCCTGCCCAAGGTTACAGAAAAGAGCTCTTTTTTGGGCGGCACGGGTTGGAATTTCGATGAAAAGCTGTAGGTGAATGTTCGAGGAGTACTTTCCCCCAGGAATAGTATGTTTCTTGGTTATCAGACCCTCAGAAACAGTGCAAGATTGGGCGGAAACAGCAGCAAACAAAAGCCTCTACAAGCAGGCAGGCGGGGGAAGGGCCAGTTTATAGGTCTCAAGCTGACTTAAGGGCCTTTATGAAAGCTGAATTCTAGCAGCAGTCGACGCTGTCCCGACAAATCCCAGTGGGGGAAGGTGTCTAGAGGAGCATTCCCCATAATTTATGGTGCTCACCCGGAGAGGGGCAAACGAAAAAGCTGCAGCAGCTCCCCAAGAAAAGCAGGGGAAGAAAGACAAAATGGCGGGCGGCGGAACACCCGAGGACTGGTGGAAGTGGGCGCAGGAGCAGCAAGCCTCTCTTCTGCGCTGTTTTGCGGAGCTGAAGGCTGAGTTGCTGGACTCCCTGAATGCAACTACAAACAAGCTGTTTGGGACCGAGGCGGCACAGGAGGTGTCGATTCGGGAGTTGCAGCAGCAGGCCGCTGAACGGGAGGAGGAGGCCGTGGTCCTCGTGGGGAAAGTGGAGTTGCACGAGGCACTTCACAAAAAGTGGCAAGACCACTTGGAGGAGCTGGACGTTCGCACGAGGCGAAAGAATTTGAGGATCCTGGGCCTGGCGGAGGGGCTGGAGGGGTTGGATTTCCCGTCGTACGTGACCACGATGTTGAGCTCGTTGATGGGAGCAGGGTCCTTCCATTTGCCCCTGGAGCTTGAGGGAGCTCACAGAGTGCTGGCCAGGAGGCCTAAGGCAAATGAACCCCCGCGGGCGGTGCTGGTGCGGTTCCATCGATTTAGTGACCGGGAGTGTGTGCTGCGCTGGGCCAAGAAAGAGAGGAGCAGCAAGTGGGAGAATTCGGTGGTGTGAATCTACCAGGACTGGGGTGCGAAGGTGGCAAAGCGGCGGGCCAGGTTCAACCGGACGAAGGCGGTGCTGCATGCCAAGCAGGTCAGATTTGGAATGCTGCAGCCTGCGCGTGACATATAAGGACCGGCACCACTACTTCGAGTCCCCGGAGGAGGCGTGGGCCTTTGTACAGGCGGAGAAGCTGGACTCGAACTAGGGTCTGGGGACACACTATGGCCGTTGCTGTTTTCGCTGTTGCTGTTCTTCAATTTTGACAGGTATTATTTTTATGCTGGTTTTCTTTTTGCTCTGTTTCTGGGTGGGTTTGTCTGTTGGGTATGGGTGTGGGGTATGTGGGGAACGTTGGGGGTATGTGCTTTATATGTTCTCTTCTGTACGGGGCTGGGGGTTGGGGGTGAAACTGGATTTTGAGGAGCTGCGTCAGAAGGGTGGGGTGCGGCAGTGTGAAAGCGCGGGCTTTCCTTTGGATGTCCGCGCTGCGGGGCAGGGGGGGGCGGAGCTGGAGGTGGGGGCGTGGCCTTCACTGGTTTTCTTTCCCCCGCTGAAGCAGTGCCAAGGAGTTGTGGCAAGAGGGAGATGACCCCATGCCGGGAGGAGATGGGTTTTGGCAGGAGCTGCCGGGTCAGCAGAAGTCAGCTGACTCACGGAAGTACCATGGAGGGTGCGTCGCGGCTAGGAGGGGTCCTAGCCTGTTGGGGGGGGGGGGGGGGGGGGGGGGGGGGGGGGGGAGATACCGGGTTGCTGCTGGAATGGCCAGGAAGGAGCTGGTGTGGGCCGGGGGGGGTAGAGGAGAGGCGTTATAGAACATAGAACATAGAACATAGAACAGTACAGCACAGAACAGGCCCTTCGGCCCTCAATGTTGTGCCGAGCCATGATCACCATGGGGAACAGGTCAGGCGGGGCGAGCTGGCCTGGGGCGAGCAGTCGATAAGCTATGGCTAGCCGGCGGGGGAGAGGGGCAGGTTGCCCTCTGATCCGGCTGATTACCTGGAACGTGAGGGGGCTGAATGGGCTGGTTAAGAGAACTAGGGTTTTTTCTCATCTGAAGGGGCTGAAGGCGGACGTACGTGGCTATGCTCCAGGAGACCCACTGAAGGTGGCGGACCAGGTTCGTCTGAGGAAGGGGTGGGTGGGGCAGGTTTTTCACTCAGGATTGGACGCGAAGAACCGGGGGGTGGCGATTCTGGTGGGGAAGAGGGTGGCGTTCGAGGCGGCTGAGGTGGTGTCGGACAAGGAGGGCAGATATATTATGGTGAAGGGTAGGCTGCAGAGAGAGAAGGTGGTGCTGGTTAATGTATATGCCCCGAAGAGGCGCTTGTTGGGCCACATTCCGGACCTGGAGGCGGGGGGCCTGATCATGGGGGTAGACTTTAACACAGTGCTGGATCCCCCACTGGACCGGTCCAGTTCAAGGACGGGTAGGAGACCGGCGGCGGCCAAAGTGCTGAGGGGGTTTGTGAACCAGATGGGAGGGGTGGATCCCTGGAGGTTTGGGAGGCCGAGCACGGGAGTATTCCTTTTTCTCCCATGTCCATAGGGTCTATTCCCGAATAGATTTTTTCATCCTGAGCAGGGGATTGATCCCGAGGGTGCAGGATGCCGAGTATTCGGCCATAGCGATTTCGGACCATGCCCCGCACTGGGTTGATCTGGAGATGGGGGAGGCGCGGGACCAGCGCCCGCTCTGGCGCCTGGATGTGGGGATGCTGGCTGATGAGGAGGTGTGTAGGAGGGTCCGGGGAAGTATTGAGGGGTATCTGGATACCAACGACACGGGGGAGGTCCGGGTGGGGATGGTCTGGGAGGCTCTGAAAGCAGTGATCCGGGGGGAGCTGATCTCCATCCGGGCCCATAGGGAAAGGAGGGAGAGGAAGGAGAGGGAGAGACTGGTGAGGGAGCTCCTGGATGTGGACAGGAGATACGCGGAGGCACCGGAGGAGGGGTTGCTGGGGGAACGGCGTAGTTTGCAGGCCAAATTTGACTTGTTGACCACCAAAAAGGCGGAGACACAGTGGAGGAGGTCGCAGGGCGCGGTATATGAGTATGGGGAGAAGGCGAGCAGGATGTTGGCGCATCAGCTCCGCAGGCGAGATGCGGCTAGGGAAATTGGTGGAGTGATGGATAGGGGTGGGAATGTAGTGCAGAAGGGGACAGAAGTAAATGGGGTCTTTAGGGACTTCTACGAGGAACTGTACCGGTCAGAACCTCCGATGGGGAGAGGGGGGATGAAGAGCTTCATGAACAGGCTATGTTTCCCAAGGGTTCAAGAGGAGCTGGTAGAGGGGCTGGGGGCGCCGATAGAGTTGGAGGAGCTAGTCAGGGGGATTGGACAAATGCAGTCAGGTAAGGCGCCGGGGCCGGATGGGTTCCCGGTGGAATTTTATAAAAAGTATGCGGATCTGGTGGGCCCCCCGTTGGTGCGAGCCTTCAATGAGGCATGGGAGGGGGGGGGGGCTTTGCCCCCGACGATGTCGTGGGCACTGATCTCTCTGATCCTGAAGCGGGATAAGGACCCCTTGCAGTGTGGATCACACAGGCCTATCTCGCTCCTCAATATTGACGCTAAGTTGCTGGCGAAGATCCTGGCCACCAGGATAGAGGACTGTGTGCCAGGGGTGATACACGAGGATCAGACAGGATTTGTCAAGGGACGGCAGCTCAACACGAATGTGCGGAGACTGCTAAATGTTATTATGATGCCGGCAGTGGAGGGGGAGGCGGAGATAGTGGTGGCGCTGGATGCGGAGAAAGCGTTTGATAGAGTTGAGTGGGGGTACCTGTGGGAGGTGCTGGAGCGGTTCGGATTCGGGGAGGGATTCATCAAATGGGTGAGGTTGCTCTACGCGGCTCCGATGGCAAGTGTAGTTACCAATGGAAGGAGATCGGAGTACTTTAGGCTCTACCGTGGGACCAGGCAGGGGTGCCCCCTGTCCCCCTTGCTCTTTGCACTGGCGATTGAACCTTTGGCTATGGCGTTGAGGGAGTCAGGGAGATGGAGGGGTCTGGTGCGGGGTGGGGAGGAACATCGTATATCGCTGTATGCGGACGAGGTGCTGTTGTATGTGGCGGATCCAGAAGGGGGAATGCCGGGGGTGATGGAGCTGTTAGCGGAATTTGGGGGCTTCTCGGGCTATAAGTTAAATTTAGGCAAGAGTGAGGTATTTGTAGTACACCCGGGTGATCAGGAGGAGGGAATTGGGAGACTCCCATTTAAGAGGGCAGTGAAGAGTTTCAGATACCTGGGGGTGCAGGTGGCCAGGAGTTGGGGGACTCTCCATAAGCTTAATTTTACCAGGCTGGTGGAGCAGATGGAGGAGGAATTTAAAAGGTGGGACATGGTGCCTCTATCGTTGGCGGGTAGAGTGCAGTCCGTCAAAATGACGGTTCTCTCGAGGTTCTTGTTCCTTTTTCAGTGTTTGCCCATCTTTATCCCTAGGGCCTTTTTTAGAAGGGTGACTAGCAGCATCATGAGCTTTGTTTGGGCACATGGGACCCCGAGGGTGAAGAGGGTCTTCTTGGAGCGGGGTAGAGATGGGGGGGGCTGGCGTTACCCAATCTCTCGGGGTATTATTGGGCGGCCAATGTGTCGATGGTGCACAAGTGGGTAATGGAGGGGGCAGCATGGAAACGGATGGAGAGGGCGTCCTGTGGAGATACAAGCCTGGGGGCCCTGGTAACGGCGCCGTGGCCGCTCCCTCCTACGAGGTATACCACGAGTCCGGTGGTGGCGGCTACCCTCAAGATTTGGGGGCAGTGGAGGCGACATAGGGGAGAAGTGGGGGGCTCGATGGAGGCTCCGTTAAGGGGGAACCATAGGTTCGTCCCGGGGAACATTGATGGGGGATTCAGGGTTGGCACAGAGTGGGCATCAGACAGCTGAGGGACCTGTTTATTGATGGGAGGTTTGCGAGCCTGGGGGAGTTGGAGGAGACATTTGGGCTCCCCCCGGGGAACATGTTCAGGTATCTGCAGGTAAAGGCATTTGCTAGGCGGCAGGTGGAGGGATTCCCTTCGCTTCCCGCGAGGTGGGTGAGCGACAGGGTGCTTTTGGGGGTCTGGGTCGGAGAGGGGAAGATATCTGATATCTACAAGGTTATGCAGGAGGTGGAGGAGGCGTCAGTAGAGGAGCTGAAAGCTAAGTGGGAGGGGGAACTGGGGGAACAGATCGAAGACGGGACATGGGCTGATGCTCTGGAGAGGGTTAATTCTTCCTCCTCGTGTGCGCGGCTTAGCCTCATCCAATTCAAGGTGCTGCACCGGGCCCACATGGCTGGGACGAGGAGGAGTAGGTTCTTTGGGGGTGAAGACAGGTGTGTCAGGTGCTCGGGGAGTCCAGCGAACCATGCCCATATGTTCTGGGCATGCCCGGCACTGGAGGAGTTCTGGAAGGGGGTGGCGAGGACGGTGTCAAGGGTGGTGGGATCCAGGGTCAAGCCAGGATGGGGACTCGCGATTTTTGGGGTTGGGGTGGAGCCGGGAGTGCGGGAGGCGAAAGAGGCCGGTGTGCTGGCCTTTGCGTCCCTAGTAGCCCGGCGAAGGATCTTGCTACAATGGAAGGATGCGAGGCCCCAAGCGTGGAGACCTGGATCAATGACATGGCGGGTTTCATTAAGCTAGAGAAGGTCAAATTCGCCCTGAGAGGGTCGGTGCAAGGGTTCTTTAGGCGGTGGCAACCTTTTCTCGACTTTCTGGCTCAACAATAGGGTACAGGGACAGTAGCAGCAGCAACCCGGGGGGGGAGGGCGGACAATGACTATGTTTGTTTATTTCATTTAAATTTATTTTTAAGTTCTTTTGTTGTTCATTGGGGTTGGGGGGGATGGGGGGGATGTGATACATGCGTCTATACGGTCTGGGGGTGTTACAGTTATTATGGGTTATTTTGTTGCATTTCATTGTTTGTCGTTATGTTTTATATTTTCTGTAAAAAATTACAATAAAAATTATATTTAAAAAAAAAGACATTTGGAACACCACTCATTAATTCTCAGATTTTCTGTTGTTGGGGAAAGAGAAAAGAAACATAACAATGTCCCCCCCCCACCACCAATCAAACCAGGTGATTCTCCAAACATACTGGCACAATCTTCTGTGGAATCCTACCCTAGTAAAGGCTGACAAAAACCTTCAGGAGGAGATAAGAGAAGTGGAGAAAAATAGAAGTAAATGGTTTTTGTCACGCAGGCCTGCCACACTAGAAGAATTGGCTTGCACTAGATAAAGCATACCAACTTTAGAAAGCAAAACATTAAGGAAAAAAGCCAAAATGAGCTTGTTCATTCAACATTGCTAAATGCCATAGGCACAATGGAAAAATTGATTTTGGATTAGCGCCAAACAAACGTAATGATCGATACAGCTTGGCGGAGCATCATTAAAATTTTAGTACAAAGTAAACTAGTTCCTACTTGTATTAAATGGTTAATCTGCAAAACTGCGAAGGGCAGCAATTTTACCACCGTTAAGCTGCCAAAAGTATAACAAAAACACCAATGTTACGGAGGCTCTTGAATTTTATTACGATGCCGGCGGTGGAAGGGGAGGTGGAGATAGTGGTGGCGCTAGATGCGGAGAAGGCCTTTGATAGGCTCGAGTGGGGGTACTTGTGGGAGGTGCTGGAAAGGTTCGGGTTTGGGGAGGGGTTTGTCAGTTGGGTGAGGCTGTTGTACGAGGCCCCGATGGCGAGTGTGGCCACGAATAAGAGGAGGTCGGAGTATTTTCGACTATACCGAGGGACGAGGCAGGGGTGTCCCGTGTCCCCTGTCCCCCCTACTTTTTGCGCTGGCAATTGAACCCCTGGCTATGGCGCTGAGGGAGTCGGGGGATTGGAGGGGGCTGGTCCGGGGTGGGGAGGAGCACCGAGTGTCGCTCTATGCGGATGACCTATTGTTGTATGTGGCGGACCCGGTGGGGGGGAATGCCGGTGGTGATGTGAATTCTCCTGGAATTTGGGGATTTCTCAGGGTATAAGCTTAACTTTGGGAAAAGAGAGCTGTTTGTGGTACACCCGGGGGACCAGGAGGGGGGGATTGGGAGGCTCCCACTGAAAAGGGCGGAGAGGAGCTTCAGGTACTTGGGGGTTCAGGTGGCCAGGAGCTGGGGGGCCTTGCATAAGCTAAACCTCAAGGCTGGTGGAGCAAATGGAGGAGGAGTTTAAGAGGTGGGACATGCTGCCGCTGTCTTTGGCGGGTAGGGTGCAGTCAGTCAAGATGACGGTGCTCCCGAGGTTTCTGTTCCTGTTCCAGTGCCTCCCCATCCTTATCCCGAAGGCCTTTTTCAGGCGGGTTAACAGGAGCATTACGGGGTTTGTGTGGGCACACGGGACTCTAAGGGTGAGACGCGTGTTCTTGGAGCGGGGCAGGGATGGGGGGGGGGGGCTGGCGTTGCCCAACCTCTATGGGTATTATTGGGCTGCCAACGCAGCGATGGTGCGCAAGTGGGTAATGGACGAGGAGGGGGCGGCATGGAAGAGGCTGGAGATGGCATCCTGTGTGAGTACGAGCCTGGAAGCGCTTGCAACGGCGCCACTACCGCCGACGAGGTATACCACGAACCCGGTGGTGGCAGCTACCCTCAAGATTTGGGGGCAATGGAGGCAGCACAGGGGGGAGGTGGGGGCCTCGATGGGGTCCCCGATATGGGGGAACCACCGGTTTGTTCCGGGGAGAATTGATGGCGGGTTCCTGAGTTGGCACAGGGCAGGTGTCAGGAGGCTGGGGGACCTGTTCATAGACGGGAAGTTTGCGAGCCTGGGTGAGCTGGAAGGGAAGTTCAGGCTCCCCCGGGGAACACCTTTAGGTACATGCAAGTAAGGTAGTTTGTCAGGCGACAGTGTTACCCCTGCTGCCGCCGCGTGGGGTCCAGGACAGGGTGCTCTCGGGAGTATGGGTTGGAGAGGGGAGGATCTCGGAAGTGTACCAGGTGATGCAGGAAGTAGATGAGGCCTCGGCGGAGGAGCTGAAAGATAAATGGGAGGAGGAGCTGGGAGGAGGAGATTGAGGTGGGGACGTGGGCGGATGCCCTAGAAAGGGTGAACTCCTCCTCTTCGTGTGCGAGGCTTAGCCTCACACAGTTTAAGGTACTGCATAGGGCTCATATGACCGGGACAAGGATGAGCCTGTTTTTTGGGACCGGGGACAGGTGTATTAGGTGCTCAGGGAGCCCAGCAAACCATGTCCACATGTTCTGGGCATGCCCAGCGCTGGGGGAATTTTGGAAGGGTGTAGCAAGGACGGTATCGAGGGTGGTAGGATCCAGGGTCAATCCAGGCTGGGGACTCGCAATATTTGGGGTTGCAGTGGAGCCAGGAGTGCAGGAGGCGAAAGAGGCCGGTGTTCTAGCCTTTGCGTCCCTAGTAGCCCGGCGGAGAATTCTTCTTCAGTGGAAGGATGCGAGGCCCCCAAACGTGGAGGCCTGGGTCAACGATATGGCGGGGTTTATTAAATTGGAGGGGGTGAAATTTGCCCTAAGGGGGTCAGTGCAGGGGTTTTCCAGGAGATAGCAACCATTCCTAGTTCTCCTGGCAGAACGGTAAAAACAAAAGGTCAGCAGCAGCAACCCAGAAGTTTTTTGCCAATGACGGGCGTTAATTTATTGTTTCTCTTTTATATTTACGGCAGGGGGCTTGTTTTTTTTTTGTTCTTAGAATTTTCTGTTATTGTTTTCTTTTTTGTGAAAATATGAAAATTTGAATAAAAATTATTTTTAAAAATACAAAAAAAAACACCAATGTTACAAGTGGTTTTGAATACTCACTCTTTTCTGTCAGAACTATCCTGAACTCCATCTTTAAGATACAATGAGAAGTCAATCACCCCAACCTGAAATTCAAGCCAGGAAATTTATTAGAACAAATTTCAATCGGTGGCAACAAAACAATCGATTTGGGCTTTGTGGCAACCAAAACATTTTCAATGAATCGGAACATTTAGACCAGTAGTTCTAAAACTGAAGCCCTTGTGATCTGCAAGATACTCTAGTCAGCAAGAGACAACTGCCCACTTAGTATAAATTAATGACAGTTAATGTTTGTCTTGCACAAGTAGCTGACAAGGTGCCTACCCACAAAGCTCCAGAATACACTTTGTTTGCAGTGATGCGTATATTAGCTTCCATGTTTTTTAGCAGTGAATCTAGCACTTTGGTCGCAAAGGGGAGATGAGAGGCTAGCTACTGCTGTGATATTAGGGTGCATTCCACAAGTAACATTAAATTGCTCCCCGATCTGCTGAGCATTTTACGTATTGCTATGAAAACTATATTTACCATTTTGAACTTTTTGAGGACGAGAGATTCAACTCCTGATGGACCTCGGACTTTATGCACATTTGCAAGCCAGGAAGCAGGCTGCACATTCATAGTTCTGCAATTGATAAGTACTTTGGGCTAGCGCTCCTGCACATATGGAGGAAAAAAGGCATGAAATCTCAGGTCAAGTGACAGGGAACTGAACACCATAGCTGGCAAGCGTCCCAAGCAGGGAAGAGGGTGAGGTCCCAAAAACTGGAGAGGAAACATGGAGAGGTCCCAAAAGGAAGTCCCAGTTAAGGGACAGAAATAGGCTCCAAATTAGCCAAAGGGCTGCAGGGAGCATTTTACATAAAAAAGGGCTCAGGGGAAGCCCTATTAATGGCAGAGGGGGCTCAGGGGAACTCAAACATGAAAAAGGCAACCAAAAGTGGACAACTCTTGTGTTATAGGTTGTTGGAGCAAAGATACGCTTTTGGAGCAGTAGCATTCTGTTCGGCACAGTCCAAGATCTGAAGGGGTGCCTGTAATTTGGTGTTTAGTGCACACTTGGGAGTCCAGGGGAACGGAATCTCAAGATGAGATTGAAACTTTGCGAAGTGGGCCATTGCTCATGCTGTCCAAGTTGTGTGACTTCCAAGGCAAAATCTTGGAAGGTGAAGATTGGAAATCTTCGTAAGAGAGACAGAGTTCAGTCAGATTGGTTGACTCAAATGTTACTGACATCTGGGTGGGTTGTTGAGAAATCGGAGGTGGGTTGTTGAGAAATCCATGTTATCTGTTTTGGTCATATCTGCCATTCATTATTTCACGTAGTGTATTCAACCATAGTTGTTAATTTACATGCATCTCATACTTACCCTGAATATTAGAATAGAAGATAGATATTTACCCTGAATGTTAAGAGTACAAGATAGATATTGTAAGTTGCATCATCTTTTTGACCTTGTACAGGAAAACATATTTTTGTTTGTTCAAAACTCATGGAATCGGTTTTGGCCATATCTGCCATTCATTATTTCACAGTGTATTCAACCACAGTTGGCTTATTAATTCACATGCATCTGATACTTACCCTGAATGTTAGAATAGAAGATAGGTATTTATCCTGAATGTTAAGAGTACAAGATGTAAGTTGCTTCATCTTTCTCACCCTGTACAGGAAAATGTAATGTTTGTTGAAAACTCATGGGAATCTTGTGGCTTTGTTTACCGAGAAAGTGTCTAGAATCTCAAACCTTGTCCACTTGGCCCGAACCAGATCTTGCCAACATCTTTGGGATGCTGGCCAAGGATCATAACAGTACATTGCCATGAGAATGTCACTTTCAGAAATGTTTGAATGCTCATGGTGCTGCAGTGGTGTCAGAGTGTGGGTGGAGCTGAGCTTTGGCTCTGCTTTTTAGTTTCACTTTGAGAAAAGCCTGGATGTGTCTGTGCTTTTTGGTTTCGTTTTCAGTGTTGGAGCTGAAGCCAGACAAAGCAGCTGTACTGCTGTTCTCTCTGCCATGAAAAGACTATATCTTGATCATTTGGTGAATTCAGAATTATAAATGTTCTGAGTAATGACTTTAACCTGATGTGCTTCTGTTAAAGGTTATGTATTTTGTAAGTCTTCTGCATGTTAAAAGGACAGCATAAGCATTACTTAGTGTTGTATTCTTTGGGGGTTATATTGAATTGATGGTTGCTAAGATGTTCACTGTATGTTTTAAAAAGGTTTGAGTTCATAGAATAAACACTGTTTTGCTTTAAAAAATACTTTTCCATTTCTGCTGTACCACACCTGTACAGTGGGCCGTGTGCTCACCATACTGCAATCTATTAAAAGCTGTTGGTCAGGTGAACTCCATAATACACTTTGGGGTTCTCTAAACCCTGGCCCATAACAACATCAAGTTCTGTTGTTTCTTATCATCACAGAAAAGCGGTTGTTTGATTTACTTAAAGCCTCCAAAATGATGCAATACTGTAAATAACACCAGAAACTGACTGGGTTTGCACAGGTCTGTACACATAACATTCTCTGGAATATTGAGTATTCCGTGATAGAATTAGTGGGAAAGAAACTCGTATGTTTATGGGAAGTTACTTGAAAAAAATTCTAAAACAGTAACCTGCTTTGAACTGGTTAAAAATCTGAAGGTGGCGAGATTATAGTTAATGCAGATTTGACAAATAGTTGTTTTAATTCAATGTGATCTATGGGCTGATTGCCTGTTAATAGCATACATACTCAATCTTTAACCACATTAAAAGCACTTCAATTGGCATGCACTAGAATATTAGTGGAATCAAATTCTATCCAGGTGTAACATCAAAAGTGGCAAAGTTAAAACTACAACACACCTGTTAATGTGGCTCCTCAGGAAATAAATCATAATGACCTGCCAGCCACATTCAGGATTACTTTATACTAACAGGGAAAACATGGCCAAGGATTATTTTATTTATTTATTTTTTTTTAAAAGAAGATTTTCTCTGCCGAACTATTTACTGCAAGCGTGGTTTGAGAGAAGCTTTAGTTTAAGCTTCACTCTTTTAACCTTTTGCAAAAACAGAGGATTTTTGAACCTTTTGAGGAAAGAAATTCTGGCTCCCTATTAGTATTTATCAAATATTGCAGACATAGGTTTTCCCAGTGATTTATTTGGTAAAACCCACATGCTGCAGCAGAGGTATAAATTCATAGAATAGCTACAGCATATATGGAGGCTATTTGGCCCTTTGTGTCGGTGCCAGATTGAGAACAATATCTGACCTAACCCCAGTAGCTCGTCTTTTCCCAGTAGCACTTCAAAATAATTAGAATTCTCTTTTGAAAGCATCAAATGAACTACATCTGCCACACACATGAGCAGTGCATTCCGGATTGTAGCCACTTGCAGCACGGTGGTTAGCATAAATGCTTCACAGCTCCAGGGTCCCAGGTTCGATTCCCGGCTGGGTCACTGTCTGTGTGGAATCTGCACGTCCTCCCCGTGTGCGCGTGGGTTTCCTCCGGGTGCTCTGGTTTCCTCCCACAGTCCAAAGATGTGCGGGTTAGGTGGATTGGCCATGCTAAATTGCCCGTAGTGTAAGGTTAATGGGGGGATTGTTGGGTTACGGGTATAGGGTGGATACGTGGGTTTGAGTAGGGTGATCATTGCTCGGCACAACATCGAGGGCCGAAGGGACTGTTCTGTGCTGTACTGTTCTATGTTCTATGCTACACAAGGCAGTTGTGTCATCATTGCTTCTCTTGCAAATATGTTCTCTGGCTCTTGATCTTTCTGCCAATAGCAGTTTCTCCCTTTCTACTCTGTCCAGATACCTCAATTTTGAAAATCTCTACCTCAAAGTTCTCTTTTCCAAGGAGAACAGGCTAATATCTCCATCTTTCCACACAGCTGAAGTTTCTCATTTTTAATTTATTGGCACCTTCTCCAATGGCTTCACATTTTTCCAAATGTATGGAAATTGGACACAATACTCCAGCTGAGAGCGAACAAGGGCTTTTATGCCAGCTTACCATAACTTCCTTACTTTTGTATTCCATTCCCCTATTGTCCAGAATCCTGCCTGCCTTATTAACCACTTCCTCTGCCTTGCCGCCTTCATCGATTTGTGTACATGCACTTCCAGTTCTCTCTGTTCCAGCACCCACCCCCATTAGAATTCTATCCTTCATTTCATATTGCCTCTACTCGTTCTTCATTCTAAAATGTACCACTTCACATTTCTCTATTAAATTTAGTCTGCCATCTGTCCACCCATTCCATCAGTTTATGTCCTCTTGAAGTCTATATTTGTCCTACTCATAGTTCACAAGACTTCAAAAGTCTAGTGTAATGCAAAATTGTGCCTGTACACCAAAGTCTAGGTTACTAACATACATCAAGAAAAGCAGTGGTCCTAACAATTGAGCCCTCTGGAACTACATACCTTCCTCCAATATCAAAAACAACCATCATTAATTATAATAATCTTCATTGGCGTTACAATTAGGCTTACATTAACACTGCACTGAAGTTACTGTGAAAATCCCCTCGTCGCCACATTCTGGTGCCTGTTCGAGTACAGAGGGAGAATTCAGAATATCCAATTCGCCTAACAAGCACATCTCTCGGGTCTTGTGGGAGGAAATGGGAGCACCCAGAGGAAACCCACACAGACTCGGGGAGAACGTGCAGACTCCACTCAGACAATGACCCAAGCCGGGAATCGAACCCGGGTCCCTGGTGCTGTAAAGCAACAGTGCTAACTACTGTGCTACATTACTGTTTCCTGCCACTCATTCAACGTTGTATCATTCCTTGAGCTCTAACTTTGCGGACACTTTTGCAGACTGCCTTTTGGAAGTCCATGTACATCATATCAACTTCCCGTGTTGCCTCATTTTAAAAATTCAAGCAAGTTAAACGAGATTTGTCTTTAATAAATCCGTGCTGACTTTCCTCATTTGTCCAAGTGAGTGTTAATTTTGTCCAGAATTATTGAATCTAAAAGCTTTCTCACCACGAAGGTTCAACTGACTGACCGAGAGTTGCTGGGCTTTTCTTTACATCCTTTTTGAACAATTATGTAACATTTGCAACTGTCCAGTCCTCTAGGAGTAGGCCATTCAGTTCATCGAGCCTACTCTGCCATTCAATGTGATCATGGCTGATCCTCTATCACACCTTTAGTGTCTATAAATCTATCTATTTCTTTCTAAATCTATTTCTTTCCTAAATACATTCAGTCACTTGGCCTCCACAGCCTTGTGTGGAACAGAATGCCACAGGTTCACCACCTTCTGAGCGATCGAGTTTCTCCTCATCTCAGTCCAACCCTGTATCCTGAGACCATCACCCATTGTTCTAGACACCCCTCAACCAAGGGAAACATCATCCCTGCATCTAGTCTGTCCAGCCCCATCAGAACTTTACATGTGTGGGGTCACTGTCCGTGTGGAGTTTGCACATTCTCCGTGTTTGCGTGGGTTTCGCCCCCACAACCCAAAGATGTGCAGGGTAGGTGGATTGGCCATGATAAATTGCCCCTTAATTGGAAAAAAATGAATTAGATACACTAAATTTTTAAAAATAATAATAATTTTGTGTTAATAAGATCCCTTCTAATTCTTCTGGACTCCAGTGAATACAGGCCTAATCAACCCAATTACTCCAGCCTGCATTGAGGATGGAAAGATTATGGCCATAGCCTCTGCAGTTATCAGCCTTACCCCCCTTGGTATACTTGGATGCATCTCATCTGCTCCTGGTAACTCATCAACTTTGAAAAACATTCAGTCAATGTAATATATCTTCTTTCTAAATTTTTTGCCATTCAGTAACGCAACTACCTCCGCTTTTACTATGACTTGAGCAGCATCATCATCTTTGATAAAGACAGATGTAAAGCACCCATTTAGTATCTCAGCCATGCCTCTCGCCTCCCTGCATAAAAACCCTTTTCGATCCCTAATTGGGCCCACTCCTCATTTTACTATTTATATGCCCAGGATTTGGGGATTCTCTTTTATGTTAGCTGCCTGTCTCTTCTTATGCTCCATCTTTGCTTCTCTTATTTCTTTTTCCCCTTTCCCTCTGGACTTTCTATATTCAGCCTGAATTCAAATGTATTAGTCACCTGGACGTCTAAATTTGTTGGTCTTGCCACTTCCCTCGTGAGAATGTACTTGAACTATCCCCTTGAGGGCAGCCGGTTTTTCCACAACAGTTCTGCCAGCCAATCTTTGATTCTAATTTACCTGGCCCACAATTAATTATTTTTACTTTGGCTAGCTCCTCATCCTTTTCCATAGCTAATCTAAAAATGGTGATGATGTAATCCACTTGACTCATCTTATTCTCCCAGAACCAGATCCAGCATTAACTCATTCTTTGTTGGGCCAAAATGCACCGGTCTAGAAAGTTCTCCTGAACACTTTAGAAACTCTTTTCCCTCTCTGCAATTTACATTATTATCCCAGTCTATAACAAGTTCATTAGAGTCCCCCATTAACTATCCTACTGTTATTGCACCTCTAATTTTTTTCAGAATTTGATCCCGCACATCTTCCCAACTAGAGAGAGTGACCTACATAAACATCTGTTAGAATAATGGTATGTCTATTGTTTCTGTCCTTGACCCCTCTCAGACAACCCCTCTCTAGCTCTGTAATGTTACCCTTAATCAGTATTTCAACACCACCTTCCTTCTTTGCTTTCCCATCTTTCCAGGAATATTTAACAACCATTCCTGCCCTTTCTTTGAGTCAGATCTCATTTATCACAATGTCATATTCCCATATGACTATATGCACCAACAGCTCACCAACTTTATTTACCACATTCGGCACATTCGCATAAAGGCATGGCAAACTTGGAACTTAATTCATTCCCTCTTGCTCTGACCCAACCTACCTAATACCTCTTCTAATTCTCTGTGCACCTTGATTTCCCTCTTTAATATTTCCTGGTTCTCACATCCCTGCTAAATTAGTTTAAACCCTTCCCAATAGCACCAGCAAATTGCCCCACAAGGAAATTAATTCCAGTTCTGTTCAGTACATCCCTTCCACCCTTTACAGGTCCCATATCCCTCAGAACTGCACCCAATGTTTCAGGGATCTAAAATCTTCCCTTCTGCATCATCTCTCTGGCCACACTGAATCTGTTCTACACTCCTATTTCTATACACGCCATGTGTGTGGTGCTTTTCAAGTAACTTCATTGCAGTGTTAATGTAAGCCTATTTGTTACAATAAAGATTATAATCTCCAGCAAAGTGGTGCTGATGGTTTCAATGTCAAAAACTTTCGCTGGTCTCTTCTTCCTCCTTTCCTCTTCCCCACCTACAGTTGCTATTTCCTGTAAAAACACAGCCACCGGCTGGATTCATTGCATCCCCTGCAAAACTTGCTTTTAAACATGTGCCTGTTTTGAAAATCAATCATTTTCTTCAGGAAGGATGCACAATTTCCCCTCCTTCATTCAGCTCAATAGTCTAACCAAAGTAACATCGGTTATACAGAATGCCTATATTGGCAATGCATTTACTGTAATACATGCAAACATATAGAACATTTAGAGGCCTCCACAGATAAATCCCAGAATAAAAACACTGAATCAATGTGATACTAGAACTGGAGTGTTCAAGTTAGACCATTGGGCTGTGCTCAATTAGCCAACTTGAGTCAAACAACAATAATACCAAGATTTTCACTGCCGATTCCAGTGAAGGTCACTGAATCACAAAGCGCACGAGTGGATATCACATGAAACGGAATACAGCATTACTTTTTCTGTAGCACTGATTAATATTTAGTGCAACTTTCCAAAGCTGGATTCTGAGCAATGGCAATGAGTACAAAGCACTGAGCCATGATGAACATTGAACAAGCACACATGTATGCCATAGTTAAAGATATTTTGATAGAATTCTCCAGAATCGCAAGTTTCACATTAAGTAAAATAAGCTCATAATTGTATGACTAAGTTTTATAAACAAAAACAAACAACTTGGGTTACAGGGAAGGGGAGCCTCAAATGCAAACGGTTTAGATCTTCTGAGACCTATGCCAAATTTGTTGATATAAGTCACGTCACGAGAACATGCAAAACAGTGCACCAGTTCAGTGCCCTAAAAGTGAGGGCAAGGTGAAAAAAAGAGCCAATCGTCTGAATATTCAGTGATAACTCAAAATAAATGTACACATTTCAGTTAGTCTTTAATCTATGGTTAAAGACTGGGAGTTAAATATCCACGGGTATCAAACTATTCGGAAGGACAGAGTGGATGGTAAGGGAGGTGGTGTAGCTCTGTTATTTAAGGATGATATCCGGGCAATAGTAAGGGATGACATCGGTGCTATGGAGGATAAGGTTGAATCCATTTGGGTGGAAATCAGGAATAGTAAGGTGAAAAAGTCACTGATCGGAGTAGTCTATAGGCCACCAAATAGTAACATTGTGGTGGGGCAGGCAATAAACAAAGAAATAACTGATGCATGTAGAAATGGTACAGCAGTTATCATGGGGGATTTTAATCTACATGTCGATTGGTTGAAACCAGGTCGGTCAAGGCAGCCTTGAGGAGGAGTTTATAGAATGTATCCGCGATAGATTCCTAGAACAGTATGTAATGGAACCTACGAGGGAACATGCAGTTCTAGATCTGGTCCTGTGTAATGAGACAGGATTGATTAACGATCTCATAGTTAGGGATCCTCTCGGAAGGAGCTATCACAATATGGTGGAATTTAAAATACAGATGAAGGGTGAGAAGGTAAAAATAAAACACGTAGTGTTTTGTACTTAAAGGAGATTACAATGGGATGAGAGAAGAGTAGACTGGGAACAAAGACTTTATGGTGAAACAGTTGAGGAACCTTCCAACCGATTTTTCACAGTGCTCTGCAAAGGTTTATACCAACAAAAAGGACGGTAGAAAGAGGGAAAAATCGACCGTGGATATCTAAGGAAATAAGGGAGAGTATCAAATTGAAGGAAAAAGCATATAAAGTGGCAAAGATTGGTGGGAGACTAGAGGACTGGGAAATCTTTAGGGGGCAACAGAAAGCTACTAAAAAAGCTATAAAGAAGAGCAAGATAGATTATGAGAGTAAACTTGCTCAGAATATAAAAACAGATATAAATTTCTACAAATACATAAAACAAAAAAGAGTGGCTAAGGTAAATATTGGTCCTTTAGAGGATGAGAAGGGAGATTTAATAATGGGAGATTAGGAAATGGCTGAGGAACTGAACAGGTTTTTTTGGGTTGGTCTTCACAGTGGAAGACACAAATAACATGCCAGTGACTGATAGAAATGAGGCTATGACAGGTGAGGACCTTGAGATGATTGTTATCACTAAGGAGGTAGTGATGGGCAAGCTAATGGGGCTAGACAAGTCTCCTGGCCCTGATGGAATGCATCCCAGAGTGCTGAAAGAGATGGCTAGGGAAATTGCAAATGCACTAGTGATAATTTACCAAAATTCTCTACTCTGGGGTGGTCCCGGCGGATTGGAAATTAGCAAACGTGACACCACTGTTTAAAAAAGGAGGCAGGCAGAAAGCGGCTAATTATAGGCCAGTTAGCTTAACTTCGGTAGTAGAGAAGATGCTGGAATCGATCATCAAGGAAGAAATAGCGAGGCATCTGGATGGAAATTGTCCCATTGGGCAGATGCAGCATGGGTTCATAAAGGGCACGTCGTGCCTAACTAATTTAGTGGAATTTTCTGAGGACATTACCAGTGCGGCAGATAACGGGGAGCCAATGGATGTGGTATATCTGGATTTCCAGAAAGCCTTTAACAAGGTGTCACACAAAAGGTTGCTGCATAAGATAAAGATGCATGCAATTAAGGGTAAAGTTGTAGCATGGATAGAGGATTGGTTAATTAATAGAAAGCAAAGAGTGGGGATTAATGGGTGTTTCTCTGGTGGGCAATCAGTAGCTAGTGTGTCCCTCAGGGATCCGTATTGGGCCCACAATTGTTCACAATTTACATAGATGATTTGGAGTGGGGGACCAAGTGCAATGTGTTCAAGTTTGCAGACGATACTCAATCCTGTAAAAGTGATGTCAGGTTGGGATCTCAACATCAACATGCTCTCTTCATGAATTCACATGATTTGAAGGCAAGATGAGTGGTAAAGCAAAAAAGTGCAGAGGATACCAGAAGTCTGCAGAGGGATTTGGATAGGTTGAGTGAATGGGCTAGGGTCTGGCAGATGGAATACAATGTTGACAAATGTGAGGATATCCATTTTGGTAGGAATAACAGCAAAAGGGATTATTATTTAAATGATAAAATATTAAAACATGCAGCTGTGCAGAGAGACCTGGGTGTGCTAGTGCATGAGTCGCAAAAAGTTGGTTTACAGGTGCAACAGTTGATTAAGAAGGTGAATGGAATTTTGTCCTTCATTGCTAGAGGGATGGAGTTTAAGACTAGGGAGGTTATGCTGCAATTATATACGGTGCTAGTGAGGCCACACCTGGAGTATTGTGTTCAGTTTTGGTCTCCTTACCTGAGAAAGGACGTACTGGCGCTGGAGGGTGTGCAGAAGAAGTTCACTAGGTTAAACCCAGAGCTGAAGGGGTTGGATTACGAGGAGAGGTTGAGTAGACTGGGACTGTACTCATTGGAATTTAGAAGGATATGGGGGGGGGGGGGGATCTTATAGAAACATATAAAATTATGAAGGAATAGATAGGATAGATGTAGGCAGGTTGTTTCCACTGGCGGGTGAAAGCAGAACTAGGGGGCATAGCCTCAAAATAAGGTGAAGTAGATTTAGGACTGAGTTTAGGAGGAATTTCTTCACCCAAAGGGTTGTGAATCTATGGAATTCCTTGCCCAGTGAAGCACCTGAGGCTCCTTCATTAAATGTTTTTAAGATAAAGATGGATAGTTTTTTAAGAATAAAGGGATTAAGGGTTATGGTGTTCGGGCCGGAAAGTGGAGCCGAGTCCACGAAAGATCAGCCATGATCTCATTGAATGGCGGAGCAGGCTCGAGGGGCCATATGGCCTACGCTTGGTTCTTATTCAGTTCATCTGAAATTAATTGTTTTACACACATATTGAAACATTCAAATTAATTCCCGAGTTAAGAACATCTCACTAAAGCAAAATACTGCAGGTATTGAAAATCCGAAATAAATACAGAAAATACTCAGCAGCTCTGGCAACATGTGGAAAAAGAAACAGTTAACACCTCAGATCAAGGGGGGAGGGGGCATTGTTTATGTTAATTTAATTTATTGTTAATTTATTTTGTTGTTTATTGGGTTTGGGGTTAGTTATATGCGTTATGGGTGCCGGGGGGGGGGGGGGGGGGGGGGGGGGGTTTATTATTTTTATTATTATTATTGTTCCGTTGTTATACATTTTTCAAAAATCTCAATAAAAATTATTTTAAAAAAACAACACTTTCAGATCAATAACTTTCATCAGAATTGGCTGGCCGGTTTTGTCTTATGAATACTAATTGCCTCCATGCTGCTTGTTCTGCCTGCCAGCAGATACACAATTGCTTTCTCACAGCCTTCCACACTGGCTAAAAGCTTAGACAAAGGGTCATCTGGACTCTAAACATTAGCTCTTTTCTCTCCCTCCAGATGCTGCCAGACCTGCTGAGATTTTCCAGCATTTTGCTTGGTTAAAACAGAACTCAGTTGCTATTTAGAATATTTAAATGCCTTGCTCCACAACTGCAAGTAGGGATGGGTGGGGTGGTTCCCCACTTGCCTTCAAATCATGTGAATTCATGGAGAGCATGTTGATGTTCAGATCCCAACCTGACATCACTTTTACAGGATTGAATTCCTCACGCACACACACGCACGCGCACACACTGTAACCCACCTCTTGCTTGGGAAGATTCAGCCATTCTTTACTCACAGAGTAGTAAGGGAGTGGAATGCCCTGTCTGCAACAGTAGTGGACTCGCCAACACTAAACGCATTCAAATGGTCATTGGATAGGCATATGGACGATAAGAGAATAGTGTAGATGGGCTTTAGAGGGGTTTTACAGGTCGGCACAACATCGAGGGCTGAAGGGCCTGTACTGCGCTGTAATGTTCTCTTTGTTTCCATACTGGTTAACTATTTCTGCGAGAAAACACACAGATAAACCCAACACAAAAGACTGCCTCCCTGTGATCTGACCCCTGTTATGGGCCAGGGTTTAGAGAACCCCAAAGTGTATCATGCAGTTCACCTGACCCACAACTTTTAATAGATTGTGGTATGGGGAGCACACAGCTCACTGTACAGGTGTGGTACAGCATAAATGGAGAAGTATTTTTTAAAGCAAAACAATGTTTATTCTATGAACTCAAGTTAACCTTTTTAAAACATGCAGTGAACATCTTAGCAACCATCAATTCAAATACAACCCCCAAAAATTATAAAGGGCCTGTTCTGTGTTACCCTAAGTAATTCTTACTTTCCTTTTAACATCCATAAGACTTAAAAACACCTTCAACAGAAAGACATCAGGCTTAACTTCATTACTGAGAACAGTTACCACGTTGAAATCAGCAAATGGACACTCATAAGCTTGCAGAGATTGACACACAGCCTGTTGTGATTGCAGCTTCTCCAAAACCAAAATGAAACCAAACCCACCCTGCAGCAAACAGCCTAAAATGAAAATAAAAAGCTGACAGACAGTCCAGCTCCACCCACTCTGACATCACTGCAGTAGTAAACACCCATTTCTTAAAGGTACTCTCACTACAGATATTTATATACATACCCATTTAAAAACACCCATTTCTTAGAGGTTCTCTCACATGACACCCCATGACAACAGCTCACTTGCGATATCCCAGATAGACTAATTCATTTTTGAAGCGATGAGACTCTAACTACAAAATTACATCTTCAAGGCAGAGGAGGTTACTCGACGGTAATTAACACAGCGCTAAAAATTCACTTGCTCCTAAATGCAACAGCCCTGTTTTTTTCTGGCAGCGTTAGCGGAAAGTGAAAATACCAACTTCACGGTAGCATGGTGGCAGCACGGTAGCATGGTGGTACCAGCAGCACCGGTAGCATGGTGGTTAGCATAAATGCTTCACAGCTCCAGGGTCCCAGGTTCGATTCCCGGCTGGGTCACTGTCTGTGTGGAGTCTGCACGTCCTCCCAGTGTGTGCGTGGGTTTCCTCCGGGTGCTCCGGTTTCCTCCCACAGTCCAAAGATGTGCGGGTTAGGTGGATTGGGCATGCTAAATTGCCTGTAGTGTCCTAAAAAGTAAGGGGGGGGGGGGGGGGGGTCGTTGGGTTACGGGTATAGGGTAGATACGTGGGTTTGAGTAGGGTGATCATTGCTCGGCACAACATCGAGGGCCGAAGGGCCTGTTCTGTGCTGTACTGTTCTATGGTCTATACCATCGCATTAATTTAAAGTGCAGAAGCTATTAGAGGGGACATACAGGGCACCCTGTGGAGGAGCAGGGTTACAGGATTTTCATGCATATTCGGATGCCAGCAGTTGGTGACCGATTTTCTCCATTATCATTGCAATTGCGGCTATTTCAGAAAACTGAGCACTGACACAATGGGTTGAATGGCCTCCTGTGCTTTAACCATTCTATAATTCTTATACCAGATTTTTTCACCAATTTCAAATGGTCCTGATTGCGCAACTATGAAATACAACAATCCTCAACTAAAACACCAAATGCAAAAAATGGGTAAGAAACGTGTTAAACTTAAAACAGAGTATGGGTAAGAAACGTGTTAAATTAAAAACACAGTACTCCTTAAGGGCAAGTAGTCAGATAGTCAACACTGCTAAGTAAAGTGCTTTATGACAAGAGGCACAAATGGGACTAAAGATCTTTCTTGTCCCGGACAAGGGAAAACGACGGCAAGGCTTTGTGACACAGAATCCTTCAAAATAATTCAGATAAATTTTTTATAAACCAACTGCTCTTAAAAAAAATACATCATGCAAACTCCAATGTTTCTATAACACCTACAATTACTTTTAAAATCTAGACATTACATAAAATATTACCTGAGAATCCAAGTCTTCTCCTTTTAAACATAGATTAGCATCGATAACTGTAAGGCCCACAAGAAGACCAACAATAACTGCACCCTCATCATGCATCATCAGTGCATTTGGATCATAGAATTCACTACATTAAAAAAGTACTTAAATTAATTCACGCAAAGCTTACAACTGATATTTGACAATTGGCAGTGATTTCTTTACTGAAGAATATTGACAAGTTAAAAAGACATTCATTTATTTTTACAACATTCGTCGCCAAGAAAATACCCTCACTATTAAAACAAAGAAAGGTGCACCCTGCACTCCAATTTAATACCAACACAATGTCAATAACGCTGCTTCCAAAACGTCCACGTCATTTTCACATATTTCACGTAATAAAATAATGACTGGTCTCAAGATTTCAAAGTTACCGCATCAGTTAGTGGGAGCGATTTTGAACCCACTCTCTGCCCAGGAGAAACTCAATGCAGGTTCAAGATGCAGAGAATCGAAAAATGCGGTTCTCCCCGGTATGATTGGGTTTTGGAATGCTCACACCCCTCCCTCCAGAGTAGTGTGAATCACGCCACGGGAGCCTGGGAACCTCATTTTAATTCATTAACATGTCATTAGCGAGCACTCTCTCCAGACTCATGGAATATTCACCAGGCCCCCAGCGGTGGCGTCATTTACAACTGGTCTGCAAAAGTTTTTAACTGGTGGCCTCACCTCCGAGGGGGATATCGGAGGGTGAGCTCTCAGGCAGCCATGGCGCTCCAGGTGCTACATTGGTCAGGGTTGCACCGGAGGGCAGAAGTTCAATTGGGGTTGGGGCCTTAGTCCACTCAATCCTGGTGGCGGGGGTTGCTAGCAGGCCCCCATATCTTCCATTCACTTGTGGGGGTGCCCCTTGTTTTTAAGGGGGCCCCTTGTTATTTAAGGGGGTATGGCAGGCTGTGCATGCAGGCATCGTTTCCTTTATCCTCGTTGTTGGGCTTGTGGCCAAATCACCACTGAGAGAGTGCCTTGTCCTTAGTGGGAGCAGGATAAGTTCGGTGGGCAGTGAGCCCCCCTGAATACGGAGGTCAGCACTGGGGTGACCGAGGTGTCCTGGGTGGGGCCCCATGAGAGGCCAGAGTGGGGTTCTCAGGAATGGGTGACATCTCTGCCTCATGAAGACATGAAGACCTTCTCACTTGTGGTGTTGGGGGGGGGGGGGGGGGGGCGGCACGCACAGTGACACAGGGCTGGTTTAGCTCACAAGGCTAAATCGCTGGCTTTAAAGTCAGACCAAGCAGGCCAGCAGCACGGTTCGATTCCCGTACCAGCTCCCCGGACAGGCGCCGGAATGTGGCGATAGGGGCTTTTCACAGTAACTTTCATTGAAGCCTACTCGTGACAATAAGCGATTTTCATTTGTTAGCAACTGCTACCTCACAGCGCCAGGGACCTGGGTTAGATTCCAGCCTTGGATGACTGGCTGTGTGCAGTTTGCATGTTCTCCCGTGCCTGTGTGGGTTTCCTCCGAGTGTTCAGGTATTTTCCCACACCAATGATGTGCAGATTAGGTGGACTGGCCATGCTAAATTTTGCCTTAGATTCCAAAGATGTGCAGGTTTAGTGAGTTTACGGGGATAGGGCAGGGGGGCAGACCTAGGTAGAGTGCTCTTTCAGAGGCTCGGTGTAGACTTACTGGGCTGGATGGCCTCCTTCTACACTGTAAAGACTCCTGTGGAACTGAATGGTGAGTGGTTATCCCACACTCGGGTTAGAACCAAGGACCAAGATGTTGAGCTCTATTAATATCAGTCCACGGGACTTCGGTGGCGGCTATGAAGGAGTAAGTCACACATTTTGTGGCTTCCCGCTCGGGTCGGACTTATGGACCTTTTCCCCGATTTTCTACTGGACTTGAACTTTAAAACTGAAGCAGAGGCAATTGTGTACTGAATTCCCACATCGTGCATGGAGAGGACTAGAACGTGCCGTAAAGGCAGAAACAGAAAGACAGAGAAGGCTTGGGCCTGAAGCTGCAGCGGGAGACAGCATGGCGGAGGACCGGGCCGCTGGCTTGTCGATCCAGCAGTCAAGGAAGCAGCTGATGCTAGTTATTCAGGAAGGCTTACTACTGCAGAAATGGGACTGCTTGGACCGGAATAAAAGAGTCGGTTCTGTTATCATAGAATTTAAAGTGCAGAAGGAGGCCATTTGGCCCATCGCAGTCTGCACCGGCTCTTGGAAAGAGCCCCCTACCCAAGTCAACACCTCCCCTATCCCAATAACCACAGTAACCCCACCCAACAATAAAGGGCAAATTTTTGACACCAAGGGCAATTTATCATGTGCCAATCCACCTAATCTTGCACATCTTTGGACTGTGGGAGGAAACCCGGAGCACCGGAGGGAAACCCCCGCACCACACGGGGAGGATGTGCAGACTCCGCACAGACAGTGACCCCAAGCTGGAATCGAACCTGGGACCCTGGAGCTGTTAAGCGATTGTGCTCTCCACACTGCTACGTGCACCTGAAAAAGGTTGAGCGGCTGGAGCTTAGATTGGACACCCAAGATCTGGCGATCCAGAAGGTGGAGAAGGGGCTGGCTGAGCAAAGAGGAACATCAAACTGTGGTGGAGTTGGGGATGCTGAGAGACCAGCAGAAGAAGTCCTGGAGGAAGGTGGAGGACCTAGAGAATGGGTACGGCCAGCAGAACTCGAGAATCGTTGGGCTCCCAGAGGGGTCCAAAGGAGCAGATGCTGGGGCATACATCGCAGATATGTTTGAGAAGCTGCTGGGGGATGGGGCATTCTCCCGACCCTTGGAGGTGGACAGGGCTCACAGAGCATCCGCAAGGGATCTGCGAAATGGGAGACCCCCCCCTCCACCCCCGAGGGCAATGGTGGCGAGATTCCAGAGGTACTTGGATACGGAGCGCATTCTACAGTGGGCCAAGCAGACGCGGAGCTGTACGTGGGAAATAGTATCCTGCGGGTCTACCAAGACCAGAGTGTGTCTACCAAGACCAGAGTGTGGAGGTGGCCAGGAGAAGAGCAGGCTTCAACCAGATTAGGTCGATCCTTTTTAAGAAAAACAGACTGTTGTATCCAGTCCATCTCTGGGTCACGTATGAGGAACAGCACTTTTATTTCAAGTCACCCGAGGACGCGCTGGACTTCGTGAAAAGGAAAGAACTGGTGGTGGACTGAGAACTTTTGAACTTTGCTGCAGTGTTCATGTTTTTCTTTTTTTTTTTGCTTTGTTCTTTTAAAAAAAGAAAATGTCTTGTTTTTCGTTTTGTGGAAGCTGTTTGTAATGCCTTCTGTACTGATTTGGGACCAGTGGCAGAGCTGAGTGTTTTAAGGTTTTCATTTGCACTGTTGGGGGTTGGAGGTGTGCTTGCCACCAGGCTAGCTGGGTTGGCTAGCTCGCGGGAGTGCAGTGGGGGGGGCGGGTGGAGGTACAGAGCATGGGCTGGAGGCGGGCCCAAAAAAGGGGATGGCTGATTGGCGAAGAGGGAGTGCAATGAGCCCCCCAACTAGGCTGATCACCTGGAATGTTCAAGGGTTAAATGGGCCCGGTCAAGAGGGCACATGTGTTCAGTTCAACCCGCCAGTGACAGAGGGGGACCATCCCACCTTGCCAGATCGGCTTTCACTCTCCCCACCAAACTAGAGATGTTGTACCTGCGAAGTCTCCCCCACTCCCGGGCAACCTGCACCCCCAGATACCTAAAGTGAGTCCCTGCCCTACAGAATGGCAGCCCACCCACCCCTGCCCCCACCCCCAGCTGAGACACCACAAAATACTCACTCTTGTCTAGGTTCAGCTTGTACCCAGAGAAAGACCCAAATACTCCAATAGTCCCCCTATCGACATACTCGGTTCCGACACATAACAGCAAGTCGTCGGCATATAAGGACACCCTATGCTCTATCCCCCCCCCCCCCCCACTCCCACTATTCCTTTCCATGCTCCCGAACTTCTTAATGCGATGGCCAACGGCTCAATCGCAAGTGCAAACAGCAGGGGGGGACATTGGACATCGCTTGCCTCGTCCCATGGTGGAGAGAAAAGTATCTCAAGCTGATGTATTTGTGCGGACACTCGCCTTCGGCTCCTTATATAGTAGCTTTACCCAGTTCACAAATCTTGGTCCAATCCCAAACCACTCCAGAACTGCCATCAAGTACCCCATTGTACTTGGTTCAAACACCTTCTCGACATCCAATGCCACAACCACCTTCGCCAGTGCCCATAACGACATTCAAAACCCTCCTAATGTTCGAAAAAAAGCAGCCTCCCTCTCACGAACCCCGTCTGATCCTCACCTGTCACCTTTGGGAGGCACTCCTCCAGCCTACCTGCCAGTACCTTCGCCAATACTTTTGCGTCCACATTCAGAAGTGATATGGGCCTATACGACGCACACTTCGTTGGATCCTTATCTTTTTTTAGCAACAGTGAAATAGAGGTCTGCCCCAAGGTTTGTGGCAACACCCCTTCTCTATTGCCTCTTCAAACGTCCCCACCATCAGGGGTGCCAGCTTATCATTGAATTTTTTATAATATTCCACCGGAAACCAATCCGGCCCCGCCACCTTCCCCGACTGCATCCTCCCAATCGTATCTTTATCTTCTGCTCCACTATCGCTCCTTCTACTGTAGCCCTGTCCCCCTCCCCTAACCTCGGGTACTTCAACCCATCTAGAAATTCCTGCATCTCACGGTCTCCCCCGGGTGACTCTGACCTGTACCTCTCATAAAACTCCTCAAAAACCTTGTTAATCAGCTCCGGAGCACCACCAACTTCCCTGCCCTATCCCTCACCTGAAGAATTTCCCTTGCCGCCTGCTTCCCTCCGGAGCTGACATGCCTCATCTCCATGTTCATAAACTGCACCCCTCAGTTGCATGTACATTGTTTATTGTGTTGTTGTTATAATACCAAAAAATACCTCAAAATGTTTATTAAAAAAATGTATCAATTCCACTTGTCTAGGAATTCTTTTTCTCAGGAATAAGTGTGTAGGGCTGTGAAACGGGAGAATGGGGGGGCCCTGTAGATGTGGGCTTGTCATGCTAATTGCAGGCTTCACTAATAAGCTGTGCCTCGTCTGTTACGAGGGTCATTCATTAGCTTAATATGCAATTTTACCCTTCATTGAACGGTGCCAATGAATTATGCAGAGCTAAAGTTCACTGCCATTTGTAGTCACAAGCATTGAAGTCCAATGCTCAAACATTTTTTTTTCATAGTTTTAGAATACTCAATTAATTTTTTCCAATTAAGGTGCAATTTGGCGTGGCCAATCCACCTAGCCTGCACATCTTTGGGTTGTGGGGGTGAAACCCACACAAACACGGGGAGAATGTGTAAACTCCACACGGACAGTGACCCAGAGCCGGGATCAAACCTGGGACCTCGGCGCCGTGAGACAGCAGGGCTAACCCACTGTGCTGCCTCACCATGCTCAAACAAAGTTCACATCACAGAAGATGCACTGATGTGAACCCGAAAGCAAGGCCTCATGGTATAGTCTATCATCACTCACCTCTTTACATGTCATGATGGGGATCTTTGAGGTGCACTGTGAGGATGCAGACTTGGGGGTCATCCGTCCACTCAATAGCCCCGACAGCTTAAAACAAGGAGTAGGGGGCAGTGCGTTGGAGAATGGCTGGGAGAAATGTGCTAGGCATTTAAATGGAGCAGTGGTTGCAATGACCAAGTTAAAATTCCATGAGAAAGTCAGCTGGATTCACACAAAATTTATAAAAACATTAGTTATGTGGTTAAAGGTTTCTAACAGATATGGCGAAGGGAATGGATTAGATCATGTGGTTTTATAGAGAAAAGCACCAGTGCAGAAGTGACAGGAATGGCCACTTTCTTAGCAGTTAAAAGTCTATTTCACTTCATTTTAGCACCCAAATCCCAGCAATAATTCCATAGGTTTTTGCAATCAGTGACAACTACCATCTGTCCCAGCAAAGCAAACATTGCATACAAAGAAAAGACCACAACTCACCTCAGTAGGTCTTTCCGATCAATCAAGGTCTTCAAATAATCGGCGATTTTCTTCTGCATTAAAGCAAGATTAAGCCATGCCCTTCCTTTTCCTACAGGAGTTCTGAAAGGTAGACATTTATGTTTAATGTTTTTGACCTAAATAAAGCACCATACAAAAAATTATTTACGAAAACTCACTTGAGCCCTGGCAGATCTCGAACACTAGTTGCTATTTCAGCAGCCTCGGGACAAAGTTTTTCCACCAGCTCCAGAGGACCCCAAAATGATTTGTTTGGTCCAAGAAAAGTTTTCTTTACTGTGAGTTATGAAAAAAATGTTTTGTCAGTCTTCCAAACTTTTGCTGAATGAGACACAGCTACTAAAATATCATCCTGTACCTTTCAGTCCATGTTTGAGACACTGCTCCATCACCACAAAGAACTGCTGGAGAGGAGGATAATCGGCATCCAAAGTTCTTCCCAGGCTTAATGCAGATTGAATGAGCACTTTAATACTAAGTTTCATCATATTCATGAGGTTGACTCGCTCATTTTTCACCTGCTCATTAACATCTAATTAAAAAAACAAAAATTAACAGATTAGAAATAGCATACTATTGTTTACTATAATATCCCGGCCCATGGGTCTGTGTGTGTGGACTTTGCACATTCTCCCCGTGTGTGTGGGTCTCACCTCCACAACCCCAAGATGTGCAGGGTAGGTGGATTGGCATTAAATTGCCCCTTAATTATAAAAAAATGTAAAAATATAATTAAGAGATCATGGTAAAAGTAACACTTTTATACTACCTTAAAAACATTTGTGCAGCAACCTCAACAGTTCAGTTCAACTTTCAAACCAGTTTTCGCTACTGCACTCTGCCATTTCCCATCCTTGAAAAAAAAAACAGACTAGTTCTTCTCTAGCTTCTACTGTCACTTCTATCTGAGGCCATTTAGCTGTCACTAGTTGACAGGCACTGAATACATCCAGCTGTTCTCATCCATTAAGCCACTTCTTTCCACGGCAGTTTCTAGTGGTAAACACAAACACCTCCAGTGTCTGTTACACACACAGGTGCAAGCACAAAAGAGGTGATCATTTCACCTAAGAAACGATGGTCATTACTAGACTTAAGAAACATCATATTTAACTCTATAGACACAGTTGTCCAAGTACCAGGAACTCTGTTACTCGTGAATTTAAAAGCTACATGGCAATATGCTTATTTGCTGCAAATCACTGAAATCCATCAATATTTTTCTTATATAAATCAACGATTTCCCCATTGCTTTACAGTCAGCCCAGTTCACAGATTTCCTTTTTGTCATCCAATGGAAGATAAAGTATTCCCCGTGGATGCGTAGGTCTCACCCCCACAACCTAAAGAGCTGCAGGGTAGCTGGATTGGCCACACTAAATTGCCCCTTAAACGGAAAAAAATTAAACATTTTCAAAAAATAAAGATAAAGTATGACTGTTCATTTCACATGGGTTCCATTGGAAGATTGCAAAATTGTGTACTTGTATTTTTTTTTTAAAAAGAGGATATTTATGCCAATGCAACCCCAAATATTTAGATTAATCTGTACTTAAATTGAATTCAATTATATTGTTTTAGTTGAAAAGAAAACATCATGCAAAGTCGACTGAAAAGGTTTCTAATACCTGCTAAATAACAACCCGAATGTATAGAGCACTTCCAACATAATAAATGTCCCAATGCCCATCAAATGAGTTTTATAAATCAAATGTTGTCACCAATGCACAAGATACAAGCATGGACAGAAGTTTGGTCAAATAGATAAGTATTAAGGAGTATCTTAAAGAAGGAAAGAGGTAGAAAGATGGCACGGGTTAGGGCCTAGGCAGCTGAAGGCAGAGCAATGGTGGAGCAATTAAAACTCGGAATGTTCAAAAGGCTAGAACTAGATTAGTGTCAGATATATCAGACGGTTGTGGGCTAAAGGAGATGGAGGGTGACGAAGGATTTGACAACTAGAATGAGAATTTAAAATTAAGGTATGATTAACCTAGAGAAAATGAAGTCAGTGCGTACAGGAGAGAATGGGACCTTGTAAAGAGCAGCAGTTTTGCATAATATCACATTTAGAGAAGGTAGAATGTGAGGTACCAGCCTGGAATGCATTAGAGTAGCCAAACTCAAGGTATCAAAGGTATGGATGACAAATGGAAATACGGAATCTTAGTATTGGAGCAAAGCAATTTCAAATCAAATATGACACTGAAGTTGCCTGGTGTGGCCTCAGTGTTCAGCCAGGGAGAGGGATGGAGGTCTATAGCAAGGAGAACAGAGCTTGCAGTAGGGAACTGATGACAATAGCTTCTGCATTCCAAATAATTTAAGACAACTTCGGCACATCCAGTACTGAATGTGTCGTTTCTAATATTTTTCCCGCTTCTGGACTGTAATAGAAAGATTCAACAACTCTCGCTAAGAAAACAAAACAAGGCTTTATTTACGAATTACAATTACATGCAGAATTGGCTGAAACTTTGAGTCGGAGAGCAGTCAAATACAAACTGCTGGGTCCATCCCAAGTCTGCGTTAGTACAGGCAAATAGGACGATATTTATACATTATAGAATCAAGATAACATGAATACAGCTTGGTCAGGAATTTGATCAAAAGTAAAACATAAGTAATAATCATTAAACTAGCGTCACCTCACTGACCTTTAGAGGACTCGGGGTCTCATAATCATTATCTTGCCTTTTGGTCGCATGTTTAAGAAACGTAGCAGATTTGTTTAAGTATCGAAAAGAACTATTTCTAGTTTATCTTGTGTATTTAGACTGCTCTGGGGTGTGACGACTGAGTTTTTAAATCGGAGTTTAGAGTCAGCAAGTTTTCGGGTCAAGTTGACCTTGGTTGCTTGTATTTGTGCCTTAGGTTATGCAAAGTAAAGTCAGTTTAAATTTAATTGTACCAAGAAACTTGACTAGTTTTCCCATCATGCCATTATCTGCTTCGCACAATACCACAAATGTCCAATAAGCAGTCTGGCATCTTTAACAGCAATGGAAGGATGAGAAGAGGTGATAGTGAGGTAGAGCTGTGTGCCATCAGTGTACATGAGAGAAAAATTGTACTTTTGGATACAAACACAAAGGGCCACTACACCATGCAGATAAGAAACAGGAGGTGGCCAAGGATAGAAGGTACCAGCGCTAAAGGTTTGGCAGGAGAAAGAGAAGCCATTGCAATTAGATACACACGAATGGAACCAGGCGAGTGGAATCCTATCCAGCTGAACACTGGTCAACTGTGCCAAAAGTCAAGAATAATTTTAAAATGACCATAAGCCCAATTAAATTTATTTTCAGAAGAATATGCCTAAGAAGAGGCTGAGGCGGTCTCCCAGCTACACAACTTCCCAGTGGCTCGGATGAAAAGACCATAAGTCACAGGAGCAGAATTAGGCCACTTAGCCCATCAGGTCTGCCCCACCATTCAATCACAGCTGATATTTTTCTCATCCCTACTCTCCTGCCTAATCCCCATAACCCCTGACCCCTTATTAATCAATCTGTCTTAAAGACACTCAGTGATTTGGCCTCCACAGCCTGCTGTGGCAAAGGGTTCCACAGATTCGCCACCCTCTGAAGAAATTCCTCTTCATCTCCATTTTAAAGGATTGTCCCTTCAGTTTGAGGCTGTGCCCTCTGGTTCTAGTTTTTCCTACCAGCGGAAACATCCCCTCCATGTCCAATCTATCCAGGCCACACAGTATCCTGTAAGTTTCAATAAGATGCCCCCCTATCCTTCTGAACTCCAAAGAGTACAGACCCAGAGTCCTCAACCTCTCCTCATATGACTCTTCGTTCCACTGATCATTCTTGTGAACCTCCTCAGGACCCTTTCCATGGCCAGCACATCCTTCCTTAGATACAGGGCCCCAAATTGCTCATAATACTCCAAACGGGGTCTGACGAGAGCCTTATACAGCCTCAGAAGTACATGCCTGCTTGATATGAATGCTAACATTGCATTTGCCTTCCGAACTGCCGACTGAACCTGCATGTTAACCTTGAGAGAATCTTGAACTAGGCTCCCAAGTCCCTTTGTGCTTCTGATTTCCTAAGCATTTCCAAATTTAGAAAATAGTCTATGCTTCCATTCTTCCTTCCAAAGTGCATAACCTCACATTTTTCCACATCATATTCCGTCTGCCACTACTTTGCCCACTCTCCTAGCATGACCAAGTCCCTCTGCAGCTCCCCTGTTTTCCAATACTACTTTCCCTCTGCATATCTTTGTATTATCTGCAAACATAGCAACATTGCCCTCAGTTCCTTCTTCCAGATTATTAATGTATATTGTGAAAAGTTGTGGTCCCAAAACCGACCCCGGAGGCTCACCATTCCTCACTGCCATCCTGAAAAATACTCCTTTAACACAGAAATAAGGGGTTACAGCATCGACCCCGAGTGATGGCAAGATAGAGCTGCGTGACATATGTACAGAAGGAAAATAATATGTTTTTGGATAGTAACCCCCGCCCCCAAACCACCCTCTCCCGGCCCCGCCCCTTCCAGCCCTACTTTTACTGAGAGTGTTGTCGCTGCCGCTGGCTTTGACTGCGAATCCCACGGCTGCTGATTTTAAAGCACTTCCGTAGTTCGCCGACAGGGTCTCTGATGCTTTCTTGGCCAGCGACAGAATGGGGGTCGACCAGCCGCTCTCCTCCGCGACCCGACCGCTGGCAGCCGGTGACGGAGGCGGCTCAGTCTCGCAGTCCGTCTCGTCCAGGGCATTACTCAAATCCTCGGCTTCATCCGCCATCTTCCTTCACGGCGGCACAGACACGCGCAATCGCTCGCAGAAAAACTGCGCGTCACGCAGTCTGAGCAGTGAAGCCTGGAGCAATTAACCAGCGGGAGGAGGAGACTGCGCCGGCGCATTAGCCACAGTCCCATTTTTCAAAGATTCCCGCCTTTTTGGTGTGCCGCCTTTTACACCCTCCCCCGGGCCCAGCTCCAGCGCCCAGCTCCATTTGAAATCTGTTCCACAGATTCAACATCATTCCTCCCTGGAGAAGAATTGATTGATGCCAGTTTAATCAGGCACCAGGAGTCCAAAATAAGCATTTATTTTGCAACAATTATTTTACAACAATTATTTTTTTTTATAAATTTAGATTACCCAATTATTTTTTCCAATTAAGGGGCAATTTAGCGTGGCCAATCCACCTACCCTGCACATTTTTGGGTTGTGGGGGTGAAACCCACGCAGACACAGGGAGAATGTGCAAACTCCACACGGACAGTGACCCAGAGCCGGGATCGAACCTGGGACCTCAGCGCCGTGAGGCAGTTGTGCTAACCACTAGGCCACCGTGCTGCCCCATTTTACAACAATTATAGAGGCAGCAGGGCAGCACAGCGCCAAGGTCCCAGGTTCGATTCCCGGCTTGGGTCACTGTCTGTACGGAGTCTGCATGTTCTCCCCACATGTGGGCTTCCTCTAGGTGCTTCGGTTTCCTCCCACAGTCCAAAGATGTGTCGGTTAGGTGGATTGGCCATGCCAAATTGTGCCCAAAGGTTAGGTGGCGTTGTGGGGAGAGGGTGGGGGTGTGGTATTGTTCTCTTTCAGGAGCTGATGTTGACTCGATGGGCTGAATTCCCTCCAGCACAGTAAACTCTATGATACATGAGAAGCAGTAGAACCTCACCGGGTACTCCTGTTGGTTGGTTCCAGACTGCCCAACCTTTTAGGGGAAACTACCGTGCCCATACTTTTCAAAGAGTACGGAGAAAAGAATTATCCCCGCACCACATGTCCCATGCTGGTTATTACAGTCAGTTCCGATACTGCATTATTCCTTTGAAGGAAACCCTGGTCCCTCTATTCGCAATTGAGCTTGAAAGTCTTTCATACCTATCTCATTTCCATACTGGAAAGCTGAAGTTTCTGGTGGCTTCCCTTTTAATTCAAATTTTGTCACTAAAGGACCCCCACTCCCCAAATACATTTTTAAAGTTAAGACCCTAACTCTAACCCTAACTTGTTTCTCAGGATGCCAAATCCAATGTTCTACCTCCCTCCCCTAAAGTTTGTAAATGTGATTTAATCAGTGATTCCTAACCTGCCAGCTAAGTTCAATACATGTAATTTAGTATCAGATAAATTAGAATGAGAAATGTAATGTAGTTTTGTCAGTATCAGCAGAAGTGAGGAGATTTCGAGCCTCAAGACTGCTGAATATTTGATTAGCAATTATCACTGCCGGTAACAACATTTTGGCCACACATCATTAAAGTTGTTTGAGACTACTTATGGATGTCTGAGGCCATTGAGGGATACCTGCTTATTCACAGTGCAGACTTCTGAGGAGAAAGTATACTCTCATTCAGCAGACAGTCAAGGTCATTTGGCAGAATACCTCATCAACAGAGCTTTCAAACAAGCACTAAGATATCGTTTGACTGACATGATAAGAGCCCATCCTGTCAGATGTTTCCTGCACTTCCAGAATCTCTTTTTTTTAAAATAATTTTTATTGGAATTTTTTGAAAAATATATATCAACAGAACAATAATAACAATAATAATAAACACCCCCCGGCACCCGTAACAATGCATATAACAAACCCCCCCCACCCCCCCCCCAACCCCCATAAACAACAAAATAAATCAACAATAAGCAAATTAACTTAAACACTATCCGCCTAAAAAAAACAACCCTTTCCCCCAGGTTGCTGCTGCTGCTCACCTAGTACCTTATCGTTGAGCCAGAAAGTCGAGGAAAGGCTGCCACCTCCTAAAGAACCCTTGTACCGACCCCCTCAGGGCGAATTTGACCCTCTCCAGCTGAATGAATCCCGCCATGTCATTAATCCAGTCTCCACGCTCGGAGGTCTCGCATCTTTCCACTGCAGCAAGATCCTCTGCCGGGCTACTAGGGACGCAAAGGCCAAAACATCGCCCTCTTTCGCCTCCTGCACTCCCGGCTCCACCCCAACCCCAAATATCGCGAGTCCCCAGCCTGGCTTGACCCTGGATCCCACCACCCTCGACACCGTCCTCGCCACCCCCTTCCAGAACTCCTCCAGTGCCGGGCATGCCCAGAACATATGGGCATGGTTCACTGGACTCCCCGAACACCTGACGCACCTGTCTTCGCCCCCAAAGAACCTACTCATCCTAGATCCGGACATGTGAGCCCGGTGCAGCACCTTGAACTGGATGAGACTAAGCCTCGCACATGAAGAGGAGGAGTTCACCCTCTCCAGGGCGTCCGCCCATGTCCCCTCCTCAATCTGCTCCCCCAGCTCCACCTCCCACTTAGCCTTCAGCTCCTCTACCGACGCGGGGCCTCCACCGAGCCCCCCACTTCCGCCCTGTGTCGCCGCCACTGCCCCCAAATTTTGAGGATAGCCGCCACCACCGGGCTCGTAGTGTACCTCGTTGGAGGGAGCAGCGGCGGCGCCGTTACCAGTGCCTTCAGGCTCGTGCTTCCACAGGACGCCATCTCCATCCGTTTCCATGCTGCCCCCTCCCCATCCATTACCCACTTACGTACCATCGAGACGTTAGCCGCCCAATAGTACCCAGAGAGGTTGGGCAGTGCCAGCCCCCCGTTCCCTGCCCCGCTCCAAAAGACCCTCCTTACCCTCGGAGTCCCGTGCGCCCAAACAAATCCCAGAATGCTGCTGTTCACCCTCCAAAAAAGGCCCTCGGAACGATAATGGGGAGGCACTGAAACAAAAACAAAAACCTCGGGAGCACCGTCATTTTAACGGACTGTACTCTACCCGACAACGGCAGCATGCCCCACCTTTTAAATTCCTCCTCCATCTGCTCCACCAACCTAGTAAAATTGAGCTTGTGCAGAGTCCCCCAGCTCCTAGCCACCTGAACCCCCAGGTACCTAAAACTCCTCACTGCCCTCTTTGTGGGAGCCTACCAATCCCCTCCTCCTGATCTCCCGGGTGTACGACAAACAGCTCACTCTTGCCCAGGTTCAATTTATATCCCGAGAAACTCCCGAACTCAGCAAGAATTTCCATCACCTCCGGCATTCCCCCCACCGGGTCTGCTACATACAGCAGCAAGTCGTCTGCATACAGCGACACTCGGTGCTCCTCCCCACCTCGCACCAAACCCCTCCACCTCCTCGCACTTCCAGAATCTCAACATCTCATCTCCGCACATTGCCCTTGAGGAAGAGGCTGATATCCACCTCCTTCTGGAAAGTGCCTCTGCAAAGGTCTTGAGCGAGATACAGCGACAGTGTCTAATTTGATCCCAAGCAGCTCCACGGTCTCTTCCCAGGGACACACATTGAGATGAACATCAGCTGTGGCTGGTGGACCATCAACTTGGTGAAAGCTGCTCTTTGGTCTGCCTGAAACTTGCTCATCTTCCAGTGTAAAGTGCTGTCCATGAAGAAGTGTTTCAGACTGGCACATTCCTAGGCCAATGACTACATGCTGAGGGACACCCTAAACTTGGGCAGTTGCTGCAAAGATGCAAGGGGAAAAGTCACTACGTAAGGCCTTTCAGCTATACTATGCTGGGACTGGAATATGGGTAAAACTTCTGGCTGTATGTTTCACATGTAATGAATCTTGTAATTTTTTTAAAAATTCCAATTAAGGGGCAATTTAACAAGGCCAATCCACCTACCTTGCACATCTTTTTGGGATGTGGACGTGAGACCCATGCAGACACGGGGAGAATGTGCAAACCACATGGACAGTGTCCCGGGGCCAGGATTGAATAGGAATCCTCGGCGCTGTTTGAGACAGGAGTGTTGACCACTCCACTGCACCACCGTGCCGCCCTGGCGAATCTTGTAAACATTAACTGTACTTGTAATAGTAGTGATCAACATCTGGTATAGGAACAAACTAATTTGTTTTGCACCTCATATAATGTAAGCTTGGAACGATCATGTAATGTACTTTTATAAATTTTATGAATAAAAAACCATCACACTAACATGATGAAAATTGAGGAAACTTTTTTTTAAAGCAGTATTTAAGGCAGATTCATGCCAATGGATATTAGATTCCCCCAAAGAGTAAACTGGCAAGTCATGTGAGGATGTTGCAAGACGAAGCATATTGGGCAAGTACACTTAATCAAAGAGGTAGTTTTGGGGAAGTCTGGCAGTACTGCATGAGGACCTTTATCCACAGGTGTCTGTCTACCCTGCTCTCTCTGATTATAAAGGTGATAATTGCTCGGCGTCCCCAATTTTCAAACACACTATTCATGTGAGGGAAGGTGTGGTAAATTAAAGGAAAAGGACAAGACAAGAGAGCAAGGAAGCAGTCAGGGTAATGATAATTAGAGCATGGCAGGAAGGGACACAGCATGCAAATTTAGAGCAGATTAGGCCAGAATTTGCAAAATTAGTTTAAAAAAACTAAAGGCTCTATAAATTAATGTCTGCAGCATTCATAACAAAACAGGTGAATTGTCAGCTTGAATAGAAATAAATATGTATGACTTGATAGCAATTATAGCGATGTGGCTGCAAGATGCCTAATGTTGCCTCACAGTGCCAGGGAACCGGATTCAATTCCGACCTTGGGTGACTGTGTGGAGTGTGTACGTTCTCCATTGGTTTAGCTCACTAGGGGCTGGTTTAGCTCACTCGGCTAAATCGCTGGCTTTTAAAGCAGACCAAGCAGGCCAGCAGCATGGTTCGATTCCCATACCAGCCTCCCCGGACAGGCGCTGGAATGTGGCGACTAGCGGCTTTTCACAGTAACTTCATTGAAGCCTACTCGTGACAATAAGCAATTTTCATTTTTTCATTTCATGTGTCCGCATGAGTTTCCTCCTGGTGCTCCGATTTCCTCCCATAGATGAAAGATGTGCGGGTTGGGTGAATTGGCCATGCTAAATTGCCCCTAATGTCCAAAAGGGTAGGTGGGGTACTGGGATAGGTTTGGGGCATTGGCCAAGTAGGATGCTCTTCCAGAGGGTTGATGTGGACTTGATGGACCAAATGGCCTCCTGCACTGTAGGGATTTTGTGAATGCTGGGACCTGAATATTCAAGGGGACTTGACATTTCAGAAGGACAAGAAGCTAGAAAAGGATGGTGGTAGCTCTGTTAATTAAGGGCGGCATTAGTACAATAAGAGAGTTGACCTTAGTTTGAAAGTTTATGATGCAGAATCAGTTTGGGTCGAGATAAGAAATAACTAAGGTAAGAAATCAATTGTAATTGCAGTTTATGTGCCTCCAAACAGTAATGACACCGTCAGATGGGATATACAGGTATAAATACTGTCTGAGGAACTCATGCGGTGATGTCTTGGAACTGAGATAATTGACGTCCGACAACAACAACTATCTTCCTTTGTGCTAGGTATGGCTCCAACCAGGAGAGAGTTTTCCCCCTGATTCCCATTGATTCCGGTTTTGCTCGGGCTCCTTGATGTCACACTCGGTAAAATGCTGCCTGGATGTTAAAGGTAGTCACTCCCTGGTGGAACCCAAACTGAGCATCAGTGAGCGGTTATTACTATGCAAGTATTGCTTGATAGCACTGTTGACGACTCCTTCCATTACTTTACATAGGGCAGTAAATGCCCAGGTTGGATTTGTTCTGCTTTTTGTGTACAGGACATACCTGGGTAATTTTCAACATTGGGGTGTGGCAAGTTCTGGAGCACTGTAGCCATCTGGGATGGCCACTTCCAGAATACAAAATGGACGCTCGCAAAGAATATAGGGAACTGTGGACAATGCTAGAAAACAAGCAGGCACAGAAGCCTGAATGTATATTTGGGAAACAGTTACCAGATGGAATTGAAACTATAGGTCAATTAGCATATCGATGGCCCATCTCCGGGAACAAAGGAATGACCCTCAATTAACCAATACTATTGCCGACACCCTGGCGCCAGAAAGACACAAACAAAGCAAGGCCAACGGCTAAGACACGCCCAGCCATCAGGGCACCCACCCCTTTATTGGTCAAGATCGATAACAGTGATCGAGAAGCGGCCCAATTAATTGGGGCCAAGTTTAAGGCCTGCCTAAAAGCGCTCGAAGCCCCTCCAAGTATAAGAAGGAACCCCCACGAGTGATTCGCTCTCTTGGACTTGGCTCTCAGGCGGAGAGACCCTTCCACCAGCATCACCAAAAACAAGTAAGTTCAAGGTCAACGCTCGCTACCAGACGGACGACCTTAGCTGTTCTCCTGTACCTCTTCGAACCCAACAACCTCAGATCCGAACAGCGGCCATTGTTCCTCTGACTGAATGGGCACCCGAAGTTAAGTATAGGCATTAGCGTTAGAGATAGTTTAGTTTGTAGTACTTTGTGCATGTGTAGATCCTACTGTGTGTGTAAATAAATAGTATTGACTTTGAACTAACTAACTGGTGTATTGGCTCTTTGATCAGTATTCGGGTTTGAACCTTGTAGCGGTATCGAGAGATACCTGGCGACTCTGAAAGTGTACTCATAATTAGGATTAAGGAAGGCAACCATATTGACTGCTATATTTATAGCAAGTAAGCAGAGCAACAGCGCAAGTTTTCAGTACTCTTGCCGGAATATAGTCAGGGCCTTTGCAGTATAAGGTGCTGTCAATCGTTTCTTGATATCATCTGGAGTGAATAAAATTGGCTGAAGACTAGCATCTGTGATGCTGGAGAGCTCCACCAGCATAGCCTAGTACAACTATTAACTCTGGCCCAAATCTACTGTGACTCACTGTGTGAAGTTACAGTGCCAAAGAATGAACCTTCTAGTCCTTTTTCTTTCTCCAAAGCTTGAATGTCTCCCGCACACATGAACCTGAATGGGACATAATCTTCAGGGTGTGACCTGATCAGAGCACTTTATTCCAACAAAAGCAAAATACTGCAATTGCTGGAAACCTGAAGCAGCACCTGTGCAGAGAGTAATTGAGCCATGTCTCAGGTCAATGACCCTTAATCAGAGCACTTTACGGTTTGGTCAAGACTTCCCATGACTTACATTCTACTGTTTTGGTATATAGTGTCTCTCCATCTCTCCTGCTTTTAAACACCCCAAAACTTACCTTTTGTCCTAATACCTCCTTATGCTGCTCGTGTCAAATTTTGTTTAACCAACATTCCCATAATGGGCCTTGGGACATTCTGCTACATTAAATGCACTATATAAAGACAAGTTATAGTTCATAGTTGGCATTCAGTTTTATCTGACATGGTTCAGTTCACTCATTTAACTAATTCTGCAGATCTTGGGCTTCTGCTTTGACTCCAACATTTACAGATGCACCATAGAAAGCATCATATCTGGCTGCATCGCAGCCTGGTATGGCAACTGCTCGGCCCAAGACTGCAAGAAACTTCAGAGAGTCATGAACACAGCCCAGTCCATCACACAAACCTGCCTCCCATCCATCGACTCCATCTACACCTCCCGCTGCCTGGGGAAGGTGGGCATCATAATTAAATACCTCTCCCACCCGGATGACTCACTCTTCCAACTTCTTCCATCCAGCAGGAGATACAAAAGTTTGAGAACACGCACGAACAGATTCAACAACAGTTTCTTCCCCGCTGTTACCAGACCCCTAAACGACCCTCTTATGCACTGATTTGATTAATATTACACCCCTGTATGCTTCACCCGATGCCAGTGTCGATGTATTTACATTGTGTACCTTGTGTTGCCCTATTATGTATTTTCTTTTTCTTTTCTTTTATTTTCATGTACTTAATAATCTGTTGAGCTGCTCGCCGAAAAATACTTTTCACTGTACCTTGGTGCACGTGACCGCCCCCGCACCCCCGCAGGTTCCCCAACAGTGGAATGTGGAAACAACGGGAAAGCTCGTCGATAGTGATGAGACTGGAAGGTCCCATCGTCAGCTTTGGCCACTGCAAAGCATGGGGGAAACCCCATCCTTAGTTACTGATGTAATATAAATAAACACAGTAACCCATTTGTACACAGCAAAGCCACACAAACAGCAGTGCGATAAATTATCAGATAGCCTGACTTAGTAATATGAATTGAGGACTAAATGCAGGATTGCTATCACCAGGGGAAATCCCATTCTCTTGTCCAAGAAATGATATGACATACTTTACACCCACATAAGCAGATGATTTAACATATCATCTGAAAAATTGAACTCCTTCACTAAGACACTGGAATATATGCCAAGATGTTTGGCATATGCTCAAGTCTTAAGTGAGGCATGAATCCACAACCTTATGAGTCATGGATTGTCACTTCCGCAAATAAATCAGGAGGTTGGCAAGATAGCATCGAGCTGACAACAAGGCTTTTGTCTACTCCCTCCAATGAGTCTGCAGTGTGTATCATCTACTACAGAATTCACAGCAGTTCACAATTGTTTGACACCATCTTCCAAACTCCCAGCTTCTTCCATCTAGAAGGACAAGGGCAGCAGACACATGGGAACACGATTATCTCCAGGTTTTCCTCCAAGTCACACACCATCCTAACATGAGCATTTAAAGCCACTCCTTTATTGTAATTGTGTCAAAAACGTGGAACCTTTTACCTAACAGCATTATGAGAGCACCTAAGAGTGATAGTCATAGATGTTTACAGCATGGAAACAGGCCCTTTGGCCCAGCTTGTCCATGCCTCCCAATTTCTATCACTAAGCTAGTCCCACTTGCCCGCATTTGGCCCATATCATTCTATACCCACCCTGCCTATGTAACTGTTTTTTAAAGGAAACAATTGTACCCACCTCTATCACTGTCTCTGGCAGCTCGTGCCAGATGTTCACCACCCTCTGTGTGAAGGAATTTCCCCTCTGGTCTCTTTTGTATCTCTCCCTTCTCACCTTAAATCTATGCCCTCCAGTTATAGACTCCTCTACCTTTGTGAAAATATGTTGACTATCTACCTTATCTATGCTCCTCGTTATTTTATAGACCTCTATAAGATCACCCCTAAGCCTCCTGCGCTCCAGGGAAAAAAGTCGCAGCCGATCCAGCCTCTCCTTATAACTCAGACCATCAGTCCTGATAGCATCCTCGTAAATCTCTTCTGCACTCTTTCCAGTTTAACACTATCCTTCCTATAATGCGGTGACCAGAACTGGACACAGTATTCTATGTGTGGTCTTACCAATGTCTTGTACAACTTCAACAAGACGTTCCAACACCTGTATTCAACATTCTGACCAACGTGCTGAATGCCTTCTTCATCGACCTTCACCACACTAACTGTAACATTTCAAGAAGAAAGCCAGGGATAGGAAATTCTGACCACTTCCTGAAAATAGTCAAAAAGAGAATCATAAATATACTCCTGATCCAGCACAGTGGTTAGCACTGCTGCCTCACGATGCCATGGACCCGGGTTCGATCCCGGCCCTGGGTCACTGTCCGTGAGGAGTTCCCCGTGTCTGCATGGGTCTCACTCCAAAAAAGATGTGCAGTGAAGGTGAATTGGCCATGCTAAATTGCACCTTAACTGGAAAAAAAATGAATTGGGTACTCTAAAATAAAAAAAAACTCCTGATTCTCAATCCATTATTTTTACATGAAATTGGAGTAAGATTGATGCATCTATAATTAGCTGTGTCTGTTTCATCACCTTCTTTGAATATAGCTGATGAGCTTATTTCCAATCTCCTGATTGCCTTCCCAGTGTACAATGGCTCCCTCATGGTTGTCGGTACATCACAAATTTCCTTGCTTATCTTTCTTAATGTACCATCTAACATTGGGGAATTATTTGTTTCAAATATTTTCAGCCTTTCTAGAACTTCCAAACACATATATATTTAAGTTGAATTATACCTTGGCACTTGTTTTGTGGAAGAAATATTCTTTTTATTTTTCAAAATTAATCATTTGAAATATTTATCATCAGATGCTCAACATCAATTGACTCATAGAACCCGACAGGGCAGAAGGAGGCCATTTGGCCCATCACGTCTGCACCAACCCTGGGAAAGACCACTCTACCTCGGCCCATGCCCCCACCCAATCTCTGTAACCCAGTAACCCGACCTAACCTTTGGAAACAAAGTGGCAATTTAGCGTGGCCAATCTGCCCAACCATCACATTTTTAGACTGTGGAAGGAAACAGGAGCACCCGGAGGAAATCCACACAAACACAGGGAAAAAGAGAAAATGCAAACTCCAGTAACCCAAGGCCTAATTGAACCTTGGTCCCTGGCGCTGAATGGCATTAATGCTAACCAGTCCTTTTGCATTGTTCCTGCCTCTTCTCTTAGAATGATTCTTTACATCAATGTAGCAAAAACTAATATCTGTGTCTTTTTGTCTCAGTTCCTATTATTCAGCATTATGGGTTGGCATTGGTATTTAAAACCTCTAGACTTGGGAGGTTTCTTGGGCATGGCTATGTGGACATCTCCCCCTGGTGGCCTACATTTTCACTAGATCAAAATCAATTCATGGCAGTGGTATTAAGCAAAGCCAATACACACTGGCACATTTGCTCCTAAAAAGTAATATGTCACTAATAAATTGAAACATATGGTTTCTGCAAACAAAAATCAGTACACAGTAATATCAAATGACAATCAGCAAACATGGGTTGATGATATCATTAAGTTTTACGTGACATCTTATGAATTGCCTTTCAGAAAACCAATTACACAGGAGCATAGGAACAGGAGTAAGTCATTCAGCCTGTCGAGCCTGCTCCGCCATTAAATATGATCATGGCTGATAGGGCACTTCAATGCCTTTTACTCACATTGTCCCCATTACCTTTGGGTTATTGTGAATTAGAAATCTATCAATCTCTACCTTAAACATACCCTTTAAAAAAAATAATATTTTATTAAAGATTTCATAGGTAACACCCACAATCTAAACTACAACACAACTCTGAAAACGGTTCAAACATGGTACATTTGTCATGCTAATAACACAAAAGACCAGAGAAAAAGAAAAACAAGCTACAACAGATACATCCAACTCCCCCCCCCCCCCCCCCCCCCCCCCCCCCTCCCATAACTCCGCTAGTCCCACAGCCAAACCCTATCTCCCCCTCCGACACTGATGGTAATTAACTCTTTGAAGTATGATATAAATGGCTGCCACCTCCAGCAAATGCACCATCCTCAAATGGTGTATTTGGCCTTTTTCCAGGTACAAAAAGTCCACAAGGTCACCCACCTAGGCCGAGGCACTAGGCGGAGCAGAAGCTCTCCATCCCAACAGAACCTGCCAGCAGGCTATCAGTGAAGCAAAGATGAGAGCATCCTCCTTCGCCCCTGTCTATAGCCCTGTCGAGTCCAATGCCCTGAAAATGGCCACCAACGGACAAGGCTCCAGATCAATGTTAAGAATTGCTGACAGGGTGACAAGGAGACTCAAAAGCTTACCATCTTTGGATACAACTACAAAATAAGGGTATGATTGGCGGGCCCACGAGTGCACTGCTCACACATGTCCTCCACTTCCGTAAACAATCCGCTCATCTAGTTTTTGTTAGATGAGTTCTGTGTACCACTTTGAGGGGTGATGCTGAGCTGCATACAGGATGAGGTGGAACTTACCCGACAAAGGGCCTCATTTCACACATCCTCATCCAGGATGGGTCCCAACTCCTCCCATTTCTCCCATTTCATTTCACCCGATCAAGTGGTGCAGATTCCAATTAGATGGTCCGTCCGCTCATAGATATGCAAGATCTTACCCCCCCCCCCCCCCACCCCCCACCCCCCCCCACCCCCCACCCCCCCCCACCCCCCCACCCCCCACCCCCCCCCCCACCCCCCACCCCCCCCTCAAGTCTCGCCAACCATAATATTTCCTCCAATAGGGAGGGCTTCAATGCTAAGGGGAAAGCAGGCCAAGCCCCACGAACTAAGCCACACAGTTGAGAGTATCGGAACAGGTGTGTCCTGATAGTTGGAATTTTTCTGAACACTCCTCCCATTTGGCAAACCGTCCCTTCATAAACAGGTCTCTAGGGCATTCTAGTCCCTTCCCTTTCCATACCTTAAAAGTCTAATCAAGAGGCAGCACGGTGGTGCAATGGTTAACACGGACTACGGCGCTGAGGATCCGGGTTCAAGTCCCGGCCCTGGGTCATTGTCTGTGTGGAGTTTGCACATTCTCCCCATGTCTGCGTGGGTTCACTCCCACAACCCAAAGATGTGCAGGTTAGGTGGATTGGCCATGCTAAATTCCCCTTAATTGAAAAAAAAATAATTGGGTACTCTAAATTTATCTTTTTTAAAGTCGAATCTAGACTCCATGGTGCAAACAAATAGTTATGTCATACAGGGGCCAATAATGACATGGCACTCAGCTTGTAATGTCTGAGCTGCTTCCATAATCTTCAAAGTAGAAATCACCATCGAGTTTGAGGTATACTTTGCTGGAAAAAATGGGAGTGGCGCCGTCACAAGAGTCCAGAGGCTCGATCCCTTACACAAACTTTCCTCTATCCTTCCCAATATGGTATCCGATTCCCTGTACCACCCCAACACCTTCTCCACTTTGCTCGCCCAGTAATACACGAGGAAATTGAATCGTGCCAAACCCCGCCGACTGCCAGCCCCTCAGGAGGTGCACTCTGCAAATTCTTGGTGCCTTACCCATCCATATGAAGGGATTCACTAGCTTGTTCACCTTCACAAAAAATGATTTCGCAAGAAAAATAGGGAGGCATTGAAGCAAAAATAGGAACCTCAGCAGAATATTAATTTTGGTTGTCTGGATTCTACCCACCAGGATGAGACAACCCCACCTCTTCAAATCGGATACAATGCTACTCAACAGACCTGTAAAATATAACTAGGCCAATCATTTGCCACTTGGATACCCAGATACCGGAAGCTACCTCTGGCCAGTCAGGACGGTAATACCCCCAGATTGGCTTCCCTCCACAGGGGATTAACCGGAAAATATTCACACTTTCCCAGGTTTAATTTATAATCCGAGAAGGAGCCAAAGATCCTCAGCCGCTTCGGAATCTCATCCATAGAGGAGACTGGATCGTGACTGTGAATAGAAGGTCACCACCTATTCTCCCTTCCCTTCCTATTTACTCCTCTCCAACCCGCGGAAGACCTCAGTACTATTGCCAGGGATTTGATCGCCCGGGCAAAAAGGAGCACTGACAATGCGCATCCCTGTCTTGTACCCCTGTTCGGTGGGAAGTAACTGGAGCTTATCGCATTAGTGCGAACACTAGCCATGTGGACCCAATACAGAACCGTACCCATGATATAAACTTCTGCCTGAATCCAAAATCCCATGCATCTCAATGAAGTACTCCCATTCCACACTCACAAATGCCTTCTGTGCATCCATAGATATAATCATCTCCGGTTCAGGGGCCGAAGAAGCGAGAGGACAATGGTCAGAATCCGTTGTATATTAGCTGACAGTTGCCACCCCTTCACAAATACTACCTGGTCTTAACATAGAATATAGAACATACAGTGCAGAAGGAGGCCATTACGGCCAATTGAGTCTGCACCGACCCACTCAAGCCCTCACTTCCACCCTATCCCCGTAACCCAATAACCCCTCCTAACCTTTTTTTGGACACTAAGGGTAATTTATCATGGTCAGTCCACCTAACCTGCAAGTCTTTGGATTGTGGGAGGAAACCGGATCACCCGGAGGAAACCCACGCAGACACGGGGCGAACGTACCGACTCCGCACAGACAGTGACCCAGCGTGGAATCGAACCTGGCACCCTGGCGCTGTGAACTATACCCGGGACACATGGCTCTAAATGCAAAGATAGCGCCTTAGCCAATATACAGTCAGCAGCGAAATGGGCCTGTAAGACTCACACTCTGAGGGCCCCTTGTCTTTCTTTAAGAATGAGGGCATCATGGTGGTGCAGTGGTTAGCACTGCTATCTCATGGTGCGAGGACCCAGGTTTGATCCCAGCCCATTGGAGTTTGCACATTCTCCCCGCATCTGCATGGGTTTCACCCCCACAACACAAAGATGTGCAGGTTAGGTGGATTGGCCACTCTAAATTGCCCCTTGATTGGAAAAAAGTTATTGGGTAAAAGAATAATTGGGTAAAAAAATTATTATTTTAAAAAATCTTTCTTTGAGAGGAGGGTGATGGTGGCCTGTGAAATGTATCAGGCACGGAACCGTGAGCTAAAGTGTTGTTGAACACTACTATTGATGGCACCAGCTTTTACTGTCCAATTTCAATCTCTATTACCATGTTATTATCCTTTGTTGGTTTCTAAGATTTTCCCACTTTTCTGGCCTACCAATTACCTTTGATGAATTGTACATGTTTCCTTTCAATTTGATACCATCCTTAACTTCCTTAGTTAGTTGCAGATAGAACATAGAACATAGAACGATACAGCGCAGTACAGGCCCTTCGGCCCTCGATGTTGCACCGACATGGAAAAAATCTAAAGGCCATCTAACCTACACTATGCCCTTATCATCCATATGCTTATCCAATAAATTTTTAAATGCCCTCAATGTTGGCGTGTTCACTACTGTTGCAGGTAGGGCATTCCACGGCCTCACCACTCTTTGAGTAAAAAACCCACCTCTGACCTCTGTCCTATATCTATTACCCCTCAATTTAAGGCTATGTCCCCTCGTGCTAGCCACCTCCATCCGCGGGAGAAGGCTCTCGCTGTCCATCCTATCTAACCCTCTGATCATTTTGTATGCCTCTATTAAGTCACCTCTTAACCTTCTTCTCTCTAACGAAAACAACCTCAAGTCCATCAGCCTTTCCTCATAAGATTTTCCCTCCATACCAGGCAACATCCTGGTAAATCTCCTCTGCACCCGTTCCAAAGCTTCCACGTCCTTCCTATAATGAGGCGACCAGAACTGTACGCAATACTCCAAATGTGGCCGTACTAGAGTTTTGTACAACTGCAACATGACCTCATGGCTCCAGAACTCAATCCCTCTACCAATAAAGGCCAACACACCATAGGCCTTCTTCACAACCCTATCAACCTGGGTGGCAACTTTCAGGGATCTATGTACATGGACACCGAGATCCCTCTGCTCATCCACACTACCAAGAATTTTACCATTAGCCAAATATTCCGCATTTCTGTTATTCTTTCCAAAGTGAATCACCTCACACTTCTCCACATTAAACTCCATTTGCCACCTCTCAGCCCAGCTCTGCAGCTTATCTATGTCCCTCTGTAACCTGCAACATCCTTCCACACTGTCTACAACTCCACCGACTTTAGTGTCGTCTGCAAATTTACTCACCCATCCTTCTGCGCCCTCCTCTAAGTCATTTATAAAAATGACAAACAGCAACAGCCCCAGAACAGATCCTTGTGGTACGCCACTCGTAACTGAACTCCATTCTGAACATTTCCCATCAACTACCACTCTCTGTCTTCTTTCAACTAGCCAATTTCTGATCCACATCTCTAAATCACCCTCAATCCCCAGCCTCCGTATTTTCTGCAATAGCCGACCGTGGGGAACCTTATCAAACGCTTTACTGAAATCCATATACACCACATCAACTGCTCTACCCTCGTCTACCTGTTCAGTCACCTTCTCAAAGAACTCGATAAGGTTTGTGAGGCATGACCTACCCTTCACAAAACCATGCTGACTGTCCCTAATCATATTATTCCTATCTAGATGATTATAAATCGTATCTTTTATAATCCTCTCCAAGACTTTACCCACCACAGACGTTAGGCTCACCGGCCTATAGTTACCGGGGTTATCTCTACTCCCCTTCTTGAACAAAGGGACCACATTTGCTATCCTCCAGTCCTCTGGCACTATTCCTGTAGCCAATGATGACCTAAAAATCAAAGCCAAAGGCTCAGCAATCTCTTCCCTGGCTTCCCAGAGAATCCTAGGATAAATCCCATCCGGCCCCGGGGACTTATCTATTTTCACCTTGTCCAGAAATGCCAACACTTCTTCCCTACGCACCTCAATGTCATCTATTCTAATAGCCTGGGTCTCAGCATTCTCCTCCACAATATTATCTTTTTCTTGAGTGAATACTGACGAAAAGTATTCATTTAGTATCTCGCTTATCTCCTCAGCCTCCACACACAACTTCCCACCACTGTCCTTGACTGGCCCTACTCTTACCCTAGTCATTCTTTTATTCCTGACATACTTATAGAAAGCTTTTGGGTTTTCCTTGATCCTACCTGCCAAAGACTTCTCATGTCCCCTCCTTGCTCGTCTCAGCTCTCTCTTTAGATCCTTCCTCGCTTCCTTGTAACTATCAAGCGCCCCAACTGAAACTTCACGCCTCATCTTCACATAGGCCTCCTTCTTCCTCTTAACAAGAGATTCCACTTCTTTGGTAAACCACGGTTCCCTCGCTCGACCCCTTCCTCCCTGCCTGTACGTACTTATCAAGAACATGCAATAGCTGTTCCTTGAACAAGCTCCACATATCCAGTGTTCCCAACCCTTGCAGCCTACGTCTCCAACCAACACATCCTAAGTCATGTCTAATGGCATCATAATTGCCCTTCCCCCAGCTATAACTCCTGCCCTGCGGGGTATACTTATCCCTTTCCATCACTAACGTAAAGGTCACCGAATTGTGGTCACTGTTTCCAAAGTGCTCACCTACCTCCAGATCTAACACCTGGCCTGGTTCATTACCCAAAACCAAATCCAATGTGGCCTCGCCTCTTGTTGGCCTGTCAACATATTGTGTCAGGAAACCCTCCTGCACACATTGTACAAAGAATGACCCATCTAATGTACTCGAACTATATATTTTCCAGTCAATATTTGGAAAGTTAAAGTCTCCCATAACAACTACCCTGTTACTTTCGCTCTTTTCCAGAATCATCTTCGCCATCCTTTCCTCTACATCCCTAGAACTATTAGGTGGCAAAAGATCCTTCTCATAGATTCTTATTTCTCAATGGAATATATTTTTGTTGAGAGACATGAAATGTCCTTAAATGTCTACTTCTCTACTGTATTACCTATTAACTTATTTGCTAATCTCACTTTCGCCAACTCTATCTTCATTCCTTGTAATTACCTTTATTTAAGTTTAAGACACTGGTTTCAGGCCCAAATTCTCACCCTCAAACTTAATGTGAAAGTCTGTCACATTATGAACACTCTTATCTAGAGGATCCAAAACCATGAGGTGATTTATTAATTTATCTCATTACACATTACCAAGTTTAAAATAACATATTCTCTGGTTAGTTCCAGAACATATTGTTCTAAGAAACCATTCCAAACATACTCTCTGAGTTTATCCTCCAGGCTACTTTTACCAATTTGATATGTCCAATCTATATGAAGATTAAATTCTCCCAGTTATTGCAGTACTTTTCTCACAAGAATCATTATTTCTGGATTTACAATCTGTCCTACATTGTAGCTATTGTCTGGGGCCGATAGGCTACTCTAATCAGTGACTTTTCTTTGCTATTTCGTAACTCCACCAAAACTGATTCTGCATCATGATCCTCCAAACCAGATAATTTCTCACTGCCGTATTGATTTCACCCTTGACTAACAGAGTTACCCCACCTCTTACTCCTTTCTTCCTCTCCTTCCAAAATGTCAAGTACCCTTAAATATTTATGTCCCAAAATCAAAACACAAACAGATCAGCCATGATCTTATTAAATGGCACAACGGGCTCGAGAGACTGAACAGCCTACTTCTGCTTCTAATTCGTATGTTCTTATATCCCAGCCATGGTCACTTTGCAACCATGTTTCTGTAATGGCTATCATATCATAGTCATTTATTTCTATTTGTGCAGTCAATTCATTCACCTTGTTATGAATAGTGCGTGCATTCAGATACAGAGCCTTTAATTCTGTCTTTTTACCATTTTTCCTACTCTGACCATATTTGCTGGTGTACTCTCATGTTTGTCTGCTCAATCCTTTCTTGTCACATTCTTGTTACCATTACCCACCTTGACACCCTGCATCATTGTCTTGTACTTTCTCTTTAACTTTAAAATCTCCCTTCACCTCCACCCTTCCCCCATTATTTAATTTAAAGCCGTCCCTTCAGCCCCAATTATACAATTCACCAATACATTAGTCCCGAAATGGATCAGGTGAAAGTCTTTCCAATAATACGCTACCCCTTTTCTCTAGTACAGTATCCCATGAGTCAAAATCAATTTCTCGGGCGGCACGGTGGTGCAGTGGTTAGCACAGCTGCCTCATGGCGCCGAGGACACAGGTTTGATCTCGGCCCCGGGTCACTGTCTGTGTGGAGTTTGCACATTATCCCTGTATTTGCGTGGGTTTTGCCCCCACAACCCAAAGATGTGCAGGGTAGGTGGATTGGCCACGCTAAATTGCTCCTTAATTGGAAAAAAATTAGTTGCCCACTCTAAATTTTAAAAAATAAATCAATTTCTCCCATACGAGTCTTAGAGCCAGGCATTCAAAACTCTGATCTTGTTTCCCCTATGCCAATTGGCTCAGGTAATAAGGTAAAAAGGGTACGGTAAAGTCGCCATAGCCCCAGATGACCTTAGGCTGCTTTCCCCTTTGAGGGGGAGAGCTGACTGGTGATGGTTTAACTTGAAGATCACCACACCTCAGCTGAGGGGCAAGGTTGAGAAAGCAGGGCCTTCATGAAAACTATAATTAAACCCTTAGCTGCTCATACTCCCTCAGCAGAACTCTCTATTAGTCTTATCTATGTTGTTGGTACCTGATGCATGATCAATTACACAAAGACGAGAGTTGGATGCAATCAAGGCTTTATTACACTAAGACGTGTGGCCTCCTACTGCAGCTGGCGAAGTGGCTGCTGTACTGGGAGCACACATATTTATACTCCGCCTACTGGGCGGAGCCAGCAGACAGGGTCTTACCACAAAACATCTACACCGACATCCTCTATATACAATATATACATCAGTGGTGACTACCACATTCACCCCCTGTTAATATTGAGTCCGGCTGGGGTGGTGGAGAACTATATACAGGTAGACTTTTAAAAGTACAGAGAGCAAAATAAAAAATTGAGGCCAGCTAAATTGCTGAGGGGAAAATTATGTACAGAGGGATGGTGTTTTAAAAATCCAGGTCATGTTACAGATTCAGTCGGTCCGGAGCCTTGATCTGCCGTTGGGATCAATAGTGGCGGTGATTCCAGTGTCGGTCTGGTCTTCGGTGACTCTGGGAGTGTGTCGAAATCCTCTTCATCATCGGGTGTGGGCAAGGGGAGGACGGATTGTCCTGGGGCAGGGTTTGCGGCTGGGTGCGCTGGGGGATGGGAGGGTGGCGCCGGGCCCAGGGGGAGTGTGTGTGTGTGTGGAACCAGCTGGTGCCAGGTCCCTGAGGGAGACAGTATCTTGGCGGCCGTTGGGGTACCTACGTAGGCGTACTGTGGGTTGTTGTGAAGTAGCTGTACCCTCTCAATCAACGGGTCCGCCTTGTGGAGTCGTATGTGTTTATGGAGGAGTACGGGTCCTGGAGCTGCGAGCCAAGTCGGGAGCAACATCCCGGAGGTGGACTTCCTGGGGAAGGCAAAGAGACGTTCGTGGGGTGTTTCATTAGTCGCCGTGCACAGAAGCGACCGAATGGAGTGCAAGGCGTCGGGAAGGACCTCCTGCCAGCGGGAGGCCTGGAGATTTCTGGACCATAGGGCCAGCTGGCTGGCTCTCCAGACCGTCCCATTCTCCCTCTCCACCTGTCCGTTTCCCCTGGGGGTTATAGCTGGTCGTCCTGCTCGAGGCAATGCCCCTGTTGAGCAGGAATTGGCGCAGCTCATCGCCATTGAATGAGGATCCCCTGTCGCTGTGGACGTAGGCAGGGAAGCCGAACAGAGCGAAGATGGTGTTGAGGGCTTTGATGACTGTGCCAGATTTCATGTCGGGGCATGGGATGGTGAAAGGGAATCTGGAATACTCATCGACCACACTGAGGAAGTACGTGTTGCGGTCGATGGAGGGGAGAGGCCCTTTGAAGTCCATGCTGAGGCGTTCAAAGGGGCGGGAGGCCTTCACCAGGCGCGCACAGTCTGGCCGGTAGAAGTGCGGTTTGCACTCCGCGCAGACCTGGCAGTCTCTGGTGATAGCCCTGACTTCCTCGATGGAGTAGGGCAGATTGCGAGCCTTTATGAAATGGTAAAAATGTGTGACCTCCGGGTGACAGAGGTTGTCGTGCAGAGTCCGGAGTCGGTCCACTTGTGTGCTGGCACAGGTACCTCGGGATAGGGCATCGGGGGGCTTGTTGAGCTTACCGGGGCAATACAAAATCTCGTAGTTGTAGGTGGAAAGCTCGATCCTCCACCTCAAGATTTTATCGTCGTTTTTGATCTTGCCCCGCTGTGTGTTGTTGAACATGAAGGCTACAGACCGTTGGTCAGTGAGGAGAGTGAATCTCCTGCCGGCCAGGTAATGCCTCCAACGCTTCACAGCTTCAACGATGGCGTGGGCCTCTTTTTCAATGGAGGAATGCCGAATTTCAGAGGTGTGTAGGGAAAAATGCCACGGGCCTGCCTGCCTGATTGAGGGTGGCGGCTAGAGCGATGTCTGATGCGTCGCTCTCGACTTGGAATGGTAACGTCTCGTCGACTGCATGCATCGCGGCCTTGGCGATGTCAGCCTTAATACGGTTGAAGGCCTGGTGAGCCTCGGCCGTCAGGGGAAACAGAGTGGATTGAATGATTGGACGGGCATAGTTTGGGACCCACTGGGCGTAATAAGAGAAGAACCCCAGGCAACGTTTGAGGGCCTTGGGGCAGTGGGGAAGGGGGAGTTCCATGAGGGGGCGCATGCGGTCGGGATCGGGCCCCAGAACTCCGTTCTGGACCACATAGCCGAGGAGGGCTAAGCGGTTCGTGCTGAACACGCCCTTCTCCTTGTTATAAGTTAGGTTGAGGAGAATGGAGGTGTGGAGAAATTTGGCAAGTTTGGCGTCATGGTCCTGCTGATCGTTGCCAGAGATGATGACATTGTCCAGGTACAGGAAGGTGGCCCGCAGTCTGTACCGGTCAATCATTTGGTCCATTTCCTGTTGGAAAACGCCGTTGGTGACGCCAAAGGGAACCCTGAGAAAGTGGTAAAGGCAGGCATCTGCTTCGAAGGCAGTGTCTGGGCAGTCCGCTTTACGGATGGGGAGCTGGTGGTAGGCGGTTTTCAGGTCCACAGTTGAGAAGACCCGGTACTGTGCAATCTGATTGACCATATCAGGTATGCGTGGGAGGGGATACGCATCGAGCTACGTGTACCGGTTGATGGTCTGGCTGTAGTCCACGACCATCCTGTGTTTCTCCCCAGTTTTCACCACTACCACTTGGGCTCTCCAGGAGCTGTTGCTGGCCTCGATTATGCCTTCCTGAAGCAGCCACTGGACTTCAGACCTGATGAAGGTCCTGTCCTGGGTGCTGTACCGTCTACCCTTGGTGGTGACGGGTTTGCAATCTGGAGTTAAGTTTGCAAATAGGGAAGGTGGGTCAACCTTTAGGGTCGCGAGGCCGCACACAGAACGGGGTGGTAGGGGCCCGCCGAATTTCAGTGTTAGGCTCTGAAGGTTGTACTGGAAGTCCAGTCCAAGTAGTAGGGCAGCACAGAGGTTGGGGAGGATGTAGAGGCGGATTCCGCTGAACTCCACGCCCTGGACAGTGAGAGTGGCGATGCAGTGTTTTGTTATGCACTTGACATAGCATAAGCTGCTTCCTTGATGTGCACTCTGACAAAGGAAGGTTCAGACTTGAAGATAGCTTTAACACATTTATTAAACTGTTAACAATTCTCCTTGGATTCGACTCTCCTGTTAATCCTGCTATAGCTACTCAGACTGATGAACCAGTCTGCTACAATCCACGTGGTGGGTGTGATGTGTTTCAAATCAACCCTGTTTACTCACTGAGAGTCTCCACTGGAAAGAGGAAGATCATGTGTGCCGTGTCCTTTTATATGGGTTGGTGTAATGCCCCCCCTGTGGTAGTGTCACCTCTGTGTGTATCGTGGATGCCCATTGGCCGTGTCCTATCTCACTGACCTATTGGTTGAATGTCTGTGTGTCATGTCTCTGGTGCTCCCTCTAGTGCCTAGCTAGTCTATGTGTATTTACATTAACCCCTTGTGTATTTACAGTGATGCGTATCACCACATGCAGTACCCCCGGATCGCCACGGAGTGGGACCCGGAGGCCAGGGAGATTCTCTGGTTGGCGGGGTGCACCGCAAGGGAGCAGCGCCTTATCGTATTGGGATGAATGAAGCTCTCGGTGCTCCCGGAGTCCAGCAGACAGGAGACCTCGTGCCCATTGATCTTCACGTTAGTGGAAGGTTATGAACGTTAGACAGGTTATGTGGACAAGACTGGTCAATCGTGACTGAGGCGAGATGTGGCTGGTCGTCGATGGTGGCAGGCAATGAGGTACCCAGGGGGGCATGGGTCCTGGTAAGATGGCGGCGCCCACGGGCCGCACGTGTGGGGAGTCAGAAAAATAGCGGCGACTACACGGGCCTGGCACACCGCAGCAAAGTGTCTCTTTTTGCCACAGGCCTTGCAAAAGGCGCTCCGGGCCGGGCAGCGCTGTCGGGGGTGTTTAGGCTGCCCACAGAAGTAACATTTGGGACCCCTGGGGTTGGTTGGCTGCCGCGCAGCACAGGTGTGGGGTTGGCTGGGGGGGGGGGGGGTCGCTGGTGATGTCCATGATGGGGCGGCAGTCTGCGGAGTCCACGATGCGCAGGAGGGGTGGGCCGTGCGGCCGGGGGCTTAGGCCTGGATGTTGCGGGAAGCGACCGTAAGCGAGAGTGCTAGCTTTTTTGTCTCCGCGAGGCCGAGCGTGGCCCATTCTAAGAGACGCTGCCGGATGTATTCGGACCCTATCCCTGTGACAAAAGCGTCTCTCATGAGCAAGTTTGAGTGTTCCGTGGCCGTGTCGGCCTGACAGTCACAGTCTCTAACTAGGGGAATCAGGGCACGCCAGAAATCTTCCACTGACTCACCAGGAAGTTGACGCTGAGTGGAGAGGATGTGCCTGGAGTAGAGCGTGTTAGTCCGCTGGGCATAGTTTTCCTTCAGTAGCCATGGCGTCTGCGTAGGTCGCCGCGTCCTGGATAAGTGGAAAGACGTTGGAACTCAGCCGCGTGTGGAGGATCTGAATCTTCTGAGCTTCTGGAATTTCGTCTGGCGCAGACCTGATGTAAGCTTCGAAACAGACGAGCCAATGTTGAAAGTCCTTTTTGGCGTTGTCTGATTGCGGATCCAGCTGCAGGCGATCCGGCTTGATGCGGAGGTCCATCTTCTGAAAACGTAGTGTAATAAATTGATGCACGATCAATTACACAAAGATGAGAGTTGGATGCAATCGAGGCTTTATTACTCTAAGATGTGTGGCCTCCTACAGCAGCTGGCAAAGTGGCTGCTGTACTGGAAGCACACATATTTATACTCCACCCACTGGGTGGAGCCAGCAGGCAGGGAACTACCCCTGTACCTGTAGTACAGGGCATTACCACAAAACACCTACACCGACATCTTCTATATACAATATATACATCAGTGGTGACTACCACAGTAACCAAATGGACCACGACAGATGGGTCCTTCCCCTCCCACTCCAAGTTCCTCTTCAGCCCAGAGGAGACGTCCTTAACCCTGGTACAGGGCAGGCAACAAAGCCTTTGGGACTTATGTTCTCAACTGCAGAGAACTCCCTATCTAAATTGTCCGCTACTACAAACTTCCATTTTCCTCCCCCACTTCAATGGCCTCCTGCACCATGGCGCCATAGTCAGCTTTTTCATCCTTTCTGCAGTTCCTGCTCTCATCCACACAAGCTGCATGAACCTCAAATATTTTGTCAATTGCAAGAGCTGAGGCTCCTCCTTTGCTATCTTTTCGAATCCCATGGCTATCTCTCTTACAGTCACACCCCTCCTCCCCTGGTCATGAACCTAACCTGAAATATCTAGGTTCTTGCACCCAATTTCTCCAATTACCAAAACCCTAGATTTACGCACTCAGTCACCCACTCTTCTACCACTGACTCCATATACGATATTTGCAATCAGATCTGAAAATCGAGATTTGGCTTAACATCAAATATGTGATCACACCAACCTAGATGGTGAACAACTGATCTTCTTGCTGAATATTTATCAACTGAAGCTATGGGTCAATCCATTATTATGCAACTTGAATTCTGATATTTTTTTCCAATCAAATTAATTAAAAACCTTAACAATTGAAGTGCTTCCAGATCAAGTGTCCAAAAATTTTTTTTAAATAAGAATATCCTCTGTAGTTCAATTTGTATCCCAGAAATTCCAGAAGAGATTACTCAAAAATTGACATAATCCAATTTATTACACAAGCTTGCAAAATCTTTGATTAAATGTTTTAATTTTCTGTGCAAATAATGTGTCCAAATCATTTTGTGTCAATTGTGTACATTGTATTTTCTCCTTTTTATTTAGTATTTTTATTTATAATCCACCAGACTAAATCTTTCTCCCCGGTTTCAATTTTCTCTCCGATCACATTAAGCAATCTCTGAGATCAGGACAATTTCACCCCATCATACAGCTCTAAAAATAAAATTATCCCATAAAATAGGCTGGCAACAAGCATCTTCTGAGATGTTTTATTGTAAGCTCCTCCCCTACATTAATGGCCGGTAATGTCCAGTTATTGCCAATTGAGTCAATTACAATTCTAGTTGTAAACACTTACCTTGAAATACAACATTCCGATTGCGGCCAGGTGTGATCTGTGCAACACAGCAGGTTCCTGAGTCAGGTGGTCTGGGAGTGGATCAGGTTGTCAGAGGGGGGTGGGTTGGATAGTCAGTTGGTGGAGGGTCAGGTAGTCGGTGGATGGGGCAGGGGGTCGAGTGGTCGGTAGGTGTGTTGGGTGATCAGTGGTGGGGGGGAAAGATCAGGTGATATCAGGGTCTGATGGTCGGATGGTCGGGAGAGTGCAGTGGTTGTAGTTGGTGGGTTCAGTCGGGCAGTGTGTAGTTGAGGGGGGTGCATTTGGGGGCAGTGTAGCATAGTGTGTGAGAGGGTTTTATCGAGACATCCTGTGCAGGTTGGGGAGTGCGGGGGGTGGGGGGTGGGGGGGGGGGATCGTGGTGTCCCATGGGAGATTGGCAGGGCTAGGGGGCCATGGAATGAAGTTGGGGTGTGTCGTGGCAAGGGTGGTCCTGTGGGCCGTTAGGGTATCCCATGGGGGTTGGGGGAGGTCAGTGTTATAGTTAGAAGCTAGAAGTGATTTCAATTCTTTGAACTTTTTCTGAGTAACAATTGCGATAAGACAGTTGGAACCATCTGAAGTTTGCAATTTTAATCACATTTTCAGGTGGTTCCAGTTGCAGAGTAATTGTCCATCGGAAGTTTGAACTTCCTGAGAAATTGCTGTGCAATCCTAATTTTCGCTGTGGGACACATCTTTGCAGTACGGCACGGTAGCACAGTTTTTAGCACTGCTGCTTCACAGTGCCAGGGTCCCAGGTTCGATGCCCGGTCTGTGTAGTCTGCACTCTCGCCTTGTCTGTGTGGGTTTCCTCTGGGTCCTCTGGTTCCCTCCCACAAGTCCCGAAAGATGTACAGTTAGGTATTTGGATATTCTCCCTCAGTGTATCCGAACAGGTGCTGGAGTGTGGCGACTAGGGGCTTTTCACAGTAACTTAATTGCAGTGTTAATGAAAGCCTACTTGTGACAATAATAAAGATTATTATTATTATACCCCAGATACACTGCAGTGGAGCTCAGAAGTCACAGGCCATTGTTTATTGTATACTGCCAATCACCCGATCACAGGCAATCTGTCCATGACAGTATTGTCAGTGTTTGTTACTGGAAGCAAAATTCTATCTTCACACTGAAGACACTCACTCACATTGGAAGGCACTACTGTATCCCAATGCTAAATGGATAGATTCAAACCAGACCACGCATCTCAAATCCAGGCACCCATGAGGCGCTGTAGTCATCGCAATCTGTAACAAGGTAGCTTAGCATATTCCTCAAAGAGAGCACTGGAGAAAATCCATGCAGAAACCACATCCCCTTTTATGACAGTAGCTCCCGTAATCCAGTAAGTAAAGAATTTTAATGCCCCAAAGCTTCTTTGAAATGCCAGGGACTGAAAGTAAATGTGTTAGGGGGTAGGTCGATAATGGGTGAGGGGGTGGGATGGCCAGTGGATAAGATGGGTAAGGAGATAGGGTGGGTAAGGTAAGTGCATAAGTGGATAGGGCAGGTGAGGGGGTAGGGTGGCAGGCTTAGGATGGTGAGGTTGGGTCAGGTCAGGGGGAGTCAGGGGGTTAAGGGGTTAGTCAACTGGTGGGGCGGGATATTCTGATTCTGAGGTTAAATGTTGACGCTGTCGGAAACGCCATTGCGTTTCTCGATGGGGTCAACACGCACCCAGGATCAGTAATTCTGGCCCATACAGGGGGCCAGCAGGGCGCTGGAGCGGTTCACGCCACTCCAGCTGCTGATCCGGCCGTGGAATGGGCGGCGGTGGAAGCGCGCATGCGCAATGGGTCCGGCGCTAACCTGTGCATGCGCAGTCCCAGTGGCGCGCTTTCCGCGCATGTGCGGTGTCTCCCTTGTCCACGCCGGCCCCGACCCAACAAAGGAGGCCAGGAGACAGGGAAGCCGCACGCCTCCCCTCAGTGGGGCGTGATCGTGGGCCAGGCTACATTGGAGGTTCTCCCCCCCCACCCCCCCCCCTGGGTTCGGACCCCCCCCCCCCCCCTCACCCCCCACCCCCCCACAGGCTGCCGCCCGACCTTTCACCTTTCAACAGGTCAGAGCAGGTTAGAACGGCGCCGGGGGGGACTCATTTTTTTTAACGGTTGCTGGGCCCATCTGGGCCGGAGAATCGCGGGGGGGGGGGGGGGTGCGCACTGCACCGACCACGCCAGCCCTAATGGCGCCGATTCTCCGCTCTGTGGAGAATCCCGTCCCGGTGTCGGGGAAGCGTGGCGTGATTCGCGCCGGCCCCCTGGCAATTCTCCGAGCTGGCGCGGGGTCGGAGAATCCCGCCCGTGGTGACTAGTCATGTTGCATTGGGGGTGGGGGGAAGTCTGTGGTTGAGGAGGTACATTTGGGTGTGAGGTTGGGTCAGCTCGGGCCAGAGGGGAGTTGGTGGATCAGAGGGGGAGTGAGGGGGGTGGGTTCAGAAGTTGGGTATAGAGTCAGAAAACCAAGGGGACAGTCACAATGAAGGTTGGGGTGAGGGGGGGGGGGGGGGGGAGAGGGTTGTTGGGGGGGGGGGGGAGATAGGGGTCAGTGTGAACAACTGAGGGTCTGTTGAATAGCTACCCTGGAGTTTGATTAGGACTTTTCTATATAAAACTTCCTGGGTATTATCCAGGTAGGTAAGTAGGAGCCATTCAAAGTCTCTGACTAACTTAAAGTTGGACACTTTTTCAGAGGGTCCTGGGGCAGGGGAATTGGAAGTTCAAACGTACTGGCCAATTCCCACGGAGTCAATACGTGAGAACTTCCAAGGAGTCCTGTAATGTATTTTGCAGAGTTCGTCTGTGTGGTAAACACCACTAGTGATATATTGTATGTATTACGGCACTGCCTATATAGTACAGGTACTATGTTAAATCCCTGCCTCCTGGCTCCGCCCAGCAGGCGGCGTATAATAGTGTATGCTCTCCAGCGCTGCTTCCATTCTGGTTCCAGCTGCAGGAGGCACAACATCTTGTGCAATAAAGCCTCGATTGTTTCACCATTCTCGTCTCGTGGTAATTGACGGTACATCAGTCTGGTTTCCAAATATCCAGAGACCAGGAGCAGCACGGTAGCACAGTGGTTAGCACAAATGCTTCACAGCTCCAGCGGTCCCAGGTTCGAATCCCGGCTTGGGTCACTGTCTGTGTGGAGTCTGCACGTTCTCCCCGTGTGTGCGTGGGTTTCCTCCGGGTGCTCCGGTTTCCTCCCACAGTCCAAAGATGTGCAGGTTAGGTGAATTGGCCAGGCTAAATTGCCCTCAGGGTCCAAATTGCCCTTAGTGTTAGGTGGGGTTACTGGGTTTGGGGATAGGGTGGAGGTATGGGCTTGGGTAGGGTGCTCTTTCCAAGAGCCGGTGCAGACTCGATGGGCCGAATGGCCTCCTTCTGCACTGTAAATTCTATGAAATAAAGGAGATCAGGGCAACAGCCTTTTTCTCTGTCTCACAGGTAACTGGGATAAAAAGTTCACTAACAAATTCAGGTTATGCAATGATACATAGATGTTTTGCTTGTTTTCAAAATTCAACTCATTTGTTTCTCTTTTACACAATGTCTCTTCTTGATATTCTAGTTAAATTGAAAAATCACCTTTTTTGGAACCATTAGCCCAATACCACACCTGACCTTGCCAAGGCCGTTCAACTTGTTTTTCTTACATATTAAAATGGATGCTACTGGGCGTCAGGTGAGAAGTTAACCAGCAGAGGGTGCTCAACATTGGACCCACAGCTCAATCACCCTCCAGTTCTATCACCCTCCAGTTCTTGCATTCCATAAACCCCTGCATTTTGGCACTGTTTCATCCAGTGGGACACAAATTGTACAAGAAGAAATATTTCCATGATAACCAACATAAACCCTTAAGACTAGGCCCAACTTTAAGGAATACTATGGGCTGAATATTTTGGGTGGTGGGGGTTTCTCTTCTTGCCATCCAACGAGTCGGCAGGGAACACACGCCGCAGCCATTTCATGTTCGAATGAGCATCAGTTGGCCTCTGGCAAAATTTCTGCCCCTCACTCTGGAGGAGGTCTCACCTTAGAGAGCTGCCGGCCAATCTAATTGACAGGAGCTGCAGTTGTCAAAAGAGGAAGTGCTTCAACATGTCAGAGCATAAGTCCTGGGACAAGATGGCACGGTATATTTTTGAGGTTCCAGGGCAGGGAGAGTAGAGAAGGCCAGGGTGGGGGGGGGGGGGGGGGGGGGTTGTTGAAAGTAGGCAATTGCGGGGGAGGGGCCAGAGGGGGAGAAAGTGGAGGGGAGGCAGATAAAGTAAGGGAACTTCTAATGGAAATGGTCCCCCCAACCCTCCTGCCTGAGGCCAAAGCCCGTTCATTTTCACATTTTCCCCCATACCAGGTAAGTCCTCCTGCCAGCCTTAAAATTGAGGCTGGGCAGGAGACAACCCTAATTGACCATTTAGGGGCCTGGTCAGGTGGGGCAAGGGCAGGCAGCACACCCAAGGACTTGCCTACCCCAACATAAAATCGCAGCGAGGTTGGGGCAGGTAGGAACCCAGAGAGATTTCCGTTCATTCAAATTCACGCTCCTGCTCCCCTCCCGCCTTAAAACCTGCCGGCAAGGTGGTGGCGGCACGCTTGTGCAGTGGTTAGCACTGCTGCCTCACGGCGCCGAGGACTCGGGTTCGATCCCGGCCCCTGGTCTCTGTCTGTGTGGAATTTGCACATTCTCCCCATGTCTTTGTGGGTCTCAACCCCACAACCCAAAAAGATTTGTAGGTTAGATGGATTGTCCATGCTAAATTGGCCCTTAATTGGAAAAGAATAATTGGGTACAGGTATCTTTCTGATACCACCACAGGGTTCAAAGCAAAATACTGATCAATAACTCGTTACACCAGTTAGTAAGTTTGAAATCAATACACATTTATTTACACAAACAGTCAATTATTACTCATGCATAAACTCTACTCGCTAAACTGCAACTACTACTAAAAGCCTATACTTAGCTTCAAATGGCCCACTCAGTCAGAGGAACAATGGCCGTTGTCTGGTTCTGATACTGCTGGCTTCAAACTGGTATAGAATAGTAGCTAGGAACGTCTATCTCGTAGCGTGCGTTGACCTTAGACTTACTTGGTTGGTGCTTGGCGGGAGTCTCGTCGCTTAGAGCCAAAGGCCAAGGTGAAGGTGAAGAAGAAGAATAAGCGAGCGAACTGACCTTGGGGACTCTGCTTTATACCCCAAGGGGTTTAGCGCCCTTCTTGGCGGACCCTGGACTTGGTCCCAATTAATTGGACCATGTCCCAATCGTTCGTATTGATTTTCTCCAATACCGGAGTTGTTCCCTGATCGTTGGGCGGGCCCTATGTAACCGTTGGCCTGCCTTTGTTTTAGCTTCCACTGGCGCCGGGGAGTCTGTCCTGGTCTCGATTGTTTCAATGGTTCCTTTTTGTCCCCGGGGATAGCTCATTAATATGCTAATGGCTATTGGTTTCAGTTCTGTCTGGGTTCTGCAAGTCTTAATACACAGGAAGCCTTGCACCTGCTTGTTTTCTCTAGTGCTGTCCATTTTTCCCTGCACTCTTTGCGAGTGTCCATTTTGGAATCGGGACGTGGCCCCCCAGGTGGCTACACATATAGAGTCCCAGTTGTGTACCAAAAAACAAGTTTACATATGGGGTGAGATTCTCCCAAACCGGGAGAAATCGTGAGGCTGGCGTCAAAAATGGGCGGGTTTGACGCCAGCCTCCGCCCCCCCCGACCGGGAACCGATTCTGGTCCCTGGTCGGGGCTAGCATGCCATGGCCGTGAACTCCGGCATCGCGGGCTTAACGAATTTCGTTAAGCCCGCTTGCCAGAGTTTGCGATGGCTGACGCGTCACACGACGTCAGCTGCGCATGCGCGGATTGGAAGACTCCAACCCGCGCATGCGCGGATGACATCATCGCGCATTTGCGCGAAACCCGCGCATGCGCGGGCCGGGATGCCCCTCAGCCGCCCCGCGAATGGATACAGCGGGGCGGCGGAAGGACAAAGAGTGCGCGGGGTAAGTACCCGCTGCCCGCGATCGGTGGGCACCGATCGCGGGCCCATGGCACCCTTGGCACGGCCGTGGTACTGCCGTGCCAATCGGTGCCATGGTTCCCAAGATCCGAACTTTACGGCCGTTTTTACGAACGGTCAGACCAGGTGTGTTTGACGTTCCTAAAAACGGTCGTAAAGGGCTTGGACTTCGGCCCATCGGCCAGCTGAGAATCACTGCTCGCCGTAAAAAAACGGCGGGCAGTGATTCGTGTCGGGAGGCGGGCGTGGGGGGGGGGAATAGCGGGAGGGCGTCAGACTAGCGTGGCCGTAAAAATTTATGACCCCCGCTATTCTCCGCACCGTTGTGAGTGCGGAGAATCGCCCCCATGTTGTTTTCCAAACATTTGTTAGATAGGAAATCACAGAAATAACCAGAGAAGTGGGATATGGTAATACTTAATATTCTTGATTTTTCACTCAGATAAATAAGTAGACATTTTCACAAAAAAAATCTTAGTCCAAGTTTATCTGAACAATGAAGTGTATTACATGAATCATCTTTTATCTTTCAAAATTTGTTTAGTTTCATAGGTCTGGAATTCACCAAACATTCAACCGTTATTTCTTGTCAGCATAGCAACGGAAGCAAGGTTGTAGCAGGCGTGGCAAGGTGTGGCAGTAGGGGCCACAAGTGAAAGCTGGGTGAGTCATCAAGTCCAACTGCAGGTAAAAAACGCCCTTGTGGGTGGGTGTGGTTGCTTGCCATGCACCGGTGCTACCTGTAGAGCTCATTGTACATACACCGTCTGAAAAGAGAAAAAGTAATTTGTAAATCTGCAACCTGCAATATAATTTGTCTAGTTGGTCCTGCTTTCACTTTCTTTTAAGTTATGTAAGTGCAGATGTGCATGTGTATATGATTGTATGTAAAACAACATTGTGTGAATTATTCTACTCCTGGTTTCCTCATGTACATGCCATTTGTCACTGACAAGGGGACGTCCAGTAGCGTAATGTAGGAGGAAGACTCGCACAAGGTGACTCCCGTTAGAGTACTGCTCTATTTACCCCTTTCAGTATTAGGGAGTATTTTGTCTTGAAAACGCACATAATTAATGGAATAAGGATCCTGCATGATTGAAATGCTCAGAAAAGGCAGGGGAAAGAAGGTGGATGGCAGATGTTCGTTGACTGAGTCGGAGGCCTCTCAGAGCTCGTCAGCGGATAAAATGGAGGAGGCAACCTCTGCGGCTCTGGCCACTCAACTAACGGCCAAGGTGTTTTCTAGTACCTTGGTGAAGGAGTTTGATAAACACTGGCAGATTGTGTCAGAGGACGTCTGGAAACCAATGGAAGAGGACTTGGCCTCCAACCGAGAGGCTCTGGAGAAGACCAATGAAACTGTGTAAGCCCATCAAGCCACGATAAAAGACATAGATTTTGAGCCACAGTGATTGGATTGCATCACTGCAAGCGGCGATGTCTTTGGTGGCTGAAGTGAACAAGTCATTGAAGGCCAAGGTGAATGATTGCGAGAATCGGTCCAGGAGGCAAAACATTCAAATTGTGGGGCTGCCAGAGGGGATGGAAGGCTCAGCCACACTGCGTACTTTTAGAGATGTTCGGTTGGATAGTGGGGAAGGGTGGACTCACATCCCCTCCTGAGATGGACTGGGCCCACGGTACACTCAGAGGCATCGTCCTGAGGATCCACCACATTCACTAATAGTGAAATTCCATAGCTTCAAAGAGAAAGAGCGAGTTCTGAGATGGGGGTAGGAGCATCGGGAATTTAAATGGGAGGGCCACACCATCAGGTTCTAACAAGACATGGGAGTGGAGCTGGCGAAGTAGAAGGCTGTGTTGAACAGAACCAAGGCCGCCCTGCATTAAAGTGGAGTCCGGTTCGAAGTGATTTACCCGGCTCGGCTCAGAGTGACATTTGATGGAAAGGACTATTTATCTGATGCTCCAGGAGAGGCAGACTCCTTTTTGAAGAAACACGGGCTGGGTGCAGTGTGATTGAACGTTTGGGTGTTGGGGGCGAGCATGTTGAATTGTTACATTGTTGGGGTTCCGTGTTTATTCTTGCATTTTCCTGTTCTTGTTGGGGTTAAATTTTGACAGTTCGACTTCAGATTTGGAATTTAGTTCTATGTGGGTTCTGTTTTGTTTGTTATAATAATATATAGCTACTTTTCGGAGTGTAATGGTTCATGGGATTTTCGTATTTTGTGGTTAGTAACCATTTTTCTTTCCTCCAACTGGGAGCCTAACTGCTAACCTAAGAGTTAGGTAACAGGAGCAGTTGGCTGCAACCCATTATAGTAGTTTTTTAGATAATGAGCTTAGAGTTAGAATGTTAGTAGATTTTAGTTGTTTGTCTTTGCCTTGCCTCCATTGTATGTGTGTTTGGCTGTGGTAATATTCAAGGACGATGGCGTGGGGGAGGGGTCGTGGAGGTAGTTTGCTGAGGTGCCTGCAGATTTTTCTTTGTTCAGTCTTTTGATTTGGTTCAGTGGCCACCTTGGGTGGGCCTGTTTGTTGGACCTTTTACGTACCTTTTGGGCCCCCAATTCGGTTGGTCATGGAACCTAGGGTTGAATGGCCCAGTAAAAAGGTCGAGAGTAGTTGCTCACCATAAGAGTTTAAACTCCAGTGTGGTGTTTTGCAAGAGACTAGTTATGGGTCAGAGACTAGACAAGGCTGTGGAAGGGTTGGTTATGACATTGCTTTAATTCGAGTTTCAATGGTAAGGCCAGGGGTGCGGCAATATTAATAAGTACATGGGTTCCGTTTTCTGCCTCTAAGATCTTGCCGACCCCAATGGCAAACATGTCATTGACTGTGGTTGTCTGGTGGGCACCCCGGCGGTTATGGTTAATATTTACACTTATTTTGGGTGGAGACCTAAACTGTGTGCTGGACCCTAGTCTGGATCATTCTTGGCCCAAACCTCTTACTCCACCAGGGGTGGCCAGAGCTCTGTTGTCTTTCATGGAGCAAATGTGGGTGAGGTGGGAGGGGAGGTGTTATGGACACCTTGTCAGCTCTCAACAATGGCTAAGGTACTGAACCAGACATGTAACGATTTTTAAGTTTTAAGACTGTACAGAAAGGTCTATTTGTTCCACCCTGGTTTCCTGGTTTCCACCCTGCCTCAGGTTAATGCAGCTTTTGAATCGTTCTATTGGGATCTTTATAGATCGAGGCATCCGGCAGAGGGATCGATCAAGACTGGCCTTTTGGACAGCTTATCCATCCCAGCGGTGGAAGTGGAGAGGAGCGATGAGTTACAATCCTTGTTGAACCCAGAGGAAATTATAAAATGCATCGGTTTGATGTAGACTTGCAAAGCCCCTGGCTGGGATGGCTTTCCCATTGAATTCTATAAGAAGTTCTCGGAGCAGTTGGTGCTTTAATACTGGACATGTTTAATGATTCCTTATCCAGGGGTTTGTTGCCATCAACACTCACACAGGCTTCTATCTCCTTGATTGTCAAGAAGTACAAAGACCCAACGTAATGTGTGTTGTATCGTCCTATCTCACTCTTGAACACTGATGTCATGTTACTTTCCAAGGTGTTGGCGCTGCGGCTGGAGCCCTACCTTCCAGAGGTAATCTCGGAAGATCAGACTGGCTACGTTAAGGGTTGACAGTTGTTGGCCAATATACGTCACCTGCAAAACGTTGTCCTTTTCCTCTCCTCGGTGCCTGAACCAGAGGTGATGTTTCCCTGGATGCCAAAAAAGCATTTGATAAAGTGGAGTGGATGTATCTGATTGAGATTCTTGGGAGGTTCGGATTTGGCCACAAGTTTATTTCCTGGATTCGACAACTGTATAGGGTACCACTGCTAGTGTTCGTATGAATGCCCTGAACTCTGTTTACTTTCAGGTGAATAGGGGTACGAGACAAGGGTGTCCACTGTCTCCACTCTTGTTTGCTTTGGCAATACAACCGCTTACTATAGCGCTAAGGTCCTCTATTAAATGGAGTGGGGTAACTCAGCGAGGGGTGGAGCATTGGGTGTCCCTTTACGCAAATGACCTACTTCTCTATATTACGTATGCAGTGCCCTCCATGACAAGATTATGAAGCTACCTAGTATTTTTGGCTTCTTCTCTGGTTACAAATTGAACTTGGACAGAGTGAATATTTCTTGGTCAACCCCCCAGGGAGGAGAGCCCAGCTGGCGATGTTACCCTTTCGCCTTGCCAAGACTAACTTTCGTTATCTGGGGGCCCGGGTGGCCCACAGTTGGGCCTCGCTTCATAAAGTAAATGACACTAATCTGGTTGACGGTCTCAAGTCAGACTTGCAGAGATGGGATAACCTCCCCCTATCCTTGCCGGGTAGGGTTCAGGCTACTAAAATGAATATGCTCCCGAGATTTCTATTTATTTTTCAATGGGTGAGATTCTTCACCTCCCACCGCCGGTAGCGGAGATCCTGATGAGACAGAGAATCCCGCATTAGTGTAGAAAACAGCACCGATCAGGTTCTGATGCTCCAGGCCCCCCCCCCCCCCCCCCCGCTTGCGGCGGGACCCTGGTTTGCACCCCATGGCAGCGGACCGGGCATAATAGTCTCCCTATTCTCTGGGCCCGCATGATTCTCCGGTCCTCTGGGTCAGGAATCACGTGGGCGAGGATTATAACAAATGTGGACAAATTATGGACAATTGTGGCCCTGACATAGTGGACCTCATGGTGGGCAAGGGGGGAACTCCTTCAGGGAGTTGCCCCCAAAGTCCATCCAAGGGCCACACTCCTCTCCCCCCAGTGTAAGACTATCAACCATTTCAAAGTGAGTTAAGCGCTGTCTATGTCCAGCTGACAACTTCAAAAGCACTCAAGTGTGAAGGAGGGTGATTGGAAAGCACTCTCTTTGAGGTGGTTGATATTTATAAACATTGTGGTCAGAGCACTTTAGAGTTACTCAACCATGAAGGAAAATGAATGAGGCAAGGCTGACAGCAGTGCATGCGTGGAAGCTGCCAATCACAGCTAGTAAGGGAAATTAATGAATGGCTTGCAGTTCAAGCATTTGAGGAGTTTAAACACAGCTGCCTGCTTCTCTTTCCAGGAATTGACATGTGGCACTTCTTGTGTCTGACCAGCAGGTGTTTGCCCAGGTGAGTGTTACAACAGTAATTTTGTTTACCACCTCTGTCTGGACTGCTCTCTATCTTCCAGACAATGGTTTCTTTACTTGGGGGGACTTCCTGGCAGGGGTCTCTTTTCTGTGTTGTCTGTGGGGTGTCTCTTTATTTAGGAAGTCTCTGGGGAATCTATTTATTTAGGGGTCTCTGGGAGGTTTCTGTATGCAAGGGTGTCTGGGGGAGGCCCTGGGTGAGCCTCTTTATGTAGGGAGTCTCTGGGGTTCTCTTGATTTGGCGGTCTCTGGGAAATCTCTTTATTTAGGGGGTCTCTGAGGGGCCTCTTTATGTAGTGGGCCTCTGGAGGGGGTCACCTTTGTGGTGAGTGTGATTCACACTATATATAGTTGCCAATATCACTTCATGTATATATGTTCGTTATCTACCCGTTGTAAGATCAATGCTGTATATAGTTGACAATATAACTCCGTGTATATATGTTCACTATCCACCATTGTAAGTGCAGTTGCACTATCCGACCACCAGGGGGAGTCGCTCTGGGAGTACGGGAGAGTTTGTACTGGGCTCCTCCCTTGGCTCCGCCCAGGACTCCTCCCCCTGGGACCGATGTATAAAGATCAGTGCCTTAGAGCCAGCCTGCAGTTCATCTGAAGTTCAGCGACGAATAGGCTGGCTCTGTTGTAAGTGTATTAAAGCCTCTGTTCAGATCCAACTACACGTGTTCGCTGAATTGATGGTTCCATCAACCTTATTTAGTTGGGTTCCAGAGGGTCTCTTCATTTCGGGAGTCTCTGATTGATTGATTGATATTTATTGTCACGTGTACCGAAGTATAGTGAAAAGTATTTTTCTGCAGCCAAGGGAACGTACACAGTACGTATATAGTAAACAAAAGAATAATCGATTGAGTACATTGACAGTGGTGCATCAACAAATAGTGATTGGTTACAGTGCAGAACAAAGCCAAACAAGAACAGCATAGGGCCTTGTGAATAGTGTTCTTACAGAGAACAGATCAGTCCAAGGGAGAGTGGTTGAGGAGTCTAGTAACTGTGGGGAAGAAGCTGTTCCTATGTCTGGATGTGCAGGTCTTCAGACTTCTGTATCTTCTACCTGATGGAAGGGTCTGGCAGAGGGCAAAGCCTGGGGGTGAGGCAGCAGCAGGTGTATACAGAATCAATGGGACGAAGGCAAGCTTGTGTGATGCGTTGGGCTGAGTTCACCACACTGTAGTTTCTTGCGATCTTGGGCCGAGCAGTTGCCATACCAAGCTGTAATGCAGCCGGATAGGATGCTCTCTATCGCACATTGTGAGAGTCGATGCAGACATACAGAATTTCTTTAGCTTCCGTAGGAAGTAGAGACATTGTTGGGCTCTGGGGGGTCTCCTTATTTAGAGGGCTCTGTGTGTGGGGGGGGGGGGGGGGGGGGGGGGGGATCGGTCACCCCATACTTGGGGATAGGGGTGAACATAGATAATCCAGGGGTGGGGGACTGAATTGCAATGTGGGGGGAGGGGGTTGGAGGTATGTGGTCAGCCATGGGACCTTGCTCTTTGGCCGCTTTCTTAAAATGGCAGTTGGATAATGGGTTTCCCTTGGAAATGCCTCACAATCCTTACCATGCATCAATTTATATGGTGAGGGGTTGGGAATCGCTTCCTGATCTGCACTCGCAGCCAAAACACAAACCAGTTGCAATTCAGCCCCGGCGGGAGAACATAGTCCCCCAAACAGAGAATCTCGCCAAGTGTCTCCCCATTGTCTCCCCAAGACCATTTTTGTTAAAGTCAACAAATTAATATCCTCCTTTATTTAGGTGGGTAAGACTCCAAGAATCCATGGGGCTTTGCTCCAAAGAGACAGACAGTCGGAGGCTTTGCTCGACCCAATTTATTGTTGCACTGTTGGGCAGCCAATAATCAGAAAATATTGTTGTTGTTTAGCGATCTTGGTTCCATGTGGGGACAAATGGAGGCGAACTCCTGCATTGTTTCTAGTCTTCATGCAATAATTACTGCATTGTTGCCTTTCTCTCCGGTAAGATTATCCCTGAATCCGTTGGTGGTCTCCAACCTGAGAATCTGGAAGCAGTTCATGCAGCATTTTAAGCTCTGTTCCCTTGTTCCCTATCTTCGCAGTAGCATTGTGGATAGCACAATCGCTTCACAGCTCCAGGGTCCCAAGTTCGATTCCGGCTTGGGTCACTGTCTGTGCGGCGTCTGCACATCCTCCCCGTGTGTGCGTGGGTTTCCTCCGGGTGCTCCGGTTTCCTCCCACAGTCCAAAGATGTGCAGGTTAGGTGGATTGGCCATGCTAAATTGCCCTTAGTGTCCAAAATTGCCCTTAGTGTTGGGTGGGGTTACTGGGTTATGGGGATAGGGTGGAGTTGTTGACCTTGGGTAGGGTGCTCTTTCCAAGAGCTGGTGCAGACTCGATGGGCCGAATGGCCTCCTTCTGCACTGTAAATTCTATGATTCTATGATTCGCGAGCGCCGATCTGCAAAAACCACCTTTTTCTGCCAGCAGGGTTGGTCTTGACGTTAAAGTAATGGGAGGGAAGGGTCTGGAGAGGTTTGGAGACCTGTTTGTTGGGGGGAGGTTTGCTAGTTTGAAGGAGTTGGCGGAGAAATTACAACTGCCTGGCTCCAGTCTTTTCATGTATTTTCTGATTTGCGTTTTCCTCGCAAGGCTTTCCCTCCTTTCCTTGATACTACCCACTTCCCTGTTGAGGAGGATTTTGTCTTTGCCCGGGTTTGATGAGGGGACTATTTTGGGCATATGTGGCCAGATCCTCTCAGTGGAGTCAGCTCTGTTGATTAAGGTGAGGTTGAAATGGGAGGGTGAAAGCGCGGGCTTTCCTCTGGTTTCCCGCGCTGCGGGGCTGGGGGGCGGAGACGATGATGGGGGGAGGCGGGGCCTTAACTGGTTCTTCCCCGCGCTGGAGCGGTGCCTGGAGGAGGGATAGATTGGGGGATGATCCCACTTTGGGAGGGGTCGGGTTATTGGCGGGAGTTTCCGGGGTCAGCAGAAGTTAGCTGGAGGACGGTTCGCGGCTGGGAGGGTTCCTAGCCTGGGGGGGAAAAGGGGAATACTGGGTTGCTGCTGGTAGGGTCAGGAAGGAGCTGGTGGGGGCTGGGGGGACAGAGGTGAGGTGTTGTCGCTGTGGGGACTGGGTCGGGCAGGGGGTGCTGGCCTGGGGCGGGCAGTCGACGGGGGAGGGGGGCGGGACGCCCTCTGATCCGGTTGGTCACCTGGAATGCGAGAGGATTGAATGGACCGGTGAAGCGGTCGAGGGTACTTGCTCATCTGAAGGGGCTAAAGGCAGATGTAGCAATGCTTCAGGAGACCCACCTGAAGGTGGTGGACCAGGTCCGCCTGTGGAAGGGATGGGTGGGGCAGGTTTTCCACTCTGGGTTGGATGTGAAGAACCGGGGAGTGGCGATTCTGGTGGGGAAAAATGTGTTGTTTGAGGCATCGGAGGTGGTGGCGGATAAGGGGGGTAGGTATGTTATGGTTAGGGGCAGGCTACAAGGAGAGAAGGTGGTACTTGCTAGTGTGTATGCCCCAAATTGGGACGATGCGGGCTTTATGAGGCGTATGTTGGGACGGATCCCGGATCTGGAGGCGGGAGGTCTGATCATGGGGGGGGTCTTCAATACGGTGTTGGATCCTTCACTGGATCGGTCCAGCTCCAGCACGGGTAGGAGGCCGGCGGCGGCCAAGGTGCTGAGGGGGTTTATGGACCAGATGGGTGGGGTGGATCCATGGAGGTTTGTGAGGCCGAGGGCACGCGAGTACTCTTTCTTCTCCCATGTACATAGGGTCTACTCTCGGATAGTCTTCTTCGTGGTGAGTAGGGTACTGATTCCGAGAGTGGAGGAGGCCGAGTATTCGGCCATTGCAATCTCCGACCACGCTCCGCATTGGATAGAGTTGGAGATGGGGGAGGTGCGGGACCAGCGCCCGTTGTGGTGGTTGGATGTGTGGTTGTTGGCGGAGGAGGAGGTGTGTAGGAGGGTCCGGGCAAGTATTGAGGGGTACCTCGAGGTGAATGATACGGGGGAGGTTCAGGTGGGGATGGTCTGGGAAGCCCTGAAGGCAGTGATTCGTGGGGAGCTGATATCCATCCGGGCACACAGGGAGAGGAGCGAGAGGAGTGAGAGGGATAGACTGGTGGGAAAGATGCTGGAGGTAGACAGGAGGTATGCAGAGGCACCAGAGGAGGGACTGTTGGGGGAGAGGCGCAGCCTGCAGGCTAAATTTGATTTGCTGACCACTAGAAAGGCGGAGGCACAGTGGAGGAAGACACAAGGGGCAGTGTACGAACATGGTGAAAAGGCGAGTAGGATGCTGGCTCATCAGCTCTGCAAGCGGGATGCGGCTAAGGAAATTGCTGGAGTGAGAGATAAGAGTGGGAATGTGGTGCGGAAGGGGGTAGAGGTGAATGAGGTCTTCAAGGACTTTTACGGGGAACTGTACCGGTCGGAGCCAACGGGGGAGAGGAGGGGAATGGAGAGGTTCCTCGACGGGCTTTCTTTCCCGAAGGTGCAGGAGGAGAAGGTGGAGGGGTTGGGTGCGCCGATTGAGCTGGAGGAGCTAGTTAAGGGGATCGGGCAGATGCAGTCAGGGAAGGCACCGGGGCCGGATGGGTTCCCTGTGGAATTTTATAAAAAGTCTGTGGACCTAGTGGTCCCCTTGCTGGTGCGGACACTCAATGAAGCATGGGAAGGGGGGACTTTGCCCCCGACGATATCGCGGGCGCTGATCTCGTTAATTTTAAAGAGGGACAAGGACCCCCAGCAGTGTGGTTCATACAGGCCCATATCTCTCCTCAACATGGATGCTAAGGTGCTGGCAAAAATCCTGGCCACCAGGATAGAGGACTGTGTGCCAGGGGTTGTGCACGAGGACCAGACAGGTTTTGTGAAGGGAAGGCAGCTGAACACGAATGTGCGGAGATTGTTGAATGTCATCATGATGCCGGCGATTGAGGGGGAGGCAGAGATAGTGGTGGCGCTGGATGCGGAGAAGGCCTTCGAAAGAGTGGAGTGGGGTACCTATGGGAGGTGTTGGGGAGGTTTGGATTTGGTGAAGGGTTCATTAGATGGGTAAGGCTGCTATGTGAGGCCCCGATGGCGTGCGTGGCCACGAATGGGAGGAGGCCGGAGTACGTCCGGCTTTACCGAGGGACCAGGCAGGGTTGCCCCCTGTCCCCCTTGTTGTTTGCACTGGCAATCGAGCCGCTGGCGATGGCGTTGAGGGATTCAGAGAGGTGGAGAGGTTTGGTGCGAGGTGAGGAGGAACATAGGGTGTCGTTGTATGCCGATGACCTGTTACTGTATGTGGCGGACCCGGTGGGAGGGATGCCGGGGGTGATGGAGCTGCTAGCTGAGTTTGGGACCTTTTCAGGTTATAAATTAAATTTAGGCAAGAGTGAGGTGTTTGTGGTGCACCCTGGAGACCAGGAGGAAGGAATTGGTAGGCTCCCGCTTAGGCGGGCAGGGGAGAGCTTTAGGTACCTGGGGGTGCAGGTGGCCAGGGACTGGGGGACTCTTCACAAACATAATTTCACCAGACTTGTAGATCAGATGGAGGAGGAGTTCAAGAGGTGGGACATGCTGCCATTGTCGTTGGCGGGGAGGGTACAGTCCGTCAAAATGACGGTGCTTCCAAGGTTCTTGTTCCTCTTTTAGTGCCTGCCCATCTTTATCCCCAGGGCCTTCTTTAGGAGAGTGACTAGCAGTATTTTGAGCTTTGTGTGGGCACATGGGACTCCGAGAGTGAAGAGGGTGTTCCTGGAGCGAGGGAGGTATAGAGGCGGGCTGGCGCTGCCCAACCTTCTGGGGTACTATTGGGCGGCCAATGTGTCAATGGTGCGTAAATGGGTGATGGAGGGGGGAGGGGCGGTGTGGAAAAGAATGGAGATGGCGTCATGTAGAGGTACGAGCCTGGGTGCCATGGTAACGGTGCCGTTGCCGCTCTCCCCTAAGAGATTTACCATGAGCCCAGTGGTGGCGGCGACCCTAAGAATCTGGGGACAGTGGAGACGGCATCGGGGGGAAACAGGGGGCTCGATGGAGGCTCCATTGGGTGGCAATCATCGGTTCATCCCAGGGAACAGGGATGGGGGATTTAGGGGGTGGCAAAGGGCGGGCATCAGTAAATTGAGGGACCTGTTTATTGGCGGGAGGTTTGCGGGCCTGGGGGAACTGGAAGATAAATTTGGGCTTCCCCAAGGGACCATGTTCAGATACTTGCAGGTAAAGGCATTTGCTAGGCGACAGGTAGAGGGATTCCCTTTGCTGCCCTCGCGGGGGACGATGGACAGAGTGCTTTTGGGGGTGTGGGTCGGAGAGGGGAATGTGTCTGACATCTATAAGGTAATGCAGGAGGTGGAGGAGTCGTCAGTGGAGGAGCTGAAGGCTAAATGGGAGGAGGAACTCGGGGAGCAGATAGAGGACGGGACTTGGGCGGATGCCTTGGAGAGAGTCAACTCTTCCTCCTCATGTGCGAGGCTTAGTCTCATCCAATTTAAGGTGCTGCACTGGGCCCACATGTCCGGGACTAGGATGAGTAGGTTCTTTGGGGGTGAGGACAGGTGCACCAGATGTTCGGGGAGTCCAGCGAACCACGCCCATATGTTCTGGGCATGCCCAGCACTGGAAGAATTCTGGAAGAAGGGTGGCGGGGATGGTGTCGAGGGTGATTGGATCCAGGGTCAAACCAGGGTGGGGACTCGGGATTTTTGAGTTGCGGTAGAGCCGGGAGTGCAGGAGGAGAAAGAGGCCGGTGTCCTGGCCTTTGCGTCCCTAGTAGCCCGACGAAGGATCCTGCTACAGTGGAAGGATGCGAGGCCCCCAAGTGTGGAGACCTGGATCAGTGACATGGCGGGATTTATAAAATTGTAAAGGGTCAAATTTGCCCTGAGAGGATCAATACAAGGGTTCTATAAATGATGGCAGCCTTTTCTGGACTTCCTGGCTCAAAGATAGGTATCTTGGTCAATAGCAGCAGCAACGGGGGGGTGGGTGGGGGGGGGGGGGGGGGGGGGGGTGGGGGGGTGGGGGGAAGGGCGGGGGGGGGGGGGGTGGGGGGGGTGGGGGGAAGACTAAGTGAGGATGATCGGATTCTTTCCTGGGGTGGAGGTTAAGCATGAGCGTTGCTCTCGGGAGTCGGCTAACTACGCACATATGTTCTGGTCATCTCCCAAGTTGGCAAGCTTCTGGGCCTCTTCCTTTAACACGGAGACACTCAATGCAGATTTAGATTTGTGTTCACTGGTGGCCATATTTGGGGAGTCAGACTTCTGTTGGGGGTGAAGACGAATGTTCTCGCCTTCACTTTACTGATTGCCTGGAGACGAGTTCTGCTTGTGTGGAGGTCTCCTTCTCCGCCTAGTGCCTCAGCTTGGTTGGGTGACCTTGTGTCTTTACTACATTTGGAGGCTGTTAAGTACACAATTGGAGGTTGATAGAAGGGTTCTACCTAAGATGGCAGCCATTCATTTCCTTTTTTAAGGAGCAAGTCACCGTCAGCTGTTAGGGGGTCTTAGTTGAGGTTTTTTTGGGTTAAAGTTAATCTGTGTATTTGTTTGTTTGTCTCTTTCTTCTGTTGTGTATTTTTGGCTAATTGTCTTGGATGGTTTTGTTTAATATGAACATTTTTAATGAAGTTTTTTTAAACTTGTGACTGACAAGATAGGAAAGCAGTCTTTGTCACTTTGATCTGATTGTCAGAGGTTATGCAGGCCGCGCATTGATTCTCACAAACACTTGTTCTCCTCCTGCCACCCAAACTGCCGTCAATGCTTCCTCAATGCAACAGACTGAGGTCAAGATACCAATAATACAAACACAAGACACCAATAATTACAAACACAAGGTGACGTCCCACCACGTCCACCAATGCTCCAGTCTTATTAGCCATCAAATACACTTAAAAAAATGTTTTCCTTAAATTTTCCAATTAAGGAGCAATTTAGCGTGGCCAATCCACCTACCCTGCATATCTTTGTGTTGTGGGGACGAGACTCACACAGACATAGGGTGAATGTGCAAACTCCATGCGGACAGTGTCCCGGGGCCAGGGTCACACCTGGGTCCTTGGCGCCATGAGGCAGCAGTGCTAACCACTGCATCACCGTGCTGCCCGCTAATACACTTTGACGTTTTCTTGCTAAACTGGGTCTAAAGCCAGTATTTTAGTCCCTTAAGTAACTTATACATGTTGTCAAACAATAAATAATAGTTTATTTATCAATATTAATTCACCTTACAACATTCTCTGTGCAAATAGGTTCAACTCTGATACGTACATTGATGAAATTCAACCCTTTCCCCCCATCATCTGTTTCAGCAGCCTCTGTTGTTAAACTGCTTCTCAGACATCCAGAGCTGTAAGATTCAACAAATATTGACAATCGGGAAGCAACTGCCTTTGGCCCTTCATTATGCTGTAACCTTATGACTGACTTTACCCCGTCCCCACCCACTAACACAGGCTGTACGAGATGGTTCATGATCTTGGTGACCTATTTGATCCCAAGCTGAACTTGTGTCTTATCCATCCCAATGACTGCCTACTCGGACTTTGTACGTCACCCACAACCACTCTGAAACACACATCACCCTCCAGACTTAACTATTTTGGTTGTCTCCAGGACAGGTTCTCATTTTCCACCCTCCAGAATCTACAGCTCAATCTGCTACATGTGTCCTATCCTGCTCAATGTCCTGCTAAAGTATTATCCATACTATTGTTGCCTTAACTGGATTCCTGTCCCCCAACCGCTCTCTGACTGGATCTTCTACCTCCTCAGATCACTCTTCTTCTTTATGTCATTTCTTAAAACACATCTTCTGGATCAAGATTTAGTCACGCCTAAAATATTTATTTTTTGATTCTTGTTTATGTGCACCGAGGGAGATGTTTTCCACATTCATTGTAAGCTTTTGTTGTTGTAAACGGTCTTTAAAACTAATTTGCAGCTCGTGTTTTCTTATTTGCTTTATTCCAGCAAAGCTTTCTATTTGTATAGATACAGCAACAAAAAAGATTTGATCTGTGCCAATAGAGGGTCTGTCACTGAAATTCTTACAAAATGTTGTTCAATGATGTGGTAGGCAAAATATATTTTTGGACTGATGATAGCATCCTGTTAGTAGAAAATACTACTTGCATAGTGGCAGTGTGAAACACTGTGATGCCAGGTACGTCCCATTGGTTGGCTGATAAAATCAAACTGCAAGTTCCTTTGGCTGTTCATAATAGGCAGAGTGCAGACTGTATTCAACCTGCCCATGCCTACAAAACCCAAAACAAAACATTTACTGCTAAATGTGATTCTACAATTGAGCAGCCCTCGCTGAATAATCCTGAGTGCGTTATTAGCCACTCTAACATCCAGTTTAAGATATTCCGTTAAGCTTGTAACATGGTTCATTTACACTTGCTAGAAATAACACATATACATACACAATGACCCACTCTCTGCAAATGAAAGGAACATGTTCAAACCTTGCACCTTTTTTGAATTACCTGGGAGTTTTGGAAGCCTAGAGTTCCCAATTGTTTTCTCCATGGTAACACCTCATCCAATCAGAGTCGACTTGCCAAACAACCAGCATCCTTCATTACTGTAGTATAAATTGTGCTGATTTGAAATTTAGCGGGCGCGATTCTCCGCAAATGCGGAGAGTCGTGAAGGCTGCCGTGAAACCGGCCGTGTTTGACGGCAGCCTCCGCGCCCCCGACCGGGAACCGATTCTGCTCCCCGGTCGGGGCTAGCATCGCGTGGCCGTGAACTCCGGCATCGCGGGCTTAACGAATTTCGCTAAGCCCGCGTGCCAAAGTTAGCGACGGCTGACGCGTATGATGACGTCAGCCGCGCATGCGCGGATTGGACGACTCCAACCCGTGCATGCGCTGATGACGTCATCACGCATATGCGTGAAACCTGCGCATGCGCGGGCCGTTATGCCCCTCAGAAGCCCCGCGGACGGATCTATCGGGGCGGCGGAGTAAGAAAGAGTGCGCGGGGTAAGTACCCGCTGCCCGCGATCGGTGCCCACCGATCGCGGGCCCATGGCACCCGCGGCCATGCCAATCGGTGCCATGGTTCCCCAGAACGGCACTTTACGGCCGTTTTTACGAACGGTGAGAGCAGGTGTGTTTTTAGTTCGTAAAAACGGCCGTAAAGGCCTTGGAAATCGGCCCATCGGCTAGGGGAGAATCGCTGCTCGCCGTAAAAAAATGGCGAGCAGCGATTCGTGTCGGGGGGCGGCCGGGGGGGGGGGGGAGAATAGCGGGAGGGCGTCTGACCAGCATGGCCATAAAAATTTGCGCCGCCCACTATTCTCTGACGCGTCGTGAGTCTGGAGAATCGCGCCCAGCATTTTTGTGTTTGTCATGAGTGCTTGATGAAAAAGCTTCAACATGTCTCTCTTTTCAGCAATATTCAATATACTACCAGGTTTATGTACAAATACATATTTGATGCCATTTATTTTCACAGATTAAATATTGAACAATTTTAAATCCTAAAGAATCATTTATTGGAATTTCATCCATTATATTTTATCTTCTCTAACACCTTTATTGGGAGGATAGGAACGTTAGATATCAATTGCACTTCCTACTGAAATACTCATGTGCTTCTGCACAAGAAGAAATGTCACTTCCGTTTCAAATAAATTTGAAGCCAACTGTGACTGCTTCCACAAGAATACTGAGAGTGACTGGATTCAGTCTCAGACTACCAGTTGAGATTCCAATGATTTTGCACTTATACTAACAATTAGCACTTCAGGCATATTATCTCGTCTTCCAGCTTGCTACAAAGATGTTATCATCCTCCTCTGGTCAATACAGTCTAACTCGACTGGACACAGCTGCTGTGAATAACAACACATAATCCTACTTCTTCCTTTGCCACTAGTACAGTCAATAAAGTCCTCATTCACCAGGCATCAGGCACACCACTTCCAAGTCATTAGGAAACCGAAGAACCAAGATGATTCATGCACTGATCAACAGCACTAGTTTCATCTGAGCTTCTGGTTGGATAAACTGCTCAAGCCAAATAACTAGTACTGAAAAGTACTTTCACAGCTGCCTTCCATATATGGGGCATGCCAAAATAGTGGTTGTAAAAAAATAAATTTACCTCACTTCATTAAGCCAAACATGTATGCCAGGCAACTCTGTAATTCAGGCTCAGCATTTATTTGTTGGAGGTCATATCATTAAAAAAAATGTTTTAGAGTACCCAATTACTTTTTTTGCCAATTAAGGGGCAATTTGGTATGGCCACTCCAACTGTCCTGCACATCTTTGGGTTGTGGGGGTGAGACCTACGCAGACACGGGGAGAATGTGCAAACTCCTCATGGACAGTGACCCGGGGCCAGGATCAAACCAGGGTCCTTGGCGCCGTGAGGCAGCAGTGAACACCAGTGCACCACCATGCCGACCCATGAAGTCATATCATTAACTGCCTGAAGTATCAAACTAACTTGTAACAGTATGCTTCTTACAACTATAACCTAATGGTTGAAGTGAATCATTAAAACTTAAAATCTTAGATATACCTTAGATTCTGTGTCAAGATATTTTGCTGGTCCCTTATCAATTGAATTCTGTTGAATGACATCATATTCTTCGTGGTTAATGCCAGTAAAACACCATGCTATTTGTAGTTTCAGTAAGTCAAAAATAAGTAAAGAATAAATGATTACACACATTAACAGTGTTCTTCTTTTGATGATATGTTTTAAATTTAAATACTTGCCATTGACCCTTCAGTTTATGGATTCACTTTCAATCCCATATTCATTGTCATGTGGCTTCTGGACGAGTAATGATATATACCCAGTTTATACTGTATTTTCAGATATTCAAAAACCGGATGAAATGAATAGAATAACCAATTTTTTTAAAAATGGAATTTTATTCAAATTTTCAACATTTTGAATATTTTCACATTGTTACAACAAATAAATGCATCTCCTGCCTCCCATGGACACCCTATCCGCCTCCATGATCCTACCGTAAATCGCCGAAACAACCCCACCCTCCAGCTCCCCTAGCGACAGCACCTCCTCCATCAGCGCGGAGGACAGTGCCACCGGAACGTTCGGGAAGATCTTTCTTGCAAAGTTCCGCACCTGCATATACCTGAAGCCCTCCTCACGGTGGAGCCCAAACTTCACCCCAACCCCTCCAAGCTCCATGGGTCCGAGATGTCCATCAGCAGATCGTGCAGAGACATCCTATGTTCCACCTCCTACCTCCACTATCTCCTTTCATATGTCCGAACCCCTCACCGCAATGGCCAAGGGCTCAATTGCCAGCGCAAACAGAAGGGGGAAATGGGGCATCCCTGCCTCGTTCCCTGAAATAGTGGAACGTACCCCAAATTCATATAGTTCGTCGCACACATGCTGTTGAATCTTTGTGTAACAATTTCACCCATGCCACAAACTCAGGCCCAATGCTAAACTTCTCCAGCCCGCAAACAAATAATTCCACTCCAATCTGTCAAACGCCTTCTATGCATCTAATGCCAACACCACTTCCAGCTCCCTTCCTACTGCTGAAGAAATCACCACATTCAGTAGCGGCTGCACATTCTGCCTATCCTTGACAAACCCCGTCTGATCCGCCCCCACCACTGTCGGAAGGCACTCCTCCAACCTCACTATCAACACCTTCACCAATATCTTAGCATCTACATTCAGTAGAGAAATGGCCTGTATGACCCACACTCCATCAGCTCCTTCTCCTTTTTAAGTAATAGTAAGATGGATGATTGCCCCATCATCTGCGATAATACTCCCCAAACCATTGCATCCTCAAACATTTCTACCATTGGCAGTGGCAACTTTCTTTGAATTTTGTATTAAATTCCACCGGGAACCCATCCAGTCCCGGCGCCTTACCCGATTGCACCTTCCTTATCGTTGTCTGCACTTCTTCCACCCCCATTGGTTCCTCCAATCCTGCCCTCTCCTCCTCCCCCACCTCCAGACACTCTAGTCATTCCAGAAATTCCCTCATCTCCAACTTATTCTCAAATGGCTCTGACTTATACAGGTCCCTATAAATGTCTTCAAACACCTTATTCACCTGCTCTGACGCACCACCAACCCACCGCTCCATCCCTAATCCACACGATCTCCCTCACTGCTGTACTGGCCCACTAGCAATCGACTAGCCTTCTCACCAGACTCAAAGGCAACCCCCCCTGACACGCCTGAGCTGCCGGACCGCCCTCCCATGGATAGAAGATCAAACTTCACCTGCAAATTCTTCCTCCTCACCAAACGTCCTGGCTCCAGGTCCTTCGCAAATCTCCCGTCTCCCTCCAAAATCTTCTCTGTCAGCCACTGTTGTTCCTCCCACACCTCTATCCACCTTCGCCTTATATGAAATGACCTCACCCCGCACTACCACCTTCAAGGCCTCTCAGGCAACCGACAGTGAGACCTCCCCATTCCGGTTAAACTCCACATACTCCTCAATCACTTTCCCCATTTTAGTGCAGAAGTTCAGGTCTGCCATCAACCAACATCTAGCCTCCATGCCGGCCTCTGGGCTGGACCCTTCTCCAAGATCACATCCACCCAGGTATGGAGCCTAGTTCGATATCACGATCGACGAACACTCTGCCTTCTTTACCCCAGCTAGCAGCGCTTTCCCCGCCATGAAAAAGTTGATACTTGAGTACACTTTATGCACTAGCACAAAGAACAAATACTCCCCATCCCGCGGATGTAAAAACTTCCACGAGTCCACCCCCCCCCCCCCCCCCCCTATCAACTGGTGAGTATTCAAATCCGGTATGATCGCTAACATTCTCCACACAAACACAGCATTGTCCCAGTTTGGGGCAGTCATGCGAACCAGCATCACCTGCCTCCCTTCCAAAGCACCTGTCACAATCACTTACCTACCACCCTGGTCCGCCACCACCTTCACCATCTGGTTCTGCATCGCATTTACCCACCAGTATCGCCACCCCCGGGCCCTGCTCGCAAAGCCCAGATGAAACTCCTGGTTCACCCAGGTCTTCCTCAGCCTCCTCTGGTTCCTTACCCTCAGATGGGTCTCCTGTAACAGCACCATGTCCGCTTTCAGGCCTTTCAAGTGTGAGAAAACTTGCGATCTCTTCACCGGTACCCCTAGCCCTTGGACGTTCCATGTCACCACTCTCACCTGGGGTCTCTCACTGCCCCCCCCCCCCGTCCATCCTTCTTACCTGCAATGAACATCCACCTAAGCCCTGCCGAGCAGGCAGGACCCAGCCCCGGCCCTAGTCACCGTCACCCCCCCCTCCCAGAAACTCCCAAACCACTTCCTTTTGAAAACGCCTCACCCACTATTGTCCCCATCTCCCTACCATTCACACCTCCCAGACCCATCAAAATCTGCCCATAGAGGTTCCAATGACCGCGGCCCATCCCCCCAACTTAGAATAACCAATTTAACCTGGGAGATACTAAAGTTTACTGTTGTGGTATTCCTCTGGCATTCCAAGGAGTAAATGTAAACTGGTCCATTTTCTAGATTGTAAACCACACATTTCAGCATGCAATGATATCCATGATATTGGAAATTCGAAAACTTTTTTTATAAATGAATTGTCATTAGTATAACTGTCCAGAACTTAACAATTCTAATTACACAGTCTATGGACTTTTCTGATGAAAAAAGGATTTCCATTATAAAATGATTTCAGAAACTCAGGTTCTTCCCAAAGTCGTGACTTTTGAGGTGTAGTTTATATTTAGAATATCCAGCTGTCAATTTGCACACAGCAATCTCCCAAATACAGCAATGTGATAATGACCAGATAATCTGTTTTAGTGATGTTGTTTAAAAGATAGTGACCAAGACACTGGGAGAACTCCCCGTCCTTCTTTTACATCTACTTGAAAATGCAGGATTAACATTTCATCCAAAAGAAAGTACCGCTGACAGTTCAGCACTCTCTCAGGAACGTACTGAAATGCCAAGCTAGAATTTGTGCTGAATCATAACTAAGGTGCTAAATTAAAAGGGGCAACCATTAGAATTATATTATAATTTAATTACTTCCAGTCTTATCAAATGTGGGAGAACAGTCAGTTTCTTTATTTCTCATGAAGCTGACCAAACATGGATTTGATTTTGTTTGGAAATCAATTCTGAAGCCTCAAATTCTATTGAGACAATTTAATGCATGATGACTACATTAGCATGTTTAATATCAATATTGGGTATAAATAGTTAACACTTCCCACAGCTGACCATTTCTATACATATTAATAAATCTCTTGTGGCACTGTACACAGAACATTAGAAGGTGATGTGTAAATTTGTACGGAAAGCTGCATTATGCCAGATAATCCACTGTATAATATTATCCTACGATGCAAATGTGAAATGAAAAAAATGAAAATCGCTTATTGTCACGAGTAGGCTTCAATGAAGTTACTGTGAAAAGCCCCTAGTCGCCACATTCCGGCGCCTGTCCGGGGAGGCTGGTATGGGAATCGAACCGTGCTGCTGGCCTGCTTTAAAAGCCAGCGATTTAGCTGAGTGAGCTAAACCAGACCCTCTGTGCCCCTTGAATGTAAAATGTTTAATTGTTATTAAGTAAAGTGCCAGGTCAGTCACAAGCTTAAGTCTCTGGTAACCTCTGGCGGTGATGGCTAGAAAATGCTTGGAAATTATAGGCTGCAAGTCAGCAGGATCTAGTTGTAGGTGTTTGTTTTGTAATGCAACAAAGTCTGACGCCTAGAATATCACTGATAAATGCATGGTAAATGTATTGATTTATATGTTGTTTCATCTCTCATGGGACTGTACGAGGTAAGTTGGAGAATTTTTCTTTATTTCAAAGAATGCAAAGTGGCAAAGCCAGTAATTATCGTCCATCCCTAATTACGCTTAAGATGTTGGTGGTAAGCCATCTTCTCATACTGTTGCAGTCTATTTACTGTAAATACACCCATATGCTGGTAGGGAAAGTATTCCAGGATTTTGACCCAGTGACAGGAAAGAACAATAATATAGTTCGAAGTCAGGATGGTTTTTGACTTGGAGGGAAGCAAGCAGTTGGTAGTGCTCCCAAGCAGCTGTTGCTCTTATTCCTCTAGGTGATAGAGATTTTAGGGCGCAATTCTCCGCTCTTACGAAAATTTGGAGAATAGCGGGCGGCGTAAATTTTTACGGACACGCTGGTCCGATGCCCTCCCGCTATTCTCCACCCCCCCCCCTCTCCCCACGGCCGCCTCCCGACACGAATCGCTGCCCGCTGTTTTTTTACGGCGAGCAGCGATTCACCCCTGGCCGATGGGCCAATTTCCAAGGCCTTTACGGCCGTTTTTATGAACGTAAAACACACCTGGTCTGACCGTTCGTAAAAACGGCCGTAAAGTCCCGATCTGGAGAACCATGGCACCGATTGGCACGGCAGTACCACGGACGTGCCAAGGGTGCCATGGGCCCGCGATCGGTGGGCTCCGATCGCGGGCAGCAGGTACTTACCCCGCGCACTCTTTCTCCCTCCGCCGCCCCACTGTATCCATTCACGGGGCGGCTGAGGGGCATACCGGCCCGCGCATGCGCGGGTTTCACGCATATGTGTGATGACGTCATCCGCGCATACGCGGGTTGGAGTCGTCCAATCTGCGCATGCGCGGCTGACGTCATACGACGTGTCAGCCGTCGCTCACTCTGGCTAGCGGGCTTAACGAAATTCGTTAAGCCCGCGATGCCGGAGTTCACGGCCGCGGGATGCTAGCCCCGACTGGGGAGCTGAATCAGTTCCCGGTCGGGGGGGGGGGGGGGGGGGGCGGAGGCTGGCGTCAAACGCGCCCGTTTTTGACGCCAGCTTCCCGAGTTTTCGTGACTCGGGAGAATCGCGCCCTTTAGTTTTGGAAGGTGCCGTCAAAGGAGCCTTGATGAGTTGTAAACACTCTTAGCAGTTTCTGATGTCTTTCTGCTGCCAATATTATTTTTCTCTCCCTCTTCCTTCAAGTCCTAATTTCCCAGTCTCCTCTTCTCCCACTCTGAAACCTCCCAATTTCAAGGACCCCTTAATTTCACAGACCCCCATAATGTCATGTCCCCTTAATTTCATAGACCTCTCCTGATTTCAAAGCATACCCCTGTTGCTCGTTATGCTTTCCCTTAATTTGCTCTGTTTTAATTGCCTTTGCTCAAGAGTCGCCAGGTATCTTTCTGATACCACCACAGGGTTCAAAGCCGAATACTGATCAATGACTCGATACACCAGTTAGTAAGTTTGAAATCAATGCACATTTATTTACACACACAGTCTATTATTACTCATGCATAAACTCTACTCACTAAACTACAACTACTACTAAAAGCCTATACTTAGCTTCGAGTGGCCCACTCAGCCAGAGGAACAATGGTCGTTGTCCGGTTCTGATACTGCCGGCTTCGAATTGGTATGGAATAGTAGCTAGGAGCGCCTATCTCGTAGCGTGCGTTGACCTTAGACTTACTTGGCTGGTGCTTGGCGGCCTCTCGTCGCTGAGAGCCAAATGCCAAGGTGAAGATGGAGAGGAGTAAGTTTAAGAGAGCGAAGTGACCTTGGGGACTCTGCTTTATACCCCAAGGGGTTTCGCGCCCTTCTGGGCGGACCCTGGACTTGGTCCCAATTAATTGGACCATGTCCCAATCGTTTGCATCGATTCTCTCCAATAACGGGGTCGTTCCCTGATCGTTGGGTGGGCTGTATGTAACCATTGGCCTGCCTTTGTTTTAGCTTCCACTGGCGCCGGGAAGTCTGTCCTGGTACCGATTGTTTCAATGTTTCTTTTTGTCCCCGGAGATAGCTCATTACTATGCTAATGGCTAGTAGTTTCAGTTCTATCTGGGTTCTGCAGGTTCAATCCACAGGAAACCTTGCACCTGCTTGTTTTCTAGTGCTGTCCATTTTTCCCTGCGCTCTTTGCGAGTGTCCATTTTGGAATTGAGACGTGGCCACCCCAGGTGGCTACACCCCTGAGTCCCAACACCCTGAATCCTAATTCTCAAGCCCCTTCCTAATGGCACTCCATACAGCTGTGGCTGTCCATGGGGTTGGGGGACATAGTAGGAGACAGAGGCTACTCTAATAGAAACTAGTGACAACATGGAGTGGGTGGAGGGGGTTTGCACTGCATCAGGATATTTAAATTGCTTATCTGTTATCCTCCTGGCTGCTGAATGCTGGGAGGAACCCTGACTGAAGAAACTCTTGAGCATTCCATGAGAATTGGGAACCCTATCCTCTATCCTTTATTTCTCTGTTTGGTTAGACCACACTTTGAGTTTGCCAGTAATTATGCCCCATATTATAAAAAGGATGTAGAGGTACTGGAGAGTGTGCAGAGAAGATTTACAGGGACAATATCAGAAATGCATGGATATGCCTGATTACTACTGGCTGGGGATTAATGGAAATCCCACAATCCTTAGTGAGTAGGGGCTTCCCCAATGAAGGGATGTGGATGGGGAGGGGGGGGGGGGGGGGGGGTGCAGATAAATCATTAGTAGTCACCTGCATAAATAGAGCTGGCCAGTGTGGAACCAACTAGAGAGGAGTGGGCAGTGGTGAAGTACTGCTGCATATATGTAATCGTAAATAAAGTTATTTCTTTTGATTCTACAAACTCGTGCTGGATTCTCTGTGGCCCTCACAAAAATATGCGCATCAGGAAAGGATTGATAAGTTAGGTCTCTTTTAAAAAAGAAGACTGAGGGGTGACCTGTTGGAGGCTTTTAAAATTATGCAAAATTTTGAGAGAGTGGAAACAGAGAAACTGTTTCCTCTTGTGGGCAAGAACATAACTAGAGGCCACCAATATGATAGTCACCAAGAAATCTAATAGGGAACTTGGAAGAATCTTCTTTACCCAAAGAGTGATGAGAATGTGGAACCACAGGAAGTGATTGAAACAAACAGTATAGATTAATTTAAAAGGAAAGTTAGACAGATATTTGAGAGAGTAGGGTATAGATGGTTATAATTGTAAATTTAGATGAGAAAAGATAGGAGACTTGAGTGTAGCATAAACATTGGCAAAGGACTAGTTACATTTAATGGTCTGTTTCTGTGCTGGATTTCCTATATAATTCTATGTCTTTTTCATTAGTTCAAGTGCAAGGTGGTAGGTAATGTAGTGCAATGTGGTTGTGAAAGGAGTTATCAAAGTGTTGAATCCGCGATAAGTAGAACGCATAAATGATAGTAGAAATTATGAACACGGTTTATTTCAATACAATTCCAATACTCCTCCACTCCCAACCTGCACCTACCTAGGCCGGGGTTTTTAATACAGCTGGGGCTCTTCTTGTAGAGGGGAAGCCCTACCCCCTTAAAAGGGAAGTTCATAATCCAGGGAGGTCATGGGAAATCGTATCGTCCTGATCCCGTGTCCTCCATTGGGGTTACAAAACAAAGGTTGCAGGCTGTTATTGAGGTAATGGCAATGGAAAATAGGAGCTCCACCCCTCCCTCCCTCCATCACATTCTTCCTGCTCACTCCCATTGTTTGCCTACCTCTTCAATGTCCCACTACTCCCCATTGCATGAATTCATCTTCTTCCCTTGAGTGTTGCGGATGATCCAATTGGGGTGCTTAGAATTATTTTCTCTGGTGGGGGATTCCACAACAAGGGACACTATCTGAAAAGTAGTTGAGCCATTCAGGAGTGAAATCAGGAAACACTTCCACACAGAGCGGAATTTATTTGGTCAAAAGGTCTTGAATGCTGGCTTAATTGAAACTTCAAGGCAGCAGTGGAGCGGGGCTTCAGAGAAAGTGTGTCCAGCTTTTCCCGTGCCAATGCTCATAGTAAACTGGAAAATATTGTGTTTGTGAGTAAATAGCAAAACTACAATTCACAAAATAATCTTGGATAAACTTTAGCAGAGCACCACAGAAATGGACAGGAAAACCTTGGTTAAACTTTGCACTGCGCAGGATCAACACACATCCCTGACTCCCAATTACTCAGAGCAGACATTACTCCCACTCAGCAGCATTGGGCTGCCTCTAAGTCTGGAAAGCATTTAAAAAATATAAAGTAAATGAATAATAACACATTACTATTACTTTACACATACTATTTGAAAATATAGTTTTTAAATTGCAGTGATTCTATTCTTTTTTTTAACTTCATTGCCTGAAGTAATTTTGACAGTGTAAAAGTTTATTCGCTGGTGTTGCTACTAGGAAACGGCCAGTCCCAACAAAGATTCTCAGTGTACTCAAAAAAGCCACGTGGTTTGGCGTCATTTTCGTCGGCTGGCTGCCTATATATCCAGGGGATTGCAGTTATTCTTAACTCGCCGCCAGCCTGCAAGGAACACGAGTAGTGCCCGAGACATTTAACACAATCGCCTGTCTGGATTGCCTGCCGACACCAACTAGTTTTAGATTAAGGCGCCAGAGCTGCAGTGGTTGTTGGGGAGCTGGACTTCTGCCGGTCACTTCTGAAGAAAGGTTCCAGTGGGCTCAGCTCAGTGTTTTGTGTTGGGACGACTGAGGAGCAAGTGGACAGATTTGTCGTTTCCAAGTGGTCGCAGCTCAACATGAGAGTTTCCACAGCAGCAACTCTCCTTGTCCTTCTCGCCGCCGGTAAGTGACCTGTTGACTCGAGCTCCACCCGCCCACCTTGGCTTCAAAACAAAACAAAAAAAAGTCGGAAAGTAAAACAGACCGGGTGAGGCTGGAATGATTGAATGTAGCTCGTAACGTGGCAGTCTCATCGGTGGCTTCTTCTGTGGATCTCCGGCATAGCTTTGTTTAATGGCTAATAGTCCGTGTTGCAGTAAGAGCAGCGCCCCTCTGCCTGATATTAAAGGGATATTGCCTGATTTTTAAAAAAATGACTTTCTGTCGGGTGTTTCACGATCAAATTCTTTTCGCGCAGTTTCTTGGCGGACTGGGATGGGAGCGGCGATCGAAGGCTACGAGAGTGAAGCAACTCGGAGTCTCCGGAGAGGGGAGAAGGATATTCTGACCATCCTCGGAGAGGTTATCGAAGGGGAACCGACTGTGCAAACAGCCCGGCATCCACCCAGTGGCCGAACCCCTGAAACACCAGAAGGTAATGTCAGATAGAGGAAGATCTCCGCGCCCTTCACTCACACCAGTTGTAAACAAGGGCAGACATTTCGGATTTTATTTCCTCTACTGGTAGAATTTTTCTTTCTTTTTTTGCCTGAAGAAAGTTGAACAAAGCGCTTTGTACTGTGTATGTGTGTCTGGTTTTGGGGGGGGGGGGGGGGGGGGGGGGGGAAGAGAGTAGTTATCTGGCGCTATTGGTAGAGCCGGGAAATTCGAGCCGTTTGCACCTTTTCTCTTTTAGGTGTACCATGAATGCTTTGTTTATTTTAAACTAGTGACCTATAAATCTGGGGGAAACTCAACGGCGACTGAAGTGGGTAAAGGCAAAGGAAAACGACAAAGGAACAACAGACGTGGCAAGCGAAAGGGTAAAAAGAATCCATGCTACAGAAAATACAAGGATTTTTGCATTCATGGAGAATGTCAGTACTTGAAGCACATTAAAGAGGTATCATGCAGGTATTTAACTTTTTTTCAATCTGCGGGTGAAGTGCTGATATCGTGAGTCGAGCGGTGGTGGGTGGTGGGTGGAGTTCAGGTAAATCTGGCACGTAGGTAACATCAAAGGGTCTGCAATGTGTGCGCAAAACATTGACGACAATAAATTGCTAACATTACACATACCTGAGCCCCAGCATGTCTAGACGAGGCGGATATCTTCAGAATCCCCGGAGCAAAGAAGGAAACGGATAACCATTGAAGTTTAACAACGTCAATTTCGTTTTCAAGTTTAAAATAATTCCAGCATCCGCCGTATTTTGCTTCTCTCAAGCCTATCCTCTGAAAAGCCTAACCTCTGAAAATTGAAAGGCGAATTGAAATCAAACTTCACAATTGTGGAAATAAAAACGTTGCTTTACTGTGAGCAGAATGAAATGCTGCTGCCCACATAATTCACTCATTTAAGTTTAACTGGATCCTTTGTTAAACGTTAGGTTTTTTTCTCCATGTTAAGAAAGTGCAGGGAGTTTTGTTAAATCACTTTAAATCATATTATTTAATGTACTTGTTACATAAAGTTTGATATTTAATGTAAAATGTTGTATCATTAATATATGCACATAAGACAAACATCAAGCCTATTTTAGTTAATGATTTTGCCACCATAACTACACAAAGTTCAAAGTTTTCTTACTTGATTTACTTACCGATATATTTAAATTGTTCCTTTTTTTGATAAATACATGTCACAGTTGCATATAATAGCCATGACATTTCTTTGAACTTGTTGCATTTTTATTTTATATTTGGTAAAGTAATTAAAATGTATTTCTTAATTTCTTTATAGGTGTTTTTCAGGATATGAAGGAGCAAGATGTGGTACTTTCATTTTAGCTGTGGAACATCCAAAAGATCCAAATGACAACACCACAACTCTGGCTATTGTGGCAGTGGTGCTGTCCTCCCTTAGTCTCACTGTAATCCTTGTCCTTTTGGTTCTTGGGTGAGTTATCAGTAAATAGATGTGCCTTTCTATGTAAATTTTAGGATTTTAAAACTGCTTTTAATTCCAGTACATCATAATATGATCATTGCAATCTAAAATGTACTGTTTAACTGGCAAAAATTAAAACAAATCTCAGTCAATAAACCTGTTAATCATTTGAGAAAATTTGTGTCAAAATAGTTTCTGGTAATTATACTTCACAATGGTTCTTAAAATGGATTTGGTATCAAATATCAGCATGGTAAAAGCAATATGTGAAGTAACTGAGCCATATTCTGACATGCTACTGTTATTGCCTTATAAATCTTTATAGTCTGTTTTTTGATAGATATCACAGGCGAGTTGCCAGTTATGATGTAAAAAATGAAGAAAAGATTAAACTTGGGAATAATAACAGTCACTGATTTCAAAAGAAATGGTAAGTTCATAAATTTGTTGGATGTTTTGTGTTAATCATTAAAGAAATTGCATACAAGATAATGGGTGGGATTTATCAACGTTCCCCCATAGCATGTTTTTTCGGTGGGGGAGGCAGCCCCAGCCAATTTCAATGGGATTGCCCATTGACCGCACCCTTTGCCGTCAGTGCAGGAAAGTTACTGTATAAAGCAGGCATCTTGTCCAAAGAAAGTAATTAAAAATGTCACATCGACAAACAATGTCATGCATACCATAAAACACCGATTTACTTTTCGGAGATTAGAATTAGCAATGTGGAACTTGTGATCCACAACCCAAAATGAATCTGTCAAAATGTGTTTCCTTTTGAGATAGTGGCAAAATCGGTACGGTCCAAATCAACCATTTCCAATATATTGACTGGACTTGTGATCTCCACTCCTCCTTTTGACACACCGGTATATAGTGAACAGTTTTGCTTGTGTGGGATAATATCAGCTCATTTGTATTGGATCACAATGTCATTGAAATCTGAGCAATGCTTTTTAATGCCTTACTTTTAGTTCTCTAGTCCAACAGTCCAATATCCAGTTTTTGGTGTCTTGTTTAATTTAAAGTTACAGTAAAATTACACAAATACAATTTGTTTTTATTGGGATTCACCCAAGTACCTTCCTTACAAAGTTACCTATAGTTCCTATGGATGTTTGAAATAAAGTAAAAGATGATATTGCTTTCATAAAAAAATAATGAAGGACTTGTGTGTTTTGATTGATCCCAGTTTTAAGTAATAATGGTTTCCACTTTCTACCCTGACGGGGCTCATATTTTACAACAGCATGAAAACTTGTAGCTCCAAAAATTATTGCAGCAGGGCGGGGTGCTACTAGTGTGGATGGGGTGATAAAATTATTCTTCTAGCTACACCCATAACCATACTCCCAGGGCAAAAATATGTACAAGTCAGTATTTTAGAATGATCAATTCAATTGGCACTTTTTTTAATTGCAGGTACAAAATGGCTACAAAACCTACCTCAATGATGGAAGAAATCACAAAAGAATAAAAGATAACGGAGACAACAGACAAAACGTCAAATTGTTCATGTACTGAATGAATAAAACAACTGCATCCATTGGGTGCATATCTATTCCCCAGCAGCTGGGGAGACTGGAAATTATAGGTGTATCCACCATTTGCATTTCCCTAATATACTGTTAATATTTAAAGCAACTTATTTATATTCGCATTCTTAAATTGTCAGTATATATTTATTTTAGTATTATTTTATATTTAACTTATTTTAGGTTATTTGCAGTTTATTATTTAAAGCATGTGTTTTCTGCTGCTGCCTGTTTAAAATGTGTACTTTCAAAATATTTAAAGGTGTTTCTCAAGCAACATGACCATCCTAAAACGAGTAAACAGCAAATGAATTACTGATGTAAAATAAATGTGTTCTTTTGTATAAGTCTGATTGTATGGATTTCTTTTACTTACAACAATTTAAGAAATCATCGAACAAAAATGTGTGAGTAATACAAGTGCAGGAAGGGAAAACCACTGGTTTATATTTTTGTTATAATGTTAAATTGTATTGGATATTGAAATATACGCAGAGCTTTTTTGTATTGGTTATTTTCAATAAAGTAATATAAAAGTAACTCTTTGCTTGTTTATAGTTGAAGGAAGTGAGCAAGCTCTGTTGGTAATGCACCATTTAGCATGGTCACTAGTCAAAGAAGCTAAGAAAGCTCCATCTCTGATTCAGTGCTATATTGGTCACACAAAGCTTGGGACCCTATTGTTGGCCACAATAAATACAGGATAGGGAGAGGGGAAAAATGCAGCCAAAGTTCATACCCGGTTTGCTATGCAGTAGCTGCTATTGGAACAGCACATGATTTGATGTTGGGTGAGGATAGAATTGGGCACCCTCGCTTGGATCCAAGATTCAAATAGCCTTCCAACACTCACTGTCTAGACTTAGGCATGAAGAATGGTCACTTAGATGAGATACCAGACTACTAGTGGAGCCTGTAGGATCATCACCAGTAACAGTTGCCATCTTCTGCAGAGGAGGACATAGAGTTAAAATAGAAGTGGGAATAGTGGGGGTGGGGCAGAGGACATAGAGAAGAGAAACTTATTATTGTCTACAAAATGCAAAACATGTTAATAGTCACGAAGTGAAAATGCAAGTATTCATGTTTGCAGTCTGTTGATCCTACATTATAAATAAACACACATGTGGGAGGCAGTGGTATTGTCACTGAACTAGTATTCCAGAGACCCAGAGTCATGTTCTGAGGCCTGAATTCAAACCTGCCATGGCAGATGATGACGTTTAAATTCAATAAAAATCTAAAATTCTAAAGGGGCGGCAGGGTCCCAGGTTCAATTCCGGTCTTGGGTGGCTGTGTGGAGTCTGCACATTCGCCCCGTGTTTCTGTGGGTTGCTCTGGTTTCCTCCCACAGTCCAAAGATGTGCAGGTTAGGTGGATTAGCTATGCTAAATTGCCCCTTAGTGTCCAAAGGTTGGATTACGGGGATGGGGTGGTGACTTACTTTTGGGTAGGGGGCTCTTTGCAGGGGCCAGTGTAGACTCAATGGGCTGAATGGCCTCCTGCTGCACTGTAAAATGACTTGTTGGGCTGAATGGCCTCCTGCACTATAAATTCTATGTGCTTGGGTTCCTATTGAAGATGGCTTTATATTTGGCTGGCTTGGAAGAATATCTAAAATAAAGAAAAACTTGCATTTATATAGCAGCTCTCATAACCACAGGGTCTAGCATCGTACTTTTTTTTCCCATAAATTTAGAGTATCCAATTCATTCTTTCCAATTAAGGGGCAATATAGCGTGACCAATTCACCTAATCATTTCTTTGGGTTGTGGGGGTGAAACCCACGCAAACAGGGGGAGAATGTGCAAATACCACACGGACAGTGACCTGGGGCAGGGATCGAACCTGGGACCTCGCCGCCACCATGCTGCCCATCGCATAGTACTTTTGAAGCAATGAAGAATTTTTGAAGTGCAGTCGCTATTGTAATGTAGGAAATGACCATAATGAACTGCTGTCCGGGGTTTAATGCATTCAAATTCGACAGTAGTAATAATCGCAGAGTTAAGCATGTTACTGTGCACACTTATAATATGGCCTTTGATGTTCAAGACTTTGTAGTAATAAGCTGCATGTCGACACGGTGGTGCAGGGGTTAGCACTGCTGCCTCACGGCGCCGAGCACCCAGTTTGTTCCTGGCCCCGAGTCACTGTCCGTGTGAAGTTTACACATTCTCACGTGTTTGCATGGGTGTCACCCCCCCCCCCCCCCCATAACCTAAAAGATGCGCAGGGTAGGTGGATTGGCCGTGCTAGATTGCTCCTTAATTGAGAAAAAAAAAGTACTCTAAATTTTTAAAAAAATAAGCTGCATGTTATGATGAATGTCACATAATATAAGTCAGTATAAAATGTCACATGAAAATGTTAGAAATTATCAGTAACTTTTCAACAGAGATGGTACTTGAAGCAAAAAGCACGATTCAATCTCTTGTCCATGCTGAAATTGTTGACCTCACCTTGGATAGCTGTAGAAGTATTGGTCTCCTTGGCTAGTAAAAATAAAGGCAGGGAGGGTTACCATTCCTGGTCATTTTCCAATGATTCTTGCTGGAATGTGTGTTTATGGGGACATCTGAGGAGGACACAATTAAGTTTAGCCTTATGCCGCATGCTTCAATAATCTACTGATACTCAACAGCCAGTCTGGGGGTTCCCAAACTGTTCCACAGGCACATGCAACACAAGCCCTGGAAACTCAGTTCTTGAAGCCCAGGAAACATGGTTCTAATTTCAGGTATATATCTGATTCACCAGTATGCCCTGTTCCAATTTTATAAGCTTAAAGTTTTCAAAAGGGTTTTTGTTGCTTCGCTGATGGATTAATTCAAATCCGATTAAATTCTGTTAGTGTCAGCATCTTGAGATATAAGTAAATTAATAGAATTATGGACTTTTCTTTGATCCTGAAGTTCCACAATACACATCTTTGTGGCTCAAAGGTTCCTTTATTTCTATCCAGCTTCAAAGAAGAATGATTACTTAGGCAAAATGTTGGAAGGCTGCAGATTTACATAGAACTGTATTCCAGTCTGAGTTAATGTCGCCAAGAAAAAAGGGAAAAAGACTGAGGAAAAATGCATTTAATACAAAACACGTATTGAATGTGTTCACCAACGCTTGGAATATTATGCCCTATGGCTGCTCTCTTCTGAGCATGATGTGGAGATGCCGGCGTTGGACTGGGGTGAGCACAGTAAGAAGTCTTACAACACCAGGTTAAAGTCAACATGTTTGTTTCAAACACTAGCTTTCGGAGCACTGCTCCTTCACCTGAGGAAGGAGCAGTGTTCCGAAAGATAGTATTTGAAACAAACATGTTGGACTTTAACCCGGTGTTGTAAGACTTCTTACTCTTCTGAGCAGAACTTGCAGCTTTTCATATTTTGGTACTTTAAGACATTCTGTGATAACCTCTTCATTTTGTCATGTCAAATATGACATTTGTACTACACCTACTCATTCCTTCATGACTTTCAGCCAGACAATATCCTTTTCATATAGCCTAGCTGGAACTTTGATTCCTAATTGCAGACAGACCTCCTCCACAAGCAATTAAAAGGAAAATGTTTTGTGCATATAGGCAACAGGATCGGCATTGTCTAAACATTTAAATTGAATGCACGTCGGTTTCAAAAGATTTTTAAAATCCAATTTGACATTGCGTTGTAGTTACACCCTCTGCAGTATCAAACCAGTCAGTTCTAACTCTGAATTTACAACTTCAGTTCCACTGAGACAGTGAAACTGCTTAGCAATGACTTCTAACTATCAAGAAGTTCAGCAGCAATTAACTTTGTGTGAGGTGTGAATGGCTTTCCCTAAATTTATTTAAATTTGTGACATAGAAATTGCCTGGCCCCAAGAACATTTTGCTTGCCTGAGGTCAATTGGGCATTATCTAGAAGCATGTGTAGTCAGGAACCTGTTCACTTTCTGTATGAATGAAGTGGTTCCTCTAATTATAGTGCAACCTTAAACTGCTTGATGGAGTAGGGCGGTACAGTAGCACCGTAGTTAGCACTGTTGCCTCGCAGCGCCAGAGAGTCTGCACGATCTCCCCGTGTCTGCGTGGGTTTTCTCCAGGTGCTCCGGTTTCCTCCCGCAAGTCCCAAAAGACATGCTTGTGAGGTGAATTGGACATTCTGAGTTCTCCCTCACTGTACCTGAACAGGCGCCGGAGTGTGGAGACGAGGGGATTTTCACAGTGACTTCATTGCTATGTTAATGTAAGCATACTTGTGACACTAATATGGATTATTATTATTATAGTAAAACTGAACCATAAGACCACAAGGTGGGAGCAGGAGTAGGCCATTTGGTCCGTCTTGTCTGCTCTGCCATTCAATGAGATCATAACTGACCTGATATGATGCCGCTCAACTACTCGACTTACCCCTATAACTCTTGTTTTCCTTACTGATTAAAAATCTGCCTACCTCAGCCTTTAACATACTTAATGACCCAGCCTCTGCAGCTCTCTGTGGTAGATTCACTATCCCTCTGAGAGAAGAAACTCCTCCTCATCTCTTGTCTTAAATGGGCGATCCCTTACTCTAAAATTATGCCCCCTGGTTCTGGACGCTTTCTTTCAGCATCTACATTGTCAAGCACCTGAGACTCTAGTGTCTCTATAAGATCACCTCTCATTCTTCCAGTGAGTACAGATCCAACAAACTCAACCTCTCCGCATAAGAAAATGTCTCCATACCCAGGATCAATCTTGTGAGCCTTCTCTGGACTGCTTCCAATGCCAGTATATCTTTCCTTGGATAAGGGACCAAAACTGTTCACAGTATTCCAGGTGCAGTCCAACTAGTGCTTTGTACAGTTTTAGCAAGACTGCCCTATTTTATACTCCATTCCATTTGCCTTCCCAATTACCTGTTGAACTTGCATGCTAGCTTGATGTAATTTATGGATGAGGGTGCCCAAATCTCTCTGTGCTGCAGCTTTCTGCAGTCTTTCTTGATTTAAATCATATTCAGCTTCTTTATTCTTCCAACCAAAGTGCATATCTTCACATTTTCCTGCATTATATTCCATCTGCCAATTTTTTGCCTACTCACTTAAGCTGTCTGAATCTCTCTGTAGACTCTTTGTGTCATCCTCACCACTTGCCTTCCCACTATTTTTGTGTCATCCGCAAACTTGGCAATAGTATATTCATTTCCTTGCCTACCTTATTAATATATATTGTAAATAATTGTGGCCCCAGCACTGATTCCTATTGCACGCCAACTTACAGGTTGCCATCCTGAAAATGCCCCTCTTATCCCAACTCTCTGTCTTCTTTTAAAAAAAAATATTTTTATTCTCCTTTTTCACATTTTCTCCCGAATTTACACCCACCCACAATAAACAATAATCAGCAACAGATATGTCAATCCCCATAACAATAACAACGATCCCATCCTCCCACCTACCCCCAAACATCAGCCCACATGTTTACATAAACAAATAACAAAAAGGAATCAGGGATTACCCATAGTCATCCTTAATATACACAGCCCCCAACCCTTCCACCCACCTCCCCCAACTAATGTTCGATGTTATCCAGTTTTTGAAAGTGCATAATAAATAATGGCCATGACTTGTAGAACCCCTCCGAGCTTCCCCTCAGTTTAAACTTAACCTTCTCAAGGGTCAAGTATTCCAACAGGTCGCCCCGCCAAGCCAGGGCAGAGGGTGGAGAAGCTGGTCTCCATCCCAACAGGATCCGCCTTCGGGCGATCAACGAGACGAAGGCTATGATATCTGCCTCCGCACCCATTTCCAACCCTGGCTGGTCCAACACTCCGAATATGGTCCCCCCGGGGACCCGGGTCGAGTTTCACGTGCACCATCTTGGAAATTACCCTAACCTCCTTCCAATACTCTTCTAGCTTTGGACAGGACCAAAACATGTGAACGTGATTCCCCGCCCCCCCCCCCCCCCCCCCCCCCCCCGCGCAACGCTCACACACATCTTCTACTCCTTCAAAGAATCGGCTCATCCTCGCCCTCGTGAGGTGCGCTCTGAATACCACCTTCAGCTGTATCAGCCCCAACCTTGCACATGAGGTGGAGGCATTTACTCTCCGGAGCACCTCACACCAGACCCACTCTTCTATAACCTCTCCCAACTCTTCCTCCCACTTTGCTTTGATCCCTTCCAGTGGTGCCTTATCCTCTTCCAAAATAGCTCCGTAACCGCTGACACTACCCCCTTCTCCAGTCCACTTGTCGTCAGCACCTCCTCCAGCAATGTGGAAGCTGGCTCCTCACGGAAGCTCTGTATCTCCTTCCTGGCAAAATCCCGAAACTGCATGTATCTAAACATTTCTCCCTGCTCCAACCCATACTTTGCTTCCAGCTCCCTCAATCCTGCAAACCGACCCCTAAGAAACAAATCTTTTAGCGTCTTAATCCCCTTCTCTTCCCATTTCCGAAAACTTCCATCCGACTTCCCTGGCTCAAATCTGTGGTTCCCCCGAATCGGCATTTCCCTTGACCCTGCCTCCAACTCGAAGTGTTGGCAAAACTGCCTCCAGATTTTCAATGAAGTTATTATTACCAGACTCCCTGAGTATTTCCTCTGAGCTATCAGGAGCGACGCTGTTGCTAGTGCTTTCAGTCCCGACCCCCTGCACAAACTCTCCTCCATTCTGAGCCACTGGGAATCAACCCCTCTGACCCAGCTCTGCACCTTCTCCACATTCGCCGCCCAGTAGTAGTACATCAGGTTCGGGAGACCCAAACCCCCTGCCTGCCTTCCCCTCTGTAGCAGCACCTTTCTCACTCTGGCCACCTTCCCACCCCATATGAACGAGGTAATCCTTCAACTTATACTTGAATTTTTTATAATATTCCACCAGAAACCCATCCGGCCCTGCCACCTTCCCCAACTGCATTCTCCCAATCGCATCCTTTATCTCCTGCTCCACTATTGGTCCTTCTAATGTAGCCCTGTCCGCCTCCCCTAGCCTCGGATACTCCAACCCATCTAGAAATTCCTGCATCTCACGGTCTCCCCCGGGTGGCTCTGACCTGTACAACCTCTCATAAAACTCCTCAAAAACCTTGTTAATCAGCTCCGGCGTCACCACCAACTTCTCTGCCCTATCCCTCACCTGAAGAATTTCCCTTGCCGCTGCCTCCCTCAGAGCTGACCTGATAACATACGCCTTATCTCCATGTTCATAAACTGCACCCCTTGCTCGCCTGAGTTGGCGCACTGCCTTCCTGGTGGACAGTCGCCTGTAGTTCCTTCCTCTTTTCCAGCTTCGCTGGGTCCCCAACTTCTGCTGAGCTGATGCTCACTCTCCCGCAAAGAAGTCAATAAATGGTTGCACCTCCGGGTGAACCCCTGTACAGATCCCCTCAAGGCGAACTTAATTTTTTCCATACCCAGGAAACTCGACATGTCCGCAAGCCACAACTCAGTCTTCGGGGGCTTTGAGTCCCTCCACGCCAATAGTATTCGTCGCCGGGCTATCAGGGAAGCAAAGGCCAAAACATCGGCCTCTTTCTCCCCTGGACTCCCGGGTCTTCCGAAACCCCAAAAATTGCCACCCCTGGACCCATCGCCACCCTTGTTTTTAGCACCCGGGACATGACGCCCGCAAATCCCTCCCAGTACCCCCTAAGCTTAGGGTATGCCCAAAACATGTGAACGTGGTTCGCTGGTCCTCCCGCGCACCTAGCGCATTTGTCCTCTATCCCAAAGAATTTGCTCATCCGAGCCACCGTCATGTGGGCCCGGTGAATGACCTTAAATTGAATCAGCCAGAGCCTGGCACATGTTGTGGTCGAATTTACCCGACTCAGGGCCTCTGCCTACAGCCCGTCCTCCATTTCCCTGCCTAGCTCCTCCTCCCATTTAAGTTTCAGTTCCTCCGTCTGGGACCCTTCCTCCCTCATGAGCACCTTATAAATATCAGAGACTCTACCCTCCCCTTCTTCCCCCCTAGAGACTATTCTGTCTTGGATCCCCATTGGCGGGAGGCGTGGGAAAGATGGGACCTGTCTACGGACAAAGTCCCGCAACTGTAGGTACCTAAAATCATTTCCCCTTACCAGACCAAATTTCTCCTCCAAGCTCCTCAAACTCGCAAAGCTCCCTTCGAGGAACATGTCGCCCACCCTTCCCACCCCCGCCCGCCGCCATGCTCGAAACCCCCCATCCATACTCCCGGGGGCAAACCGATGGTTGTCGCAGATTGGTGCCCAAACCGACACCCCCATCTCCCCTACATGCCTCCTCCATTGGCCCCATATCCGCAGGGTCGCCACCACTACCGGGCTGGTGGAGTACCTGGCCGGCGGCAGCGGTAGAGGAGCCATGACCAGGGCTGCCAGGCTGGGGCCCCTGCACAAAGCCGCCTCCACCCGCTCCCAGATAGACCCCGTACCCACCATCCACTTCCTTATCATAGCGATGTTGGCCGCCCAGTAATAATTAATCAGACTCGGCAAAGCCAGCCCTCCCTCGCTGCGGTTCCTCTCCAGCATCGCCTTCTTCACCCGCGGGGATTTTCCCGCCCAGACAAAGCTCATGATCATCCTGTTAACTCTTTTGAAGAAGGACCGTGGGACAAAGATCAGGAGGCACTGAAAAACAAACAGAAATCTAGGGAGGATTGTCATCTTTACAGTCTGCACCCTCCCTGCCAGCGACAGTGGGAGTGCATCCCATCTCCGAAACTCTCTCTTCATTTGCTCCACCACCCTGGCCAAATTTAACTTGTGCAGCCTGCTCCAGTCTCGCGCCACCTGGATTCCCAAATACCAGAAATTTTCCTCAACCAGCCTAAACGGTAGCCCTCTCAATCTGTTCTCCTGGCCCCTTGCCGGTACCACAAACATTTTACTCTTGGCCGTATTTAATTTGTATCCTGAAAACCGGCCGAACTTCGTCAACATTCCCAGTATACATCCCATCCCGGCCACTGGGTCTGACACGTACAGGAGCAGGTCGTCTGCATAAAAAGAGACCCTATGTTCTACCCCGCCCCTCACCATCCCCTTCCATCCCTCTGCGGCTCTCAGCGCAATCGCCAGCGGCTCTATGGCCAGCGCAAACAGCAGCAGGGAGAGCGGGCAGCCCTGTCTGGACCCTTGGTACAGCCTAAAGTACTCCGACACTTCTCTGTTAGTCCTGACGCTCGCCTTTGGGGCCTGATATAATAATTTGAGCCAATTCACCACTCCCTCCCCGAACCCAAACCGTCCGAGCACCTCCCATAGATAGTCCCACTCCACCCGGTCAAAGGCCTTCTCGGCGTCCATCGCCACCACTACCTCCACCTCTCTGCCCGCCGGGGGCATCATTATCACATTAAGTAATCTTCTCAGGTTGGTCGCCAGCTGTCTACCTTTCACGAACCCAGTTTGGTCCTCCCTAATCACCTCCGGTACGCAGTCCTCCATTCTAACCGCCAGTACCTTTGCCAGGAGCTTGGTGTCAGGGAGATTGGCTTGTACGACACGCACGCCTCCGGGTCTTTACCCCGCTTCAATATCAGTGATATAGTGGCTTGCCACATTGTCGGCGGCAGGGTCCCTCTGTCCCTTGCCTCATTGAAAACCCTTGCCAAGACCGGACCCACCAGCTCAGAGAACTTCCCATAGAACTCTACTGGGTATCCATCCGGCCCCGGGGCTTTCCCCGACTGCATGGCCTTTAGGCCCCCCAATACCTCCTCCACTCTAATCGGGGCCCCCAGCTCATCCACTCGCCCCCCGCCTACTGTTGGGAATGTTAACCCGTCCAGAAACCTTTTCATCTCCTCCGGTTCTTCCGGCGGCTCCGAAGTATACAGCTTGCGATAGAAGTCCCAGAATACCTTATTCAATCCTCCACTTTGCGCCCCTCCCCATCCATCACTCTACTTATTTCCCTGGCCGCCTCCCTCTTCCTGAGTTGCTGCGCTAACAGTCTGCTAGCCTTTTCCCCATGCTCATACACCATGCCCCTTGCCTTCCTAAGCTGTTCCACGGCCCTACTCGTGGATAGTGCCCCCAGTTCCGCCTGTAGTCTCTGCCTCTCCCTGAGTAAAACCTCCCCCGGGGACTTCGCGTGCTCTTCATCTATCCGACCCATTTCCCTGACCAATCTATCCATCTCTGCCCTGACTGCCTTGGCTCTGTGAGCCCCAATTGAAATCCGCTTCCCTCGCACTACTGTCTTTAGCGCCTCCCACAGGGTCGCCGCTGAGACCTCCCCTGTGTCATTCACCTGCAAGTAATTTTGCATACACCTCCGAAGCCTCTCACAGATCCCCTCCTCCGACAGCAGTCCCACGTCTAGCCTCTATTGCGGGCGTTGGTGGTTCGTCCCCCCGATCTGCAGGTCTACCCAGTGTGGGGCATGGTCTGAGATAGTAATTGCCGAATATTCCGTGTTCTTTACCTCCCCTATACAATCCCTGCTTAGTACAAAGAAATCTATCCTAGAATATACTTTATGGACGTGCGAGTAAAACGAGTAGCCCCTTCCTGTCGGCTGTCTGGCTCTCCAGGGGTCCACTGCCCCCATTTGCTCCATAAACCCTTTCATTGTTTCCCCGTCCTCCCCACTCCCCGGTGCCCCATCCCCCTCTCCAACCCACTGGAGCAAACTCACTGGCACAGGAAGGCATGGACATCAACAAAACAATAACCCCCCAACCTACGTCCTTGGCCCCCCTTGCTGACCGGACCCCTTTGTTACCGTGCTGCCTCCAGTGTCCTCCTAGAGCCGCACAAATAGTAAAAATCCGCCTGAAAAGGAAAAAACAGAAAGAAGAGGGAAAAACAAAAACATAAGAGAAAATAAAACCCAAAAAACCCAAACCAATGTCCATGAACAAAGGAAAGAGTGCCAAATGTTCCGCTTGGCACCTTTGACCCAGCAAACCGTTGAACAGCAGTCGAGGCCCATTTGGCGTACCTTCCTACGTTAGTCCTCGGGCCCTAATTCGCGCCCGTGGGGCCTCTTTTCGGGACCAGACCCTGATCCCTCGCAAAGTCCATCGCTTCTTCAGGCTCGGAGAAGTAGTGGTGTTGATCCTGGTGCATGACCCATAAACGAGCCGGGAACAGCAGACCAAACTTCACATGCTTCTTGAACAGCACCTCCTTGACATTCTTAAAGGCTGCTCGCCGCCGAGCCACCTCCTGGTACTGGTAAATGTGGAGTACACTGTTGTTCCAAGTGCTGCTCCTGGTGTTCTTTGCCCACTGCAGCACCCGCTCCTTGTCCACAAACCTGTGGAACCTAATCACTATCGGGCGGGGGGGGGTCCACCCGGCCGCCCCTGCCTCGCCTGCACTCTGTGTGCCCCCTCCAGCTCCGGCGGTCGCGGAAAGGCTTCGGCCCCCATCAGCTGCTTCAGCAGGTCTGCTACAAATGCTGCGGCATCAGCTCCCTCCGCCCCCTCCGGGAGGCCGACCATCCTCAGGTTGTTCCTGCGGGCTCTATTCTCCAGCTCCTCCACTCTGTCCAGCAGTCTTCTCTGCCGCTCCTTCAGCCCGTCAACTTCTAGCGCCGTAACCGTCTGCGCATCCGCCTGCTCCTCCACCGCCTCTCCCAGCTCCTTAACTTTAACATCTTGCGCATTCAGCCTCTGGTTCAGCTGATCCACCGCTTTCTGGATTGGGTCCAAGCTGTCCCGCTTCAGCGCTTCAAAACTGGATTTCATTACCTGGAGCATGTTATCCTGCGCCTGCTGGATTGCTGAGTCCGGGGTCCGTGTGTCCGCCATCTTAAGTTCCAGGTAAGTTTCTACAGCTCCTTGTCTCTGTCCCTTTTTATCTCTCTTCCTCTACCTCCTGGACTCCTGCTGTTCCATGTGCCGCAGCCCGCTCCTCAGCACTTTCACCGCCGCCTTCCTTCAGCTCCGTGGTCCCGCTATCGCGGGGAATCAGCCTCTAAACGCCCGCCGGAGTGAGAGCCCGCCGAATGTGCGGCTCACCCGGACATCGCCGCCACCGGACGTCTTCCTTGTCCATTGTTAACATCGAACCCCTTCCCCCCCCTCCCAAGAACCTCCCTACATTTCCCCCAGCATCCATCGCTTCCCCCCCTCTCACTCGCCTCGTAGGCCCATTGAAGCCTGCTATCCAGGCTCCAAGGTACCTTATGCGATGTGGGACACCCCACCTACATCGTCCCCTGGTATCGGGTCTGCCGCCTCGGCCTCCTTGTAGCTCCGCCCCCGTTGCTCCAAACTCCACGCAGTGCTGGGCCCAGCGCCTCAGCCCCCGCCGCCCGAAACCCGCGCGGGGTTCTTCGCCGGTTTTTAAACCGGCCCCGCTAGCTGCCCGTGACGGCCGGCCCCAAAGGCCGATGATAGTCGGGGGGGGGGGGGGGGGGGGGGGGGGGGTGAGTGAGTGAAGACTCGGGGAAATCGCCGCAAATCGTGGCTACTCTTACTGCGGCCGCCCTGCTCGCCCACGCCACCCGAAGTCCCAACTCTCTGTCTTCTGTATAGAACCTTAGTTAGCCCACACTTGGAGTACTGTGTTCAATTCTGGTTGCCACTCTACCAGAAGGATGCGGAGGCTTAAGAGGGGGTGCAGAAGAGACTTACTAGGCTTGTGGTGGTATGATTTGCATAGCTGTCTGCCATTGGTGCAGAACACTAGCTTACCATTGGCCCTGGTCGGTCATGTGCCTCTCAACCGATTGGTTGAGACCAGTCATGTGACGGCGCTCCGATTGGTCGAGAGGCTGAGTTAACCCCGCCTCCAGAGCGAGGTATAAATAACCAGAACGCCTGGCGGTCGTCCATTTACTGTAGTCGACCGCAGGGCTAACTTCTAGCTTGTTAAAGCCTAACTTTTGTACAGCAACTCGTCTTGCGTTCGATTGGTGGCTCATCAATTTAATAAGCTAGAATTTTGAAGATGGAGCTCGGATCAAGCCCGAATGCCTCCGCATCAGCCCGCAAACTCAAAACGCTTCAGAAATCTTTCAACATTGGCTGGCATGTCTCGAGGGATGCCTGGCGTCCGCAAACAGCCCCCCCACCATGGCACAGAAGCTTCACATCCTCCACTCCAGCGTGGGCACGGCAGCCTACGCGATGATCAGGGAGGAAAAAGATTACGATGCGGCCATGCTTAAGCTGAATGGACAGTTTCTTAAACCGGTCAACAGAGTATTCGCCCGACATCTGCTGGCTACCAGTCAACAGCTCCCCGGTGAGTCATTAGATGGTTTTTACCAGGCCCTCGCTGTCCTGGGGAGGAATTGTTCCTGCCTCCAAGTTTCAGCCACGGAGCACATGGAACGTCTGATTAGAGATGCTGACGTGGCTGGGATGCAGTCCGCCGCTATCCGCCAGCGGATGCTGGAGAGAGACGACCTCAGCCTAACTGAGGCACGGACTCTCTCCACCTCCCTGGAGGTCGCCGATCAAAACGCCCGCGCCTATGTCCCCAGCCACGCTGCAGCACCCTGGACCTCCTGGCATGCTTCCCCACTGCCATCCGCCGCTCCCGACCTCCCTCAGGCCTGCGTCGCGGGACGCGCCAACAAGTCCGTGGGGCCCTGCTGCTATTTCTGTGGGTTCGCGAAACACCCTCGCCCGCGCTGCCCAACCCGCTCCGCCCTCTGTAAGAGCTGCGGGAAGAAGGGCCACTTTTCATCTGTCTGCCAGGCTAAATCGGTTGCTGCTGAACAGAGCAACGACCGGGGATCCCCCCCCTCCGGGCCCTTGCTGGCCCTTCCAGTATGACGCGCCAATCTCTCCCCCCCCGCCCCCGGGCCCCTGCGCCCGGCCTGCGCGCCTCCCCCTCTCCTCCGGGCCCTTCCGGGCCCTCCCAGCGCACTGCGCAACTCTCTCCTCACCGCCCCCGGGCCCCTGCACCTGGCCTGCGCGCCTCTCTGCCCCCGCTCTCAGCCGCTCCGGTCGGCCCGCCGGCAACGCAAACCCCGCCCCCCGCAACCACGAGGGCCCCGCGGGTGCCGCCATCTTGGGGCGCCGACTCCACGTGCGGGTCCTGGGCGCCGCCATCTTGGGGCGCCGACTCCACGTGCGGGTCCTGGGCGCCGCCATCTTGGGGCGCCGACTCCACGTGCAGGTCCTGGGCGCCGCCATCTTGGGACCCCGACTCCACGTGCGGATCCTGGGCACCACCTTCCTGGACTGACACGCAACGTTCTGCCAGCTACCACTCGGCCGACGACGACTGCGACAATGGTTCTTCTCCACGGCTCGCGGCCATTCAACTCGACCAGTCACGGCCACGTACGCTCGCCAAAACAACAACGCTGATCCACCTCAACGGCCACGAGACGGGCTGCCTGCTGGACTCCGGGAGCACAGAAAGCTTTGTTCACCCTGCCACGGTAAGACACTGCGCAACTCTGCGCTCCCTGTCCATCCTGTAAAACACAAAATCGGGTTAGCCTCAGGTTCGCACTCCATCCGCATCACCGGCTGCTGCATCGCGGACCTCACGGTCCAAAGGAAGGTTTTTAAAAATTACAAACTCCTTGTCCTCCCTGACCTTTGTGCACTGGCACTCCTGGGACTGGACTTCCAGTGCAACCTGCAGAGCTTGACCTTCCAATTCGCCGGCCCTATACCCCCCCTCACTGTCTGCAGCCTCGCGTCCCTCAAAGTGGACCCCCCCTCCTTGTTTGCTAATCTCACCCCCGATTGCAAACCCGTCGCGACACGGAGCAGACGGTACAGCGCCCAGGACCGGACCTTCATCAGGTCCGAGGTCCAGAGGTTGCTGAAGGAAGGGGTCATCGAGGGCAGCAACAGTCCCTGGCAAGCCCAAGTGCTGGTGGTCCGGACTGGGGAGAAAAACCGGATGGTCATCGACTATAGCCAGACCATCAACCGGTTTACGCAACTGGACGCTTATCCTCTCCCCCGTATTTCCGCCATGGTAAACGATATCGTGAAATACAAAGTCTTCTCCACTGTGGACCTTAAATCCGCTTATCACCAGCTCCCCCTCTGCGCGAGTGACCGCAAGTACACCACGTTCGAGGCTGATGGGCGCCTCTACCACTTCCTTAGGGTTCCATTCGGTGTCACAAATGGGGTCTCGGTCTTCCAACGGGAGATGGACCGAATGGTCGACAAGTACGGATTACGGGCTACCTTCCCGTATCTTGATAATGTCACCATCTGCGGCCACGACCAGCAGGACCATGACGCCAACCTCCGGAAATTTCTCCAAACCGCAAAACTCCTTAACCTCACATACAATAAGGATAAGTGCGTGTTTAGCACCGACTGTCTAGCCATCCTCGGCTACGTAGTGCGTAACGGAGTGATAGGCCCCGACCCCGAACGCATGCGCCCCCTGATGGAACTCCCTCTCCCCAATACCCTCAAATCCCTCAAACGCTGCCTGGGTTTCTTCGCTTACTACGCCCAATGGGTTCCCAATTATGTTGACAAGGCCCGTCCCCTCATTCAAACCACGACCTTCCCGCCGTCGACAGAGGCCTGCCAGGCCTTTAGCCGCATCAAAGCGGACATCGCAAAGGCCACGATGCGCGCCATCGACGAGTCCCTCCCCTTCCAGGTCGAGAGCGACGCATCAGAAGTAGCTCTGGCGGCCACCCTGAACCAAGCGGGCAGAGCCGTGGCCTTCTTCTCCAGAACCCTCCAGGCTTCCGAACTCCGCCACCCCTCTGTTGAAAAGGAAGTCCAGGCCATAGTCGAAGCTGTGCGACATTGGAGGCACTATTTGGCCGGCAGGAGGTTTACCCTCCTCACAGACCAACGGTCAGTAGCCTTCATGTTTGATAATGCGCAGAGGGGCAAGATTAAGAATGACAAGATCTTACGGTGGCGGATCGAGTTGCCCACGTACAACTATGAGATCTTGTATCGTCCTGGGAAACTCAATGAGCCTCCTGATGCCCTGTCCCGCGGTACTTGCACCAGCGCTCAGATAGACCGCCTCCGCTCCCTCCACGCTGACCTCTGCCATCCAGGGGTGACCCGTTTCTACCATTTCATTAAGGCCCGCAACCTGCCTTTCTCCATCGAGGAAGTCAGGACAGTAACCCGTGACTGCCACATCTGCGCAGAGTGCAAACCGCACTTCTACCGCCCCGAGCGCGCACATCTGATCAAAGCATCCCACCCCTTTGAACGTCTCAGCATTGGCTTCAAGGGGCCCCTTCCCTCTAGCAACCGCCACATTTACTTCCTGGCGGTAATCGACGAATACTCCCGCTTCCCCTTCGCCATTCCCTGCCCCGACACGACCACATCGACCGTCGTTAAGGCCCTTCTCTCCATCTTCTCCCTGTTCGGCTACCCTGCATACATACATAGCGATCGGGGGGTCCTCATTTATGAGCGACGAGCTGCGTCAATTCCTGCTCAACAGGGGCATTGCCTCTAGCAGGACGACCAGCTATAACCCTCAGGGTAACGGGCAGGTCGAGCGGGAGAATGGTACCATCTGGAAGACCATACTACTGGCCCTCCGGTCCAGAGATCTCCCTATTTCCCGATGGCAAGAGGTTATCCCCGATGCCCTACATTCTATCCGCTCACTCCTCTGTACTGCAACAAATCAGACACCTCATGAACGTCTTCTTGTTTTCCCCAGGAAGTCGTCCTCCGGATCCCCTCTCCCAACGTGGCTGGCCGCCCCCGGACCCATCTTGCTTCGGAAGCATGTGCAGGTGCACATGTCCGACCCGTTGGTGGAACAAGTCCAGTTACTCCACGCTAACCCGCAGTATGCGTATGTGGAGTACCCCGACGGTCGGCAGGACACAGCCTCCCTCCGGGACCTGGCACCCGCCGGCGTGCGGCCTTCCCCCCCTTCACCACAGACCCCCCCCTGTTTTATTTTCCCCAGCTCCCCACCCTGGCTACCCCTTCCCCATCCATGGCGTCTCCACCGCCAGCCCGGGTGACGGAGACTGTTCAAGGACCATCGCTCCCGGACTCCAGGACGTCAGCGGAACCACCACCATCGGCTGAACCAACGTCACCAACTCCACTGCGGCGGTCTGCCAGGACATCACGGGCCACAAAATGACTGATCGAGTCTATTTAATTTACAACAACTCCATGGACCTTGTTGGGACATTTTGTACTATCGTTAATTGTCTGGGCCAGTGGGAAGCCAAAAACATTTTTTCTCCCTTCTCTGGCTGCTACTCATACCACCAGCCCCCCCCCCCCCCCCCCCGGCTCTCGTTGATACCCCCCCCCCCCCCCCCCGGCTTCTTTCTCCGCAAGGGGTGAATGTGGTGGTATGATTTGCATAGCTGTCTGCCTTTGGTGCAGAACACTGGCTTGCCATTGGCCCTGGTCGGTCATGTGCCTCTCGGCCGATTGGTTGAGACCAGTCATGTGACGGCTCTCCGATTGGTCGAGAGGCTGAGTTAACCCCGCCTCCAGAGCGAGGTATAAATAACCAGAACGCCCGGCGGTCGTCCATTTACTGTAGTCGACCGCAGGGCTAACTTCTAGCTTATTAAAGCCTAATGTTTGTACAGCAACTCATCTCGCGTTCGATTGATGGCTCATCAAGGCTGTTGCCTGGTATGGAGGACATTAGCTATGAGGAGAGGTTGAATAAACTTGGTTTGTTCTCACTGGAACGACTGAGGTTGAGGGGTGACCTGATAGAGGTCTACAAAATTATGAGGGGCGTAGACAGGGTGGATAGTCAGAGACTTTTACCCAGAGTAGAGGGGTCAATTACTAGGGGGCATAGTTTAAGGTGCGAGGGGCAAGATTTAGAGGAGATGTATGAGGCAAATATTTTACACAGAGGGTAGTGGGTGCCTGGAACTCGCTGCCGGAGGAGGTGGTGGAAGCAGGGACAAGAGTGACATTTAAGGGGCATCTTGACAAATAGATGAATAGGATGGGAATAGAGGGATACGGACCCCGGAAGTGCAGAAGATTTTAGTTTAGATGGACAGCATGGTCGGCGCAGACTTGGAGGCTCAAAGGGCCTGTTCCTGTGCTGTACTTTTTTTTTGTTCTTTGTTCTATTAGTTAGCCAATCATCTACCCATGCCAATATACTACTCCAACACCATGGCTCCTATCCTATTAAGTAACCTTTGTGTGGTACCTTATTGAACACTTTTTGGAAATCCAAGTCTATTACATCTACTGGTTCCCCTTATTAATCCTACTCATTACTGTTATATATGTGGGTTATTGTAGTTGTGTGCAATGTCCCTTTAAGAACCCAGTCACATGACATGTGTGCCGCCATTGGTTTCTTCACGGGCTTTTGCCCTTAGTCTAGTACCAGCCTTTGTACAGTGAAGACCTATTTAATAAACCTCTGTTAATGTTGCTTTCAACCCACATGCATTTGCAATCTAATATTTTGTATTGTTCGTCTAAAGGTGCAACAGTTACCACCCCAAAGAATTCTAATAAATTTGGCAGGCATGATTTCCCTTCATGAAGCCATGCTGACTCTGCTTGATTATATTATGTATTTTTTAATTCTCTGCTATTCATCCTTTAAAATGGACTCTAACATTTTCCCAATGACAGACGTTAAGCTAACAGGCCTATAGTGACCTGTTTTCTATCTTCCCCTTTTTTTGAATAAGGCAGTTTTCCAAACCACTGAGATTTTTCTAGAATTTAAGGGTTCTTGGAAGATGCATCTTGGAAGATGATCAGTGCACCCACTATCTCTACAGCTACTTCCTTTAATATCCTCAGATGCAACTCATCAAGTTCAGGGGACTTATCAGCCTTTAGCCCCATTATTTACCCTAGTACCTTTTCTCTAGTGATAGTTATTGTATTATTGCCTTCCCCACTTTTGCCACTTGCTTATTTAATTTTTCTGGAATGCTTTTAGTGTCTTCCATTGTGAAGACTGATGCAAAGTATTTATTTATCTCCTCTGCCATTTCCTGGTTCCCCATTATTATTTCCCCAGTCCCATTCTCTAAGTGGCCTATGTTCACTTTGGCCTCTCGCTTCCTTTTTATATATCTAAAGAAGCTCCTACTGTCCATGTTTATATTTCTTGTGTGTTTACCCTCATAATTTATCTTCTCCCTCTTTATTGGCTATCTTTTGTTGGTTTATAAAAAATTCCCAATCTTCTGCCTTACCACTAATCCTTGCCACATTGTATGTTTTTTCTTTCAGTTTAATGCTACCTTTAACTTCCTTCATTAACCATGGTTGATTTATCCTCTTCCTAAAATCTTTCTTCCTCATTTGGATGTACGTTTATTGTGAGTCATAAACAATTTTCATAAACATCTGCCATTACTGATCAACCATCTCTTTTGCTAAACTCCTTTCCCAATCTACTTCAGCCAACTTTGCTCTCATTCCTTTGTAATTACACTTTTTAAAGTTTAGCATGGTTGTTTCTGACACAATGTTCTCACCGGCAACCTAAATGTTAAATTCTACCATGTATGGTCACTATTTCCTGGGGGATCTTTTACTCTGAGGTTGCATCATTACGCATTACCAGATCCAAAATAGCCTGATCTCTGCTAGTATCCCCAACATATTGTTTCAGAAAACTGTCCCAAAAATATTCTATGAATTCTTCCTCATGGCTACCTTGGCCAATTTGATTTTCCCAATCCGCATGAAGATTTAAGTCTCCCATAATGTACTGTCTTTTTTACATGTCCTCATTATCTCCTATTTGTTACAGCAAATTAGAAATTTCTCATTTCAGTCATTCTTTTCCTTGCTGGCACCATCTTTAATATAAATTATCACAGGAAGGGAACCTTTATAAAATGAATATTTGATAAGAATTCGTTTGTTGGTCTCAAAATTTGTAATAATGAGATTGGACCCACACATGCCCAGTTTAAGGTTGTGAGATACAGGAAAACACTCCTGCCACACTGAAAAATTGTTGTTTTAAATGGCGTTCCTTGACATTGAAAAGATTTTGGTTATGAATAGATCTTAATTCATTAACTTTTCAAATTGTATCTATTTTGGGCATTATTTATCTATGAAGTTAAGCATGAAAGCATTAGCTTTAGGAGAGAGTAGCAACAGTAATTGTATGACTTATTTTAGGTAAAAGAAAAATCCCAAATTCTTACAGAAAACAGAAACATCATCTGAAGTGGTGAAGGTATGAATGGTAACCGAAATAAAATCCAATAGAGTAAGTTTTGAGATGTTACAGTAGTGAGCATATCAAGTTGAGAAAGGTGCTCCATTGGTAGTTCTGCCATTCTTGGTGGAGTGAGGAGTTCATGCATTTCTTTGTCACTAAGATAGACAAATGAACACACAGTTCAGCTGCATGTTTTACTTCCTCACCCACCCCCATGCTTTCGCCTAATCCAATAAATCAAACTTCCCATCAAAGTTCCCCCTGCCCTAGTTCTGAATGTGATGTTTCCTCTAATTTCTCTCCACTCTCCTTCATACCCTTTCTAAGATCATCCTTCCATGAGACCCACCTTCTGCTCGTTTGAATATAATCCCACCAAACTGCTAACCATCCAACTTCGTTTTCTAGCCCCCAAGATTAGGAAGTATTGTTAATTAATCTTTCTCCTCAGATGCTGTTGCCTCTTCAAATCTGTTGTTATCATCTCTCTCCTAAAACAACGCATTCTTGAACCTAATGTTTCGCACCTCTAGTTCCCTCTCAAACCTCCTTTTCATTGTCAAAAGTTCTTAAATGTCTTGATGCTTTCCAAATCTATGCCCATTGTGATGATCGGAATACCTTGCCCCTTTAAGAGGCTTGTGATGATCGGAATACATTGCCCCTTTAAGAGGCTTGGAACCCTGGGGGACTCCGCCTCTGGCTACGCCCCCTGGGAAACAGTACTTAAGATGAGACTCCATTTTGCGAGCACACTTCTCATGGAGGCTGCCATTGTTCACTGCTTATTAAAGCCTTTGATTACTGACCTAACTTTCGTGTCGTAATTGAGAGTGCCTCACCCATCTTTCCAAAACTCCTTGTTTGAATCCATCCCTTCAGGTTTTCACTCTTGCCACAGCACTGAAATGGCCCTTATTAAAATCACAAATGGCATCCAATTTGACTGTGGTAAACTATCCCTGCTTGACCTGTCTGCAGCCTCACTCTCAGTCATCCACTTGAGTGGGACTGTCCTCCCTTGGTATCACTTTTGTCGGTATGGGACAATTGGGCGCGGCCGTTTGGACGCAGCCGTTTGGGCGCCATGGGACAATTGGGCGCAGCCAATTTGGCGCGGCCGTTTGGGCGCAGACGACAGAATTTTTTTTAGTTTTTGCGGCTGGTAAATTGTTGCAAGTAAATTGTTGCAAGATTCAGTATCATTCGAAGGAAGGACTTAAAAGCAAGCTTAAAACTGTAAATTAAAAGATGAGCTTTAAAAAGTTTTTAAACTAACTTTATTGTAAATTAAAAACCTTAAATTAGTTCATTTAGTTAAAAACCTTAAATTAGTTCATTTAGTTTAGTTCATTTGGTAATTATGAGCAAGGCTCCTCAAGTACTCGATAGCATCCATGTTTTCAAATTTAAGAACAGTTTCATGTATTCTTTTATCTGCATCTCTATACTTTTTTAGTTTTTGTGGCGGTTCATGGCCGGCTAGTAACCTTTCATAATATGCATCTCTACCTTTCTGTACTTTACGCAGGCCATCAATTAGTTTCCATATGGTGGGATGATGCATGCCAAGTTCGTATTTCAATCGACGGTGGGCTGCCTCCGCATTATTGTTTGTGCGGTCTTCCCCATTTAATGTTCTCTGATAAAGGTTCCAAATCTCAGGGCGAAATAAAGGTGTTCGTCTACCATTTCCTCGTCTGTTCAGACGACCAACATATGTATCTTCAAACCAGTTTAGTAAATCTTGAAGTTCTTGCGGCAGTTGGGTCGCTAAAGCATCCAGATATTCATCGATTTTGTTCAAAGGTACAAAGGCAATGGCAATAATCATTTTAGCTTTTAACGCAAAATCTGGATCAGTGTTACACAAACTACGGAACCCCATACTAGCTAGATGTTTTTGCATATTTTGAGCTAAATGAAAAAAACATCCTTTTATTTGAACATCAGGGAATATGTCTTTCATAGCACTGTGCGCAGCTTGTTCATAATCACAGACGATTGAACTGGGTTTCAAGTTGGGTTTGATTTTTTTCAATAATGCGAACATTCTCGCATATGTGGTGTGTTGCTTGTTGGGCAAAAGAGCATAAACCGTAGGAGTAACTCCTCCGTGTTTTTTTACCATAATTACATAAATCTGAGAAAAGAGGCTGGGAGCAATACTGAATGTGCCATCTGCAAACCACATATCAGATGTCAATAAGCGCTGTAGCCAGCTCTGTCTTCTGAAGATTAATATCCGGTCGTGACCTGGTCCGCTATCACAAAGTAAAAAATTTTCTTCCACTCCTGGTTGAGGGACATATATCCTGTAGCATTCTGGCACAATCAATTGTTGTAAATCACTTGGATTGGTGGGGGCGTTCAATACATAATTACGCTTTCTGCTTATCATTCTCCTCAAAGCAGATATATTAGGAATGGCTGGTAGACTAGCTTGGGATATGTCTGTCAAACATTCATTAACAACTACAGTCGGTGCCTCAAGGGTTTCCTGTGCTCTCTTTTCTATTTTAGTTTTCACGAGTGCAACCTCTACTTGTGCAGCAGAAGCATCATGCAAATGGCTGTTCAGCTGCCTCACCACGTTTGCAGCTTTAGTATGGAGCCGTGCTTTGCCCCGGTTTTTTTGCTCACAATGCCAAAATTTCACTTCGCTGTCACCTTTGCTTGTTTTGTCAAAGACGTAAAGGAATTCGTTATGAACAAATTTTTCTTTACCACGTTTCGTTGATACTTCCTCAGCCATCATATGGGTATGCGAATTGGTTTAGTTAAAAAATATATAAAAAGATGGTGATAGAACGAAACACTTGTGACAGCGGACCCGCACCAGCAGCCAACTCAACTGAGGTTAATTTACAAATAAAGAAATGTTATTATGGCCAAAATGTCCGGCGCCAAAACAGCCGGTGCCAAAATGGCTGCCACCAAAACGGCCGCGCCACAACGGCCGCGCCCAAATGGCTGCGCCAAAACGTACCTAACCCCACTTTTGTCTACCTGATTGTAGCCACATAATTACTTGCAATGGCTTCTCTTTCCGTTCCACACTGTGAGAACTGGAGTCCCCCAAGGATCTGTCCTTCACTCCCCTCTTATTCCTTATCTACCTGCTGCCCTTGATGACATAATCTGAAAAGATGATATCTGATTCCACATGTGCACTGATGTTATTCAGTTCCTCTCACAGCTACCATGCTTGACCTCTTAACTGTCTCTGATTTCTCACACAGCTTGTCTAACATCCAATGCTGGATGAGTAGGAATTTCCATCAACTAAATATTGAGAAGGCAGTAGACGTTATCTTTGATCCACACAACAAACTCCCTTCCCTACCCACCAATTCCAACACTCACCCAGTCATTGTCTGAGTTGAGTCAGCCCATGTGCAATCTTAACATTCTGAGATGGGTTCCCAAGCACATAACTGCTTCATCACAAAGGCATCTTCCACGTCTGTACCATCACTTGTCCCCCATCTTTGCCTCAGTTTATTAGATGCTGAAACCCTCATATGAACATATGAATTAGGAGCAGGAGTAGGCCACTTGGCCCCTTGAGCCTGCTCCGCCACTCAATAAGAACATGGCTGATCTGTTTGTATTCTTAACTCTACATTCCTGCCTATTCTTGATAACCTTTCACCTCCTTGTTAATCAAGGATCCATCTAATTCTGCCTTAAAAATATTTAAAGGGTCTGCCTCTGGAGGAAAAGAGTTCCAGATACTCTCAAACCTCTGAGAGAAAAATATTCTCCGCATCTCTGTCTTAAATGAGTGACCCCTATTTTTTAAAACCATGATGTGGAGATGCCGGCGTTGGACTGGGGTGAGCACAGTAAGAAGTCTTACAACACCAGGTTAAAGTCCAACAGGTTTGTTTCAAACACGAGCTTTCGGAGCACGGCTCCTTCTTCAGGTGAATGGAAAGGCTTGTTCCAGAAATGTTTATATAGACACAGTCAGAGATGCCCCGGAATGCGAGCACCTGCAGGCAATCAAATCATCAAAGATGCAGAGAGAGAGGTAACTCCAGGTTAAAGAGGTGTGAATTGTCCCAAGCCAGTTCAGTCGGTAGGCCTCTGCAAGTCCAGGCTTGTTGGTGGGGGCCGAATGTAATGCGACATGAATCCCAGATCCCGGTTGAGTCCGCATTCATGCGTGCGGAACTTAGCTATAAGTTTTTGCTCAGCAATTTTGCGTTGTCGCGTCTCCTGAAGGCCTCCTTGTAGAATGCTGACCCGGAGATCAGAGGCTGAATGTCCTTGACTGCTGAAGTGTTCCCCAACTGGAAGGGAACAGTCCTGCCTGTTGATAGTCGCACGATGCCCGTTTATTCGTTGTCGCAGTGTCTGCATGGTCTCGCCAATGTACCACGCTTCGGGACATCCTTTCCTGCAGCGTATGAGGTAGACTACATTGGTCGAGTCGCACGAGTATGCGCCGCGTACCTGGTGGGTGGTGTTTCCACGTGTAATGGTGGTGTCCATGTCGATGATCTGGCATGTCTTGCAGAGATTACCCTGGCAGGGTTTTGTGGTGTTGTGGTTGCTGTTCTGAAGGCTGGGTAATTTGCTGCAAACAATGGTTTGTTTGAGGTTGCGCGGTTGTTTGAAGGCCAGTAGTGGGGGTGTGGGGATGACCTTGGCAAGATGTCCATCCTCGCTGATGATGTGTTGGAGGCTGCGAAGAAGATGTCGTAGTTTCTCCGCCCCAGGAAAGTACTGGACGACGAAGGGTACTCTGTCAGTGGTGTCCCGTGTTTGTCTTCTGAGGAGGTCGGTGCGGTTTTTTGCTGTGGCGCGGTGGAACTGTCGATCAATGAGTCGAGCGCCATATCCCGTTCGTACGAGGGCATCTTTCAGCATCTGTAGGTGTCTGTTGCGCTCCTCCTTGTCTGAGCAGATCCTGTGTATACGGAGGGCTTGTCCATAGGGGATGGCTTCTTTAATGTGTTTCGGGTGAAAGCTGGAGAAGTGGAGCATCGTGAGATTATCTGTGGGCTTGCGGTAAAGCGAGGTGCTGAGGTGACCGTCCTTGATGGAGACGAGTGTGTCCAAGAATGGAACTGAATTTGGAGAATAGTCCATGGTGAGTTTGATGGTGGGATGGAACTTATTGATGTCATCGTGTAGTCGTTTCAGTGATGTCTCGCCGTGGGTCCAAAGGAAAAAAATGTCATCGATGTATCTGGTGTATAGCATCGGTTGAAAGTCCTGTGTGGTGAGGAAGTCCTGTTCAAACTTGTGCATGAAGATGTTGGCATATTGAGGTGCAAATTTGGTCCCCATGGCTGTTCCGTGCGTCTGGATGAAGAATTTGTTGTCGAAGGTGAAGACGTTGTGGTCTAGAATGAAACGGATGAGTTGCAGAATTGCGTCTGGAGATTGGCAGTTGTCGGTGTTGAGGACTGAGGCTGTTGCAGCAATGCCGTCGTCATGGGGGATGCTGGTGTAGAGTGCCGAGACATCCATTGTGACGAGGAATGTTCCTGGTTCAACTGGTCCATGGGTGCTGAGTTTCTGTAGGAAGTCCGTCGTGTCGCGACAGAAGCTGGGTGTACCTTGTACGATGGGTTTCAAGATGCCCTCGATGTGGCCAGAGAGGTTCTCACACAGGGTCCCATTGCCTGAAACGATAGGACGGCCTGGTGTGTTGGCCTTGTGTATTTTCGGGAGGCAGTAGAGATCTCCAATGCGGGGATTACGTGGGATGAGAGCACGTAGGGTGTTCTGAAGGTCTGGATCTAAGGTCTTGATCAGTCTGCTGAGTTGGCGGATGTGTTCCTTGGTTGGATCTGCGGGTAACTGCCTGTAGTGTTCCTGGTTGTCGAGTTGTCGGTATACTTCTTTGCAGTAGTCTGTTCTGTTCAGTATGACGGTGGCCCCTCCTTTGTCTGCTGGTTTGATGACGATGTTGCGGTTGGTCTTGAGAGTGCGGATGGCGTTGCGTTGTGCTTGGGTGACGTTTGAGGCTGCCTTGTGATTGCGAGTGATGAATCTGGCATTGACACGACTTCTGACGGCTTGAGCATACATGTCGAGTCTAGGGCAGCGGCCTTCCGGAGGGGTCCAATTTGACTCTTTCCTTTTCGGTTGCTGCACTGCAGATCTCGCGGTCTGCTGTTCCGGTTCATTGGTCGTGTCCCTGGGTTCGCTGTCGGCCTCTTGGGGTCTGTGGAAGAATTCCCGGAGCCTCATTCGCCTGATGAATTCCTCCGTATCTGCCGCGAGACTGATGGGGTCCATTTTGGTGGTGGTGCAGAAATTGAGCCCTCTGCTGAGGACTTCGATTTCGTCTGGTTGAAGGGTGTAGTCTGACAAGTTGACAATGGATTTCCCTGTTTAAAACCATGACCTCTGATTCCAGATTCTCTGTCAAGAGGACACATGTGCTCCACATCCACCCAGTCAATGCCCTCAGGATGTTAAAGGCTTCGAGCAAGTCAACTCTTACTCTTCCAAGCTCTAGAGGATGCTGTTATGTATCAGAGAATATATTCCTGCCTGTTGGTTCAGTGTCACATGATCTGCAGTGACGTTTCAGAGTTCTCCATCTTAGACTGTATGAGCAACACCTCTTAATAAATCTGTCATCGTGTTTTGAAAGAATCCAGAATGCGGGCACCTCCATATCTTTTCTCTTTGCGGCAACAAAGAAATATATCAGATACAAGCCTAATCTTTTCAATCTTTCCTCCTAAGGCAAACCTTCCATTCCTGGTATTTGCATGTTTCCTTAAATAAGGCGACCAGTACTGTACACAATACTCCAGCTGTGATCTGACCAATGCCCTGTACAGCAGAAGCATAACTTCCCAAATTTTGGAATAATTACTTGCTGCACCTGTATCCTAGCCTTTTGTGATTCATGCACTTGGACATCCAGGTCCCTCTTTACCTCAAAGCTCCGCATGTCTCACCATTTAGGTAATAAGCGACTCTTTTATTCTACTTGCGAAAATGGATTATTTCACATTTGTCTGCATTGTACTCCATTGCTAGATTTTTTCCCATTCACGTAACCTATCTATTTCCTTTTGTAACCTCCTTATGTCCTCTTCACAACTTATTTTCCCACTTATCTGTCATCATATAAATTCAGCAACCAAGGGCAGCACGGTGGCACAGTGGTTGGCATTGCTGCCTATGGCGCTGAGGACCCGGGTTCGAATCCCGGCCCTGGGTCACTGTCCGTGTGGAGTTTGCACATTCTCCCTGTGTCTGCATGGGTTTCGCCCCCACAACCCAAAGATGTGCAGGTTAGGTGAATTGGCCATGCTAAATTGCCCCTTAATTGGAAAAAATAATTGGGTACTCTAAATTTATAAACAGAAAAAATAAATAAATAAATTCAGCAACCATACCTTCAGATCCTTCAACCAAGTTGTTTACATAAATTGTAAAGAGTTGAGGTCCCAGCACTGATCCCTGTGGCACACCGTTCAGCACATCCTGCCAAACATAAAAATACCTATTTATGTCCACTCTATGTTTCCTGTTAGAATCATAGCATTTACAGTGCATAAGGAGGCCATTCAGCCCATTGAGTCTGCACCGGCTCTTTGAAAGAGCACCCTACCCAAGCCCACATCTCCACCCCATCCCCATAACCCAGTAACCCCACCCAACGCCAAGGGCAATCCTGGACACTAAGGGCAATTTAGCATGGCCAATCCACCTAACCTGCACATCTTTGGACTGTCCGAGGAAACCGGAGCACCCGGAGGAAACCCACGCACACACGGGGAGAACGTGCAGACTCCGTACAGACAGTGATCTCTCTAAGCCTCTCTGCTTGTCCACTTCATTCTCTGCCTTTGAGCTGCTCTTTAAAGTCTACTCGTTTGGCTAAGTTTTTGGACACAAGTCCCAACATCTCCTAATGCGGTGTCAAATTCTATTTGACAATGCTCCTTGGAATGTTTTACAATGTCAAAAGCATGGTTTAAATACAAGATTTTGTCATTGTTTTAGATCTAGTGTCCCAATCTACATGTTTTTTATGTACTATAGATTAACTTTTGATGAACTTGTACCTAAATACACGTTTCTGTAGAGAGGGGAAAATCACAGGAGCCAAGATGTGGAAGAATAAAAGGGCATAAAAGTAGAGAAAATTACAGAGATAGCATAGGGGCAAGGATGTGGAGACAGTGGGAATGTGGATAAACATTTTAAAATTAATGCATTGGGATTATGGGAGCTAAGACTGGCTTGAAAGAAAAATGGGACTTCATGCAAGACAGAATGCAGCCAGTGGAATGGAATCCAGTGGGCGAGTTTGAGATGCTGGGGAGATAGACAATTCAAGTTGTGGAGCTGACAGAAATTTAAATAAAGATTCAGGGTATTTTGGGAATGAGGTGGGGGTGGAAGCAGACAATATCACTATGGCTTGGTGGTGGTGAGGATGCGGGTTTGAAGCTCAGTGCTGTAGGACACTGGGGTTCCAGATTGTCTCATTCAGGATGAGGAGCAATAGACAAAAGTTGGATCAATAGCAATGTTATGCTATTCTTGGTAGCAGCCAAATATGCTGACTTCAGCTGACTTAATTGGAGGTAGATCGTAATTGGAGAACTATGTACAGTTTTGGCCTCCCTACTTAAGAAATAATATAATTGCATTGGAGAAGCAGTTCAGAGAAGGTTCACCTGACTGATTCCTGAGATGAAGGGATTATCTTATGAGGAAAGGCTGAGCAGGTTGGGCACCTACCAATTGAACTTTAGAAGAATGAGAGGTGATTTTACAGGAACATATAAGATTTTGAGGGGACTTGACAAAGTGGATGCTAAGAAGATCTTTTCCCTTTGTTGGGTGTCCAAACTTGTGGATACAGTTTCTAAAAATTCAAATGGAGATAAGGATCTTTTTCTCTCAGAGGTCATTAGTCTGTGGCATTCACTTTCCCAGAAAGCAGTGGGGGCTGGGTCATGGAATCTATGCAAGGCTGCATCAGATATATTTTTGCTCAATAAGGGAGTCAAGGGTTATGAGGGGCAGGCAGGAAATTGGAGTTGAGGCCAAGTCCACTCAGATCCCTCAAGGATTTTGAGTTGCTGTGGTGATATACAGTTTTACATGCATTTGTAACTTGGAATGATGGATAGTGATGGTGGAGCTCCCAATTTTTTTCCATCACATTATTGGCCAGAACTAAGGAGCATAGATTTAAGGTAATGAGCAGGAGGTTCAGAGGAGATGTGAGGAAAATCATTTTCACTCAGAGGGTGGTTGTCATCTGGAACTCACTGCTTGAAAGGGCAGTAGAGGCAGGAACCCTCACAACTTTTAAGAAGTATTTAGATGAGAACTTGAAATGCCCCCTGCATACAAGGCTATGGACCAAGTCTTGGAAAATGGGATTAGAAGAGTTAGGTGCTTGATGGTCAGCACGGGCGTAATGGGCCAAAGGGCCTCTTTTCATGCTGTAAAACTCTATGACTCTACATCTCTACCATTTTCACCCCCCTGCCATTAGAGTATGTTGAAAGAATGAATAGCATATATACGGAAGCCAATTTACTTCATATGAGTGTTCTATTCTTTATATAAGCTTCCTTAAACAGTAAATGTCTACAGGTTATTAACCTTCAGGGACCTCACAAGTGAACCTGTCCCTGTACATAAGAATGACATTCACACCCAGGGGCTACTAGAATGCTGCCTCTTCTCTCTTTGCTAGCTCGGAAGATCTGAAGGCCACATGACTAATGCCTCAGTTGAAGCTAGGGTTTCCAAATCTGGTTGAATGCATTTCTAGAGGTTTCATCCTGTAACCTCTGACTTTCCCACTACTTTCCCACCATTGGCCATCTGATAGGTCCATTCCCATGGGGCACCATATTCCCACAGCCAAGCGGAAAGATTCTTTGTTATTCATTTGAATTATTTTTGGCTAACAGTCAAACTGCCTTCTTCCCTATCTCTGATATTTTTTGAACTAATAAACTGAAGTATTCCAAGAAAATTTAGAAAACAAAGTGTTTTTTACAAATGCTCTGATGATATTTCCTTCCAGTTCTGCTGGCAGCAATGTCCTGTGGGTTAATCATCAATCCCCAGAGACTCCAGGCTGGTAACCTGAGTATATCCTGGTCCAGATTAGTAAATGGAATCTGGGAAGTTTCTTACTTCAAGCACAGTTGTGTGTTATTCTTAACGGGAAAAGAGTAAACACCACAAAAAAGCTGAACAAAAGCTCTATGACGATAAAGAAAAATTCTCTCAGAGGGTCACTAGTCTGTGGCTGTGTCTTCCCCAGAAAGAGTGGAGGCTGGGCCACTGAATCTCCATGAGGTTGCGTAAACAATGGTGAAAAAAAAGTTTGGACCAGTATTCTTACTCCCCAGTTTTTATTGGTGTCCCATTTGGACCTGTATTATCATATTCCAGTTTTTACTGGTGTTCTGGTTTAATGTAAACAAGATCGGTTTGGACCAGTATTCTTATTTCCCAGCTTTTACTGTTTTTTTCCTCAAGGGGGATGTGTGGGGACAGGGAAATAGCACTCAGATCCCTCAAGGAGTTTGAGCGTGGCAATATACACCTTTACATACATTTTCTACCACCAATGTAGAGCTCAATGCATTCTCCTGGGTGGAGGATGATTTCTTCGCTGATGATGCATTTTGGGGCAAGCCTAGCTGTGGAGAAGGTGCGAATTGCGCATGCTCACATCCTCTAAAGATGGCGGCGCCCGTGGACCTGGAGTTGAAGAAGGTACAGAGAGGCAGCGGAGGCTCATATCTTCGCGTTTTTAACTTCTTTTGATGACTGATCGTTGGCTTTAACTTTCTAAGAGTAAAAAAAGCACGTCAGGAAGGGTTTTATCGTTTGTTCCGTGTTCAGTGGGCATTAAAAACGTGTAGTAGCCGTGGTCCCGTTTAAAGTGAACACTTACCCTATTGAGTTGAAAAGATTCTACATGTGTATAATCAATAGGCTGCAGCAATATTATTTCTGACTTTCTTGGTGCAAAATATTTCTAAGACTTTAAGCTTTAAAGGTTTTGGCACGTTTTGATCACTGAAAAACAAACGTCAATTTCATGTTAGCGTTGCTGACTAAACGTTTACTGTTACATGTAAAATGTTGGAAAGCACATAGCCAGTCGTTCAGTATGATCAGGATTTAAAAGACAAATACGGATCATTTTGGATGGGACTGACTCTTCAAGACGTCTGCATGTTTAACTGCTGAATGACGTCTTACACATTTCCAGTTTTTATTAAAGTGTTCACAGTATTTTTATCACCTGGATTAAAGGAAGATATTTATCATGATATTTCACAAGAATGGTTCCGAGGATGAGAAGCTTCAGTTATGAGGATAGATTGGAGAGGTTGGGGCTGTTCCAGAGAGAAGGCAGCTGAGAGGAGATTTGATAGAGATGTTCAAAATCATAAGGGGGCCGGACAGACTAGATAGGGAGAAACTGTCCCCCCTCAAAAATGATCAAGAATGGGAGGGTACGGATTTAAGGTGATTTTCAAATGTGATGTGACGAAAAAACGTTTTCATACCATGAGTGGTTCAGGTCTGGGTTGTACTGCCTGGAAGTGTGGTGGAGGCAAGTTCAATTGAGGCATTCAAGAGGGCAGATGATTACTTGAATAGAAACCGTATGCAAGGGTATGGGGAAAAGGCGGGGAGATGGCACTAAATAAGTTAAGATCCTTGTTTGGAGAGCCGGCGCAGACATGACGGGCCAAATGTCCTCCGGCACCATAACAATTTGCGCTTCTGAATCTTATACTCTTAATGGCTCATTATGCAATTCAATGACTTGGCCTGGTAGGATTATATTTGGGAGGATTATAGAATCAAAGAAATTATGTAACAATAACAGGTTGCTCAACTTAAAAGAAAACTCTATTTAAGATGTGGGTGATACCAGTAAGGCTGCATTCATTGCTCATCCATGTTGCCCTGAGCAGCTGGATTTCCCCTTGAACTTTTTTTTATTGTTCACAGGATGTGGGCTTTGCTAGCTAGGCCAGCATTTTTGCTCATTCTAACTGCTCTTGAAAGGTCCTGTCGGCACACCCTCATCCTGTGAAGAAGTAAAGAAATCCTGCTACAGTCCATTGGTGATGGTGCATCCACAGTAGTGTCACATAGAGTATTCCAAAATATTAACCAGTAGTAGTTTTATATATATGTGTGTGTTAGGGTGGTGTAAGAATTAGAGGTGATGATGTTCCTTGTTGCTTTTCTCCTTCTTGGTGGAGACGTTGTCGGGGAGGTACCGCTGTTAATGTAACTTTGGCGAGAGGTTGTTGTGCATTCTGTAGATTATACATATTGAAGCCACATGGTGCCAGTGATGGAGCAGGTGCATATTACTTCCAGTGACAGGGGCCCCATTTAGTGAACCAAAGCATGCAATGGGTTACTCCAGTTAACAGAAGTACTTTAGAAGAAACATTTATTCTATGGTGTGCACAGTAGCACAGTGGTTAGCACAGTCGCTTCACAGCTCCAGTGTCCCAGGTTCGATTCACGTCTTGGGTCACTATCTGTGCGGAATCTGCACATTTTCCCCGGTCTGCGTGGATTTCTTCCGAGTGTTCTGGTTTCCTCCCACAATCCAGAGATGTGCAGGTTAGGGCCATGCTAAATTGCCCTTAGTGTCCAAAAAAGGTTATGTGGGGTTATTGGATTATGGGGATAGAGTGGAAGTGTGGGTTAATTACGGTGCCCTTTCCAAGGGCTGGTGCAGACTCGATGGGCTGAATGGCCTTTCTGCATTGTAAATTCTATGATTCTGTAGGTAGCAGATTGCAAAATGTCTGGTCACTGATTTGATTACAATACAGCTGCAATAATAAAGTCTCAAAAGTGTCAAGAAAATGGAGTAGTGGTACTATCACTGGGCGGGTAATCGAAAGGGTATTGCTCTGGAGACTTGGGTTCAAACCCCACCAGGGCAGGTGGTGAACTTTTAATTCAATACAAAAAACTATCTAGGATTAAAAGTCTAACAATGACCATTGTTGATAGTCACTCATGACTGATTTGATATGATAATCCTCAAATCCACTTTCCTCATTACCGTTTACCGATTAAAACCTGTCTATCTCGGCCTTGAACTTACCTCATGACCCAGCCTCTACAACACTCTGTGGTAAAGAATTCCACAGATTCACTACCTTATGAGTGAAGAAATTCCACCTCATCTCTGTTTTAAATGAGTGACCCTGACTCTGAGATTTATACCCTCTGGTCCTAGACTCTCCAACAAGGGGAAACAACCTCTCAGCTTCTACCCTGTCAACCCTCCAGAGAGCCCTATATATCCCAGTAAGGTTGCCTCTCATTATTCTAAACTCCAATGAGTACCGGCCCAACTTACTCACCTCCTCATAACAAAATCCCTCCATACCCCAGATCAACCTAGTAAACCTTCCCTGGGCTGCCTCCAATGCCAGCATATATTTGCTTAAATAAGGGGACCAAAACTGTTCATAGTATTCCAGTTGTGGACTAACTAGTGCCTTTATAGTTTTATCAAAACTTCCCTATTTTTATACTACATTCCCTTTGAAATGAACATTCCATTTGCTTTCCCTCTTACCTGCTGGACCTGCATGCTTGCTTTTTGTGATTAATGCCCGAGGACCCCAAGATTTCTGAGCTGCAGCTTTCTGCAGTCTTTCTCAATGTAAATCATATTCAGCTCCTTTATTCTTCCTACCAAAGTGCATAACGTCACATTTTCTTACAGTATGTTCTATCTGCTAAGTTTTTGCCCACTCACCTAACCTGTCTATCTCCCTCTATATACTCTTTGTGTGATCCTCGCCACTTTTCTTTCATAGAATTTACAGTGCAGAAGGAGGCCATTTGGCCCATCGAGTCTGCACCGGCTCTTGGAATGAGCACCCTACCCAAGCCCATACCTCCACCCTATCCCCATAACCCAGTAACCCCACCTAACACTAAGGGCAATTTAGCCTGGCCAATTCACCTAACCTGCACATCTTTGGACTGTGGGAGGAAACCGGAGCACCCGGAGGAAACCCACGCACACACGGGGAGAACGTGCAGACTCCACACAGATAGTGACCCAAGCCGGGATTCGAACCTGGGACCCTGGAGCTGTGAAGCATTTATGCTAACCACTATGCTACCGTGCTGCCCCACTATGCTACCGTGCTGCCGTGCTTCTCACTTACATTTGTGCCATCCGCAAAATTGGCATGGTACATTCACTTCCCTCGTCCCAAGTCATTAATATATATTGTAAATACTTGCAACCCCAGTACTTATCCCAACTCTGTCTTCTATTATTTAGCCAATCCTCTATCCATGTTAATATATGGCCACCAATCCCATGGGTTCTTCTCTTATTAAGTAGTTTTTATTGCGGTACCTTAGTGAACGCTTTTTGGAAATCCAGGTATATTGCATCTACTGATTCCCCTTTATCTATTCTTCTCAATACCACCTCAAAGAATTCTAATAAATTTGTGAGACATGATTTCACCTACACGAAGCCATGCTGACTCTGCTTAATTATATTTTGCATTTCTAAATGCTCTGCTATTACATCCTTTATAATGGACTCTAAAAGTTTCCTAATGACAGATATTAAGCTAATTGGCCTAGTTACTTGTTTTTTTGTCTCCTTCCTTTTCTGAATAATTGTGTTACATTGGCAATTTTCCAATCCTCTGGGACTTTTACAGAATTTAAGGACTCTTGGAAGATTACACCAGTGCATCCACTATCGCTGTACCTACTTCCTTTAATATTCTAGGATGCAACCCATCAGATCCAGGGGACTTATCAGCCTTCAGCTCCATTAGTTTCTCGAGTACTTTTTCTCTTGTGATAGTTATTATTAGTTAAACTAACAAATCGCTGTTGAGTGCCCCAGCAGCCCATAACTCACCCATACCCACCATCACAGCTTCCGAAGTCAGATCGGCCTTCCTGAAAGTGAACCCTCAGAAGGTGACGGGCCCGGACGGGATCCCTGGTCGTGCACTCAGAGCCTGCATGGACCAGCTGGCAGATGTGTTCGCGGACATAGAATCATAGAATTTACAGTACAGAAGGAGGCCATTCGGCCCATCGAGTCTGCACCAGCTCTTGGCAAGAGCACCCTACCCAGGCCCACATTTCTACTCTATCCCCATAACCCAGTAACCCCACCCAACACTAAGGGCAATTTTGGACACTAAGGGCAATTTAGCATGGCCAATCAACCTAACCTGCACATCTTTGGATTGTGGGAGGAAACCGGAGCACCCGGAGGAAACCCACGCGCACATGGGGAGAACGTACAGACTCCGCACAGGCAGTGACCCAAGCCAGGAATCGAACCTGGGACCCTGGAGCTGTGAAGCAATTGTGCTAACCACTATGCTACCGTGCTGCCCATCTTTAACCTGTCCCTACTTCACTCCGAGATCCCCACCTGCTTCAAGAAGACCACCATCATACCGTTGCCAAAGAAGAACCAGGCAACGTGCCTCAGTGACTACCATCCGGTGGCCCTGACTTCAGTTGTAATGAAGTGCTTCAAGAGGTTGGTCATGAAGCGCATCACCTCCATACTCCCAGAACGCCTTGATCCACTGCAATTCGCATACCGCCGCAACCGGTCCGCAGCAGACGCCATTTCCCTAGCCCTACACTCACCCCTAGAGCATCTCGACAACAAGGACTCCTACATCAGACTCCTATTTATTGACTACAGCTCCGTCTTTAGCACCATAATCCCAGCCAAGCTCATATCAAAGCTCCAAATCCTAGGACTTGGCTCCTCACTCTGCAACTGGATCCTCGACTTTCTGATCCACAGACCACAATCAGTAAGAATAAACAACAACACCTCGTCCACAATAGTCTTCAATACCAGGGCCCCGCAAGGCTGCGTACTTAGCCCCCTACTCTACTCCCTGTACACACACGACTGCGTGGCAAAATTTGGTTCCAACTCCATCTACAATTTTCTGACGATACGTGGGCTGGGTCTCGAATAACGATGAGTCAGAATACAGGAGGGAGATAGAGAATCCAGTGGAGTGGTGCTTTCTCCCTCAATGCCAATCATTGGATTGGATTGGATCTGTTTATTGTCACGTGTACCGAGGTACAGTGAAAAAGAGCTGGTCATTGACTTCAGGCAACAAAGTACTGTACACACCCCTGTCAGCATCAACAGGGCCGAGGTGGAGATGGTCAGCAGTTTCAAATTCCTAGGGGTACACATCACCAAAAATCTGTCCTGGTCCACCCAGGTCGATGCTACCACCAAGAAAGCACAACAGCGCCTTTACTTCCTCAGGAAATTAAGCAAATTCGGCATGTCCACATTAACTCTTATCAACTTTTACAGATGCACCATAGAAAGCATCCTATCAGGCTGCATCACAGCCTGATATGGCAACTGCTCTGCCCAGGACCGCAGAAACTTCAGAGTCATGAACACAGCCCAGTCCATCACACAAACCTGCCTCCCATCCATTGACTCCATCTACACCTCCTGCTGCCTGGGGAAAGCGGGCAGCAAAATCAAAGACCTCTCCCACCCTGTTTACTCACTCTTCCAACTTCTTCCATCAGGCAGGAGATACAGAAGTCTGAGAACACACACGAACAGACTCAAAAGCAGCTTCTTCCCCGCTGTTACCAGACTCCTAAACGATCCTCTTATAGACTGACCTCATTAACACTGCAGCCCTATATGCTTCATCCGATGCCGGTGCTCACGTAGTTACATTGTGTACTTTGTGTTACCCTATTATGTATTTTCTTTTATTTCCTTTTTTCATGTACTTTTTTTCTTTTCAAATTTAGAGTACCCAATTCATTTTTTTCTAATTAAGGGACAATTTAGCGTGGTCAATCCATCTACCCTGCACATCTTTGGGTTGTGGGGCGAAACCCATGCAACACAGGGAGAATGTGCCAACTCCACACGGACAGTGACCCAGAGCCGGGATCGAACTTAGGACCTCGGCGCCGTGAGGCAGCAGTGCTATCCACTGCGCCACCATGCTTTCCTCTTTTCATGTACTTAATGATCTGTTGAGCTGCTTGCAGAAAAATACTTTTCACTGTACCTCGGTACACGTGACAATAAACAAATCCAATCCAACCCAATTATATTTGTTTCTCCCCGTCTCCGCTTTTGCCCTTTGAGTATTTCGTAGTTTTGGAATGTTAATAATGTCTTCCTCAATGAATACTGACACAAAGTATTTATTTAACTCCTTTGCCATTTCCTGGTACTTCAGTATTATTTCTCCAGTCTTGTTCTCTAAGGGGCCTATGTTCACTTTGGCCTCTCCCTTTTTATATATTTAAAGAAGCTCTGACTGATGTTTTTATATTACTCCTGAGTTCACCCTCATAGCACAGAATAATACAGCACAGAAGAGGCCCTTCAGCCCATCGAGTCTGCACTGATGCATGAAAAACACCAGACCTGCCGACATAATCTAATTTGCCAGCATCCAGGTACATTTTAAAGTGCTCATCGAGGTACATTTTAAAGGATGCGAGGTAACCAGCCTCTACCACCCTCCCTGGCAATGCATTCCAAACCATCACCATTCTCTGGGTAAAAACGCTTTTCCTCAAATCCCTCCTAAACCTCCTGCCCGTCACCGTGAACTTGTTTCCCCTCGTACCTGACCCTTCAACTAAGAGGAGCAGCTGCTCCCTATCCACCCTGTACATGTCCCATATAATTTATCCCCTAACAGTTTAGCTTCTCCCTCTATATATTTTTGGTCATCTGTTGATGGTTTTTAAAACCAATCCAATGGCTTACCGCTAATCTTTGCCACGTTGTACGTTTTTGCTCTCAGTTTAACACTATCTTTAACTTTCTTGGTTAACCTTGGTTGATTTATCCCCTTCCTAGAATCCTTCTTCCTGACTGGGATATATCTTTGTCAGTCATGAACTATTTTCATGAAGATCTGCCATTGCTGGTCAACCATACTTTCTGCTAAAAAACCTTTCCCAGTACACTCCAGCCAACTCTGCCCTCATTCCTTTAAACTGTTTTAGCAATTTATGTCCTTTAAATTAATGTAAATTGAAAATCTAAACTTATACCTACATCTGTTCCACACATTTGCTTTATTTCTTAAGAAGTAAATGCATTTTTCTTACGTTTGTTAGCTCTACATCATTTCAGCATCTATCATAACAAAAGGCATCAAGAGATCCTAATATGCACAGACCATAACCCTTCAAAGTTCCAAAAGTAAGATAAAGTGACCAACTCCAGTTTGTTCAACTAGAGTTTACTCTGCCTTCTAGTCTAAAGATTACACACATTGCTGGAAAGAATAATGTCATCACCAACACATTATCCAGAATATAAACCAATAAGAGAATGCAACAAATAGGGAAAACTGTAGCAGTACTAGATTTCTGTATGAATGCCAGAATGTGTACATTTTCTCTTGCTTCACGGAGAAACCATGTAGAAAAAATCATAAAAATGATTTTTTTTCTTATTCAGTGAGGCATGTCGTGCCCTGTACAGGCATGTCACATTCTGAACTTGTAATTGGATACAAATTAAGATGGCTGCTGCGAAGAAAGTGACTTATACGATTTGGACTAAAGACAGTACTAAGTCTCTGGCTAAAAGCTAATTAATTAGGCACAGGTGAGGCTATTCACAGCCATTTGTGGAATTTATGCTTCTCATTGTTTAAGGATGGGCCAATACCTAAAGACTGTGAGTTTCCAGACTACTTGTCTCTGTGTTTTATATGGACAAAAGGGTCAACATTCAATGGCCACTATCAACTCCCCTGAGAACCAACCTCCTAGATATATGACTACGAGAAACTTCATAACCTGTTGTGAACCCTTCGCTTTACAAGGTCATCACTTCAGCTTTACATCATCTGATCATTCAAGAATCCACATGCCTGCTACATTGGAGACCAGAAATCACAAACCAGGGACTGAATTAACTGTAATCTGTAAAGGTGCACTATTTTATCTATATCCACTCTTTATGCGGGTGCATGCATGAGACTGAGAATGTGACATTGCATTTATTCACATTAAATATGTGAGAATAATTAACCTTCATTTTAAACTCACAAAAATTTGCTTATGAATGATTTAATTGGATTACACACTCCAAGGGTAAGAAAAGACACCCCTCTTTCCATACAAATACTGATTATGGGCAGTAAGACAGCAAGGACATGGCATGTGCATGACATGAGTTTTGCTGGATTAAATTGAGGAGGTGGCAGAGAGGGGTAGTTATCTTCCACAGAAAGTAAGAATATATAGAATCTGTTAGGTGTGCTCAAAAATTATTTGTGTTGATATTTAGAGATTCATGTTGACCACAAGAAAATTATGGGCAGATAAGATTTCAGCTTGTTCAAAATCTATTCACTTGTACAAAGTTAAAATCAGGCCCATTAAACATGATAATATCTTAATCTGTTATTTTTTTTCAGGATGAAGATTTTGCTTTTAAATTAATCTGCAATTTTAATAAATAATGCTGGTATTGATGTTAAAACTAATTGCAGTCACACTTCAAATTAATCCCTGTGTTCTTTCTTCAGGCTTTTGCTGAATTGCAGACTAAGGTGCTTGATACGCAACAGAAGGTGAAACTCGCAGATTTGCAGATTGAACAATTAAATAGGACCAAGAAACATGCTCATTTAACAGATGGAGAAATATCTACAATGCCAGAAGAAGCACGCATGTATGAAGGTGTTGGTAGAATGTAAGTTTTTTTTCTTGCTCTCCTAGAATGAAGTTTTAACATTAGATCCAACTTTCTCCAATCCTACTGTATCTTTCTAAAGGTTTTCTCCCCATTTTGGTATTTCCTGCACTTTGCAACATCTCTCCAAAACCATGCTCCATCCATGCTGCAAAGAACAGGATAGGTATTTCATGGCAGGAATGGGGAAAATTAGTGGGCCATTTCTGCCCTTTCTTGCACATCTCTTGGTGGAGAGCAAGATATACAGGGACGTCACAATAGGTCTTCTTGACAGGAGATGTGCAAAATGTATGGCAAACTAAAGAAAATAAAGTGTTCTGCAAGCAATTCAAGTTTATTACAAGATATTAAAATTTGGAAGGAAAATGTTGGTACCAGTTAAAAGTGACCATGAAAGTGTTAGATGGTTGCAAAAACCCATCTCATTCACGAATGCCTTTAGAGATAAAATCTGCTGTCCTTACTCTGTTTGGCCTTTTTGTGACCAACCATCATCATTATTTTTGATTCTTAAACTACCCTCTGCAGTGGCCTAGAAAGTCATTTAGTTATTTCCTTTTCTGATAATTTGATGCAAAATTGGACACAGCACTTGGTTGACACAAAGGCATAGAATTAGGACATGATAAACACTCAATGGGCTCAGTTTTTTTATATAAACACTTTATTGAGGTATTTAAGGTTCTATAACAGTAACAGAAGAAACAGTGTACATGCAAGTATGAACATAGTGCAAAAGCCGTCTTCCTCTCCCACCGATCCCACCTTTTCTAGCCTCCTACTCTACACGAAACGGTTCTTTGGCCAGTGCAAACAACAGCAGGGAGAAGGGGCATCCTGCCTCGTCCCCCGGTGCAGCCTAAAATAGCCCGATGTCAGACTGTTCATCCGAACACTTGCCACGGGCGCCTGATACAGCAGCCTGACCCAGTCAATGAAGCCCCGCCCAAATCCAAACCGCCCAGTACCTCCCACAGATAATCCCATTCCACCCGGTCAAATGCCTTTTGTAAAACTCCACGGGGTACCCATCCGGTCCTTGGGCTTTACCTGACTGCATGGCCTTCAGCCATCTGCCATCTCTTCCAATCCGATCGGAGCCCCCACCCTTCTACCAAGTCTGCATCAACCTTCGGGAACTTCAGCCCCCTAAGAATTGACTCATAACCTCCGGCCCAGCTGGGGGTTCCGACTCATACAGACTGCTGTAGAATTCCTCGAACGCCTTATTGACCCCAGCTGAATCTCCGACCAAGTTCCCATCTCTGTCCCTTACTTTCCCAATCTTCCTGGCCGCCTCCCGCTTTCTAAGCTGCTGCGCAAGCATTCTACTGGCCTTCTCCCCATATTCATAGATCGCCCCCCTCGCCTTCCTCAGCTGCTCTACCGCCTTCCCTGTAGTTAACAAGCCAAACTGCACCTGTAGCCTCCGTCGTTCCCTTAGAAGCCCTGCCTCTGGGGTCTCCGCATACCTCCTGTCGACCTGTAGTATTTCCTTTATCAGTCAGTCCGTCTCTGCTCTGTCTGCCTTCTCCCTGTGGGCCCGTATTGAGATCAGCTCCCCTCTACCACTGCCTTCAGTGCCTCCCAGACCACCGCAGCGGAAACTTCCCCCATGTCGTTGACTTCCAGATAGTTCTGGATATGTTTCGTCAGTCGCCCACACACTTCCTCATCAGCTAAAAGTCCCATGTCCAGCGTGGGCGCTGGCTACTCTCCTTGCTCACCTGTAGGTCAACCCAGTGCGGGGCATGATCCGAGATCGTGATCGCTGAGAACTCAGTGTCCACTACCCCTGGTCAGGATAAAAAAGTCAGTCCGGGAGTACACTTTATGCACGTGCGAGTAGAAGGAAAACTCCTTCACTCTCGGCTGCCCAAATCTCCATGGGTCCACCCCCCCATCTGCTCCATAAACCCCTTTAGCTCCTTTGCCACTGCTGGCACCCTGCCTGTCCATGAGCTAGATCGGTCTAGCCCTGGGTTAATGACTGTGTTGAAGTCCCCAACATAACCAGTTTATGCGAATCCAGGTCCGGGATCTTCCCCAACATCCTCCTTATGAACTCCACATCATCCCAATTCGGCGCGTACACATTCACGATTACCACTGGCAGCCCCTCCAGCTTTCCACTGACCATTATGTACCGACCCCCCACGTCCGCAACTATTCTTCCTGCTTTGAATGATACTCGCTTATTAATCAGGATAGCTGCCGATCAGCCATCACCTTTCTTGGGCCAGTTTCCAGCCCGCGCCCCACGCATCCGCAGGCCCTCCCCCCGGCAGCCTCCCAAAAGAAACACACAAAGAAAATCAAAAAATCAAACATCTAACGTTCACACCTCCATCCCCCATCAGTGCAAATGCAAATTTTAACTCAAGCAGCTCGTTCACAGACCCCAACTCATTACAAAAGGCATTACAAATAACATCCAAAGACAAAAACTTAAAAAAAAAAATAACTGAAGAGAAGAGAAAAACCCCCCACATGAGCTCTGCAGCAAAGTTCAGTCCAAACACCTCAGTCCGCTACCAGCCCTTTCCTTCTCGCGAAGTCCTCGGGCGACTCTAAGTAGAAATGTTGCGCTTTGTGCGTAACCCAAAGACGGGCTGGGTACAGTAGTCCAAACATTACCTTCTTCTTAAAAAGGGTTGATTTTATCTGGTTGAACCCTGTTCTTCTCCTGGCCATGTCAACGTTCAGATCCTGATATATATGCAGGATGCAGTTCTCCCATTTGCAGCTCCGCGTCTGCCTGGCCCACCATAGAATGCACTCCTTGTTCAGGTACCTGTGGTATCTCACCACCATTGCTCTTTGGGGGGGGGGGGGGGGGGGGGGGGGGCACCACACGTGGCTTCCTCGCTAGCGTTCTGTGTGCCCTGTCCATCTTCAAGGGTCGGGAGAACGCCCCCTCCCCCAGTAGCTTCTCAAACATAGCTGCTATGTATGGCCCTGCGTCTGTACCTCCGGGAGATCCACAGTTCTCAGGTTCTGCCGGCGGGACCTGTTCTCTAGATCCTCCACTTTCATCTGGAGCCTTTTCTGTTGGTTCCCACCTCCATCTCCACTGCAGCTTGGTGCTCCTCCTGCTCAGTCAGTGCCTTCTCCACTTTCTGGATCACCCGATCTTGAGCATCCAGTCTGAGTTCCAGTTGCGCAATCGACTCCTTAATCGGGTTCAAGCAATCCTGTTTCTGCTTGGCGAAGCCCTCCTGTATAAGCTGCATCAACTGCTCCATCGACCGCTGGGTCGTCAAGCCAGAACTCCAGTCCTCCGCCATGCTTTCTCCCGTTGCAGCCTCAGCCCAAGCCTTCTCCGTTCACCTATTTCTTCCTTTGCGAGCACTCCTAGTCCGCTTCTCCTTGCACTGATGTAGGATTCCTCATCACAGTTGCACCCAACATCAATTTTCCACTTCAGGTCCGACAAAAAATCAGGGAAGAAGGTCCAAAGTTCCGACCCGAGCGGGAGCCACCAAATGTGCGACCTATTCCTTCATAGCCGCCACCGGAAGTACTCAACGCGCTCAGTTGACTGCAAAATCCTCATACTGACGTCAATTGATTGGTGTCAAAGTGGGGGAATTGCTTTACACATTAATCAAGCAACAGTTTGTATCAACCTACACTCCAGACTCCTCCCATCAGCATCTCTTCATCCATCCTATATAAAAAGAAAATTACTGCGGATGCTGGAACTTGAAACCAAAGAGAAACCAGCTTTGACAAAAGGTCATCTGGACTCGTTAGCTCTTTTCTCTCCCTACAGATGCTGCCCGACCTGCTGAGATTTTCTAGCATTTTCTCTTTGGTCTTCATACATCCTATGGACCACCTAAGAAAGTTTGGAGTTTCTCGGGCTACAAACTTAACCTGAGTAAAAGTGAAATATTTCCCTTGAATCTGTGGGGAGGGGAACCAGAGCAGGGGAAAATGCAATTCAAGCTGGCCCAAACCAGATTCCAATATCTGGGGCTCCAAATAGCCCAACTTGACTCGGATCCACAAATGGAATCTGTTGAGTCTAATTGAGGAGATAAAGAGGGACCTGCTGAGGTGGACTGCACTCACGCTCTCCCTGGCAGTGAGAGTGTAAGCGATCAAAATGAACCTCCTGCCAAGGTTCCTCTTACCGTTCAGATCCCTCTCAGTCTTCGTCCCAAGACCTTCTTCACCAACCTAGACAAATCAATCATGGCGTTTGTGTGTGGGGGGAAAAAGGATCCAAGAGAGCGTCCTGCAAAGGAGGAGAGGCATGGGGGAACTTCCAACTCTTTATCACTGGGCACCCACTGCAGATAAAGTACCAGGCTGGCTCAGAGACCTGGGAGCAGAATGCGTTAAACTGAAAGAAAGTTCCTACATGAAGACATCCCTCTGAGCACTGGCCACTGCCGCACTCCCATTCACCCCAGCCAAATACCCGACAAATCTGGTGGTAGTGGCCACGCGCAGAGCCTGGAGTCAACTAAGACAACACTATGGACTGATAGCAATGTCCGCCTAGGCCCTTGTCTGTAGGAATCATAAATTCACCCCGGCGATACTGGATGCCGCCTTTCAAAAGCTGGATACAGGATGAAGGGAGACTGACAGCAGGGGACCTATACATAGATGGCAGGATAGCGACCCCGTGGGAACTGAATGGGTGAGCGAGTTCCTCCCGGAGGTGGAGGACAAATGCGAATGGTGCCAGGATGGTTCCTGCATGAAGACATCCCTCTGAGCACTGGTCACTGCCGCACTCCCATTCACCCCAGCCAAATACCCGACAAATCTGGTGGTAGTGGCCACGCTCAGAGCCTGGAACCAACTGAGACAACACTATGGATTGATAGCAATGTCCGCCTAGGCCCTTGTCTGTAGGAATCATAAATTCACGCCCGGCCAACCATGCCCACATGTTCTGGTCATGTCCCAGACTTGGTCGAGTACTAATCGCCTTCGTTGAGGCCATGTTTGGGGTGGTGGAGGTGAAGCTGTGCCCAAAAGTGGCGGTCTTCGGGGCATCAGTGCCGCCAGAACTCTTCACAGGGAAAGGGTCAGACGCCCTAGCCTTTGCCTCCCTAGTCACCTGCCAGAGAATCCTGCTTGGCTGGAGATCAACTGCATCACCCAAGGCTACGGGCTGGCTGTCCGACCTAGCCAAATTTCTCAAATTGGAAAATATAAAATTTGCCAAACATGGAAACAATTTACCAACGTGTTTGAGGACATGTTCGTAACCAGCAACCTATAAGGGAGGGGGGAGGCAATATAGACAAACAGGGGAGCAGTGTGGGGAGGAGAGGGACGGATCTAAGTGGAGGTGTGGAAAGACCTAACCCAGAACACAGGGGAATTATGGCAGAGGAGCCAAAAGGGCGCAGAGGAGAGGTGGACAGCCCAGGAATGACGCCCAGAACAGCAACAGAAAGAGCACACCAGGGGGACCGCAAGCACGCCTCAGGTATGTTCCAATACCAGGAAGCCATACATAATTAGTAGAACAGATAATTCGAGTACCCGACCACCAGGGGACTCAAGCAATCAGGCCCCAACATATGTTCTCCGGGTATTTGCACAAAATATGTTAACTCCCAGTTTGAACTATATTTTGTAGTATACATTCTCAATATATCCCTTGTTATTTGTACTTCTTGTGAATGTAAACATTAATGTCACAATGCTACTACCAACCAAATGTTAAGTAACCAATGTTAAAAAAGGTGGGGGGAAGAGGAGAAGGGAAGGGAGAAGGGTTAGGTGGGAGGGGGTAGGTTATGTTTTGTGGGTTTTTGTTTGTACCAGTGTTTTATTCTGTCTTGTTTTGTACAATTGTGTATTATATAAAATGAAAAGCCAAATAAAAATATTTTTAAAAATTACAGCTGGAGGAGCAGAGGGCATTACAATGGGCTTCCTTGACTAGAAATGTTGATGGTGGGGTTGGGCAGGATGTAAAAGGAATAACAATACTGCCATGCTTCCAGTTGCTGAGGTGTGCATTTATCTGCCAATTTAAAATGAGAATGAGTTTGACTGTGATGTCTAATACCCTTGAATTGCTAGATGTATGGTCTGAGCTCACAAATGAAATATGATCACTTGGATGAGGCTCTGCCATGGTGGGGTTAGGGCCTGTGGGCGACTGAGGGGATAACATTTCGCTGGTAATAATACTTCAAGCTGTTGTAATAATATCAACTCAACCCTGAAATTTAGTGCTATTTTCGAATGTGCGGGAGTGTCTTGTTTGGAATGCACAGAATTGTATCAATTACTTAGCTCAAGTTCATACTTTTTCTCTGTTGATGTGTGTTATGGCTAACAGGGACAGATCATGGATTCCCAGTTGTGTACAAAGTGTCATGCTTATCCCAGTCTTTTTGTTTAGAAGTAGTATTGAAACTTATCTTTGCGGCTAATATAAAGGAAACTATGGGTGTTATTCTCCGTCCCACGCGCCCCCGCCAGCAGCGGAATCCTCCACCCCGGCAGCCGACCAATGGGATTTGCCCCCCACGCCGTTGGGAAATCCACGGGTTTGAGTGCGCTGCTGGCAAAGCAGAGGATCCTGCCAATGGAGAATCCAGCTGTATATCTTTGTATTATCTCACACTAATTCATGTTGTGAAATGTAAAAACAATGAAAGAGAAATTAGTCCATGATTAGCTTGCAGATATTGAAGTAGAAATGCATGTTTAAGCCGTCTGGAGAAACTGCACATGTCCACTCTGGGGACAAAAAATATTTCAGTGGGGAATTCCATGGGGAGACTGTGGCGTCGTGATAATGTTACTGAGGGCGGCACAGTGGCGCAGTACGGCGCTGAGGACCCGGGTTTGATCCTGGAACCGGGTCACTGTCTGTGTGGTGTTTGCACATTCTCCCCATGTCTGTGTGGGTTTCACCCCCACAACCCAAAGATGTGCAGGGGAGGTGGATTGGCCACATTAAATTGCCCCTTAATTGGAAAAAAGTAATTGGGTACTGTAAATTTCTAAACAAAAAAAAAGATAATGTCACTGGACTAGTAATCTGGAGGTTCAGACTAATTCTCTTGGGACATGGGTTCAAATCCCACCGTGGCAGCTGGTGCAATTTAAATTCAATTAATAAAAAATCTGGAATTAAAAGCTAGTCTAATGGTGACCACAAAAACCATTTGTAAAAACCCATGTGGTTCTCTATTGTCCTTTGGGGAAGGAAATCTGCCAGCCTTATTTATGTGACTCCAGGCTCACGGGTTGACTTATCTGCCCTCTGAAATGCCCTTACAAGCCACTCAATGCAAGGACAAATGGTTATGGGCAACAAATTCTGGCCGTGTCGGTGTCCCTCACATCACATGAAATCACATGGAACCTAGAGTGTACTGGACCATTATAAATCTGGATTCACATTGAAACTGACGACTTGAATGTTTCCTCTATCTGTAAGAACGGCTAGGTGAAATTAGTTTTTGGGTGGTTTTTGCGCAATGTGGGTGTGGACCTAACTGACAAAATTTTCCATAATTTGACACTAAGTGATGGCAATGTTGTTCACAGGTGAGGGGATGGGAAAATAGGAAATTTGGATAGAATGGGTTTTCACTGAGCTTGGAGTTTATGCCCAGTTTTGGGGAACTGCAGAGGAAGCTCTGTGCCCAGCTACTCTGTAGCTTGGGATGGTTGAATGTTTGATGTAGGCACTGTATTTACAATGCTTAAATTGTCCCAATGCCTATATTAGCATCCTTCACCTTAATGAGTGCAACATTATTTCAATGCTTTGGGCTACAAGCTGAAAACACATGTGTTGAAAAGGTAAAATGTGATTACAAACTTTTTGATACCCTTTGATTGGTGTTTTGAGGATGTGTTTTTTTTAAGGGTTTATCAGCTTGAGGAAGTGGGTTCCAGTTCCAGAAATTCAATTCAATTGAGGATTATAAGGAACAAGGTAGCTGTAGTTATTATTTTTGTTTTCCAACATATCTTGGGGCAGGCACATTTTATTTTTATATCCTCTGCAGATTATTTGCATACATTTTAGTGCACAAACAAAATATTGTCTTCATTTAAATAGATACGGTAAGAGTATCTCATTACTTAGTTCCTGTTTAAAGAATGAGCATGCTGGAACTAAGGATGTAACATTTGTGTACAAATAAATAATGAAAATTAAAAATAACATGAATAAAGAAATAACTGTTCTTATAAACAAACTAACTCCTATAAATGTTTTGAACTGCTAGCTGTTTCAGGTTAAGCCCATATGACCGAGGAGGCTATATCTTCTGCCAGTGCCTGTCTCCTGTCTTTCTGAAAATTAACTTGTCAACTAAAAATGTTTCATTAAAGTTTATAAACAATATTTTGAATACATTTCGATTGGATATGAAGGACTAACTTCTGTATATTCTGCCTATAATGCAGTGATATATTTTTGAATATTGAACAGTTATACAGGTTCTACAATTCAAAATTGTGCAGAAAAATCAAATAACATATTTTGCACTCCCCCAAACAGGACAGCCTTTACAGGACCACTGAGATCCTTGCGTATTTGAGTCATATGTTATGTTGCCTTTTTTCATGATTTATACAACCTGAGGAAGCAGTTTTTTTCACTCCACTTCTCAAAGTACTTCAGTGACTGGAAAGTTCTGGTGATTGTGAAAAGCCCTAAATAAATTCAAGTCTTTTTTCTTTTGGGGCTGCTCATGGTTGCATGAATTACAGTTATAGTTGTTATACCAATCCAGTTTGAAGCACCCTCCTTTTTGAAGTGGACTTTTTGTTGGATGCTCAGTTAGTTTATGCAGGACAGAAACTCATAGGAAGGAAAAGTGCATATGTATCATCCCTCCTTATGGGCTGGTCACTGTCCAGTTAATCGTTTCCCTGGTTATGCCCCACTCGTGATTAATTGAAGATAGAAATAAAAGTGTGGGGAGAATAAAAAACATAAAATAGTGAGTGACTGAAGGCTGCAGAACATGTAGAGGGATATAGAGTTGCAACAAATGTTACGAAACATAATATGAAGTTGATGTGCTTGTCATCTTCGTTGGCTGCACTCCAATTGGGAATATTCTATTCAGAGAGATGATTACATCACTGCAGCTATACTAAGAAAATGATGCTTCATTGCATTAATCTGTATGGCCATACCATGACTATATTCAAAGATTGGAGTGGTAGGCAGCAAAAGAACAGACAGGATTTGAAAAGTAACTTATTACGTCGTGGTGTTCACTACCAAAGATCATTACAATATTTTATAAATTGTTTGCAGACATTTGATAAATGTATCATAAACAGTGAAATGGATATGTTTGTAAATCAAATTATGGCAAAATGTATGATGAATTGTAAATTAAATAATGTAAACTTTTAGCAATGTTTGGTGGCTTCATTTTTCATAATAGCTGTATTTCTTTATCACCTATTGTACTGATCTAATTGTTTTGTTGTTCGTGTAGTTTTTTAAATTGAAAGGCAGCACGGTAGCATTGTGGATAGCGCAAATGCTTCACAGCGCCAGGGTCCCAGGTTCGATTCCCCGCTGGGTCACTGTCTGTGTGGAGTCTGCACGTTCTCCCCGTGTGTGCGTGGGTTTCCTCCGGGTGCTCCGGTTTCCTCCCACAGTCCAAAGATGTGCAGGTTAGGTGGATTGGCCATGATAAATTGCCCTCAGGGTCCAAATTGCCCCTTAGTGTTAGGTGGGGTTTCTGGGTTATGGGGATAGGGTGGAGGTATGGCCTTGGGTAGGGTGCTCTTTCCAAGAGCCAGTGCAGACTCGATGGACCGAATGGCCTCCTTCTGCACTGTAAATTCTATGAAAAAAAAATCCTATGGAAGACCAACAGGAGCGCCTGGTGTGCCAGATATTAGTGAATCTGAAAAAGTGAATCTGAAAAAGACTCATGTGCCAGGATAAGTGGTGCGTATGAAATTCAGTTCAAGGTGCAAAAGTAAACTTTTCATTTGTAATCATTAACATAGTGGAGAAAAATAGCTTGAACATTCTTCAGATAGCTCAGTAAGTAAACAGTTTGTGTGTTTGATACCAAGTCATACAGACAAGAAAGATCTCATGTTTGATAACTGGTCTGTGTTGATTCAGTTATTTTCAGACAGTAAAGTGGTACAGTACCATAATCTCATCAGTGTCCTTGGAAGGAGGGACTTGCACTCCTAATTCAGAGACACTGAGGGTGACTTTGATGCCCAAACAATTGCCCTGTCTCAGTCAACCAATAATGTGGACTGCATGTGGACTTCTAATTGACCCATGCCACATGTGAAATGATATGAAATGAAAATCGCTTATTATCACGAGTAGGCTTCAATGAAGTTACTGTGAAAATCCCCTAGTCGCCACATTCTGGCGCCTGTCCGGGGAGGCTGGTACGGGAATCGAACCGTGCTGCTGGCCTGCTTGGTCTGCTTTAAAAGCCAGCGATTTAGCCCAGTAACTGGCATATCACCGCGGGTTAAATACACTAGTAGTCAAGGGTGCTTAACTGCACCTTGAGCAGCAGGGGAATATGTGGATGTCGGGTTTTGATTCCGGTGAGATTGGGCCATGTAGTAGGTCTGCACAGTGGCTCCTGGGCAGAGAATGGCACTGATCGGTGGAACAAGTCACATATTGCTGGACAGATAATTTCTGTGACAAAGATCTGGACATAATAACACATTCTTGGGCTTATCATCTGTTTCTGTTGAGGAACCTGAAATGAAATGAAAATCGCTTATTGTCACAAATAGGCTTCAAAAGAAGTTACTGTGAAAAGCCCCTAGTCGCCACATTCCGGTGCCTGTTCGGGGAGGCTGGTACGGGAATTGAACCGTGTGATACCGTGTCTTTGCTTTTTCTGTGCGAAAATGAGCTGATACAGCTTTCCATCAATATGGAACGGTGACATTTCTTTGTTGTTTAATGGTTAGTGTGATATGTGGAATGTTACGTCGTTGATTTTAAAATCTTTGTTACTGTTGACCGTTTAATGAACAAAATATTCTCAAAGGCAGCCATGATATAGTCTGCTACAGTCTGCCAGATTTCAGAGAATGATGGCTCAGAGACAATTCCTATTGATGATTGTGCCATCAGAACTTTGGAGGACACAAACTAGGTGCTCTAATTTTCTCCTGTTGATGAGTATGCAAATTTGACATTTTGATTAGTCCTTTATTTGGAGTTAATCCGAATGGTCATCTTTATAACATCATTAAAAAGGTCCATCATACATAAGGAGGAAATAGATTTCTGTTAAAGTGAGGGATTTTTAAAAAATCCTCTCATTTTCAATGGAATGAAGTTGCCTCAATTTGCCCTCACCGTCCCAATCTATTTTCCAAAACCCTTCAATAGAATTAACTTAAATCACCTGGTTATTTTTTTCATTTCACAATTTGAAAGTTTCACAATTAGTTGCTACTGTGTAGAACAGGATTCCCAACACTGGTATGTGCACCTCTCGCATGCAGGAAATACCTTTGGGTTCACGGAATAAATTATCTAATGCCGGATTTTAAGGTCTAATGCAAACATTTAATTATTTCTCGAATTTAAAAAAATGTACTTATTTTCCATTGTGAGTTGGTGCAAAGAAAAAAAGTTAAGAAAGATACTTAGCGGTGAATGTTGTTCCTTATGTTGTTGTTTTTTCAAATGCTAGTGCTTATGGCGTGGGACAGGCTGGCATATTTGTCCTAGGGGAACAGGTCTGTGCCATTTGGTTGCTGTTCCCTCTCAGCCAGTTCTTTGAGCTTTTTAGCATGGGTCGAGGAGCTTTGAGCTCTACTTGGAGCAGGCAGAAACACCTGCAGCAATGCGCTTTCCAAGAGGAGGAGACCATCACCCCTATTTGCCTTTTTACCTGGAAAAGTGACACAGCTGACTGTTTCCGAAGAGAGCAGAACTGTTGGCTGGAGTGGGACTCTGGTGGAGCAGAGGGTAAATAGCTTCATTCCACTTGGAGATTCCCTTACTTCAGCAGACTGGCTCCTCTGGAATAATAGCAGCGTGTTGTCCACCCCCATGGGGGAATCACTGCATCCGAAGTAGAAGCCAATTCCTTCAGGATCCCACTGTTGCTGATCGGCACACAAGTTGCCGACTAGACTGGATAGTTTCCAATACCATTATAATGTGGAGCTGTGACCCTCTGTTGACAACTTTACCGAGGCATTCCTGATCTGGAATCGCATCGGCTGATCATGGGGGGGGAACTTTAACACGGTCATAGATCCGAGCATGGATCAGTCGAGTTCGAGGACAGGGAGGGTGTCAGTGCAGCGAAGGAATTAGAGGTTTATGGAGCAGGGAGGGGTGGACCCATGGAGGTTTGGGCGGCCGAGATCGAAGGAGTTTTTTTTTCTCCCATGTATACAAAGTGTCCTTCCGGATTGATTTTTTTTGTTATGGATAGGACGTTGTTGGCAGGGATCATAGATGCCTAGTACCCACCAACAGTAGTGTTGGATCATGCCCCACACGTGGATTTACGGGTGAACAAGGAGGGGGTTCAGCGCCCGCACTGGAGATTAGATGTAGGACTATTAGCGGAGGAGGAGGTGTGCGTGCGGGTGAAGGAGGCCATTCGGAGTTATGTGGAGATCAGCTACAGTATGAGAGGCGTTGAAGGCAGTGTTGAGGGGGGAGTTTATCTCAATATGGGCTCACAGGGAGGTTGAGCGGGCAGAGACGGATAGACTAGTTAAGGAGATGCTTCAGGTTGACAGGAGGTATTCGGAGGCCCCGGAGGCGGGACTGTTAAAGGAGCGGCAGAAGCTGCAGATAGAGTTGGGTTGCTATCTGCAGGGAAGGTGGTGGGGCAGTTGAGAAAAGCGAGAGGGGTGGTGTATGAATATGGGGAGAAGGCCAGTATGATGTTAGCACACCAGCTTAGGAAATGGGAGGCGGCTAGGGAGATAGGGAGATTGAAGAATAGAGTGGGGAACATGATCTTGGACCCAGCAGGTGTGAACGGGGTGTTCAAGGAATTTTACAGAAATTTGCAGTATGAGTTGGAAACCCCAGCCGAGGTGGAGGGAATGAGATGGTTTTTGAAAGGACTGGAGTTTGCAATGGTGGAAGAAGAATTGGTGGAGGGACTAGGGATCCTGATTGCGCTGTTTGAAGTAGTGGAAGGGCTGGAGGCTATGCAGTCGGGCAAGGCCCCGGGGCCGGACGGGTACCCGGCGGAGTTTTCTGAAAAGTTTTCAGGGGTGCTGGGACCCTTGCTGTTAAGGGCGTTTAATGAAGCTAGGGAGCGAGGGGTACTCTTTCCCCCCCCCCCCAAAGCTGTCACGTGCCTCGTTCTCCCTTACCCTGAAGCGGGAGAAAGATCTGGAACAATGCAGGTCATACAGACCAGTCTCCCTTTTGAATGTGGATGCCAAATTGCTGGCCAAGTTCTTGGCCTCGAGAATAGAGGATTGTGTGCCAGGAGTGATCGGTGAGGACCAGACGGGATTTGTAAAAGGGAGGCAGTTAACGGCCAACATCAGAAGGCTTTTAAATGTGATTATGATGCCCTCCGAGGGAAGGGAGGTGGAGGTAGTGGTCGCCATGGATGCAGGGAAGGCCTTTGATCGGGTGGAGTGGGAGGTCCTGGGGCGGTATTGGTTTGGTCAGGGCTTTGTAGACTGGGTCCGGTTGCTGTACTAGGCACTGGTAGCGAGCGTGCGGATAAACCGAGTGAGCTTGGATTATTTTAGGCTGCACCTGGGGATGAGGCAGGGATGTCCGCTCTTCCCACTGTTGTTCGTCTTGGCCATAGAGCCACTGCCGATGTCGCTGAGTGTGTCAAAGGACTGGCAGGGGATAGTGCGGGGTGGGGGGCACAGGATTTCATTATACATGGACGACCTACTCTTGTAGTTTTCTGACCTGCTGGTCCACTGGGGGTGATTGGAGAGATAATGAGAATCCTAGGGGAATTTGGCCGGTTTTCGTGGTATAAATTGAATGTGAATAAAAGCAAAATCTTTGTGATTCAGGCGAGAGGGCAGGGGAGGAGATTGGGGGGGATGCCATTCAAGGTGGTGGGAGGGAGTTTCCGGTATTTGGGAATCCAGGTGGCACGGGGGTGGGAGCATCTACACAAGCTGAATTTGGCTCGGTTAGTGGTTAATGAAGGAGGACTTTCTGAGGTGGGATACGCTGTTGTCACTGGGCGGGAAGGGTACATACTGTAAAGATGAAGGTTCTCCCAAGATTTTTGTTTGTATTCCAATGCCTCCCTATTTTTATTCTGAAAGCTTCTTTTTTAAGAGGGTGAACGCGGTGATCCCGGGGTTTGTATGGGTGGGTAAAACCCCGTGGGTAAAGAAGGTGCTGCTGGAGTGGGGCAGGTGCAGGCTCTAACAAATTTCAGGAACTACTATTGGGCGGTGAACACAGCAATGATCCCTTGGCACCGCCCAGGACTCCTCCCCCTAGAGCTGCCACAGGGTCAGCCAGCCAGTTCACCGAAAGTTCAACGGCTAACAGGCTGGCTCTGTTGTAAGTATATTAAAACCGCTATTCTAACCCTACAAGCACGTGTCCGTAGAATTGTTGGTTCCAACAATTTAATATACTTACGAAACAGTCGAAGTAAATTATGGAAGCAGCCCTCAAGCCCGGACGCCCAGAACTCGACCCGCAGGATGCAGAGGCTAAGGAATTTTTTCCCACTGGCTGAGATGTTTTAAAGCCTACCTGGCAGAAGCCAGCACTGCTGGAACAACGGAGGAACAAAAACTCAGCCTACTGCACGCGAGGGTAAGCCACAGAATCTCCACACAGCTAAATCCGGCCGGTTCTTACACCGCAGCGCCGGCGATATTGGACAAAATGTACATTAGGCCCATTAACGAGGTTTATGCACGCCACGTGTTTAATACTCGCCGTCAGCGGCCTACAGAAACGCTAGCTGAGTTTGTACGGGAACTGAACAATTTTTCCAATGACTGTAATTATCAAGCCGTTACCGCGGCTGAACATAGGGAGCTTGCTGTGCGGGACATTTTCGTAGCGGGCCTTAGATCTAACTATGTGCGCCAAAGACTGCTAGAAAAGGGGGCCCAGGACTTAGATACTACTGTGGAGGCTGCTACCATTATGGAAGTCTCCTTCCGCAGCCTCACGTCGTTTCCCGCGGACCCCGCAACCTCATCGTGGACCCCCGACCAATCCCCCCAGGCCTGTGCCGCACGGCCCCCCCAGCTACCGCGCTGCCAAAGCCAGTTACTCGGCTGCCCCAGCCAGCTGCTCCAGCCAGCTACTCAGCTGCCCCAGCCTGCCATTTCTGTGGCCAAAGCCAGCACCCGTGGCAGCACTGCCCAGCCCGATCCGTGACCTGCAGCAGCTGCGGGAAGAAAGGCCACTATGCCAGAGTATGCCTCGCGAAAAGGGCCCCAGTTTTTAACTCCCCAGTAGAGAGAACAAATCGCTCCCAACACCAGCGGGCCTGCGGGGCCCGAAACGCTGCGGCCTACGCCAGACTCCGCCCCCTCCCGCCACGTGTGATCCATGGGGGCCGCCATCTTGGCAAACACCCACCATACGGCCGGCCACGTGCGACTCATGGGGGCTGCCATCTTCCTCGCCGCTCACCATGTGCGATCCATGGGCCCCATCTGCATCGGCATGCTCAGAAAGCTCATCTGAAGAATACGACTTCCCCGGGCACTCAACACGCGGCCCGCAACTCAGCGCAGTGATCCTGCATCAAGCTCGCCAGAACGTACCGGCATCTACTCGACTGGACGCCCACTCAGAAGACTACGACTTTCCCGGGCACTCATCACGCGGCCCGCAACTCAACGCGGTCACCCTAGATCAATCCCGCCCCAAGCACCTACGAAGTTCGATGGCGGAGGTCCAGATCAACGGGTACAGCACGCCATGCCTCTTTAACTCCGGGAGCACCGAGAGCTTCATACACCCAAAGCTGGTAAGGCGCTGTTCGCTTCCTATTTTTCCTGTGAGCCAAACTATCGCCCTCGCTTGGGGCTCCCACTCAGTCCAAATCCAAGGACGCACCGTCGCTACGCTCACAATTCGAGGCGCTAATTATTCAACATTTAAACTTTATGTCCTGCCTGACCTCTGTGCGCCACTATTATTAGGCCTGGATTTCCAGTGCAACCTCAAGAGCCTCAGCTTCGGCGGGCCCCTGCCCCCACTCACTATCTGCATCCTAGCCACGCTGCGCATCTCCCCCCCTCCTCTCTTCACCAATCTCACTCCAGATTGCAAACCAGTAACTACTCGCAGCAGGCGATACAGCCTACAGGATAGGGTCTTTATCTGATCGGAGGTCCGACGGCTGCTCAGTGAGGGGATCATAGAGGCCAGTAATAGTCCCTGGAGAGCTCAGGTGGCAGTCGTCAAGACCGGGGAAAAATTTCGCATGGTCGTCGACTATAGCCAGACCATAAATCGCTTTACTCTCCTAGACGCGTATCCCCTCCCCAGAATTGCAGATATGGTTAATCAGATCACCCAATATCGGCTATTTTCCACGGTGGATCTGAAGTCACATAGCTCCCAATCCGCCCGGAGGACCGCCACTACACGGCGTTCGAGGCCGATGGCCGCCTCTTCCATTTCCTCCGGGTTCCCTTCGGCGTCACTAACGGGGTTTCGGTGTTCCAACGAGCAATGGACCGAATGGTAGACCAGTACGGGCTGCGGGCCACGTTTCCGTAACTAGACAATGTTGCCATCTGCGGCTATGACCAGCAGGACCACGATGCCAACCTCCACCGTTTTCTCCAGACGGCACAGAAATTAAACCTCACTTATAACAAGGAGAAATGCGTTTTCCGCACAAACAGACTGGCCATCCTCGGCTACGTCGTGGAGAACGGAGTCCTGGGCCCAGACCCGGACCGCATGCGCCCCTCTTAGAACTCCCCCTCCCTCATTGCCCCAAGGCCCTCAAACGGTGCTTGGGGTTCTTTTCATACTACGCCCAGTGGGTCCCCCAATATGCGGACAAAGCCCGCCCACTCTTTAAGGCCACACGATTTCCCCTGCCTGCTGCAGCTGCATCAAAGAGGACATCGCCAAGGCAGCCATGCGGGCGGTGGATTAATCCACTCCCTTTCAGGTTGAGAGCGACACCTCAGAGGTAGCTCTAGCAGCCACTTTAAATCAGGCAGGGAGGCCCGTTGCATTTTTCTCCCGTACCCTATCCGCTTCAGAACTCTGACACTCCTCTGTCAAGAAGGAAGCACAAGCCATCGTGGAGGCTGTTCGTCACTGGAGCACTACCTCGCAGGTAGGAGGTTCACCCTCATCACCGACCAACGATCGGTCTCCTTTATGTTTGACAACTCGCAAAGGGGCAAAATAAAAAATGATAAAATCCTTCGGTGGAGGATCGAACTCTCCACCTATAGTTATGATATTAAATATCGACCGGGGAAGCTCAATGAGCCCTCGGATGCCCTATCCCGCGGGACATGCGCCAGCGCTCAGATCAGCTGTCTGAAAGCCATCCACGTGGACCTCTGCCATCCAGGGGTCACCCGTCTCGCCCACTACATCAGAGCCCGAAACCTGCCTTTCTCCAACGAGGAGGTAAAAGCGGTCACCAGGGACTGCCCGATCTGTGCAGAGTGCAAACCGCACTTCTATAGACCAGACAGGGCCCACCTGGTCAAGGCTTCTAGGCCCTTTGAACGCCTTGCGATCGATTTCAAAGGGCCACTCCCCTTCACTAACAAAAACATTTATTTCCTCAACATCATCGATGAGTTCTCCTGATTCCCTTTTGCCATCCCATTCCCCGATATGACCTCCCACACAGTCATTAGGGCCCTGCATAGTGTCTTCACCCTGTTCGGTTTCCCCAGCTACGTGCACAGCGACCGGGGTTCGTCCTTTATGAGCGACGAGCTGCGTCAGTACCTGCTCGACAAGGGCATCGCCTCGAGCAGGACTACCAGCTACAACCCCAGGGGGAACGGGCAGGTGGAGAGGGAGAACGTGAAGGTCTGGAAGACCGTCCTACTGACCCTCCAGTCTAGAAAACTCCAAGTCTCCCAATGGCAAGAAGTCCTCCCAGACGCGCTCCACGCAATCAGATCCCTCCTCTGTACAGCTACAAATCAAACCCCTCACGATCGGCTCTTCATTTTTTCTAGGGGCACTACCACAGGGGTCTCACTTCTGGCGTGGCTGAGGACACCAGGTTCGGTTCTCCTGAGGAAGCACGTCAGGGGGCACAAAACTGACCCCTCGTTGAAAAGGTGCGCCTCCTCCATTCCAACCCCCAGTACGCATTCGTGGAGTTCCCGGACGGTCGCCAGGACACAGTATCCCTTCGGGACCTGGCACCCGCTGGAACCAGCCCCCCCCCCCACCCCCACTGAGGAACCCCTTACCCCGTTCCCTATGCTGCCGCCCCCTCGGGTCCCCGATCCCGCAAGCTCGCCCCACCTGTTCCACACACCAGAACCAGCCCGCCCCCAGCGCCCCCAGTCTCCGGTCGAGCCAGAGGTGTTTGAAGTTTGGACGAGATCCGCCCCGGAGTCTGCCATCGTACCCCAGCTCTCAACACCCACTCAGCCACCGCAAGAGGCTGCAATCCAGGTGCTCCGCAGATCGAAACTAACAATTCGTCCACCGGACAGGCTAACTCTGTGAGCCACCACCCCCGCTGGACTCAATTTTTTTCACAGGGGGTGAATGTGGTGAATGAGAATTCACATGGTATTATAATCTGTTTGTATGCATCAATATTGTAAGTGCAGTTGCACTACCTGACCACCAGGGGGAGTAGCTCTGGGAGTACTCGAGAGTTTGTACTGGGCTCCTCCCTTGGCTCCGCCCAGGACTCCTCCTCCTGGAGCTGCTGTATAAAGATCCGTGCCACAGGGTTAGCCAGCCAGTTCACCGAAAGTTCAACGGCTAACAGACTGGCTCTGTTGTAAGTATATTAAAACCGCTATTCTAACCCTACAAGCACGTGTCCATAGAATTGTTGGTTCCAACAGCCTCCCTGGTAGCCCGGAGACGGATCTCATTGGTGTGGAGGGACTTAGAGGCCCCGAAATTGAGGGTTTGGGTTAGCGACATGGCCGGGTGTCTCAGACTTGTGCAGATTAAATTCGCCCTGATAGGTTCAACGTTAGGGTTCGACTGGAGATGGCAGCCGTCTATCGACTTCTTTGGAGAAAATTAAGCTGTCAGCAGATACAATAAGGAGGGGGAGTTAGGGAGGGAGGGGGATGGGGGGGATAGTTGAGGCAGGATCAGTGAGTGGAAGAGGGGGACTTGGGAACTGTGGGTGTAAGCCATGTTGGCTGGGTATGGTTGTTGGTTGGGGGGGGGGGTGTTACTTACTTTGTTTGCTTTTGAAATCGTTGTTAAAATATTACAAATGCCGTAATAAGATGTTTTTAAAAAACACTTGACCGAGGCAACAAATGTCAGCTTTCATATTCTCTATCATAAAATCAGAACATTGTTTAATATTCCATAAGCAAACTATATAATTTACATTTTATATAAATGTGTGCATGATTGCTCCAATATTTAGAGGGATATTGTATTGATGAGAAATGTTCAATTTATTTGTGTGCATTCCCTGAATAGCAAGTTCAAATAAAAACAGTAACTTACATCACACGTTTAACATAACAGAAAAAATATCCTAAAGACTTGAATTTGACAGGGAAATGGATGCATGCAATACATTGAGGGAGAGAATGTTAAAGGTTGCCCAAAACTATGGGTTTATCAGAAGGTTTTTAAAGGAGCAGTAAAATGTAAACTTGAAGAGAAGGCTATGGGGAGACTGGTGCCACCAGTGGTGATGTGAAAGGCAAGAGTTCTATTTTTAAAAACTTTAATAAGGTTACTGAAGGATGGTGCGGAAGGTGATTTAAGCCTTGTAGAGCATGAATAAATTTGATAGAATGAATAATTTGAGTCCAATGTGTTCTGAGGTAGAGGCCAGTTGGTATTGTGCGAAGCAAATAATGGCATGATGGGAAAACTAGTCAAGTTTCTTGGTATAATTAAATTTAAACTGACTTCGCATAACCTAAGGCACAAATACAAGCAGGCCAAGGTCAACTTAACCTGAGAACTGGCTGACTCTAAAACTCGGATAAGGCGCGTTTGTCATGAGACCAGAGCAGTCTAAATACATACGATAAGCTAAAAGACTGTCTCTTCCTGTACTTAAACAAATTTGTCCATCTCTTAAAACAAAGACAAGATAATGATACGAGACCCCAGTCCCCTAAAGGTCAGCAAGGTGACGCCATTGTAATGATTATTACTTATGTTTTACTTTCGATCAAATTCCTGACCAAGCTGTATTCATGTTATCTTGATCCTATAATGTATAAAAATCGTCTTATTCTTCTGTGAGATTGCAGACTTGGGACGGACCAGCAGTTTGTACTTGACTGCCTTCCGACTCCAAGTCTCAGCCATACTGCTAGCAGTTCTAATTCGTAAATAAAGCTTAGTTTTGCTTACCTAATTAATCATGTTTGCATCTTTCTATCACAGTCTAGAAGCGGGGAAAATATTGACTACGACACCAGTAAAAGTTAATGATGTCTGAGTACAGAACAAGTGTGGTAGTTTTTGGAGATTGGGAGGCCATTGGAATAAGCAAGTTCAGATATAACAAAGCATGGATAAAGGTTTCAGTGGCAGAGGAATACTGTGTTGTATCGGTGGAAATAGGTGGTGTTGCTCATGGTTAGAATATGGTTCAAAACTCAGCTAAGCATCAAATAGAGTGCTAAATACTCACATATGTGCATCAGTCTGAGTGAGTGGCTGGCAAGGAGACTATAATCAGTGCTTAGGGAAGTGTGGATGAAGACGGGACAGCCAGCACAGATTTCTGAAAGAAAAATCACCTTGTTACAGAAACCTGGTTCATAATTTCTATATTTTTGAATACAACTCTTAGTTTTAGCAACTAAAGTTTTAACAATAGAAAATGGGTGCATCTGGTTGAGAAACTGATACAAATAAGTCAGCTGTAAATGAAATTCAAACAAACCTGGGTTTAATATACTTAAAAGGTAGCCTGTGTTTGTCTTGCTGGGTCAAAACTCACCGTGAAAAAACTTGAACAATGAATGGTCCATCTCTAAGTTGTAATTTAGCCAGGTCATCTGGAGAAAGGGTTGTAAAACTCAGTTACCAATATAAACTTTTCATATGGGTTACAGAATCAAAGTTTTGTTGAAGGTATATTATTTGTGTACATTTCTGTTTGCAACCATCTCAAAACATGCCATGTTGTCATAGAAACGGGCTGTAGGGTTAGAATGTTCTCTTATTAAATTTAGCTGTGCATGTTCACTGACAGAAGCAAACAGCTGAGTTTGGGAACAGAATGGAGCAGTTACAGATTTGTTCATGAGTGGGCTACAACTCACTGGATGGGGAATGCCAAATAAAATGTATGGTCGTCAGGCCTGCATTTAAGCAATGAAAATATTATTTTTATTGTTCTCGGGTGGGGCTCAATCTCAGTTTGGTTTCATGAGGGAAAAGCAGGTGGAAGATTTGTTCTCGCTTTCAGATAGCGGAAGGAATCCACAGTGGTCCTCATAGAACCTTGTGGCAGAAAGCAGTCAGCAGTGTTGGCTTGGAATAGGGAAGTCTTGCTAAAATTGCACAAGGCACGAGTTAGACCACACCTGGAATTCTGTGAACAGTTTTGGTCCCCTTATCTAAGGAAAGATATACTGGCATTGGAGGCAGTCCAGACAAGGTTCACTAAGTTGATCCGGGGTATGGAGTGATTTTCTTTTGAGGAGAGGTTGAGTAGGTTGGCTTTTACTCATTGGAGTTTTGAAGAATAAGAGACAACTGTATTTAGACATATAGGATTCTCAGGGGACCTGATCGGGTCATATAGGATTCTCAGGGGACTTGAGTGGGCAGCACGGTAGCACAGTGGTTAGCACAGTTGCTTCATAGCTTCAAGGTCCCAGGTTCTATTCCGGCTTGGGTCACTATGCATGTTCTGTCCATGTCTGCTTGGGCTTCCTCCGGGTTCTCCGGTTTCCTCCCACAGTCCAAAGATGTGCAGGTTAGGTGAATTGGCCATGCTAAATTGCCCTTGGTGTCCAAAAAGGTTGGGTGGGGTTACTGGGTAATGGGGATAGGGTGGAGATGTGGGCTTGGGCAGGGTGCTCTTTCAAATGGCTGGTGAGGACTCCATCGGCCGAATGGCCTCCTTCTGCACTGTAAATTCTATGATTCTAAAAACAATTCTATGACAGGGTAGTTGCTGAGAGGTTGCTTCTCCTTGTGGGAGAGTCTAGGACCAGAGGGCATAATATCAGAGAGAGAGAGGACACCCATTTAAGACAGAGATTAGGATATGGAGATCAGTGCTGGACAATGCTTTTTAGACTGTAGTAGGGTTCCCCAGGCCTCTGTATTGGGAACAAAATAAAAGATAGAAAATGCTGAAAATACTCAGTGGGTCTGGTAGAGTCTGGGGAGAGAGAAACAGAGTTAAAGTTTCAGGTTGATTACCTTCCTTTTGTCCACATATGGCGTTCCAGGATTAGGGTGAGGTAGTGAATCTGTAGAATTCTTTACCACAGGGAGCTGTAAAGGCTGTGTTGTTAGGTATGTTCAAGGCTGAGATGGGCAGATTTTTAATCAGTCAGGGAATCAAGGGTTATAGGGAAAAGGTGGGAAAGTGGAGTTGAGGACTATCATATCAGATTTGTCATGATCTCATTGAATGGCGAAGAAGAGTTGATGGGCCAAATGACCTACTTCTGCTCCTATGTCTTATGGTCTTATGGAAGCTGTGCGAAGGTAATTGGATATCTGCCGACAACCCGAACAAGGAGCTGAGCCATCCACCCTCGTGAGCACTAAATAAAAGTCGGAGGATCACTAAGGCAAAAGGCTAATGGAAGGATCCCCATGAAATATAACCTCTGAGAATAACTGGAATAACTAGAAATAAAGTGACTTCTGGAAGGTTATGACACACCTTTGGCAAGGTCCCTAAAGAAGTGAATGAACCTTCAGGATTTCATAAGATAAAGGAACCCCAGAGGGAATTAAAATATAGAACTGAGTTTATAGCATAAGCCTTTATAAACTATAGTGTTAAGCTAAAAGCACTTTTTTGGTACATATAAAATAAAGTTTATTTTTGTTTTAAAATGTAAAATCTTATGCATTCCCTGAATGGTAGTTTGGGCAGTTAATTATTGGGTGTCTGGATTTCTCTTTAAACATCAACCGTCCCTACCAGGATTGTAACAACGTCTGACTATCTTGATCAAATTCTTTGAATTACAAAGAGACTGGGTGAAGTTAGTGCAATAAATGTTGTACATATAAACTTTTTAAAACACATTTGATAAAGTACCTCATAACACACTTATTTGGAAATTTGAAGCACCTGAGATCAAAAGGATGATGGTAATTTGGGTGTGTAATTTACTAAGGAATAGGAGCTAGAGATCAGTGCTGGACAATGCTTTTTTGACTGTAGTAGGGTTCCCAGGCCTCTGTATTGGGAATAAAATCTCCACAGATAGCCTCTGTGGAAAGAGAAACAGAGTTTTTAAAAAATAAATGTTTTTTATTGGGTTTTTGAACAAAGTATATTTACCGTTATGCACACAGGATAAGAAACATATATATATATACATATATAGAAGGGAAGGGCACACCCAAACATACCAAAGAAAAGAAAATAGTACATAGTTAAAAAAAATAAAATACAATAAAAATAAAATAGAATAACTGATAGGATATTGTGCACCAGCTCAACAGCAGCAACTCTGTACACCTGGCAAAATTATGTACAACACATAAGTAGTTCTTGGCTAATTTCCCCTGATCCTTGTCTACCTGGCTATTCTTCCTCTTGTTCGTTGGCCACAAACAGGTCCCGGAACAGTCTCGTGAATGGCTCCCATGTTCTGTGGAAGCCGTCGTCTGACCCTCGGATGGCGAATTTGATTTTCTCCATTTGGAGAGATTCCGAGAGGTCGGACAGCCAGTCTGCAGCTTCGGGTGGTGCTGCTGACCTCCAGCCAAACAGGATTCTACGGCGGGCGATCAGGGAGGCAAAGAGAAACAGAGTTAATGTTTCAGGTCAATTACCTTTTACCTTTCTGTCCACATATTCCAGGATTAGGGTGAGGTTAGTCTGGGTTCGAGAGTCCTGCAGCCCAGCAAGGTTGAGAAAGCAGTTTTAGACAACCAGGGATCCAAAGTCTGATATTTGCTTTGGGTTGCCAGATTTCTGGGGTGATGTGGGGAGGGAAGATTTAGTCTTTTGATGGGGAGGGGACACAGGTGAATGGACAACAAATCTCCATTGACTCAATGAAAGCTATGTAAATCATAGTGAGGGGAATAGAAATAGTGGATGTCACCTATGTGGATATGCATGCAATGTGCAAGACTTATAACATATTATATGATATTCATGTTCTTTGAGAATATGCTATAAATAGAAAGAAGTGGATGGTAAACAAAAACATTCCTATTCTTGTGCACATAGCGACATTCCTGGCTATATATACTTAGTACGACAGCAAAACAAATTGGATGTAGGGTTGAAAAGTAATTCCTGAAGTCAGTATGTTACAGAGTATATGATAAATGAACATTATTCAAAAATAATGGTGTACTTATTTCTGGAAACATGCCAGTAGATTCTAAATCACTTGACTCATCATGCATGATGGCCATATTTTGTTATAGTGATACTCGGTGAAATGTTTGTATTTGTAATACAATCCTCTTTTATGCAACCCACCATTTTTATTTAAAATAAACTTGCATGCTAAGAATGAATGATTTATTATGTCTTAACCATATATTTTAAAATAATCTTCTGTGATTTATTGAAGTACAGCTAAAAATGTTTAAACATTCTTTTTTCTTTTATAGTGTTTTGGAGAGCATCCAATATCTGCAGTAACATTTTTGTGCTGTGTCCAAACCTAAATTAGAATTTAATATTCTCTTCACAGTCAACTGTAAACCAGCTTACATAAGGTCTGCAGATTGGTCTTGTCATATGTATCCGTGTGATTTTATGATGTGGACTTTCTGAAGTGACGCTGAGACACACACACCAACGATATGATCTATGGTGAATTAACTGACCTAGGCTAGCTGGCCTTGGTGTTTGTGAGTAAAGGAGAGGAAAATTGAGTCAATATTTTCACTCATGATCACCATCCTGTGATGTACAATTTAAAACAAAAATCACAAGGCTAGTGTTTTCGGACAGGATCAAATGTGACGAAGGTGTCCTACATACTCAAATAGATTGTCACTTATTATCCACGCGTGAAGAATTGCACTCTAATTACTAGAGGACTGAGGGAACCCATCAAACCACACATTGCCATAGTTGAGAAAAATGAGAAATCGGGCAAAATCAGTACTTAAGTACAAAGGTTTAGAACTTAGAACAGTACAGCACAGAACAGGCCCTTCGGCCCTCAATGTTGTGCCGAGCAATGATCACCCTACTCAAACCCACGTATCCACCCTATACCCGTAACCCAATAACCCCTCCCCCTTAACCTTACTTTTTAGGACACTACGGGCAATTTAGCATGGCCAATCCACCTAACCCGCACATCTTTGGACTGTGGGAGGAAACCGGAGCACCCGGAGGAAACCCACGCACACATGGGGAGGACGTGCAGACTCCGCACAGACAGTGACCCAGCCGGGAATCGAACCTGGGACCCTGGAGCTGTGAAGCATTTATGCTAACCACCATGCTACCATGCTGCTCATTAAAACAATTCTTGCTTGATCACCAACAAAATAAGGTGGAATTCTGTAGTGTCAGACTATTTGTGCAATAAAACATGAAAAGATACAATTCTTTTGATGTAATATAGCCATATAGTTTGCGGTATGTTATTTATTTTAATGTGTTGCTTTTTAATACATTTAATCAAAATTCCTTGCTGTGTAACTATGTCCCTTTTCCCTCGAGAACTATTGACACAGTGAATTTATTTGCCTGTGAAGTGTTCAGAAATGCAATTTGGGATCTGGAATATTCGGAATTTTTATAACGTATAATACAATTAAAGGTGGTAGGAATATGATAGAAATCTTCTAAAGTTTGATTTTTCACTTTTATATGTCTGCTCTTTCAACTATGGAATCTTAATGTCCAAATATCAACAGGATTATACAGAAGTCAACATGGATTTGTGAGAGGGAAATAATGTTTGACAAACCTTGAGGATGTGACTAGTAGAATAGCTAAGGGTAAACTGGTAGCTGTGGTGTATTTGGATTTTCAGAAAAGTTTTGACAGCGTCACTGACAAGAGGTTAGTGCGCAAAATTAATGTTCATAGTATTGTTCAATACATTGGTATGGTTTGAGAATTGTTTAGCAGACAAGAAACCAAGAGTAGGAATAAATGGGTCTTTTTCCAAGTGGCAGGCAGTGACTAGTGGGCAGGCAGTGATCAGTGCTTGGGCCCCAACTATTCACGATGTTTTTTTAAAACGCATTTGATTCAAGCTTGTATCAAAGTAGGTTATGGCAAATAAACACCCCGGGAAACATTCTTCCCAACAATCAACTATACAGTTTGCATCTTCTCTAACCGCAGGAAGTCGTACAGGTCACCCAACCAAGCTGCTACCCCCGGTGGCGATGCCGCCCGCCATTCCAGCAAAATCCGTCGCCATACAGTCAGAGAGGCGAAGGCCATGACATCGGCCTTCCTGCTCTCATGAGCTCCGGCTTCTCTGAAACCCCAAATATCGCCACCAAAGGGTCCGGGTCCACTCCCTCCTCCACTATCCTGGCTAAGACTGCGAACACTCCCGCCCAGAATCTTCCCAATTTTTCACATCCCCAAAACATGTGCACATGATTCGCTGGCCCCCGCCCACACCTCTCACACTCATCTACCCCCTGAAAGAAACCACTCGTTCTCACCCAAGTCATATGCACCCTGTGCACCATCTTGAACTGTCTGTATCAGGCTCATCCTTGCACTGGAAGATGTCCCGTTTACCCTTCGCAGTGCCTCACTCCATACTCTCCAATTGATCTCCATTCCCATCTCGGCTTCCCATTTCTCCTTGATCTTCACCACCCGCTCGCCTCCCTGCTCCCCCAGCCACTTATATATATCCCAAATTCTTCCCTCCCCTTCCACACCCGGAAGCTGCTCCAGCAGGGAGTATCCCAGCAATCTAAGGAACCCCTTCCAGACCTTTTGTGCAAAGTCCCTAACTTGTAGATACCTGAACTCACTACCCCTTGGCAGCTCTACTCTCTCCCTTAGCTCCTCCAGACTGGCGAACCCTTCCTCCAAATACAAATCGCTCACCTTGACCATTCCCTCCACCTCCTGTATACACTATCCATCGCCCCGGCTCAAACCCATGATTCTCGCACAACGGCGTTAGCACCGACATCCCTTCCACCCTAAAATGCCTCCACAGCTGATTCCGTATCTTCACCGTGGACTGCACCACTGGGCTCCCTGAATACCTACTCGGAGCCATTGGCAATGCTGCCATCAACATAGCCCTCAAACTAGACCACTTGCAAGATTCCTCCTCCATCCTAACCCACTCTACCTCTTCTCCTTCCCACCACCGCCGCACCGTATCTACATTCGATTCACGATGTTGTTACGACAACCTGGGCTAGTGCGTGGTCAATTCCAACCCCACTTGACCCGGAGTCACAACACAATTAAAATTAACTCTTAATTTTAAAAAAGTACCTCAACTCGTTGGTCTTTGGCTGCCCAATGACTGCAGTCAACAGGTTTGTAAATTTAAAGCACAATTAGCTTTTATTAATAACAATAACTCTAATTATTTTTTAAAAAATAATAATTTTAATCAAATTTTCACATTTTCACAAAAACGAAAACAGTAACAGAAAATTCTGAGACTGACCTTCTGATTTTACCGTTCTGCCAGGAGATCTAGGAATGGTTGCCATCTCCTGAAAAACCCCTGCACTGACCCACTTAGGGCAAATTTCACCCTCTCCAATTGAATAAACCCCGCCATATCGTTGACCCAGGCCTCCACGCTTGGGGGCCTCGCATCCTTCCACTGAAGAAGAGGAGGAGTTCATCCTTTCCAGGGCATCCGCCCACGTCCCCTCCTCAGTCTACTCACCCAGCTCCTCCTCCCATTTACCTTTCAGCTCCTCCACCGAGGCCTCGTCTACCTCCAGCATCACCTGGTATGCTTCCGAGACCCTCCTCTCTCCAACCCACACCCCCGAGAGCACCCTGTCCTGAACCCCACGCGGTGGCAGCAGAGGGAACCCCGCCACCTGCCGCCTGACAAACGCCCTTACTTGCATGTACCTAAAAGTGTTCCCCGGGGGGAGCCCAAACTTCCCTTCCAGCTCACCCAGGCTCGCGAACTTCCCATCTCCTGATACCTGCCATGTGCCAACTCAGGAACCCGCCATCAATTCTCCCTGGAACAAACCGGTGGTTCACCCGTATTGGGGACCCCATCGAGGCCCCACCTCCCCCTGTGCCGCCTCCATTGCCCCCAAATCTTGAGGGTAGCCGCCACCACCGGGCTCATGGTATACCTCGTTGGAGGGAGCAGCAGCGGCGCCGTCACCAGCGCCTCCTGGCTCGTGCCCACACAGGATGCCACCTCCATCCTCTTCCATGCTGCCCCCACCCCGTCCATTACCCACTTGTGCACCATCGCTGCGTTGGCAGCCCAATAATACCCACAGAGGTTAGGCAGCGCCAGCCCCCTCCCCCCTATCCCTGCCCCGCTCCAGAAACACCCGTCTCACCCTCGGGGTCCCGTGCGCCCACACAAATCCCAGAATGCTCCTGTTAACCCGCCTGAAAAATGCCTTCGGGATAAGGATGGGGAGGCACTGGAGAGCACCGTCATCTTGACTGACTGCACCCTACCCGCCAGAGACAGCGGCAGCATGTCCCACCTCTTAAACTCCTCCTCCATTTGCTCCACCAGCCTTGTGAGGTTAAGCTTATGCAAGGCCCCCCAGCTCCTGGCCACCTGAACCCCCAAGTACCTGAAGCTCCTCTCCGCCCTTTTCAGCGGGAGCCTCCTAATCCCCCCCTCCTGGTCCCCCGGGTGCACCACAAACAGCTCGCTTTTCCCAAACTTAAGCTTATACCCTGAAAAATCCCCAAATTCCCGGAGAATCCCCATCACCACCGGCATTCCCTCCACCGGGTCCGCCACATACAACAAAAGGTCGTCCGCATAGAGCGACACTCGGTGCTCCTCCCCATCCCGGACCAGCCCCCTCCAATCCCCCGATTCCCTCAGCGCCATAGCCAGGGGTTCAATTGCCAGCGCAAAAAGTAGGGGGACAGGGGACCCCCCTGCCTCGTCCCTCGATACAATCGAAAATACTCTGACCTCCTCTTATTCGTGGCCACACTCGCCATCGGGGCCTCGTACAACAGCCTCGCTGAACTTACAAACCCCTCCCCAAACCCGAACCTTTCCAGCACCTCCCACAAGTACCCCCACTCGACCCTATCAAAGGCCTTCTCCGCATCTTGTGCCACCACTATCTCCGCCTCCCCTTCCACCGCCGGCATCATTATAACGTTCAAGAGCCTCTGTATATTAGTGTTCAGCTGCCTCCCCTTCACAAACCCCGTTTGATCCTCGTGAATAACATGCGGCACACAGTCCTCAATCCTCATGGCTAAGATAGATCTTTGCCAACAACTTGGCGTCCACATTCAAGAGAGATCGGCCTGTATGACCCACACTGCAGGGGATCCTTGTCTCGCTTAAGAATCAAGGAGATCAGCGCCCGAGACATTGTCGGGGGCAAAGCCCACCCCTCCCTTGCCTCGTTAAAGGTCCTAACCAACAGGGTGCCCAGCAGGTCTGCATACATCTTGTAAAATTCTACCGGAAACCCACCCGGCGCCTTCCTCGACTGCAAGTTCCCTATCCCTTTGACCAGCTCCTCGAGCTCAACTGGCGCCTCCAGACCCTCCACCCGTCCTTCCTCTCCTCCACCCTCGGAAATCTCAGCCGGTCTAAAAAGCGAGAGGCCCCCCCCGCCCCCGCCCCCCCGCCCGCCGGAGGTTCGGGCCGATATAGTCTGTCATAAAAGTCCCCGAAGACCCCATTAATGTCTACCCCCCTCCGCACCACATTTCCTCCCTGATCCTTAACACCACCAATCTACCTGGCGGTATCCCGCTTACGGAGCTAGTGTGCCAGCATCCTGCTCGCCTTCTCCCCATACTCGTACACCGCACCCTGAGCCTTTCTCCATTGAGCCTCCACCTTTCTGGTGGTCAACAAGTCGAACTCAGCCCGAAGGCTGCGCCGCTCCCTCAGCAATCCCTCCTCCGGGGCCTCCGCGTACCTCCTGTCCACCCTCACCATCTCCCCCACCAATCTCTCCCTTTCTCTCTGCTCCCCTCGCTCCCTGTGGGTCCGAATGGAGATCAACTCTCCCCGAACCACCGCCTTCAGCTCCTCCCAGATCGTCCCCACTCGGACCTCCCCATTATCATTGGCCTCTAGATACCTCTCGATACATTCTTGAACCCGCCCCCTCACCGCCTTGTCCGCCAGCAGCCCCACCTCCAAGCGCCACAACGGGCGCTGGTCCCTCTCCTCCCCCAGCTCGAGGTCCACCCAATGCGGGGCATGGTCCGAAATGGCTATCGCCGAGTACTCAGCATCTACTACCCTCGCAATCAGCGCCCTACTCAAAACGAAAAAATCGATCTGGGAGTAGGCCTTATGCACATGGGAGAAGTATGAAAATTCCCTGGCCCTCAGCCTCGCGAACGTCCATGGATCCACCCCTCCCATCTGGTCCATAAAACCCCCTCAGCACCTTAGCTGCCGCAGGCTTCCTACCCGTCCTGGAACTGGATTGATCCAGTGGCGGATCCAGCACCGTGTTGAAATCCCCCCCCCCCCGCCATTACCAGGCCCCCCGCCTCCAAATCTGGAATCTGGCCCAACATGCGCCTCATGACACCTGCATCATCCCAATTCGGGGCGTATACATTGACCAGCACCACCTGCTCCCCTTGCAGCTTGCCGCTCACCATCACGTACCTCCCACCGCTGTCTGCCACCACACTCGACGCCTCAAACGACACCCTCTTCCCCACCAGGATCGCCACCCCCCGATTTTTTGCATCCAGCCCCGAATGAAACACTTGGCCCACCCACCCCTTCCTTAACCTAACCTGATCCGCCACCTTCAGGTGCGTCTCCTGAAGCATAGCCACGTCCGCCTTCAGCCCCCTCAGGTGCGCAAACACGCGGGACCGTTTAACCGGCCCATTCAGTCCCCTCACATTCCAGGTGATCAGCCGGATCGGAGGGCCACCTGCCTCCCTCCCCCGTCGACTAGCCATCACCCTTCCATAATCCGCCACGTGCCCGCGCCCCCCGCTCAGCCTGTTCCCCACAGCGACAGACCCCCATACCGACCCCCTCTACACACTCCAGCTCCTTCATGGCCATTCCAGCAGCAACCCGGTATCCCACCCTCTTCTTCCCCCCCCCGCTCCCCAAAACCTCCCCATCCCCCCCAGCTGCGTAACTCCAGTCATTGTACTTCCGTAAGCCAGCCAACTCCTGCTGACCCCAGCTGCTCCCGCCACCCCAATTAACCTCCCCAGTGACACACCCCCATTCCCCCAATGCCGACCCCGCCCCTGCGTTTCCAGCGTGGGAGAAAAGCCCGCGCCCCCATTCCAAGCCCCGCCCCCCGACCCAAAACGCGGGAAGACAGGCACATGACCCAACAGAGCCGCGAACCCCACCCAAACCCGCAACCACTGAAATAATAAAAATCCCAACATGATATGATAAAACACCCAAGTAAACAGAAGCAGACAAGAAAAAACAGAACAGCAAAAAAACATCGTCCAATTGAACCAAAAAGAAAAAAGCGAAAGGATATCAAGGAGGACAAAGCCTCCGGGCTGTGCACAATGTTCTCCAGCCCCCAGTCTTCAGTTCAAGTCCAGCTTCTCTGCCTGGACAAAGGTAGGGCGGACCAGCACCGCCCTAGGCGGCTCGTTCGGCTTGGGCTTCCGCAGCATCATCTGATGGGCACCCTCCAGCTCCAGGGGTCCCCGTAACAACCCCGCGGCCATCAGCGAGTTCAGCATCAGGACCACGCAGGCCCCCAAATCCGAACCTTCCAGCCCCTCCGAGAGGCCCAAAATCCGCAGATTCTTCCGGCGGGAGCGATTCTCCATCTCCTCCATCCTTGGCAACCATTTCTTGTGAAGCGCCTCGTGCGACTCCACCTTCACCGCCAGGCCCAGGAGTTCATCCTCGTTCTCCGAAGCCTTCTGCTGCAGCCCCCGAATCTCCGCAGCTTGAGCCGTCTGAGTCGCCCCGAGCCTGTCCAGTGATGCCCTCAACGGCTCCAGGATCTCAGCCTTTAGTTACTGGAAGGAGCGCAGCAGCAGCTCCTGCTGCTCCCTCGCCCACTGCTGCCACGCTGCTGGTTCCCCGCCCGCCGCCATCTTGTCCTTTCTGCCTCACACCTTCTTCTGCTGCAAAGTTGATTTTCTGGTCGCCACTTCTAGTCCAGCCCATCCACCGGCCGCCAAGCACAGAGGCTGCGTTCCCACCCGGGGAAAAGTCAAAACAGCGCCGTTGCGGGCCCTTAAAAGAGCCCGAAAGTCCAAAAATAGCGGTAGCTACCGAACGTGCGGTTTAGCACTGCATCGCCGCAACAGGAAGTCAACAATAACTCTAATTAAATAGGCAACAAATGCACTTGGTTAATTATTATCCAATTTCTAAACCCCATTCTTTAACTCGTCCTACCCTCTACACACACACACAAGACAGAAAAACACAGAAGGGAAAGAGGGGTGAAAAAATATTCCGAAAAGGAAATGAATGAAAGTTTGTTTCAGATGGAAGTCTTCCTGTTACATTTTTCTTCAGTCTAGGCCTCTAGTTGGATGTCGATGCTTTCAGTCTGCAATGGTTTTCACTGTAGATTCATAAGTGTCTCGAAACTTCCTGCAGAGCCAGCAGGCAGGAAGCATTTTGGAGAGAGAGAGAGAGAGCAACACACAGTCTCTCCTCTCCACATCCAGGAATGTTTTCCGGGGTTCTCCAAAAACATCGTACCTGGCAGAACCCAATCACTGTCTGTTGCCGGGCAAGATATGGTCCTTGGCCAATCCATTGGCCACCAGTCAACCAATCAAACCAATTCCCTCCAATCTCATTTTTTTTTTGAAAACATTTTATTGAGGCATTTAGCATTTTAACATTTTAACATTCTAAACAACTGAGCAATCCAACACACGCAAAAAATCCCACAATAACATACCCAACTTCCCCCCGCCCTAATTCCTAGCTACCCGTATATTAGATTCCCTGGTCTTATTTTTCACTTTCATTCCCCCCCTCCTGCTGACAGTCAATTTTCCTTGATGAAGTCGATGAACAACTGCCACCTCTGAGCGAACCTCTGTCGTGAACCCCTTAAGGCGAACTTAATCTTCTCTAGCCTAAGAAACCCTGCCATGTCACTGACCCGCACCCCTGACACACCCCGGGCGCCCGGATCTTCCAACATTTCAAATGTTGCCATCTCTGGACTGAGAGTCACCCTTCCTTCCAGAACCTCTGACATGACATCTGAAAATCCCTGCATCCCTCCGATCTCTTGAATAGAAAGTCTGCGTTCTTCTGTTCAGAAGCTAAAACTTAAAGCAATGTACTATTTTGCAACTTTTGAGTTCCTCACTTCCCCAGCTCAATTTAAAGGTATATATCCATGAAAGATCCATGGAACAAAAATGATGACGACAATCTGAAAGAAATAGGAAATAAGGGAATCATTAGGAAGGGCCTTTACAATATACATCAATGATTTAGATGAGGGAACCAAAAGTAATATTTATAAGTTTGCTGATGACATGTAACTTGGTTGGAACGTGAGTGCTGAGGAGGCTGTTAAGAGGCTTAATTGATTTAGACAAGTTCACTGAGTGGGCAAATACATGACAGAAGCAGTATAATGTGGATAAGTGTGAAGTTACCCACTTTGGATGGAGAAACAAAATGGTGTTAAATGGTGATAAATTTGGAAATGTTGACGTACAAAGGGACCTTGGTGTCCTAGTGCACCAGTCACCAAACAAAAGCATGCAGGTACAGCAGTAGTTAGGAAGACAAATGGTATGTTGGCCTTCATTGCAAGAGGACTTGAGTATACAAGCAAGGATGTCTTACTGCAGCTGTAAAGGGCTTGGTGTGACCACTCAGAATCACTGCAGTGCAGGAGGCCATTCGGCCCATAGAGTCTGCACCAACCCTCTGAAAGCGCACCCTAACCTCGGCCCATGTCCCCATCCTATCCCCGTAACCCAATAACAACCCCACCTAATCTTTTGGACACTAAGGGGCAATTTAGCATGGTCAATCTATCTATCCTGCTCATCTTTGGACTGTGAGAGGAAACCGGAGCACCCGGAGGAAATCCACACAGACACGGGGAGAACGCACAAACTCTACACAGACAGTGACCCAAGGCTGGAATTGAATCCGGTCCCTGGCGCTGTGAGGCGGCAGCGCTAACCACTGCCACCATGCCACCCTAATGATCCACCTGCAGTATTGTGTGCCGTTTCGGTTTCCTTGTCTATGAAAAGATATTCTTGTCATAGAGAGTGTGCAGTAAAGGTTCACCAAATTGAAGACTGGGATGGCAGGACTGTCGTATGAAGAGAGATTGGGTCAACTGGGCCTGTATTCACTGGAATTTAGAAGAATGATTGAATCCAATTGAAACATATTACAATTCTGACCCGGCTGGACAGATTGGATGCAGGGATGTTGTTTCCACTGGCTTGGGACTCTAGGACAAAAGGTCACAGTCTTGGCATACGGGCCATTTAGGACTGAGATGAGGAGAAATTTCCTCACTTAGAGGGTGGTGAACTTGTGGAATTCTCTACCACAGAAGGCTGCGGAGGTCGAATCACTGAATATATTTAAGAAGGAAATAGATTTCTAGACTCAAAGGCGTCAGGTGTCAAGGTGTATGGGAACAGCGCTGGAGTATGGCATTAAGATAATCAGCCAGGATTACTTTGAGTGGAAGAGCAAGCTTGAAGGACCAGCTCCTACTTTCCAAGTTTCTATGCTTTTAGTAAAGTCTTGTATATCATTAAAAAAAATTCAAGACCCCTCATTTTGGATAAAAATATGAAAACATTGTCACACTTTCAAAGGGTTTTGTTGTTGGATATTGGGGAAGGGATCTCCATGGCATTATCGTTTTATTGAGGCATTCATACGTACATACAAATTCTTAGAAGTAAGAAGTGAGGTAATGTGAAGGGCCACAATGTTAATCAGTTCATCCAGTTGCGATTTTAGTTCCAGACAGTATTTCCCATGTCCTACAGAGTTTAATTAAAATCCACAAAAAATAAAAGTTCAGATGCAATGTTAAACAGTAGCAGATCTCTACACATGCATGCCACGTATTACTTCCTGTTGCGTTTGCCCAAAACAATGTTAATTTTTGCTTTTTTGCTCTAGTTATTCCTGCACTCCCTTTTTGCTGCTACAAATTAAATTATTTCATATATATGCAAATTTCATGCAATACAACAATTAGGGCAACACACACACCCTCACACATATACATCTCCATATATTTGGCAAAGGTTGCATTGAACTTCTGTGCACTGGTTATGGAAGTTTGCCAACTTTCAGGCTTGGAAAAAAGTTTCATGATTAATTGATATTTTTAAATCTATCCCTACTGCAAATTAAAACATCATGGTTTCTGATTATTTTTAGGTTTATTCTTCAGCCAAAAGTTGTAATTCACAAACAGCTCGTCGAAAAACAGAAACTAGCAGAAGAAAAGATCAAAGAACTTGAGGTGAGTCCTGATTGATCCTGCTTTCAGCATGGAACTGAAGAATGCTGAAATGGAACTTTCTTTTTAAAACAAGTGATTTGCATTTCTTGTTATGGCTGCGCCTCCCTCTCCTGCAAGGGGCTTAATTAAACAATGCCCTTCACCTGTGTATCTGAACAATATAATGTAATATATGAACGTACCATTAACACTACCCTTCTTGGTGACATCAGCTTGCACATGCTGATCCCAACCCTTTGTTGCCAATCTTGAATTGTGGACCATCGTTTTATTATTCAAAATACTTGGTTGGCAGCATTGTGAATGAACAGAAACTTCTGTCAGCTCAACAGCAATAAGACCGGCTAACATTTCCAATCTTTAGCTTCTGCCACTCCACAATTCCATCCTTTTTCCTGCTGCTTGCATTGATTGAGCCCAAAGGTTGATAACTGTAGAATCCTATTTGACCCTAAATTGCATTTCAAATCCCACATCTTGACAACTTATTTTAAACTATGTAATATTTTTCAACCTTGCCGGACATCATCTCCACTGTCCCAGAAATCTTTATCAATGTCTTTATGCCTTTAGACTTGATTAATCATGCAGCTTCCTCAGTAGCTTTTAAAAAAAATTGAATTACTGCAGTGCATGTGGTGTACGTACACTCAGTCCTGGAGGGAGAAAGTTCCAGGATTTTGACCCAGTGACGTTGAAGGAACAGTGATACAGTTCCAAGTCATGATGATGTGTGACTTGGATAAAATTTGCAGCTGGTGGTGCTCTCATCTGCCTGCTGCTGTTGCTCTCTTAGTTGGAATATGCTGTCAAAGGAGCCTCGGCATATGTCTGCATTGCATCTTGTAGATAGCCACAGTGCACAGGTGGAGGGACTGAATGTTTTTAAAAATAAATTTAGAGCACCCAATTATTTTTTCCAATTAAGGGGCAATTTAGCGTGGCCAATTCACCTAACCTGCACATCTTTGGGTTGTGGGGGCGAAACCCACGCAGACACGGGGAGAATGTGCAAACTCCACATGGACAGTGACCCAGGGCCGGGATTCGAACCCGGGTCCTCAGCGCCGTAGGCAGCAATGCTAACCACTGTGCCACCGTGCTGCCCGGGGACTGAATGTTTTAGGTATTGGATGAGGAGCCTGGCTTATTTTATGAAACTGTTAGCCTACTGCTATAATTAAATGGACAAATCAGATATGGGGTTGTTTTATTAGGCAGGAAGAGAATGATCAAAAGAGAACTTATTAATGTTGTATAAGTGGCACTGATTGATTCACAGCTTTGAGTACTTTGTGCATATCCAGTCGTTAAATCTTTATGGAGGACAGATATCAATGCAAACTAACTTTAGTTATGGAGCATCCAATAAAGTTTGTCGAAAAGAAAGACTTGCATTCATGTAATGCCTTTCATGATCATATGGTGTTAAAAAGTGCTTTATATCTAATAATGAAGAATTTTTGGAGTGTAGTCGCTCTTGTAATATAGGAAACACGGCAACCAATATGCATACAGCAAACTCCCACAAATGTGATAATGACCAGACAATCTTATTTTGTGATGCTGATTGATGGATAGTTCTTCTACTCTTCTTCAAATATTTAAAGAACAAGGAGGCATCAAAAATTAGGTTTTAAACTTGTAGAATAAATTACCATAAAAGTTAATTGACGGGAAGGATATATATAAAAGTACAAGAAGCAACTAGATGAGTTTCTGTAGAAATAATTACCATGATGGGTATGGCAATTAAGTGGGGTTGTGATTCATTGAAAAGAAATTGGCTTATTGGACATAATGACCTTTCTTATTCCTGCTTGTCTTTGTGACATGACTTGCAAAAAGTAGGAGTTTTTCAGTTCTTACAGCGCTATTTAGTCTTGCCTATAATTGTAGGGAAGTTCCACAATGATTTGCCCTTAGTTTTGTGTGGTAACATTAGTCACACTATTTACTGGAGTAACTGTATGAAGTTTTGGTATTGGCTATAAACCAAAATTCTTTTGCCATAGACTTATTATTTGGATAAAATGATGGCGATGATTATCAAGATGACAAAATTGAACTTACGAAGTGTTTGGTATTAGTTGCTCTGTGTTATATGAAGTGTATTGCAAATAACATTCAAAATGGTGACATTTCTTGAATAAAATTTTGTAAATGGGTTTGCTTAAAGATATTTAATTCTGTGGGAGAAATGGAAGAATGGCATTAGTAGCTATTGAAGTTTCTTTCTCTGTGGTGCACACAGTGGTCTCCGGAGGTCATGTAGTTGTGACGTGAAACTAAAATGATAGCGCAGAAAGAAAACTTCAAATTATATAGTGCCTTGTTATGCCCTTGGGGTGCTCCAAAGTGTTGCACGTTCAATTAGTTACCTTTGACCAACAGTCACTGTTATATAGGTAAACATGACAACAAATTTCTGCAAAGCAAAGTCCTGGGAACAACCAATTAGACAAATGATTGGTTAATCTTCCTACGGCGATGGTTAAGGGAGTATTGGTAGGGCATTGGAGAAATCCATGTCCATCTTCATTATAATTCCATGAAATTGTGTAGTTATCTGTAACCAGCAGAAGGTTGCACGTTGAATTTCTAGGTACAGTGGAACTGTTGCCTTATTATACAAGCCTTTGCAATCTGTGTTCTTTCTCTTTAGGTCTAAACCCAAGACCCTGTTTTCCATCTATGTTTTCAATGATAGATGAACAACAAGCTATCTATCAATACCATTATATTCCTCCCCTGTGTTATTCCCTACAACCTAATACAGTCCATCGTAACCACTTTTTCATATATTCCCAATTCACATCCTCATGCATTTTCCCACATCAATCACATGTCAGCACAGTCTGCCAAAGTAAGTTGATTCCTCTGCATGTGATCCGCTTAATTTCTATTAGTTGTACCTCACTGTTTTGGATCATCAGCAGACTGAGAGCTTTGTAACTTCCAAGATCTAAGACAGCTTCAAGATGCATATTTTCAAGCAGAATTATAAATTGAGTGACTTTTGAACTTGGTTAAATCTGTTGTTCACTTTTGATTCTGTTCAATGTAACTGTATACTTGATTTGTAGTTGTAACCTAAAATAAGTGGGTTGCTAGAGTGCTATTTCTCTTATTGGTTGGAAAGATCATGAGTGTAGTATTTCCACAGTAAGTCTCATTGGAAAAAATATACAGGGTGGCCATATGATCTGCTACCTGAAATTATTTGACCCTATAAGGTAAACAGAGGTTGGACTTGCCAGTAGAGATGAAACTTTAAGGGATGACGTCTGTGGAACATGCCCAATTCATTACAATTGTTGCATTGCCCCCATGTTATATTACGAATTGCACCCACTAATACATGGACAATTTCTCTTTGCTTTCTTTATTGCTGTTAATTTTTAGGTAGCAATTAAAAACAATCTCCCTAACCGTCCAATTTTCTGAAAATAATATTTTCATTAGATATTGCTCAAATATTTGAAACTAAATTCAGTCTTGTTCACTTGAAAATAGACTAATCATTCGCGTTCAAGGGCAGTGCGGTGGCGCAGTGATTAGCATTGCTGCCTCACAACGCTGAGGTCCCAGGTTCGATCCCGGCTCTGGGCACATTCGCCCCGACAACCCAAGGATGTGCAGGGTAGGTGGATCGGACACGCTAAATTGCCCCTTAATTGGAAAAAATGAATTGGGTGCTGTAAATTTAAAAAAAAAAAATTATTCACATTCATATAGTTTAACATTTTGGTATAATACTATCAAGGGAATAGCATGCACAATATTTCATGAACTATTTTTCACATTTTATTGTTATCGCATCAGAACCTCATATTTTTCCTTTGTTTAATTTAAGAAAGTGTACATAGTATAACCTCTTTAAGCCCACATCAGATAACAGTTGTCAAAAATTCATATTACTTCCAAGTACACTGGAACAAATTCACAAAGGAGTATTGTAAATTATTAAACATGGGATTTCCAGAGGCGGCCATGGAGTGAGTGGTCGCACATTTGACAGCTCCCGCACAAGGCGTTTTTTCCCGACCCTCATCCCCGCTTGTTGGGTGGCTGTTTTGGTGAAAACTGGTTTTGGGGTGACTGAAGAAAGTTAAACTCCACCTGTGGGGTTGGTGGATGAATCCACAGACCAGAAGTGGGTCGTGAAGAAGGGAGCAGTTGGAGCAAGAGAATCTTCGTGTGCCACAGATCAAGATGATGGAGGGTAAAGGGACAGCCCTGCCTGCCCTGTGGTCAACGAAGCAGCTGGTGGACTTCTAAAACGTGAAGTTCAGCCGGCAGAGGAGGGAAGCCCAGGAAGACCTAGCCAAGGCGGTGGAACCATTAAAATCGAGAATTGACCGAGTGGAATAGAATCCCAGGCCAGACTGTTCGGAAGGTGGAGGAGATGGTGGGGGAGCACGAGGAGCAGCTTGCTTCATTGGCGGCCAAAATAGGAATGATGTGGGAGACCCAGAAGCGGTTGAAGGAAAAGGTGGAGGACCTGGAGGATCGCTCCAGGAGACATAATCGTAAGAATCGTGGGGATGTCTGAAGACATCGAGGGAGCGGACACTGGCTTGGATAGAGTCAAGATGTTGGAGAAGCGGATGGGTGAGGCTGCCTTTGAGCAGCCCTGGAGGTTGACCAGCGCACATGCCGCTGATGAGGAAGCCGCAGGGTGATAGTGGTGCGTCTCCACCAATTCCTGGATAAGGAGAAGTTATTGAGATGGGCGAGGCAGACGAGGAGGTGCACTTGGGAAGGGAGCGGCGAGGAGGTGCACCTGGGAAGGGAACGAGCTTTGGGTGTACCAGGACCTGGGTGCAGACCTGGCGAAGAGCGCAGCATTCAATCGGGTGAAGACTGTCCTCTTTCAAAAGGGGGTGAAGCTCGGGATGCACCCGACCCGCCTCTGGGTGACTTTCAACAGGTGAGAACATATTTTGGGACACCAGAGGAGGCAATGAAGTTTTTAAGAGACAATGGACTGGCAGGAGAAGGAGGACACTGAACTTTGAAGTTGGTGTGAGGAGATGTTTGCTTTTTCTGTCTTTTTCGTTTGTTGGTTGTTGGGGAACCTTTCTCCTTTGAGATGTTTTGTTGGGTTTGGTGGCGGGATGCTTGGGGAGTGTCGAGGGTGAGTGAACCTTTTCTCTTGTTCCATTGCTGTTGGTGTTATGGAGGTATGCGAGCGGGGTGAGGGGAATTAGGCAGTACGGTAGCATAGTGGTTAGCACAGTTGCTTCACAGCTCCAGGATCCCAGGTTCGATTCCCGGCTTGGGTCACTGTCTGTGTGGAGTCTGCACGTTCTAGCCGTGTGTGGGTTTCCTCCGGGTGCTCCGGTTTTCTCCCATAGTCCAAAGATGTGCAGGTTCGGTGGATTGGCCATTCTAAATTGCCATTAGTGTCCAAAAAAAAGGTTAAGTGGGGTTACTGGGTTACGGGGATAAAGGGGATAGGGTGGAAAAGTGGGGCTTAAGTAGGGTCCTCTTTCCAAGGGATGGTGCAGACTCAATGGGCTGAATGGCCTCCTGCACTGTAAATTCTATGAAATCAGTTGGGGGGGGGGATAGGAAGCTCGGGCGCCTTGGGCAGAGGCTGCCAGGCTATCTAGACGGGCCAGTTAACGGGAGTGCAGTGGGAGGTGACCAGGTGGTAAGTGCAGTCGAGAGGGATGGAATTGTTATTTTGTTCAGGAGAGGGGGGCTGCTGACAAAGATGTGGCTACTGTGGCGCAGCAAGACAAATAGCGATGACGGTGGGCATCCGAGTGTGGGCCTGGAGGGTCATATGGCATGTGATTGTCCCTTTAAGAAAGGTTTTGTCTTATCACATGGTTTCAGCGATGTAATTTTGTGGGTGGAGTGGGGCTGTGGCTGTGAGGTGAGAGGGGGTTTCAGTTTTGGACAACAGAATTATTTAAAAGCTGCCCTATTAAAAAACATGTTGGTTGTGGCTAACTGCTTTGGTAACTGTAAAGATATAGTTTGCTTTCTGGAAGGAGTTTGGATCTGCTCGTTGAGACTGGATCAGAATCTCGGGGAAAGACCAGTCCCATTCAATGAGAATGCAGTGTGCTGGGCCACGCCCTTGAAAAGGGGGTTGGTTTGTTGGATTTTGTTACTGAATTGGAACAGTTAAAAGGGGAATTAATTTAGTGTTATATACATGGGCCACTATAGCTATGTGGTGTATTTATATTTGTAATTGATAAAAATTATTGCTGTGTTTAGAGATATATATGTGTTAACTACATTCTTAGAATAAACCTTGTTTTGATTAAATTGTCTAGGAAGTCTGATGAATCACACCTGCAGCAAAGGCTTTTGCTAATTCTAGCCGAATTTAACATAAAAGTCAGGTGAACTTCATAATACACTTTGGAGCTTCTAAGCCCTGGCCCATACACATGTGACATGGGCCAGGGGCTGGCCCAGGAAAGGGTATGGTTGATCGGCAGGTGAGGGGAGCGGGGTGCCCCCATATCAAGCTTCTCACACGGAATGTAGGAGGGCTGAATGGGCCATTCAGTCGCTTGTGTTCGACCGCTTGAGGAGCTTGAAGGTACATGTGGCCTTTTTGCAAGAAACACACTTGAAAGTGGGGGATCAGACAAGGCTAAGGAAAGGGTGGGTAGGGCAAGTCTTTCATTCGGTGTTGAGAGGGGTAAACAGACGGGTGGCGTTTGAGGTGGGGAACATTGTGGCAGATTTGGGAGAGAGGCTCGTGATGGTGAGTGGGAAGCCTGGAAGGGATGCCGGTGGTTTTGGTTAATGTTTATGCCCCAAACTGGGATGACAGGCAGTTCATGAGGGGGGTTTTGGGGAAGATCCCAGACCTAGACTCACATCGGTTGAGAATGGGGGGGTGGGGGGGTTGAAACATGGCCATTGAACCAGGTTTGCACCGGTCGAGCCCGAGGTCCGAGAGAGTGTCTGTCAGCAGTGGCGAAGGAGCTGAAGGAGTTCATGGAGCGTATGGGTGGGGGTGTGGTGGTGGGGGGGGGGGGGGGGGGGGGGGGGGGGGAGTGCAGACAGTGAAAATGATGGTGCTGCCGAGCTTCCTATTTATCTCTCAGAACCTCCCGATCTTCGTACCAGAATCATTCTTTAAGAAAGTCAATACTTTGATCTTGGGATTTATGTGGGCAGGGAAAATGGTTAAGAAGTTGCTGCTGGAAGTGGGGGGTGGGGGTCCGGTTTGGCTATTTCATCTATTCCAGCAAGGCTCATGACATATTTTTGTGTTGCAGCCATTTAATTGCAATGTGAACTTTGTGACAATCATCTTGTGAATCATTATTTTCATTCAACAAGTTTATTATGTGGCCTCTTTTCCTTTAGTTCATTCAGAAAACTAATCTCTTCCAATTTTTATTCTGTGATGTTCAGTGGTGTGGTTTGAAATTTAAACCCCCTTTCCGTAAACATGATCTGTAGTTTGAATACACCACATCATATGGTCGAATTGTGTTGTTTGCAAAAGCCTGCATCCTGTCAGAGGAAACTATGTTGTAATGACGGTAAAGCTTTTCAGAGTTTGGAACAGAACTGTCCAGCTGAGTTTTCAATTTGTCTTCCCATCTCAAGTGATATAGAATCCTGTGATATTATTGAACAATATACAAAAATATAGCTAACTATTTCATGAGGCTAACATAAAATATATATTTGAGTTCCCCTCTACATTTCAGAAGTTATCTGGGTAACGGCAATTGTAAATAATACTGGATGTGGGTGGCATTCTGGCATGGAAAACTGCTTTAGAGTTATATAAAGATGTTAGTTGTGAAGAAATTTAGTAACCGCTCCTTAGGAATTAATGAAACGGTTTTAAAGATACATCATTACCAGATATATACCAGATTGTTCCCAAGCCCAATTTGCTAGCCTCCCCCTCCACAAGTACAATTTATTCGGAATGCCATGAATTGTATCCTGGCCTGCATCAGCCCTGTCCTTATGAAACTTTTACTGGCAGCACGGACTCAGTGAATAAATTAAGAGCTTTGTTGTTATGATCCCAAGGGAAATTACTAACTTTTTTAAAGGAAATTCAAACTCAAAGTTATTAACTGAAAGAATCACGCTGCAAGATCTCACATTATAAACAAAAATTTTTACTGTAAAAGAGTTAAGGCTATATATATTTCCAAAACACTTCAACTTAAACCCCAAAATCTCAACAGATCACCTCCCATTCTGTTGATAATTCCACCCAAGAGCTTCCCTATACATTACAGGTTCTTGAAGGTTCCTTCATACACCCTGCGACCAAACCAGGGTGTGCCAGAGGTCTCAGGAATTCACTGGATAAAATTCACTGGTCCATCTCAGACACTTCCCTTCCCTTTCTTGATCTTTCTGTTTCCATTTCCGGCAATAGACTATCAACTAATATCCACTACAAGCCCACTGACTCCCACAGCTAACTGGACTACAGCTCTTCGCACCCTACACCCTGTAAGGACTCCATCCCTTTCTCTCAACTCCTTCGCCTCAATTTTTGGGGTTGCAGTGGAGCCGGGAGTGCAGGAGGCGAAAGAGGCCGGTGTTCTGGCCTTTGCGTCCCTAGTAGCCCGGCGGAGGATTCTTCTTCAGTGGAAGGATGCGAGGCCCCCAAGCGTGGAGGCCTGGGTCAACGATATGGCAGGGTTTCTTAAATTAGAGAAGGTGAAATTTGCCCTAATGGGATCGGTGCAGGGATTTTTCAGGATGTGGCAGCCATTTCTGGATTTCCTGGCAGAACGATAGGAAAAGGCCAGCAGCAGCAGCAGCCCGGGGAGGGGGGGGTTGTTTCGTTGTTTTGGACCGGAGGGACGGGCATAGTTGCTCTATGCTAATGGTGGCCGTTGATTTATTTATATCTGTACGTATACATGGGGGGGGGGGGTGCTTTGTGCGAATGGCGGGTGTTAATTTACCTCTTCCTTTGTGTATGTGGGGGGGGGGGGGGTACTGTTTTTTCTTTTTTCTGTTCTTTGTAAAATAGAATTTACTTTTTGTTGTTGATATTTTATGAAAATTTTGAATAAAAATTATTTAAAAAAAAAACTCCTTCGCCTCCGTCGCATTTGTTCCGATGATGCCACTTTCAAAAACGGTGCTTCGAAAATGTGTTCCTTCTTCCTCAACCGTGATTTCCCACCCACAGTTGTGAACAGGGCCCTCAACAGTGTGTGGTCCATCTCCCGCGCCACTACCCTCGCCTCCTCCACTCCCTCCCAGAACAAGGATAGAGTCCCCCTCGTTCTCACATTTCATCCCACCAGCCTCCGTATGCAATCCTCCGCCATTTTCGCCAACTCCAGCGGGATGCCACCACCAAACACATCTTCCCTTCACTCCCTCTGTCAGCATTCCGCAGAGGCCGTTCCCACCGAGACAATCTAATCCACTCCTCCACCATACTCAGTACCTCTCCCATCACCCGTGGCACCTTCCCATGAAATAGCAGAAGGTGTAACATCTTCCCCGTGACCTCTTCCATGCTTAACATTCCAGACCCAAAATACTCATTCCAGGTTAAGCAGCGTTTCACTTGCATCTCTTCCAATTTGGTCTATTGCATTCGCTGCTCCCAATGTGGTCTCCTCTATATCAGAGAGACCAAACGCAGACTGGGTGATCGCTTTGCTGAGCATCTTCGGTCTGTGCGCATTCAGGACTCTGACCTTCCTGTTGCTTGCCATTTTAACAAAAGACCCTGCTCCATGCCCACATGTCTGTTCTTGGCCTGCTGCAATGTTCCAGTGAAGCGCAATGCAAACTGGAGGAACAACATCTCATCTTCCGTTTAGGCATGCTACAGCCCTCCGCCTGAACATTGAATTCAACAACTTAAGATGATCAGCTCTACCCCACCTCGACCCAATTGTTTTCATTTCATTTTAACTGTCTTTTACTATTTCTTTCTTTCTTAATATACATTTAATCTCCCCCCGCCCCCCCCAATCTTATCCACCTTTCCTTCACCTTTCTCCTGTTTGCTTCCCCCTTCCCCTCCCCCCACATCAACAGTTCATCCTCTGATGTTAGTTTCCCTGCTGTTTGACCTTTCACATCTTTTGTCCTCTTTGGGGATTGCCATTAGCACTCTTTCCCCTTTGTTTCTGTGGCCATTAGCACCTGGTTTCTGTAGCTATGACTCATTTTTCATTCTCACTACCAGCCTCCCGAACAGGCGCCGGAATGTGGCGACTAGGGGCTTTTCACAGTAACTTCATTTGAAGCCTACTTGTGACAATAAGCAATTTTCATTTCATTTTTCACTCCACAGTATACATATTTCCCACTTTCTCTGTCTGTTAGCTTTGACAAAGAGTCATCGGACTCGAAACGTTAGCTCTTTTCTCTCCCTACAGATGCTGCCAGACTTGCTGAGATTTTCCAGCATTTTCTCTTTCGTCTTAGGAATTCATTTTAATTCTCCTCTGTTTCTCAGTCTGGCATTTCGACATCTGGAGCATTCCCTCTGTGAGAATTTGACTGGCGATCTCTTCCTCCAGTTTTACCAGGTAGATCTGACAAATTAATTCCCCAGGTACTTGCACCATTCATTCTCTGTTTAGTTGCTCCAGATCAGGAACACCCAGATTCCTCTGGGCCTCCATTCTCCTTGTTCTGGCTGCTGGCAGATACAATTGTCATTTTACAGCCTTCCAAGATGACCAACTGTTTCCGTGAGTAACTACACAGATAATCCTAATACAAAAGACTGCTTCAGTGCAATCTATCCCCATTGCAATGACACACCTGGGGCATCACAGGTAGTTAATTACCTCATGAAGGGATGAGACTCTAGTTATAAAAATTCCTTTTTCAAGGCTGTGGAGGTTGTTTGGAATTTTGTTATCACACCTAAAAACTCACTTGCTCCTAAATGCAGCAGCTTTATTTTTTCTCTGGCATCTTCAGCGGCGAACCAGTGGGCAAATTCCCAATTTCAAGTCATTGCATTGATTTTAAGTGCTGAGTCTATTGGTGGACAGGGCACCTTGTGGAGGAGGAGCAGGTTACTGGACTTTCGCGTTTAAATGCATGTGCTGATGCCAATAGCCGCTGAAAAAAATACTCCATGCGTGTAGTGAGGGTGGTTTTTGCAGAAACATGAGCAATGACGCAACGGGCCAAATGTACTTTAACCACACTATGATTTATGATCATACAAAATCCAAACTTGTATTTCTGCGTTTTATCTTTAACTATTACACTTTTATGACTTTATAAAAAACTGGAAAATGGTGTTTCCTGAAACAGTGGGTAATATAAAATAGGATAACAATTTGGTTAGAAACTCTTTGTCAAGGTAGCACGGTGGCGCAGTGGATTAGCACTGCTGCCTCACGGTGCCGAGGTCCCAGGTTCGATCCTGGCTCTGGGCCACTGACCGTGCGGAGTTTGCACATTCTCCCCGTGTTTGAGTGGATTTCGTCCCCACAACCCAAAGATGTGCAGGCTAGGTGGATTGGCCATGCTAAATTGCCCCTTAATTGGAAAAAATTAATTGGGTACTCTAAATTTATAAAATAAAGAAACCCTTTCTTAGAGGTTGTTTTCTTTTTCTGTGTTTAAACTCTGTATATTTCCCTTCTTGTCACTCTATCTGTACACTGCCAATAGTTGAAATGCTGATGGCCTGACGCACTCTTCACCAATTTCAAGATGAATTTTCTTTTTGAAGATGCATGCTGAGAAATGATCTTTCTTATGATAGCACCTCTCTTGTGAAGAAGTTCCCCATGCCGATGTTCTGTGTAGGGGCTGGTTTAGCTCACTCAGCTAAATCGCTGGCTTTTAAAGCAGACCAAGCAGGCCAGCAGCACGGTTCAATTCCCGTACCAGCCTCCCCGGACAGGCGCCGGAATGTGGCGACTAGGGGCTTTTCACAGTAACTTCATTGAAGCCTACTCATGACAATAAGCCATTTTCATTTCATTTTCATTTCATTTCTTTTTTAAATTTAGAGTATCCAATTATTTTTTCCAATTAAGGGGCAATTTAACGTGGCCAATCCGCCTATCCTGCACATCTTTTGGGTTGTGGGGGTGAAACCCACGCAGACACGGGGAGAATGTGCAAACTCCACACGGACAGTGACCCAGGGCCGGGATTCGAACCCAGGTCCTCAGCGCCGTAGGCAGCAATGCTAACCACTGTGCCACCGTGCTGCCCTTCATTTTCATTTCATTTCATTTCATTTCTGTCTTTTTACCCTGCTTCCTGGCTGAAATGATCAGTTTTACATTTGTGAAATTTTGAAATTGCTATAAAAAAACTGAAGGATGGGAGAGGAGAAAGTGATTGAAGGAGCTAGAGTGAAAGATGTAGCTATCGCATATCACAAGGATGTTCTTGCTATGGAGGGAGTGCAGAGAAGGTTTACCAGGCTGGTTCCTGGGATGGTGGGACTGTCATATGAGGAGATACTAAGTCAGTTAGGATTATATTCATTGGATTTCAGAAGAGCGAGTGGGAATTTCATAGAAACGTAGAAAATTCTAACACAATTAGACAGGGTAGCTTCAGAAAGAATGTTCCTGATGGTGGGGGAGTTGAGAACTAGGGGTCATAGTTTGAGGATAAGGGGTAAACCTTTTAGGACTGAGGTGAGAAGAAATTTCTTCATCCAAAGTGTGGCGAATCTGTGTAATTCACTACCACAAAAAGGAGTAGAAGCCAAAACATTGTGTAATTTCAAGAAGGAATTAGATCCATCTCTTGGGGCTAAAGGGATCAAGTGATACCTGGGGAAGGCGGGATTCCCTCACACTTCTAAACTCCAATGAATATAATCCTAACTGATTTAATTGTCAAAAAATATTGATTATTTGGAAGGACTACATTGTTGATTGTATCAAATCATTTGAGGAAAGAAAATACTGTGCAAAATCTTTAAATGCTCTACATTTTGAAAGCTCATTGCTGTAAAAGAGTTTTTCAGGTTTTTGTGAATTGACGTTTGTCGGTTTAATAGCTTTGCTCACCACTGATCAAATTTTGATAGTACTGTTTGCACGAAGGATACAACAATGTAATTATTATTGTAATCATCAATTAGTTTCAAGTTTTAGAAAACATTTGAACCTTTTATGTTAAATTTATGCTCTCCTGTAATTATTTTGGGTAAAATGACTATTTTCTAATATTTGTAAAGTGACTTTGATTGGATTGGATTTGTTTATTGTCACATGTACCGAGTTACAGTGAAAAGTATTTTTCTGCGTGCAGCTCAAACAGATCATTTAGTACATGAAAAGGAAATACGTAATAGGGCCACACAAGGTACACAATGTTATTACATAGACACGGCATCGGGTGAAGTATATAGGGGTGTAGTATTAATCAGATCAGTCCATAAGAGGGTCATTTAAGAGTCTGGTCACAGCGGGGAAGAAGCTGTTTTTGAATCTGTTTGTGCGTGTTCTCAGACTTTTGTATCTCCTGCCTGATGGAAGAAGTTGGAAGAGTGAGTAACCCGGGTGGGAGGGGTATTTGATTATGATGCCCGCTTTCCCCAGGCAGCGGGAGGTGTAGATGGAGTCAATGGATGGGAGGCGGATTCATGTGATGGACTGGGTGGTGTTCATGACTCTGAAGTTTCTTGCGATCTTGAGTCGAGAAGTTGCCATACCAGGCTGTGATGCAGCCAGATAGGATGCTTTCTATGGTGCATCTGTAAAAGTTCGTAAGAGGCAATGTGGACATGCCAAATTTCCTTAGTTTCTTGAGGAAGTATAGGCGTTGGTGTGCTTTCTTGGTCGTAGCGTTGACGTGAATGGACCAGATTTTTGGTGATGGGCACACCTAGGAGTTTGAAGCTGTCAAACATCTCCACCACAGCTTTGTTGATGCAGACAGGGATGTGTACAATACTTTGCTTCCTGAAGTCAATGACCAACTCTGGTTTTGTTGGCATTGAGGGAGAGATTGTTGTCGTTACACCACTCCACTAGGTTCTCTATCTCCCTCCTGTGTTCTGACTCGTTGTTGTTCGAGATCTGACCCACTACGATCGTGTTGTCAGCAAACTTAATAAATAAAATAAATAAATAATCGTTATTGTCACAAGTAGGCTTACATTAACACTGCAATGAAGGGCGGCACGGTGGCACAGTGGTTAGCATTGCTGCCTACGGCGCTGAGGACCCGGGTTCGAATCCCGGCCCTGGGTCACTGTCTGTGAGGAGTTTGCACATTCTCCCCGTGTCTGCGTGGGTTTCACCCCCACAACCCAAAGATGTGCAGGCTAGGTGGATTGGCCACGCTAAATTGCCCCTTAATTGGAAAAAATGAATTGGATATTCTAAATTTATAAAAAAAAAACACTGCAATGAAATTACTGTGAAAAGCCCCCAGTCACCACATTCCGGCGCCTGTTCTTGTAGATGGAGTTGGAGCTGGAGTTGTAGATGGACTTCAATTTTATTCTTAATTTGCTAAATCATTTTATAACCTAATCCCATGATTGATTCATGGTAAGAATCTATGTTTTGCAACCATATAAATACTGTTCATAATGTTGGGCCTCCATAGTTTAATGTTTAGGTTACTGTCTTATACTGTAATATTTGAAGTGTGTCGATACAGTAGCTGGTTCAGTTCACATGATCTTTTCTGTACAAAGCAATGTTGGGCACTTGATTTGGCAGACGTGTGCAGAATGAATTACCAAAAATAATCTCCTTTGCGGGGGCTTTAGGCTGCTGGTGGTTACTGATGTAACGCATTGAATTTGCAAAAGGACAGAGGGGAACTAACACATTTCTGGTCGGAATGGCATTTCTTTAAATTGCTGACACATTCAGCTGTTTGTATCTGTCTCTTCCAAAAGCCGGGACCCAGAATGTTTTCCCCCGCTGATTCCTTTCTGAAGTGAACAAAGCTAACTTTGTAATTGGTTGGAGGATTTACAAGTTTTACACAAAGCTGCAATACTTGTGCGAAGTTCTTTTTTGTTTGAGTCCTCTACCGATCTGAAATACGGGGCACATTGTGCCCAATGCTCTGGAACAGTAAAGTCATTTTGATGGAATGTAATGCTTTTTAAGTTTAGCAGACATTAGTATTGTGAATATGTTTGTAACTACCTAGATTTGTTATGGCTTCACTGCTCTCTTCTCCCATCCCATTGCTATACTAGATAAAGATAAAATAGGAAACCTTTATTTGTGGTCTGAAATTTCCTGCAGCACAACAGATGAAATGTGGAATAGTGCAGAGTCATTAGGCCAGAATGCATTCCCAATAACATTTCCTGCCAAGCCTGTAGGTAGATTTTCTTTTTCCTCTCCAAAGGTTTTAAGTTATCAGATGTAATTTATTTTAAGCACTGAAATGAGGACAACGTGTGAGCTTGTTGGTGTGATTAGGGTTCAAACTTTCAGCTTTATGCTCAAAAAAGCTGGTTACTTCACTTTTGACTCTCTCAAGATACCCTTCGTTTTAAAGAGTTTTTTTTTTGGCGAAATAGATTTTTTATTTCCTGCCCAAATGTGATTCTTATATTTCCATCAAGCCATTTTCAGAATCATCCCTCATTATTTTAACCCTAGCATACATACGCATTGAAAACTTGCCAAACATGTTTACCGAGACGGTCTTCTGGTGACCTGATTGACCTATTCAATCCTTGTCACCAAGAAATCTGGGTGGGCAATGGTCACTATGGCCCAAGGCTTTATCCTTCCAATGATTTTTTTCCCTCCCATTTACGTAGGAATTATATTGTTGTTTGTATTGCCATATTATTACCAGCGACTGTTCTGACTGATTAACATTCCAAGGTTTATTTGAAGAAGTACCAATTTGGAAGTTGCAATTAGGAAGCTGGCATTTCAAGTCCCATATCTGCCAGGACTTTGGCCTTCATGTATAAGCAGCAAAGGAGATGAAACAGATGGGATAGCTTGCAGGCGATGTCATGCTGCCAGCCTCTGCATTATCTGATGTCAATACAGAAGGAGCAGCCACAAGAACTGCCCATCCGTATTTGCAATGAAATTTATCTGTATGTGAAAAGTTAGAGACGCAGTGGAAGCAGGTTTCGCATCAAATTCTAATGCCCCAACATGCCAGGCTTATGCTGCTGAAGCAAAGGAATTTTGAGGTTTGATTCTGTATGATTCATGATGATAATTTGTGTATTTATTTCTATGTGAGTCATGATGCTTTATGCTTTTATTTATGTCGTCCTTTACCTGAAGGCTGTCTCTGGTCCTTCCCCTGTAATAAATGTATGTTGCAATCGGAAGTTCATCCTGCTAATTAACACATTTTATGAAAACTGTTCCAATCCCCTCAAAAATGAAACTGGTGAGCTATTCAACCAGTAAAATATGAACACATATTCATATCTTCTTTTTGCAGGGTTTTATTTTTATTTTGAAAATCTATTCATTGGTACCCTATCAATTTTACTTAATTTTATCTGAAAGCACACAGCAGTTCAATCAGTATTTATGGAGGGAACACGTGTTCGCATTTCAGATGTAATCCTACATCAAAATATTTCCCTGACTGGGGAATCTGGAACAAAGGTGCACAGTTTCAAGATGAGAGCATGATTATTTAGGACTGAGATGAGTAGAAATTTCTTTCTCAAAGGTTGTGAATCTTTGGATTTTTTTTTGCCCCATAGGGTTATGGCTACTCCATTGTTCAATATATTTAAGGCTGAGTTGGACAGATTTTTGTTATCTTGGCAGATCAAGGAATTTGGGGAGCGGGTGGTAAAGTGGAGTTGAAGCCCGAGATCTGCCATGATCATATTGAATGATGGAGCAGGCTCAAAAAACAAAGAAAAGTAAAGCACAGGAACAGGCCCTTCGGCCCTCCGAGCCTGTGCCGACCATGCTGCCCGTCTAAACTAAAATCTTCTCCACTTGGTCCGTATCCGTCTTTTCCCATCCTTTTCATGTATTTGTCAAGGTGCCCCTTAAATGTCACTATCGCCTCTGCTTCCACCACCTCCTCCGGCAGCGAGTTCCAGGCACCCACTACCGATGGGCCTATGGTCTTCTCCTACTCTTATTTCTTATATGTTTATGACTTATGACTTTTTTTTTTAGAAAACATTTTATTGAAGCATTTGTACTTTTCACAGTTTAACAAATTAACATTCTAAACAGCCTAGCCGCCCGACACACGCAACTATATTACAATAACCTAACCAACTATCCGCCCGCCCTAGCTCCTAACTACCCGTATATTAGATTCCCTGTCTCTTATTTTACATTGCCATGCCTCTCATTTTTCTCCCCACCCCTTTCCCCTCCCCCATCTCTTTCTGCTTAAATTTAGTTTTCCTTCAGGAAGTCGATGAACGGCTGCCACCTCCGAGCAAACCCCTAAATTGAACCTCTCAAGGCGAACTTAATCTTTTCCAGCCTGAGAAACCCTGCCATGTCACTAATCCACACTCCTGACTTTGGACGCTCCGAGTCCCTCCATCCCAGCAAAATCCATTGCTGGGCCACCGGGGAGGCAAAGGCCAAAACATTGGCTTCCACCCCCCACTGGGCCCCCGGATCCTCCGATACCCCAAATACTGCCATTTCTGGACTCGGAGTCACCCTCCCTTCCAGAACAGTTGACATGACCCGCAAATCCCTGCCAGAATCCCCTCAACTTCAGGCATGCCCAGAACATGCGTATGTGGTTCGCCGGGTTACCCCCATACCGCCGCACCTATCCTCCACTTCCTCAAAAAACCTACTCATCCGGGCCACAGTCATATGAGCCCTATGAACCATCTTGAACTGGATCAGGCTAAGCCTGGCACACGACCAGGATGAATTGACTCTCTTCAAGGCCTTTTCCCAGTCTGACTTCCAACTCCCCTCCCAACTCCTCCTCCCACTTCCTCCTCCCACTTCCTCGTCACCTCCCCGGAACCCCTTCCCACTCTATCAACTCCTTGTATATCTCCAAAACCCTTCCCTCCCCAACCCCTCTTTTTGACATCACCTTATCCTGTAGTCCCCTTATGGGGAGGCGAGGAAAGCTTGGAACCTGCCTCCGGACAAAGTCCCTTACCTGCAGGTACCGAAACCGGTTCCCACCCGGCAACTCAAAACTCCTCCTCTAATGCCTCCAGGCTCGGGAAGCCCTTCTCAATGAAGAGATCTCCAAATCTCTCAGTCCCAGGCCACTGCCACCTCCTAAAGTCCCCGTCCAGTCCCCCCAGAACAAACCGCTGCTTATCACGGATCGGTGACCACACTGATGCCCCCTCCAATCTCATGTGCTGTTTCCATTGCCCCCACACCCTCAGGGCTGTCACCACCACCGGGCTTGTGGAGTACTGAGCTGGCGAGAAAGGCAGGGGCGCCATTAGTAAAGCCTCCAAACTTGTACCCTTGCAAGATGCCGCCTCCACTCGCTCCCACACTGACCCCTCCCCACTTCCTAACCATCGATATCTTAGCAGCCCAGTAATAGTTAATAAAATTCAGAAGGACCAAGCCCCCCTCCCCACGCCCCGTTCCAAAAGTACCTTCTTCACCCTCGTGGTCTTACCAGCCATATAAAACCCGAGATTGCCGTGTTCATCTTTCTGAAAAAAACCTGAGCGATAAAAATTGGAAGACATTGAAAAACAAACAGCAATGTCGGGAGGACTGTCATTTTCACAGTCAGTCCCCTCCCCGCCAATGACAGCGGGAGCACGTCCCACCTACGGAAATCCCCGTTCATTTGCTTGACCACCCTGCACAGATTTAACTTATGGAGCTGACCCCTGTCCCTAGCCACCTGGATCCCCGGGTACCGAAAACTCTTTCCCACCACTTTAAACGGTAACTCCCCCAGTCTCCTCTCCTGCCCTCGTGTCTGGATCGTGAACACGTCGCTCTTAGCCATATTTAACTTGTAGCCTGAGAACCAATCAAATTCTTCCAATATCTCCATAATTCCAGGCATCTCCCCAACGGGTCTGTCATGTAAAGGAGCAAATTGTCTGCGTAGAGCAAGACCCTATGCTCCAGTCTCCCTCTCACTATCCTCCGCCAGACATTCGATGACCTAAGGGCCATTGCCAAGGGCTCTATGGCCAGGAAAAACAGGAGTGGGGAGAGTGGTAACACTTGTCTTGTCCCCCCTACACAAACTAAAGTATTCTGACCAGACCCAGTTGGTCCTTACATTCGCCACCGTGCCTGGTATAGCAACCGGACCCAATCCACAATCCCTGCCTGAACCCAAACCTTCCTAGGATATCCCACAAGTACTTCCACTCCACCCTTTTCTGCATCCATGGCTACTACCATCTCCACCTCTCTCCCCTCCGCTGGCATCATTATAACATTTAGGAGCCGTCTGATGTTGGACGTCAAGTGCCATCTCTTCACAAATCCCGTCTGCTCCTCCCCTATTACCTCCGGGACACAGTCCTCTATATGTGTGGCCAAGATCTTTGCTAGCAACTTCGCATCTACTTTCAAAAGAGAGATCGGCCTATATGATCCACAGCCCTCTGGATCCTTATCCCGCTTCAAAGTAAGGGAAATCGAAGTCTGCGATGGCGTTGGGGGGAAGCACCCCCAGCAGCTTGGACTCGTTAAAAACCTTTGCCAGGAGCGGGCCCAGCAACTTGGAGAACCTTTGTAAAACTCGACTGAGTATCCATCAGGTCCTGGAGCCTTACCCGATTGCATCGCCCCAAGTCCGTCTAGCACCCCCCCAAGCCCGAAACACATAATTCACCCCCTCCGGGTCCACAACCACCTTCCCCCTTATAGTGGGCAGCACGGTAGCATAGTGGTTAGCATTATGGCTTCACAGCTCCAGGGTCCCAGGTTCGATTCCTGGCTTGATTACTGTCTCTGTGGAGTCTGCACGTTCTCCCCGTGTCTGCGTGGGTTTCCTCCGGGTGCTCCGGTTTCCTCCCACAGTCCAAAGATGTGCAGGTTAGGTGGATTGGCCATGTTAAATTGCCCTTAGGTGAGATGGGGTTACTGGGTTAGAGGGATGGGGTGGACATGTGGGCTTAAATGGGGTGCTCTTTCCGGGAGCCGGTGTAGACACGATGGGGCGAGTGGCCTCCTTCTGCACTGTAAATTCTATGATCCTTTACTTTCCCAATTTCTCTTGCCGCCTCCTGTTTCCTCAGCTGCTGCACCAACATCCTGCTGGCTTTTTCCCCATATTCATACACCGCCTCCTTTATCCTCCTCAGCTGGACAGGAGCCCAAATTCCATTTGCAGCCTCTGCCGCTCATTCAGGAGCCCCTCATCCAGAGGCTCCGCATATCTCCTGTCCATCTGTAAAATCTCACCTACCAGCCTGTCCAACTCCCCCCATTTTGTCTTCTCCCTATGGGCCCGAATCAAGATGAATTGCCCCCCAAATAATCGCCTTCCATGCCTCCCATACCACCCCTGCCGAGATCTCACCCGTATCATTAATATTTATATATTCCCTAATGGCCTCCCTCACCCGCTGACACACCTCATCCTCTGCTAGCAGCCCTACATCTAATCTCCATTGTGGCCACTGGGCCTATCCTTTGGTGGAGGATCTGGGGGGGGTCTGACACCATAATTGCTGAGTATTCAGTATTCACCACCTCTGCCAGCAGCGTTTTGTCCAGCACGAAGAAGTCAATCCTGGAATACACCTTGTGCACATGGGAGTAGAATGAAAACTCCTTACTCCTTGGCCTCCTGAATCTCCACGGATATACCCCTCCCATGCGCTCCATAAACCCCCGCAGTTCTTTTGCCATTGCTGACACCTTTCCAGACCTGCGACTCGACCGGTCCAGTCTCGGCTCCAGGACCGTGTTGAAATCCCCCCCCCCAACCAAAATCAGTCAGTGCGAGACCAGGCCCGGAATCTTTCATAGCACCCTCCTAACGAACTCGGCATCATTCCAGTTTGGGTATATATGTTCACCAGCACCACAGCCATTCCCTCCAGCTTCCCGCTAACCATAATAAATCTACCCCCCTGGTCTGCCTCTATCTTGTCCACCTTGAATGCCACCTTTTTGTTGACCAGAATTGCCACCCCCCTCGTTTTAAAGTCCAATCCCGGATGAACACCTGTCTGAACCATCCCTACCTCAGTCTAACCTGGGCCGGGATTCTCCCCTACCCGGCGTGACGGAGGGTCCCGGCGTAGGGGAGTGGCGCCAACCACTCATGGGTCGGCCTCCCCAAAGGTAGGGAATTTTCCCCACCTTTGGGGGCCAGCCCCGCGCCGGAGCGGTTGGCACCAGAAGACTGGCGCAAAAAACCGGCGCCCCCGGCAGCGGGGCTGGCCGAAAGGCTTTCGCCGGTTGGCGCATGTGCCGGCAGTGACGTCAGCGGCAGCTGGCCGCTGATGTCACTGCCGGCGCATGCGCAATGTGGGGTTCTCTTCCGCTTCCGCGGAGGAGAAATAGTGCACCCTGGGCACTGGCCCGGAGTCTGAGCGGGGGGCCCCGATCGCGGGCCAGGCCACCGTGGGGGCACCCCCCCCGGGGTTCGATCGCCCCCCGCCCACCCAGGACCCCGGGGCCCACTCGCGCCGCTGATCCCGCCGTTCCAGAGGTGGTTCAAACCTCGGCGGCGGGAGAGGCCTCCCAGCGGCGGGACTTCGGCCCATTCGGGCCGGAGAATCACCGCAGGGGCCTCTCCGATCGGAGTGGCGAGATTCCCGTCACCGCCACTTCTCGGGTGGCGGAGAATCTCTGCCACGGTGGGGGCAGGATTTTTGGTGGCCCCAGGCGATTCTCCGACCCTGCTGGGGGTCGGAGAATTTCGCCCCAGGTCTCCCAACTTCAATTGCATCTCCTGCAACATGACCACGTCCACCTTCAGTTGTCTCAAGTGTGCGAATACACAGGCTCTTTGACCGGCCCATTCAGTCCACGAATGTTCCACGTTACCAACCTGGTCCAGGGGCACTCTACCCCCCTTCCCTGTTGATCAGCCATAGCCTCTCCTAGGCCAGCCCTTGGCCCATGCTTCGCACCTCACCTGGCCTGGCCTCCGGCAGCTACCGTCATCAACCCTTCTACTCCACCACCTTAAAAGTCCTCTCCCCGTCAGCAGTCTAACCCCCCCCACCCAAATTCCCCCACCCCCTCCCATCCCCTCCCCTTACGTTGGTCTTCAGCTCATCCCCCACTTTGCGTCGGTGAACTAGCCCTCGCAGCTAGCCTGGCAGCCCCCGCCCCTGGCGCCTAGCATCGTACCCACCACTGGTTCCCCTCCACCCTGCTGTAATGCAGACTCTCAAAACAATGGCAAGAAGCAAGAACAAACAAACAATCCCTCCCAAGGTCCGAGCACAAAGGCCCACCTCTCCTCCCTTAACAAACTATTATCTATTCAGCTAACCCCACACAGAACCAAATGAAAAACGGTAAATGAATATATATTTACAAAGTCTCAAATGTCATTCCAAACTTGCAAATTGAACGTTGAAAGTTTAAAGTTTTACAAAACATAGCTCATAGCTCAGTTCCCCGCAGTCAAAGCTCAAGGTCTTCATTCTCCCATGAGCTTATTGTCTTTCACAAAGTCCACCACGTGGTCACGCCCCTGGGGCTTACGCAAAAGTGCACTATGCGTCCAGTCCACCTCCAACGGCTTGGCAAACGAACGTTCCCCCTTAGCTTCTCCAGCATCTTCCCCACATACGCACCAGCATCCGATCCTTCTTTCCCCTCCTGCAGATCCACGATCCGGATGTTCTGCCTCCGAGAACGGTTCTCCAGGTCCTCCACCTTCTGCAACAGTTGCTTCTGCTGGTCCTGCAGTATCCCGATCTCCGCTGCCATCGAGGTGGACTGCTCCTCATGCTCCCCCGCCTGCTCCTCCAACCTCTGAATGCCTATCCCTGGGTCGTCAGTCTCGCCTCCATGCAGTCAACCATTGGCCGAATCCAGTCCATCGCCCGGACCAGGTCCTCCTCACACTCCTTATTTTGTTGGGAGACCTTCTCATTCAAGAAGCTCACTAACTGGTCCGTCGACCACAGCTTGCGGGGCCAAACCCTGCGCATCCGCCATTTCCACACTGGAAATCTGGTCCTCACTTGCCACCAACTTCTGATTCCTTTTCAGATTTTTCCTGGGGTGCAGCTCCCCTGCTTCTGTTCCTGCTTCTCCACCCTTACTTCACAAATTCCTGCAACAATCCGGCGTAAAAGCCACAAGAAGACCACCATGAGCGGGAGCTCCCACATGTGCGACCTTGCAGACTATGGCCGCCACCGGATGTTCGACTTATGACTTTTTAACGTAGAAAGTCACAGACTTGTTGAATGCTTCTAGTACTTTTTGCTTTACTTTCGATTACCAGAATATGCAGTTTCCCCCCTAATTATTCAAACCATTTTTATCAGCACAATGGTTAGCACCGTTGCTTCACAGCACCAGGGTCCCAGGTTCGTTTCCCGGCTTGGGTCACTGTCTGTGTGGAGTCTGTATGTCCTCCCGTGTCTGCGGGGGTTTCCTCCGGGTGCTCCGGTTTCCTCCCACAAATCCCGAAAGACGTGCCTGTTAGGTGAATTGGGCATTCTGAATTCAAACAGGTGCCGGAGTGGGGTGATTAGGGAATTTTCACAGTAACTTCATTGCAACGTTAATATGAGTCTACTTGTGACAATAATAAAGGTTATTATTTATGTATTGTCGATAACGAGTAGTGAATGCATGGTGCACCAATATAACTTGACAGAACAAGCTTTGCTTGAGTAGTTTGCACGTTGGGCAAGAGGCCGAAGTTGTTCCTCAGAAAGCCGATTGATGACGTTTTACTGTTTCTAGGGTAAACATTTGGAAGCTGATAAAGCCTGCTTTGTATGTTTCCATAGCAAAAGCAGGAGTAAACAAAGGTTAAGAATATGTTTCTGTAGAGGGGCTACAAATTAATTTAAACTGACACTGTCTAATTTTTTTGTGGGGGGGGGGGGGGAGAGCGGTTTGAGTATTTATCAACAGTGCCTCTCTTAAAAATCATTTAAAAATTGCTGAACTGAACAAAAAATGCTGTATCATGTAAATCTCCTTGTTAATCATGACTGGGAAACAAATGAAAATAGTTTACTTATCACATCTGCCATCATTTCCCGTACCAGGCTCCCCGAACAGGCGCCGGAATGCGGCGACTAGGGGCTTTTCACAGTAACTTCATTGAAGCCTACTTGTGACGATAAGCGATTTTCATTTCATTTCATTTGCAAAGGCTGACTTAACAGGTATTAAATATCTGCACTGTGTTCTCATTTTCCAAAAACATATTTTTGTCCTTCATTTCAGTCGTCTCTCTCTCTCTATAGCTTTTAGTATGCTTATAAAAACTTATACTATCTTCATTTTATATCATATTTTCCCACTTTTAACCATTTTGATTCTTTTCTTACCTCCCCATCATAATTCAACAACCACTTGCATTTATATCATAACTTTAATGTTGGAAAATGCCCCAAGATGCTTGACAGAAATTTAATTAGACAAAAGTTGACATTGAACTACAGGAGATATTGCAACACATGTCTAAATGTTTGGTCAAAGAAAGTAAGTCCTGTTGAGAAACAAGGGGCTGGATTCTCTGACCCGCCACGCCACATTTCTGCTTTACCCCGCTGGTGGGATGCTCCGTTACGTCGGCTGGTCAATGGGGTTTCCCATTGTAGGGCAGTTCGGAAACCCCCCGGGCTGCCGGCAAAATGGAGCATCCCGCCGGCAGAGAATCCAGCCCACGTTCTGTGTTTGGTGTTAGGAACTAGAGATGGTTTAAAGTAATTTATATTTGTTTTTGTGGTTTAGAAATAAGGTATAATTTTAAATAAACTTGACTTTGGGTTTCTGTATCTGGGTGTTGAGATGCCTGCAATGTAATGAGGATTTTACAATATTAAAGCAAACAGGGTTTAAATAAAAAAACAAGACTGTTGCATAGCAACCAGGGCCACACTGAGACAGCAAGAGCACTTAAGTCAGTTGGAACCAGATAGCCCAGAAGAAATCAGCTCTCTCAGCAACTGCCAGAACAGAAAAGATGTGAAGAGAGACCGCAGAGGGCTGGTCCCAAGCTAAAGAACAGAAAGTTCTTTAGAAACCAGGGAATGGGATAAAAGAGAGTTCCAGGAAGACTGTGGAGTCAAAGGAACAATGAACAGGAATCTGTAAAATGTCCTGGAGAAGAGAGAGGCTCCCAGTTGAAGACAGGGCTGCAAGGTGCAGACACGGGGACATCGGCGTGTGAGAAACCAGACGTCCGAGGTAATCAGAAGGCTGGTGATTCTTATAGCGGACCTATAAAGCAGTGGTGTTCTGACGGTATGACATGATACCTGAGAGAGTCTGTGGAAGGTGAAGCTTGAATGCAGATGATGATTCAGGACAAAGGAATACCGAGAAGTTGAAAACCCTGGAGGCGGATCTTTGGTGAAGCTATCCAAGAGGAAGAGTTTTTTAGGAGATGATTCCAAGGCATGGTCTTCGAGAGCAGATAGGAAACACTTGTGTGAAAGTCAGAATTTCAGTGAGACCAGTTGGCTCACAGTGTAACGAGCCTTTGGAGGAGAATTGATGTGAAATACACAGACGTTGTATTGGGTGGCATCTGTCACTTGGTTTCAGGGTGTGGGGTGTCTGACCGCATTTCGCTTGTTGGTTCACATGGACTGTGTATTTATTGTGAACCTTAGAGTATAAGGTAGATTTTGTAACTTGTTATCCTTACAACTCTGTATATACCTGTAGAGGGGAAGGAGTAATATGTTATAATTGATCTGTTCTTGTTTAATAAATGTTTCATTCATTTGTTACAAGTTCATTAGCAGCCCTGTGATACTGTTCATCCATGCATCTTAACAAAAAAGAAAAATTAGGATCTAACAAGCCACGTTCCGTCCTGTGATCTGACTTTTCCAATAGTAATATCAGCTGGGTTCATGACAGTGGCATTTCAGAACTGAAGCAGTCGTTGCCATTAGTGAGGCAATGGGAGTCAGTAAAGTATACGAGTGCAGCTTTGGCATCGTCAAGCCTGGAGGTAACAGAAGTATGGATGATAATTTCATCAGACAATGAGCTGAGGTAGGGTGACAACAGCAATGTTCTGTAAGTGGAAGTAAGAAATGGTGGGTCGGAACCTCAGTTCTGGGTCCAATAGGATGCAGTTTGTTGAAGACAGCCTGGTTAAGGCTGAATCAGTGCCCGGACAGGGAGATGGAATTGATGATGGGGGAACGTGGAGGGGGTGGAAGAAAATGGCTTTGGTTTTTCCAGTGATTTTTCCTCCAGACAATAGTGTCTTACCATATGATGTTGGATGTTGGACCAGCAGTCCGACGAGACACGGAACAGTAGAGGTTACTGTGAAAATCCCCTAGTCACCACATTCCGGCCCCTGTTCAGGGAGGCCAGAGCGGGAATTGAACCCGCGCTGCTGGCCTTGTTCTGCATTACAAGCCAGCTGTTTAGCCCACTGTGCTAAACCAGCTCTCCATACAATAGTAGGTCGTCTGCGTATAGCGACACCCGATGCTCCCTTCGTCCCTTTGTAATCCATTGCCACTCTGCCGACCCCCTAAGAGCCATTGTCAGAGGCTCTATAGCCAGCGCAAACAGCGGCGGCGACAACGGGCACTCCTGCCTTGTTTCCCTGTGCAGTTCAAAGTTCACACTTGCCATCGGTTCCACATATAACAGGCGCACCCATGGAACAAACTTCGGCCCAAACCCGAACCTCCCCAGGACCTCAAACAGGAACCGCCACTCCATCAGGTCGAATGCCTTTTCCGTGACCATGGACCACTACCTCCGGCACTTGGGCTCTCGATGGGGTCATGATCATGTTTAACAGCCGCCTTGTATTGCTAGAAAGTTGTCTGCCCTTTACGAAGCCTGTCTGGTCCTCCACAACCACCCCAGGATGCTATCGTCCATCATTCTTGCCACCAACATAGCCAGTACTTTCACTTCCGTATTTAACAACGATGTGGGCCTATACGACCCACATTCCAACGGGTCCTTCCACTTTTTTGATGTTAAAGTGATCGTTGCCTGCGTCACCATCTCCGGCAGATCCCCCTTCTCCAACATCTCATTAATTGCCCCCAAGAGATGTGGTGCCAGGCCTGTCGCAAACTCCTTATAGAATTCCACCGGGTAACCATCGGGCCCCCGGCCTTCCCCAACTTCATACCCCTTATACTATTCAATACCTCCCTCAGCCCCAAGGATCCCCTGGTGTCTGCCTCTTCTCTTCCTCCAACTGTGGAGACTCCAGTTCGTCCAAGAACTGTCTCATGCCCCCCCCCTCCCCCCGGGTCCGCCCTGTACAGCTCCTTATAACAATCCCTAAACACCTTGTTTACCTTCCGCGGCTCCGACACCACACCCACTGCCCCAGTCTGCAACTTCAATATTTCCCAGGACGCGGCCTGCCTCCATAGCTGATGCGCTAACATTCGACTCACCTTCTCCATGTATTCGTACTGCACCCCCTTGCCCTGCGCAACTGTCCTACCGCTCTCCCCCACGTCAACCTACCAAATTTATTCCCCCCTCACCAATCCCTCCATGGTGGGTGCCCACGAGTACTCCCTATCTACCTCCATTATCTCGTTCATACACCTCCCTCCTTTCCCTATCCGCATGTATGTTGAACGAGATAATCTCCCCATGGACCACCACTTTTAGCGCTTCCCAGAATGTGGCCGCCGCCACCTCCCCATTTTGGTTCAGAGCCCGCACTTGGTCACAAAACCCTCTATCTGCCAACAGTCCTGAATCAAGTCTCCAGCCTGGCCCCTGTCCCGATCTAAGCCGAACCTCCAGCCAGTAGGGCGAATGATCTGAGATTACTATCCCCGCATACTCTGCCCCTTCCACCCCAACCAGGACCTCCTGGCTCACCACAAAAGTGTTGATCCTTGAATACACCCTATACAAAGGTGAGAAATAGGAATACTCCCTTCCCCCTGGGTTCTTGAAGTGCCACAGGTCCACCATGCCCATCTTTTCCATAAACCCACCCAGCTCCTTTGCCATTCGTATTCTACCCATTGACCTGGGGCTCGACCTATCTACCCTCTGCTCTGGGACACAATTAAAGCAGGGGCTGGTTTAGCACACTGGGCTAAATTGCTGACTTTTAAAGCAGACCAAGGCAGGCCAGTAGCACGGTTCAATTCCCGTACCAGCCTCCCCGAACGGGCGCTGGAATGTGGCGACTAGGGGTTTTTCACAGTAACTTCATTTGAAGCCTACTTGTGACAATAAGCGATTCTCATTTCAAAATCTCCTCCCATAATCAACTGATGCGAGGCCAAATCTGGGATTGCTGGCAGCAAACTCCTCATAAAACCTACATCATCCCAATTCGGTGCATACGCATTTACCAAAACCATTGGCGTCCCTTCTAATACCCTGCTCACCATCACATATCTCCCATCCAGGTCCCTCACTACCTTCGCGCTCACAAACCCCGTTTTCTTACTCTTCAAAATTGCCACCCCCTCCCATGACTTTGAATTGATCCCTGAATGGAAAACCTGACCCACCCATCCCTTCCTCTGCCTAACCTGGTCCTTCACGCGGAGGTGCATCTCCTGCAGAAAGACCACCTCTGCTTTTAAACTCCTTAGGTGCGCAAAGACCTGAGATCTCTTCACCATCATTGAGCCCTTGCATTTTCATGATATCAGCTGGACCAGGGGCTTACGCCTCCATTCCCCTCTACCACCCACCGTCCTCACCTTTAAGCTCTACCCGTGTTAATTTCACCCTGTACCTGGCCCATCCAAGATGGTCCCTTTCTCCTCCCCTGACTATGTTTCTCTCCAACCTCGCCTCATCACATCACCCTCTATTCCTCCTATCCTCCCCCCTCTCCTCCGCCCCTATCCCCTCTTATGGCCACCTCTTACGGCCTTCTCCCCACCTCACTTCCGTTCACCAACATTACCTGCCAGCGTGGCAACTCCTGCCCAAAGGCTCCTCAGATCACCGCCCGCGGATGACTCCCCTGCTCTAGGCTTCTGCCTCGGAGACCCGTGTGCTCTATCCACCTCAGGGGCCATGTCCAGCACCCCCTTCGTCAGCAGCTCCGCTAGCATCCTCAAAATGTACCTCATGGCACTCGCACCTTCCACCATCCGCAGATTCTGCCTTCTCGACCTATTTTCTTGCTCCTCCACCTTTGTCTCAATGTCTTGCAAATGTCTCCTAAGAGCCCCACCTCCGCCTCCAATGCCAACACCCAATCGCTGTGGTCAGACATCACCCTCTCAGTCTCTTGGACCACTGCCTCCGAGCAATTCTCCACCCTCTCCATCGATCTCTTTAGGGGTGCCACAGCTCCTTCGATACCCTTCAAGTGATCCCTCTGCATCTCCTTCCTCTGCTGGCAGAACTTTTCACTGATGAAGGCTATCAACTGTTCCATCTGCGGCTTTGCTACTTACACTTCCCACCTCTGCCATCCTTCCACTGGCTGCTGCGCCACACGTCCCTTCCAACTCCTTGGCCAAGTCCTTCACCTTCTTCTGCCGGGTTTGATAATCAGCAGACATACAACACCCTGGGGAACATTCCCTCCGACCTTCCGTTACACTCAGAGGGGATCCCCCTCATGAGGAAAACTGCAAGAGGTAGGAATCAGGTTAGGGTCACAACCCAATGTCTAATTTCAGGACCTTCCCAGGCTGTACACTCCAAAACCTCCCTTCACTTGGCAAGGAAAATTTTGCCCAGTGTGCCTGCAAAGGGAGATTGACAGGCTAGGTTAATGGGAAAGAAGGTGACAAATAGAGCATCATGTGGGGAAGTGTGAGATGGAAGAATAGAAAAACTGAATATTTCAAATTATTAAATGGGACTTGGGTGTCCTTGTATATGGAGAACACAAAATTAACATGTAGGTAATTAGAAAACAAATGGTATGTTGGTCTTTTTGGAAGGAGCACAACAGCAAGACAGTCTTGCAGCAGTGCGGAGTTTTAATAAAGCCAATCCTGGAGTACTGTGTACAATTTTGGCCTCTGTACCTAAGAATTATTTACAATATAGGAGATGCATTGAACGTTAACAAGACTAATTCCTGCGATGAGCTGATTGTCTTAGGAGCAGATATTGAGCACAATGGGCCATTAATGTTTGGAGATTAGAAGAATGAAAGGTGGATCTTATTTAAACAAATGCAAGTCTGAGAGGGCTTAGCAGGTTTGGTGCTGAGATGCTGTTGCTCCTGTTTGTAGAGCCTATAACTAGGAGACATTGTCTCAAGGTAAGAGGATGGCCATTTCTGACTGAGGTGTGGGGAAATGTCTTCACTCAAAGTGTTGTGGATATTTGCAACTGTCTACCCCAGAGGGCTGTCGATGCCCAGACATTGAAACCCAGATAATTCAAACAACCGCGCAACCTCAAACAAACCATTGTTTGCAGCAAAGTACCCAGCCTTCAGAACAGCGACCACGACACCACACAACCCTGCCATGGCAATCTCTGCAAGACGTGCCAGGTCATCGACATGGGGACCACCATTACACGTGAGAACACCACCCACCAGGTACGCGGTACATACTCGTGTGACTCGGCCAACATTGTCTACCTCATACGCTGCAGGAAAGGATGTCCCGAAGCGTGGTACATTGGCAAGACCATGTAGATGCTGCGACAACGGATAAACAGACATCGCGCGACAATCGCCAGGCAGGAATGTTCCCTTCCAGTCAGGGAACACTTCAGCGGTCAAGGGCATTCAGCCTCTGATCTCCGGGTAAGTATTCTCCAAGGCGGCCTTCAGGACGCATGACAATGCAGAATCGCCGAACAGAAACTTATAGCCAAGTTCCGCACACATAAATACGGCCTCAACCGGGGCTCTTGGATTCATGTCACATTACATTCACCCCTGACCATCTGGTCTGGGCTTGCAAAATCCTACCAACTGTCCTGGCTTGAGACAATTCACACCTCTTTAACCTGTGATTACGCCTCTCTTTGGATCTGTAAAGACTTAATTACCTGCAAATGCTCACATTCTAAGCATTGTGTTGCATCTTTGACTTTGTCTATATGTATGTTTCTGGGACCTACCTCTTCATTCACCTGAAGAAGGAGCAGTGCTCTGAAAACTAGTGATTTGAAACAAACCTGTTGGACTTTAATCTGGTGTTGTAAGACTTCTTACAGATATTGAAAGGCTGAGATTGATTGATTTTTGTTCTCAACAGGAATGTTAGAAAAATAAAGATAGTTTTAAGGGATTTATATTTGTTTTGGTAAACATTAGAAATAAGATATAGTTTTAAATGAGTTTAGTTTAATGTTTTTGTGCCTGAAAGGATAAAACCTATAGTTAGATTTATGCTGGTCAGCGGTGTTTGTATGTGTGGGGATTGGTTTCAGTTCCAACTGTGATTATATTGTGCTTACAGAGGGCGACAGCATGAAGAGTAAATAAACCAGCAGTGGCTGCTTAACAACTGGGGCCTTGCAAGGTAGCGAAGGTTTTAATTTTTAGTTTAGCTGATTTAATTGCAGTCGGAGTAGTGCGGGAAGGCAGCTCTCACAACTCTGCTGGAAGCTATGGTTTTAGAAGGCAAAAGAGGGAAAGTCTCTCTCAGCCTTGCTGGAAGAAAAACCATGGTTAAGACAACAGCTGCCGTAAATCTAAAGTTAAGCTTGTTAAGGAAACTGTAGAAATGAAGAGAAGTTTCCAAGAAGTCTGGAATTAATGGAACAGAGGAAACTGGGAATCAGAATAGATTACTGATCAGTAAAGTCACAGAGAGCTGAAAGGTATCTGCAGGTTTGTGAGAACTTAATACAGTTTGGGAGACATAATTTGAAATAATTGTGGAAATTGGTGGCTGGGCCTCGGAGTTTGTGTAACAGCCTTTAAGACAAAGGAAACCTGAAGGGAGAGGTATAAAACCTGAAAGCAAAACTTTAATGGAAGCAGCGGAGGGAAAACATAATTTAAAAGATTTGAAAGTGACTTTCAAAAGAGGAATTTGAAATCACTCGTGCGGAAGTGGAGTTCAGGGAGACACGGTGGCTCACGGTATAAGAATTGGGGGGATTTTGAGGAGAAATCCACAAACATTCACTCGTGTTCAGAGAGGGGTGTGACCTGACACGATCATCTTGTGTGCTTAGAAGGGACTTTGTGTGTTAATGAGACCATTGTAGCTTAAAATGTACGTTGTAATCTGTGTTAATCTTAAAATCTGTGTGTATTTGTTAAGCTAAAGGCAAGAAGTATTGTATCATAATTACATTTTTTACATGTTTAATCAAATATTTTAATTTTTAAAATAAATTTAGAGTACCCAATTCTTTTTTTTTCTCAATTAAGTGGCAATTTAGTGTGGCCAATCCACCTAGCCTGCATATTTTTTGGGTTGTGGAGGTGAGACCCCGCAAATACGGGGAGAATGTGCAAACTCCACACAAACAGTGACCCGGGGCCGGGATCGAACCCAGGTCCTCAGCGCTGTGAGGCAGCAGTGCTAGCCACTGCACCGCCGTGCTGCCTTTTCTTGTTGTGGAAACTAATTAACAGGCCTGTGACTCTGTCCCTCCACAGTTTGTAAAAAAAAAAATAAAGTTACAGTCTGTTGAGCCAGGGTTCCATTCTGGGATCTTCCCATTCAATTATGACACCAACTGGGATTGCAATAGCAATCAAAGGTATAAGATGTGGTGATAAAGTGGAATTGAGGCCAAAGATCAGCAATGGTCTTATCTCATTAAATGCCAACACAAACTTCTATTTTGTTATCCTTATTAACTGACTTTTATTGAGCTGATTAAGCAATGTAATTTTCTCTGTGGACCCCACTGCCTCTCTTTAACTCTCTCTCCTTTAAGACTCACCTTCTTGATCAAGCTTTTCACCATCTGTTCTCATATCTCCTTTTGCGGCTTGGTGCTTGATTTTATTTCATAGTGCTTTTATGAAGCACAATGGAGTATTTAGGTGCCATATAAATACAAGTTGTTGGCAAGTGATGAGTCTAGTGACAGTCTTAGAAATCTTTCAACTTAGCTCTTTTATATTGGATGAATGATGTCAATCTCTGTCACTTTTACTTTGTGTACTATCTTATGTCTACTTGTTCATTTTAAAGTAGCCAGCTTACAATGTGCACTGCATTGTTTGAAGGCACAAAGTTGCAACACCATTTTACAACAAAGTTGTACTTGAATTTTTCTTGTACATATGTCAAGCTGTTGACAGCAGAGAAACCTGGTAAGACAACCTCCTTCGGTGAAAATCAAGAAAAGTGCAGATACTTTTTTAATGTATAATATGAATGGCCTAAATTGATTTCATGCATGGTCAGGAGGTTGCACTTTATTCTTTGCTTGTAAATCAAATTACTGTCAGAGAATGAAGAAGAACAAGAGGGAAAGTGGAAAGTAAATTGTCACCTTCAAATCTAAATTAATTTTATGTGTTTTGGAGAATTCTCCCGAGTTCCAAAGTCATGAGTCAGGAAGATGCCTTTTAGTCTTCTCATTTGCCATTGATAATGCTGAATGGTGCTGTGTGGGTGGAATGGAATTTGATAACCCACACTGATGAATGCTCAGCTTATTTGAGAAACTATTGTCCATTATGAACAGCCTTTGATATGTTAACCAAATTGCAGTAATGGAAGGATACTACGTTTTTAAACAAAAGCAGCAAATCTAGTTTTTTGATAGTACCATAGTACTATACCATAATAATATAGATAGTACTATGATATATTTTACCTTTTTCAGTACATAATTAAAACTTTTGCATTAAAGTGTGAAAAATCAGATATTTTAATCTGAAAATGCAGCCAAGTATAAATGTCATTGCTGCCTAGTAGAAAGCTGGTTAATGTAGTTAATTCCTAATCTCTGCCTTACTCATTCTTTCCATTACTGCCCTACTCTCAACATCAGCTCCTTCCCTTTTATAGAACCTTCCCTGGTTGATTACATTCTCACTACACACCACACCCAAACTGTTTGGTGTCTCTATGTCCATATCTTTCTTCTCTCTCTCCGCCCCAGTTCTTTTTCCTTTTGTTCTTGACAGTCCCTGACATCTATTTTAAAATGCTTCTCGCAACCACCTAACTCAACTCATCAGCTTTTATCCCCCCTCATGTCTCCCTTCAGCTTCTTCAGTGAGCATCTTCTCCATTTCAGTTATGCTAGCTGCCAACTTGGTGACCCAAACTCTATCTTCTTTGACATTACCGGGTTCTTGTCTTTCCCTAATCTCACAGTTCATATCTTTGGTCGTTCTCTCAACTTCATCGTCTCCTGCAGATCCTCCTAAATGAAATTAATTTTCTTTTCCAAATTAAGGAGCAATTTAGCATGGCCAGTCTACCTACCCTGCACATCTTTGGGTTATGGGGGTGAGACCCACGCAGACGCAGGAAGAATGTGTACATTCCACACGGAAAGTGACCTGGGGCCAGGATCGAACCCGGGTCCTCAGCGCCCTGAGTCAGCAGTGCTAGTCACTGTGTCGCCCTTGATTTGAATTTTTTACCCACTTCGCTGACTCTGTTACGAACTGCGAGGTTACCTGTTCCTTGCAAATTTTACACTGTCTCCTACCTATGTTGCTTCCCTGTACAATTCTGACTTTTGCTGGATGTTTGAAATCATATATGACCATAAAATATAGGAGCATAAGTCGGCCATTCAGCTCATCGCATCTGTTCTGCCATTGCACAAGATCATGACTGATCTGATATGATAATCCTGAACTTCACTACCTCGCCTTATCCCCATAACCCCATGGGTAGCACGGTAGCATGGTGGTTAGCATAAATGCTTCACAGCTCCAGGGTTCCAGGTTCGATTCCTGGCTGGGTCACTGTCTGTGTGGAGACTGCACGTCCTCCCCGTGTGTGCGTGGGTTTCCTCCGGGTGCTCCGGTTTCCTCCCACAGTCCAAAGACGTGCGGGTTAGGTGGATTGGCCATGCTAAATTGCCCGTAGTGTCCTAAAAAAATAAGATTAAGGGGGGGGGGGTTGTTGGGTTATGGGTATAGGGTGGATACGTGGGTTTGAGTAGGGTGATCATTGCTCGGCACAACATAGAGGGCCGAAGGGCCTGTTCTGTGCTGTACTGTTCTATTCTCTTCTCTAACCCTTGGTTCCCTTGCTGATTAAAAATCTGTCTCATCCTTCAACATACATAACTAACCAGCCTCCACAGCCCTTTGTGGTAAGGTGTTTCACAGATTCACTACCCCCTGGGAGAAGAAATTCCTCCTCATCTCTGACTTCAATGGGCAACCCCTTATTCTGACACTTGGGAAGTAAGGAAATATTAGGATCGAATAACGTAATACATAAGAGACTATAGAAAGGCGACCTGCACATTTTTGTTCTGATGATGACTGTTTCTGTCTCATTATATGTCTCAGCAGATTATTATTGCAGTACTGAAGAATGGGTTAGATCCTTGATCTGTGCTGAGGAAGATGCATCTCAGCTAGGCACTAGGAGATGCAATATATCTGCTGCAGGATTCTCCGTCAGCGGGACCCACCACTTTGCCGGCAGCGCACCTACACACGCTTGTTTCCCGATGCTGTGGGGTGGCCACAATGGGAAACCCCATTGGCTGGCTGCCAGAAAGGAGGATCCCGGTGCCGGCGGGGGCGCACTGCGCAGGAAAATAGGGCTGGTGGGATGGAGAATCCAGCCCCTAGTTTCTATACCTCTAGGTTAGGGAAGATAAACTCAGTAATTGTTCCTGTCCTAGATCAGTATTACATTCTGTCCTCTGGAAAGAATGTGGGTATTTGATGAAACCAGAATCAAAATCCGGAAAGATGTATCCACTAATTGAGTGGTGATAATCATTGATTTAAAGGTGAATAGTAATTTGTGTTAAATGCCAGAGGGTTGGCGGTACAGTGGTGCAGTGGTTAGCACTGATGCCTCACGGCACCGATGACCCAGGTTCGATCATGGCCCCGGGTCACTGTCCGTGTGGAGTTTTCACATTCTCCCTGTGTTTGTGTGGGTCTCACCCCCACAACCCAAAGATGTGCAGGACAGGTGGATTGGCCATGCTAAATTGCCCCTTAATTGGAAAAAAAAATTGGGTACTCTAAATTTATGCGAAAAAATACCAGAGGGTTCCGTATCCATGGAACTATATCATAATATTAACTAAAGCCTTTAAAAGAGCAGGAGTGACTAACTGGAGGTGGTGGGTGGGGTAGGGGGAAGGGAGGTTGTGGCTTGGAGTGAGGTAGACAAAATGTCATGTAACTTGTATTTGCCTTTTTAAAAAGTTTTGAGAAACACATTGACATGTTGCTAAATTATTTAACTTTTAAACCATCTGCAATAACAGAAAAGGAATTGATTCTTCGTACTTTTAGAGTTGAGGCTAACCGATTTAAAAAATTGTCTTTTGCTTAAGTTTTGAAAGATGTGCACACACAGCTTTGTGTTTATGTTTTATTTTCCTCTGTGTTGTAGCTGTAGACAGTTTGTAACTTGTTTCTGGCACAGAACCCGTTGTTATATATCTTGTAGGTGTATAGAGGTGACACAACATCCTTGAATATTTGTTCATCTTTCTGCAGTGACTCACACAAATACTGATGATAAATCTTGTTGCCGTAGGTATGCCAAAACTGTTTTGTACACCCCTAGGATAGATTTATTTTTCAATGTCAGTAAATACTTTTGAGTAAAAGAATACTCAGACTTTTTGAAAGGGATACTCTGATAAATTAGTGGCAATGCCCACCCCCACCCCCCATACACCCCAAATTTAAGGTGAATTAAATAAATGCATAATGAAGCACGCAACCAACATTTTGAAAATGACTTGCAGATTCTGATGGTGTTTATGGAGTGATCTCCTGAAGAAAGGTCTGACACCGTCACCGACCATGAATTGTTGGACTAAAGAGGAGCAGAACCATAACATTCTCGAAACTAGAGAAACTTTCCTTGGGCTAAAAACAATAAGCCAAAATTACTTCACCCAAAAGAGTAGATGTTTGCAATCCATCCAGCTCCAAAGGAACTTCAAACTCCATGTTGAAACAAGATTTAATGGTAATTCCAATAGTGTATCTGAGTGCCAGGGGTCCTCTAGGGGTCAGTTTAATCAGTACATAAATGCAATTTTTTGTTGTAATACATTTCAAAGATTCTTATTTTAATTTTGAAAGACGAAAGTTTTGTAGAAATGACTTAAAATCAAAAGTTCCAGCCTGCCGAGACCTCGGCTGGGATTCTTCGGTCATTGTGATTTATTTTTCCTGCCTGCAGCGCAGCCTCTTCTGCGGGTTTTCTGGCAGCGTGGGCTGGCTTCAATGGGAAATCTCATTCACGAGCGGTGGGAGTATAGAATCCCCCTGCCAGCGAACAGCGCACCACAGGGAAACACGCGACTGGGGGACTGGAGAATCTAGCCTCTCATGTTTTGCTGCTAGCAGTTGGGAGAATGAAAAAAGAGATACATCACCTGAAGAGACCCTGTTTCTTGGTGTGGGACCTGACAGTCATAATGAGACCTACAGGTTCTACAAGCATATGTGGGCCTCATTGACATAGCCTTAATGTTAAAATTAGATTCCATGCTTTAACCTTGTGATTGTGAGTAAAGCTCCACTCGCAGCATGCTGATGCTGCATAGAAAATCCCTATGAGGCCACCTTACTTAAATAGGCTTCTTAAAGGCACTGTCCGAGTTTTACAGCACTTTTTAATGCTTGTATTAGTTACCTTTGGTCAGTCTGCAATGTTTCCTCTAAGCCACGCAATCTCACTCCAACCTGAAAATTCCCGTGCAGCCATGCACACGTCAGCCTTTTAAGCTATCGCACGTGTGCCACTGCGTAAACAGATTTAATGGTCATAGAATTTACAGTACAGGAGGAGGCTATTTGGCCCACCGAGTCTGCACTAGCCCCTGGAACGAGAACCCTACCTAAGCCATGCTAAGGTCATGCACTTAAACCAATTAGCTATGCACTGCAACAAAAAAAATAGAAGGCATGCTAGCAACTATCCATTTTTCTATTTTCTTGCTAGTATTTGCATCAATATTTTTAGTTGCTTGTGCAATACAAAATGGTTTAAATGGGATCCAAATGTATCCAACAGGATTATCATAAAGAAAATGAGTAGGCAAAAAAATGCGTTGACACCTGAGATGATTTGTCCACACATTTCTTTACCCCAGAACCCTCTTATATATATCCCTAAAAAGATAAGTTTGTTTTCTCTGGAAGTTACAAATTTGTTGACTGCTAGAAGCATCGCCAACACAATGAAGCTAAACTTCCACAGAGTGGCAATAAGCATTGGATTTCCATGCCCAGTTTCTGGTCTGATTCTCCCCCCCCCCCCCCCCCCTCCCCCAAGCCTATCTCACCCAACCTTCCAACACAAGCTGGGTGAGATCCAGGCAGTGCTGTGCATCCCTGCAGCCTAGTGTCAAAGTGTAGGAGAGTCAAAGTGAAGGACGCCATCAGTTGTAGTGTTCCCGATTGCGGCAAGATGTCCCCAACGACCGCGACCGGCCTTTAAAAATGCTAGCCGCGAGCTGGACTGTGTGCTGGTCACTGTGCGCGCACGTGTGATGTGGATTGAGAAAAGGGGCTGACGGGCGTCCACTTGTAGCGATGCTAACAGTGATGGCCACAGCTTTGAGCTCCGCTCCGCTCTGGTGCTAGTGCTCTGCACGCTGTTTGGCTCGCTCTCTGCCAGTCATCGGCACTTTGTGACCTGCGGCTCCGTGGTCATGCTGTTCAATAGCCGGCACAATATCCGCTTCCACTCCCACGACTTGAAGTACTGGTCCGGTAATGGTCTGTGACTGGGGTGGATGCAGCTACTGGGCAGTGAGAGGGAAGCCAGGCCAGGTTTGTCAGCAGGAATATTGATCAAAGTAGTCCAGTCAATACGGCTGACACATGTCAACACTGGAAGAAACCTATAGTCATCACTTTGTATGGCCCCTCTCTGGAAACCAGGAGGTAAGTGCTTTGGGTGAGAATGGAGAAGGAGATTACTTGGATGTTTGGATAGCGCAATAGTTTGGATAGTGTAACCAGTAAGAAATAGTGTAACATTGTATGTGTTTGATAAGTTACTTCATCTCGTCTAAAGTCATAGTTTGTAAAGTAAAAACAACATTGCACTTTTTTCTACACTTTGTTTAAATTTCTAAAGAAATGGGAATATATTTAAATCAAAGTTTTTCTGCAAATGTAAGGATGCGCATGTTCAACTGAAATTGTTTTAATTTTCAATAGTCAAAAGTTATAAACGTGGAAAAATCAGGTATTGGAAATAAAGTTTTGAAGTAAAAAGAAAGCAGGCCAGCCGTAACCGGCCTTTAAATATGAACAATCGGGACTTTCAACCAGAGGCAGCGGCAGAGTTCTCCTCCCACCCCTCCTGCCCCGACCTCCGATCCTATCCACTTACCCTAGAACAATGTCTTTCAAACTTTCCTTGCCGAGACCCACTTTTACCAACCGACAGACCTTCGGAACCCACGCTGGCCGATGTTCGTGACCCATGCCGGCCGACCTTGCAACACATCATTATTACTTACCTTTAATGCGGCAGATGAGCCTCATGATCTCACTTGCTTCGTCATTCAGTGTTACTTTTCTGCGAAGGACTTCATCTGACGATTTAAGTTCTCGCTGCATCCTTTGAAAAAAATCGAGAGGTTAGTCCTCAAACCCGCCATGCTTAGTCTTCAGATGCCTTTGAAGATTTGAGGGTTTTAAACTTTCATTTGCCAGTACTTCCTTGCATACAACACACATGAGCTTTGCATCCTGATTTGTACTGGCACAATTAAAGCCATACCTCAGGAATCATCTTTCTTTTGCTTTGTTTCCAATTTCAATTTCCTCTTAATTGTTGGTTCACCAGAGGCCCTGGAGCTCTCGATACAGCTCACACCAGCATGTGTCCTGCCATGGACTCTCCTGTGAAGCTCACTACAGCAGATTTAGTTGTGAGATCCTGGCCTGTTTCTGGCCCTCTCTTCCTTATTACAAAATAGGCCATCTTCAGTTCTTCACACAGTCCTGTTGTTTGCTTGCTGGCAGCTACAAAATGGAGGAATTTCTCCATGATTTCACGGCCAAAGTGAAGATGTACAGGGTGTGTGGCATCAGTGTACTTGCTGGGCGCGTGACCTCTCTGTCGCTTGGTGGACAGACTTTGGGGAGTCAGGAATTTAGTTTCTTGCCTCTGAATTCCCAGCCTCTGACCTGGTTTTGAAGCCTCAGTATTTATATGACTGATCCAGTTCAGTTTCTCATTGATGGTAACCCCCTAGGATGTTGATAGTGGGGCATTCAGCGATGGTAATGCCATTGAATGTTGATGGAAGTTGGTTAGATTGTCTCTTGTTGGGATGGTCATTACCTAGCACTTGGGTGGTGTGAATGTTACTTGCAACATGACTCTGTGCTGCTAGGTGGTTTTAAAAGCAAACAGGAGAGTTAGATTATATTGGAAGAACAATTAAATGTATAAAAATAAATGAGCAAGAAATATGTACTGTTTTTATAAGGGGCACAGCAACAGCTAAAAACGTTTTTTTAAAAATTAGGTTTTGTGAATCTCGAAGATGAAGCGGTTTATTTCTGGCTCCACAGGAAAATCTTGACTGCTGCTGGCATGACCTCGCATTGATATGCCCTTCCTTCTGATGACCATCAGAATGGAGAGCTGCATTCAGCTATTGGGCCACCTGTTTGGCATTTGCTGCTTGCCTGCCAAATTCAAATGAGGCTGGGTCCTCAAAGTCATGGTATCGCTTCACTGCTGGCATGGGTGGATGGTCAGCCAAAACTATATTCAGTCATTCAAATGTGAAAACCATCTTGGGCAATGTGGGAAATCATATGTTCAATCGTATGTTCCAACATACCAAGATGCAGCGATCCTATGGATTGATCATTCAACTCAACATTGGTAGGGGGCTGCACGATGGCACAATGGTTAGCATTGATGCCTCATGGCGGCGTGGTCCCAGGTTCAACCCCAGCTCTGGGTCACTGTCCGTGTGGAATTTGCACATTCTTCCCGTGTATGTGTGGGTTTCACCCCCACAACCCAAAGATGTGCAGGGTATGTGAATTAGCCACGCTAAATTGCCCATTAATTGGAAAAAATGAATTGGGTACTCTAAATGTATAAAAACAAACTCAATATTGATGAAATTACAGAGTAAAATATCAAAATTTGCCAATGATACCAAGAGGTGTGGCAAACAGTGAGTATAGTATCAACTAACTGCAACCGGGCATAGATAGCCTCGTAGAAAGGGCAGAAAAATGGCAGATGGAATTTAATACAAAGACATGGGAAATGATGTATTTTGACAGGAGAGACTGAGGCAAAATAGACTTAATAACACAGTTCTAAAGAACATGCAGGGACACAGGGATGGTGGTGGTGGTGGTGTTTCATGTGCATAAATCTTTGAAGGTGGCAGGACATATTGAGAGAGTGATTAGCAAAGCATCTTGGGCTGGTATTGAGTTCAAATGGATTCTTCCATCCAGTTCTGGTCACCACAGTTTTGGAAGGGTAAAAGGGTCCATGAGAGGGTGCAGAAGAGATTTATCAGAATGGTTCCAAGAATAAGAAATTTTAGCTACAAGTTTAGGTTGGAAAAGCTAGGCTTATTCTCCTTCGAGCAAAGGAAATTGAGGGAGATTTGATAGAGGTGTACAAGATTATGATAGGTTTAGGTAGGTAGAATTTCCATTTGTTGATGGCACAAGAACTGGGGAACACAGATTTTAAGGTTTTGGACAAGTGAGATCTGAGGAAGAACATTTCACGCAGTGAGTGTTAATGACCTGGAACTTGTTGCCTATGTGGGCATTGGAAGCGATAACCATCAGTGATTCAAAAGGAAATTAAATGGGCAGTTCAGGGAAATAAATATGCAGGGTTACAAGAATAGAAAGGTGGAATGGGACTAACTGGATTGTTCTTTAGAGAGCCACCATGGATTTCAGTGGACTAAATGGCCTCTTTTTTTTGCCCATATGACTGTGTATTGCAACAAACGGTTCAAAGGTATTCTCATGATAATGTTTGTTGGATGTAAGAATCAAAAAAATCAAAACATAGTATTGGTAGACGAGGGTAGAGCAGTTGATGTGGCGTATATGGATTTCAGTAAAGCGTTTGATAAGGTTCCCCACGGTCGGCTATTGCAGAAAATACGGAGGCTGGGGATTGAGGGTGATTTAGAGATGTGGATCAGAAATTGGCTAGTTGAAAGAAGACAGAGAGTGGTAGTTGATGGGAAATGTTCAGAATGGAGTTCAGTTACGAGTGGCGTACCACAAGGATCTGTTCTGGGGCCGTTGCTGTTTGTCATTTTTATAAATGACCTAGAGGAGGGCGCAGAAGGATGGGTGAGTAAATTTGCAGACGACACTAAAGTCGGTGGAGTTGTAGACAGTGCGGAAGGATGTTGCAGGTTACAGAGGGACATAGATAAGCTGCAGAGCTGGGCTGAGAGGTGGCAAATGGAGTTTAATGTGGAGAAGTGTGAGGTGATTCACTTTGGAAAGAATAACAGGAATGCAGAATATTTGGCTAATGGTAAAATTCTTGGTAGTGTGGATGAGCAGAGGGATCTCGGTGTCCATGTACATAGATCCCTGAAAGTTGCCACCCAGGTTGATAGGGTTGTGAAGAAGGCCTATGGTGTGTTGGCCTTTATTGGTAGAGGGATTGAGTTCTGGAGCCATGAGGTCATGTTGCAGTTGTACAAAACTCTAGTACGGCCGCATTTGGAGTATTGCGTACAGTTCTGGTCGCCTCATTATAGGAAGGACGTGGAAGCTTTGGAACGGGTGCAGAGGAGATTTACCAGGATGTTGCCTGGTATGGAGGGAAAATCTTATGAGGAAAGGCTGATGGACTTGAGGTTGTTTTCGTTAGAGAGAAGAAGGTTAAGAGGTGACTTAATAGAGGCATACAAAATGATCAGAGGGTTAGATAGGGTGGACAGCGAGAGCCTTCTCCCGCGGATGGAGGTGGCTAGCACGAGGGGACATAGCCTTAAATTGAGGGGTAATAGATATAGGACAGAGGTCAGAGGTGGGTTTTTTACGCAAAGAGTGGTGAGGCTGTGGAATGCCCTACCTGCAACAGTAGTGAACTCGCCAACATTGAGGGCATTTAAAAGTTTATTGGATAAGCATATGGATGATAAGGGCACAGTGTAGGTTAGATGGCCTTTAGTTTTTTTTCCATGTCGGTGCAACATCGAGGGCCGAAGGGCCTGTACTGTGCTGTATCGTTCTATGTTCTATGATAGTTTTATTATTTAAATCTTTATTAGTTTCACAGTAAATATGTAGGAGTTGGTCAAAGATAAACCTGGAGAAGGTATGCCAAAGACGAGTTTCGTTTAAAAAGAAACAGGTGTTTATGGAGTTATTATTTAACCTTTGAGTGACTTTAATGTACAACTCAGACATTTTAATTATTACCCACAACCTGTACCAGAAACTCTCCAGGATCATGAGTAGATAGTTTGGCATACAAGTAATCTTTCTAATTTATGTGTTATGTTTGTACTGTTGTTATGGTTTCTATTCGAGTACTCCTAATGGTATAACATTGGAAATTCCCCATTCTGGTTCTGCTTTGTTAATTATAACACATCAGGTTACTATATTTAGAACTGTGTCTCTTGCTCATCTTGCACACTCATCAGTATTCTCTCTGGAACTGAGTTGGGGTAGCTCAGTAAATTGCTTACATAGCTCCACCCATATGATGTAACAGTTGTAAAATGAAAACATTCTTATATTATCTAATGTTTGTAATCTCATCCATTTTCCCTTAGCCCTCATGAAATGGGCAACAGCCCGAACAAAGTGATCCTCTTATCAGTACCTCAGGCAATTTGATCATTCGTAATTATTTATAGTTGCATCACTCAATACTTATTCTACAATAAGTATCAGTTAAAACTTTTAGCTCAATGTTGTTTTACCCGAAATGTATTAACCCCATGCTTGCTTCAAGTTGCTTTCTAAAATGAAATTTTACCATCCACCGTACACCAGAAAGGGCAGTTATTCATGTTCAAATGTGGACAAGTCAGTTTTCGCTGACCAATTGATCCCAGATTGACATTGCTGGATAATACCTAGGAGTAAAACCACCTTGGGTTATTCTTCTACCTGTACCCATTTACCCACCCCCACTTGTTGTGGCGCTCTCATTGTGATTAGCATTCATTTTTGATGCAACCACAAATAAAAAAGTGAATTAAATAGCTGTTCGCATTTAGAGGTAAGGAAGACTGTTGGAGAAATCAAATATTTATCAGAGTTTTATTGAGTCAGAAATGTAAGGATGGACATTTTTGAAAAAGGCTGTCAGATACTTTCACATATATATTGAGCTAAGTTCATTGATCTCAGAAAGAATAGTTCGGAGAATCAACGTGACACCTTTTGATTCACTTAGCCATTGAGTTGTAGACATTAAATTTACCAGACAAGATTTACATAGAAAGTACTTTTGAGAAAGTTTGGAGAGCTAACAATTAAGGCTGTATGAATTATGTGAATCTGGTTTGTAGCATCTATTGTCAAGTCGAATATGACTGGATGAAAATTAAGATACCTTCCATTTTACCTCAATTATGTGGCTTAACTCTAAATTCAGTAAATCACCTTCCTGCATAGTTAATTAGGATCTCCCATTTGGAATAAGCATTCCATAACATTTACATTCCAGGATTCACTCATTTTGAATGTTCTATCTGGGAAAATTTTCCAGTGACTTTGCAATAAAATCAGTCGTTACCTGACCACACCAACTTGAGTGTTTATTAAACATAACACCCCCTTCTTCCTATCCCACACCAGGATTCCTAATGATTTTTCTGAGGTTTCCTGTTTGAAAACAAGCTCGTACTATGGTTGTCACACAAATGGATTGAGACTGTCCATACTCATTACATGTCGGGGACCCAAATAAGCATTTTTGGTGAGATTGTTTACAGAGCAATAAATATTTTCTACATTAGTCAATGTTATGTGGTGCATTACATTGTACAATGTAAGCAGTTATTAATTGCCATACATGGATTCTGGTTGTATCATATAACATCTGTCACTTATGATTAACTCTTCTGAAACTGAGAACTTATTAGCATGCCATGCATACAGGACAGAGTGACATCAGAATACTTGAAAAAGAAGAGTATGCTGAGACATTCCTCTGTTGTTTCATCAGGGGAAAGATTGGAGTGGTCTTTTAGTTGAACTGCTTTTTAAATATGTTGTGCAGCTATATTTTTATATGTTGGCCATGAGTGTTAAGAAATTTGTGGGGTAATGTTACACCATGCGTTCTGTTGTCTGTCAAAATAAATGTTGGGGATCATCACTGCAATGGAAGCTTCACAAAGAACATGACTTAATACAGTTTTTCATACTCTGTTCATGATAAATTAATTTAAATTGATTTACAGAATGTAGATTGTCATGAAGGGCCAGCCTTCCAAGTCCGTATGATACACTGGGCAGAATTTTCTTCCCTGTTAAGTCAGACAGTGGAAGCAAGAAGCATTGTGGGGCTGGAGGAGAATGTCGAGGAAGGGAAGAATGAGGCCATGAAGGAATTTGAAAACAAAGATGAGAATTTTAAAATTGAGGCGTTGCTTAACTGAGAGCCATGTTTGTCATGAGCACAGATTTGACAAGTGAAAAAGACTTTCTGGGAGTTAAGACCTCAAGTTTACGGAGTGTTGAATGTCAGAGACCAACCACAGACCACAATTAGTAAGAATAAACAACAACACCTCCTCCACAATATACCTCAATACCAGGGCCTCGCAAGGCTGCGTTCTCAGCCCCTTACTAAACTCCCTGTACACACACGACTGCATGGCAAAATTTGGTTCCAACTCCGTCTACAAGTTTGCTGATGATACAACCATAGTGGGCCGGATCTAGAATAATGACTAGTCAGAATACAGGAGGGAGTTAGAGAACCTAGAGGAGTGGTGCAGCGACAACAATCTATCCCTCAATGCCAGCAAAACTAAAGAGCTGGTCATTAACTTCAGGAAGCAAAGTACTGTACACACCCCTGTCAGCATCAACGGGGCCGAGGTGGAGATGGTTAGCAGCTTCAAATTCCATGGGGTACACATCACCAAACATCTGTCCTGATCCACCCACGTCAACGTTACCACCAAGAAAGCACAAGAGCGCCTATACTTCCTCAGAAAAATAAGGAAATTCGAAATGTCCACATTAACTCTTACCAACTTTTACAGATACACCATAGAAAGCATCCTATCTGGCTGCATCACAGCCTGGTATGGCAACTGCTTGGCCCAAGACCGCAAGAAACTTCAGAGAGTCGTGAACACAGCCCAGTCCATCACACAAACCTGCCACCCATCCATTGACTCCATCTACACCTCCCGCTGCCTGAGGAAAGCAGGCAGCATAATCAAACACCCCTCCCATCCGGCTTCCTCACTTTTCCAATTTCTTCCATCCATCGGGCAGGAGATACAAAAGTCTGAGAACACACACGAACAGACTCAGAAACAGCTTCTTCCCCTCTGTTACCAAAATCCTAAATGACCCTCTTATGGACTGATCTGATTACTACTACGCCCCTGTATGCTTCACCCGATGCCTGTGTTTATGTAATTATATTGGGTACCTTGTGTTGCCCTATCATGTATTTTCTTTTGTTCCCTTTTCTTTTCATGTACTTAATGATCTTTTGAGCTGCCCGCAGAAAAAATACTTTTTACTGTACCTCTGTACATGTGACAATAAACCAACCCAAAATTCAAATGTGTTGGAATAGTTGAGTCTAGAGGTGACAGAGGCATGAATGATAGTTTCAGCAGCAGATAAGCTGAGACGGGTGAAGTTGGGCGCTGTTACAGAGGTAGAAATAGGCCCTAGTGATGGTGCAAATATGTGGTCAGAAGTTCATCACAGAGTCAAACATGCCATCAAGATTGTGAACAGACTTGTTTAGTCACAGACTGCTGCCAAGGGATCTTAATGTGCCTTTGATGATATTGCCAAGGCGCACAGTGTTGATAAGCCATCGGAGAGGTCAAGGATTGATCCTTATGGGATGGTGCAGGGAAATACATAAGTGGTACTTTGGCTACGGTCAGATACATTAGAATGGAGCCCGGCCAAGAGCAGTTGCACCGAATTGATGACAGTGGAGAGAGGTGTTGGAGGAGTATAGTGCGATTAACCATGTATTTTTGTAGACAGGTTGTGAAGTAAGAGGAGGGGTGGTTTACCTTTGTCACAGTCACAGTTTTGACCTTGAGTCATTGGAGCCTGATTGGCAGGATTCAAAATTCTGGGAAGAATAGACTCAGATTTGCATTCACCGACTTTGGAGAGGAGAGGAAGGTTGGAGTTGAGGCACTAGTTTGCAAGGATGGTGGAGTCACATTTTCGAGGAGGGGTGATGAGGGCTGAGGGAAGAGAGAGAATTGTTGAAAGCTAAGATGGGGACCAGGAAGGGAAGTGTGTGATTAGCGATTTAATAGGAACACGATCAAGGGAGAAGGACATGGGTTTCATGGACAAGATGAGCTCGGAGAAAACATGAAGGGATATAGGAAAGAAGCTAGAGAAAGATGAGAATTCAGGACTAGGCAGGTCTGAGGAAATTAGTCGAAATGGGGTTTTACAATTGATGGTACATTGATGGTTTCATGGTCATCAATAGACTTTCCAGATTTGACATTTTACCATCTACTGTGTTGGGATTTGAACTCGGGTACCCAGAGCATTACCCTGGTCTCTGGATTATTAGTCCCGTGACAATACCACTATGCCACCACCTCCCCACACTATTTCTATAGCTGGTCCAGTTAGATTTTTGGTCAACCTTCTCTCCAATTTATTGATGGTGGGGGTATTTAACATCAGCTGAGTGGGAAGTTGGAGCATTAGCAGTAGGTTCTAATCAATTGAAGATTCACGTGCCCATGTTTGATCTAGATACCTTGAGATTTCATGGATCTGGAGTCAATGATGATGACTTCCAGGGCACTCCCTCCTTACTGCATAACGTTGTGCCGCCACATCTGGTGGACCTGTGCTGACGTTTGATGGGAGGATGGAAGATTCTGGGACATTGGCGGTACGGTATAGAATTATACTTCCTACAGGGCAGGAGGAGGCCATTCGGCCTATCGGGTCTGCACCGACCCTCTGAACCCTATCCAGCCAGGCTCACCACCCCGCCCTATTCCCATCGCCCCACCTGACCTGCACATCTCTGAACTGTGGGAGGAAACCGGAGCACCCGGAGAAAACCTACGCCGACACTGGGAGAAAGTGCAATCTCCACACAGTCACCCATGGCAGGAATTGAACCCGGGTCCCTGGTGCGGTGAAGCAGCAATGCTAACCACTGTGCCGCCCCCAGTGAGTACAATTGTGTCAGGTTGTTGCTTGATTAGTCTATGGGACGGGCCTCCCAATTTTGGCACAAGCCCCCAGATGTTAGTGAGGATGTTTTTGGCACAAGCCCCCAGATGTTAGTGAGGATGTTTTTGGCACAAGCCCCCAGATGTTAGTGAGGATGTTTTTGCAGTCAACGAGCCAGGTGCGGCTTTGTCATTTTTGGTGCCTAGTTCGAAGCTGTATGGTCTGTATGGTTTTGTCTTCTTTCACTTTTCTGTAGCGATTCCATACAACTGAATGACTTCTGAGGCAATTTGAGGGGATAGTTAAACGTTTTAACGACATTGTCATGGGTCATGGGTCAGGAGGCATGTTTAGTCCAGGCCACTAAGGATGGCAGATTTCCTTCCCTGAAGGACAGGACAGTAGTAAACCAAATGTGGGCTTTTCTGACAATCCAAAAATGCCATGATCATCATTCCTGAAACTAGCTTTTTATTCCAGATTTAGTAATTAGTTACACTTTGATTGTCTCAGCTGCCATGCTGGGATTTGAACTCTTTCCTCCAGAGCAAAGTTCAAACTCTGGATTACTAGTCCAGTAACACTGCCACTATGCAACTGTCCCCTATATGTTCCAGCTGGATCTGGCGGTGGATAGCTAAACTATTAATCTCCCATATAATTTCTGGTTTGTGCGCCTTGAACTTAAGAGAGCGGAGGAGGTGAGGTCTGTACTTGGGGGGGGGGGGGGGGGGGGGGGAGAGATCGCCAGGATGAGAGAATATTGGTCTTATTGGGGATTAGGGCATAAAAGGTTGAGGAGGAGTGGTTGAGCAAATCAGTAGCTGCAGGAATTTTGTGGCAAATGGAGAGCCAAAGACAAGGCAGCTGGGATCTGTGTGACAAAGAGGCTCATTAGCTTCTCACATTTAACCTGCCTTTGGCTGTCTGAGCTATGATGTATGGATGTGCTGATACCCACAATAAATAGGTAAAGCTACTCGGGACCCCAATATGTCTCATTTAATTTACGTGAGCGTAGAAAGTAAATAGCTCCGTGTGCCAAATGATATGCTTGTTTCTTGGATGGCTCCACGGTTAAGTGGACTACATTTTGTGGTACTGAGTCATACGGGCGAAGAATATTCCCTGTGGTTTATTCCGGTCTTTGATGAGTTAGCTAACCTCGGATGAGGCCGGAAAACTACAGGGGTGCTCCTGTTTTTTTTCTTTTGAGAACTAGAAATGAAATTGTTTCTGCAGTAATGGTTACTATTTATCCAGCTGCAATGAGTAAACGGAAATATGTTTTTCAAGACCTATCAGGAAAACACTGCTACACTTATAAATTTCATTCGGAATTCACCATAAATTTGTACTCCTCTCCCATGGCACATCATAGCATCACCCTTACCACTGCGTAATTGTTGATTCACTGTAAGGAATGCTTTGGTGGAGTGAGGACCAATTTTCTAGCACAGAGCAAAAATTGTACATTCAGCACATATTTTGCACCAGCATATTATGAGCCAGACTTTTGTTAATAAAAAGATATAAAGAATCAAAAGCAATTATTCAGAATACATGGCAAATCTTTCCCAGCAATTTAAAAAATATCTTTGTTTGCATTGGAGCCAGAAAGTCTGTACCCTCTGACTTGATTAATTACATTTAAAAGAAAATGAAGTTTCAGAGCCTTTTCACTACAGCCTCAGGAATCATTAATCTCTCATTTTGTTATGACCCCAGTTGATGTTATAACTCAATGGGAAGATCCCAGAATGGAGCTCTGGCTCAAAAGACCGTAACTTTTACTTTTCTTCAATAAAACGTGGAGAAACAGAGTAACAGGACTGCTAATTACTTTCAACAACAAGAAACAAAACATTTATTACACATGGAAAAAAGTTGGATTACAATACTACTTTGCTTCCTCCCTTATCTTGACAAACACACACAGGTTTTGAGATTAACACAGATGTCAAAGTACATTTGAAGCTAGAATGATCTCATTGACACACAAAGTCCATTTCACGCACTCAAAATGTCTGGTGAAATACAAACTACGCTTTGAAACTCCAGGTGAATGTCTGTGGATGTCTCCTCCGAATCCACCCAGATGATTACCACATAAGAGTTTCCAAACTTTACTTCTAAAAACACGCTTTAAATTATTCTCTCATAATCATGCTTTCCATTAACGGTTTGCATTCTGAAATCCAGTCCACGTTTTCCAAGAGACTCTTGTGAACAGACCTTCCGCTCCACTTGTATCAATAAATTTGCTTCAGGATTTTACATCAATCCTTTAGAATTCCTCGTCTTGACTGACTTCTACTGTTTCACAAACTCTAATATCCAGCCAATAGTGTCTTCCCAATTGCTTTAAAATTTGTTCCCCGAACTTTAGCAAGAGACTCCAAACTTTAGGGTTACTTTAAAAACCATTGGAAGTTTAGATTCTCACTAGCCAATTCCTTCTAAGCTTTGTCTGTGATGCCCATGAACAGTATTGTGTTCTATTTCCAGGTTTCTAGAACCCACAGTCCTCTAGTTCCTCTCGCTCATGCTTTCTTGTCCATTGGTCCATTGTATCCCCTTCCCTGCTTCGAGCAAAGCTATGAGAGCTGCTATTTCGCTCTCTTCCTGTCTCTAACTGCTTGGCTATCATGTTAAAACTAAGAACAAATTAAAGCTTTCTCTCGCTTGGAATTTGCTAAGAAACACCTATTGGAAGGGCAGCACGGTGGCACAGTGGTTAGCATTGCTGCCTACGGCGCTGAGGACCTGGGTTCGAATGCCGGCCCTGGGTCACTGTCCGTGAGGAGTTTGCACATTCTCCCCGTGTCTGCGTGGGTTTCGCGCCCACAACCCAAAGATGTGCAGGTTAGGTGGATTGGCCACGTTAAATTGCCCCTTAATTGGAAAAAATAATTGGGTACTCTAAATTTTAAAAAAAAGAAACACCTATTGTTTTATTTATTTTTCACATATTGGGCCCCTCTAAACACAATAGGATCCCAATTGGGATTGAAACCAATGGATACAGATTTGGAAAATAATTCCAGAGACTGTACATAGGATGTATGTTTTGAAGTAGCTTCCTTGGATCCCACGTGTCTGCAAAGTTGTCAGATTTCTGCCACTTCATCAGATTTCTAAGCTGTCAGTTTTTGCCGTGGTGTACTCCTAGAGACATTAAAATTTCTAATGCCAAATTCAATTCAGGAGCTGTATCAACCTTTGTGTTAAGGAACTGGTTTAAAGAAAGTTAAATCATCAATAAAGTGGGTGGTTCAAGTGTGTGAGGTAGAAAATTCCGGTGGAACAAGTTTATAATTGTGGAGGATGTAATCGTCTGATCTTAGTCTGACCTTCATTTCACTTTTTCCGGAGGCTAGACAGTGTGTCAGTAACCACAGGTCAGTGTTCAAGGATTGTAGATGTAGCAGAACCATTCCAGGTTATATTTTCCAAACTGCATATCATATGTTAGTTTTTGGGATGCATTGAAATATGATTCAACTGTGTAAGCTTAATTTAATACATATTTTATTGAAAAGTGAGTCTCAAACCTCAACATCCTAACATGCATTTCTCTGAGATGACAAATGTTGACTGGTTCTCAGAATTCAGCCATTCCCATCCGTAGCTGGCCTGGAATTCTTATGAAGAAATGACTTGTTAACTTCCTTGACCAAGGACACTAGAAACTGGAGATGCCTGTATGATGGAATTTGCAGCAAATTCTTGATTTAACATGGAGACTTTCTTACCTTAGAATTGTGGACTGTGTTGGCACTCTTTGCTATTTATAAGTTGGCAGGGAGATGGATAAAGATAATAAATAAAAAGCTGTAAGTCATATGAAATAATAAAGGCGTAGATGTTTTTAAAAATAAATTTAGAGTTCCCAATAATTTTTTTCCAATTAAGGGCCAATTTAGCATGACCAATCCACCTAACCTGCACATCTTTGGGTTCTGGGATGAAATCCACGCAGACACAGGGAGAATGTGAAAACTCCACACACAGTGGGCGTTGGTGTTAATCATAAAATGAATGTTTATGTGAATTGGAATTGTTAATGCTGAGAATGGAATGCTGTTGATTTTAGGCATTTTTGAGTCGGATTTTAATTATTGAGGTGAGAATTGGGAGTCTGGAATCTTTCTGACATTGCAATCCCGGCTCCATCACTGCAGTGCTGGCCAGCAGGACTTCATATCTTGGAGGGTGGAAACGGAGGTGGTCAGAAGCCAAAGCTGCAAGGTTAACAGACCTACCTCCAGACCTACCACCAGACAGATGGACCCAGTTCCCCAAATCAGTACAAAGTTACCCTCACCCTTAAACTCCTTCATCACCTTACCCTCCCTCAAACCCTAAACCCATCTCCCTACTCACCACCTACCCCCCACCACTCACTCACCCAGTATGCAGTATATAAGCAGCACTCACAAACCCTCCATAATAACATTTGAAAGCTCATAAATCTTCAAAGTCATCAGACTCTCTTTCTCCAGGCCAGCGGGATAACTGGGATTGCCTTTCAATATTGTACAATGCAGAATAGCACTTTATCCAGTGGATTATCTATTCTAATACACCTAATGATTTTTCTACTTTCAGAATGTTGTTCTTTCCCTTCTCAGATTGCTAATTGTCAAAAGTAACAACCTGACAACCATATTATTTAATGATCATTTATATTTTCCAATCACACACTGTCATTACTCATATTAATAAATAAAGATATGATTGGCACAGCAGTTAGCACTGCTGCCTCACAGCGCCAGAAACCCTGATTTGATTCTGACCGTGGGAGACTGTATGTGTGAAGTTTGCACATTCTCCCCATGTCTGCGTGGGTTTCCTCCGGCTGCTCAGGTTTCCTCCCATAGTTCAAAAATGTTTAGGTTAGGTGGATTGGCTATGCTGAATTGTCTTGTAGTGTCCAACGGTTAGGTGGTGCTATGGGGATAAGGTGGGGGAGTGAGCCTAGGTGTTCTTTCAGACAGTTGGTGCAAACTCGATGGATCATATGGCCTTCTGCTGTACTGAAGGGATTCTATGATCTATGATGATTGGATCTATGAAGATTGTCAAGACAGCAGCATCATTTAAACTGAACTTTTGTATGCTTACCACTTCAAATCCATAGTGCACGCCTCTACTCTGCAGGTATGATTTAGAAAGGCTTCCAAAGTGTGGCTCTCTCAATGAAAATTGTAACGGTCCTGAAATGTCCACTTCTTGAATGAGGCTGGCAATTTTTATATCACAACGTATGTGGTTCTGACATACCCCTTTCTTGCACTGGTGAAAATGGATGGCATTGGAAATTGTTTGGCGAGCGCGGCGGGGAGGCTGGGGGGGAGCTTTCGGATCCTCACTTGAGCACCATTTTATTTTGTGCCTGCCTCCATCTGTTACCATTTCAGGACTGCAAAATCTGACCCCCTAATGTCAGCATCAAGCACTCCAAGGAAAGATGAAAATGAACTGAAAATCGTTTATTGTCACAAGTAGGCTTCAAATGAAGTTACTGTGAAAAGCCCCTAGTCGCCACATTCCGGCGCATGTTCGGGGAGGCTGGTACGGGAATTGAACCGTGCTGCTGGCCTGCCTTGGTCTGCTTTAAAAGCCAGCGATTTAGCCCAGTGTGCTAAAGGTATGATGTAATTCAGTGCTGAGTAAAGAGCTCTCTCTATTCTGCCCTGCCTCAGAAAGACAACTGTGATCGCATCAGTTTATTTTCCCATTTGCCACACCAGGCATCATGTGGTCTTTGGGAGCAAGATTGCTAATTTTGTGCCAATTGAAGACAGATTAGTGATGTGGACCCATGTCCATAGAATGAGATTACTGTCACTTATTTGGTGTGTAATACTTACTGTCAACTGAGAGAGATTTCCATCCTGTTTGTTTAGGCTGTATTAGAATGTACTATGTATTAAATCAATTTGTTAACATGTTGACCAAAAGCAAATGGATCACTTCAGCAACTCTGCTTATGGGGGGAAGGTTTACATTTAGTTTTTCAGTGAACTTTAATTTTGATTTGTGTTTGAAATTCTAGAAAGAAAGCTGAAGTGGTTGTGACTTGTGATTCTGGGCATGGCACTCTAGGAACTATCTGAAGGTTTTAGAGAGGGTGCAGAAACGACTTATAAGAATGGTTCCAGATATGCGGAACTTTGGTTACTTGGATGGCTATACTAGAGAAGAGAACGAAGAACAGGCCCTTCAAGCCTGCACTGGCCCTGATACTACACTTGGCCAAAACCCTTAGCACTTCCTTGTGCTGTATCCCTCTATATCCATCCTATCCATGTATTTGTCGAGATGCCTTTTGAATGCCATTAATGTATCTGCTTCCACAATCTCTCCTGGCAATGTGTTCCAGGCATTCGCTGCCCTCTGTGTAAAAGAAAACCTGCGTTGCACGTCTCCTCTAAACTTTGCCCACGGACCTTAAACTTTAATGGTATATTTCCCCTCTAAGTTAGACCTACCAAAATGCATTACCTCACATTTACCCAGATTAAACTTCATGTCATCCCCAAACTTACTAATCAGACCACCCAGTGGTGAACGATGTCCCAGCACTGATTCCTGCAGAACACCACTAGCTACAGATCTCCATTCTGAAAAACACCCTTCTACCGCTACTCTCTGTCTTCTATAACCAAGCCAGTTCTGTACCCATTTAGCCAGCCCACCCCGAATCCCATGTGATGTTAGTTTTTATACCAGGCTGCCATGTGGGACCTTGTCAAACACCTCACTAAAATCCATATAAAGTGCATTCATAGCTCTTCCCTCATCAATTTTCTTTGTCACCTCAACCAAGTTGATGAGACATGACCTTCCCTGTACAAAACCATGCTGTCTGTCGCTAACTAGTCCATTTTCCTCCAAATGTGCAGATATCCTGTCCCTCAGTATCTTTTCCAAAAGCTTTCCCACCACTGATGTCAGGCTCACCGACCTATAATTTGCGTGAATATCCCTGCTTTGTTTCTTAAACAAGGGATCAACATTGACTATTATCCAGTCCTCAGGAGCATTGCCTTTGGCCAAAGAGGATGTGAAGATACCTGTTAAGGCCCCGGCTATTTCTCCCCTTGATTCCCGCAGTAACCTGGGATAGATCCCACCTGGCCCTGGGGACTTGACTACCTTAATGCAATTTAGGATACTCAACACTTTCTTTTTTGATATATTGACGTTCTCAAAAGCGTTCACTCACCTATCCCTGACCTCAACATCCATCGTGTCCTTCTCCCTGCTGAATCCCGAAACAAGGTACTCATTAAGGATTTCACGCACTTCGTGATTCCACACATAACTTCCAGACATTTTCCTTGAGTCGGCCTATTCTTTCTCTTGCTCCCATCTTGCTCCTAATATATGCATAAAATGCCTTGGGATTCTCCTTGACCATGTTTGCTAAAGACATTTCATGGCCCCTTTCAGCCCTCCTAATTCCACCTATAAGTTCCTTCCTACTTTCACTGTACTCCTCAAGGGCTTTGTCAGCTTTTAGATGCCCATATCTATCATATGCTTCCTTTTTCCTTTTGACTAAGCTTACAATTTCCCTTGTCACCCCTGGTTCCCGAATCCTGTCATTTGTATCCTTCATTTTTGCATCAACATGCCTGTCCTGCACTTCAATCAACCGGCCTTTCTTGGTCATACACTGATGGGATGAAAAATGTTTATGTGGACATTGGATGTGATCAGATTGATCCAGACACCCCAAGCTCAACTCAGCTGATTGACTTAGCTCTTGCTGACCTCTTCGACTTGTGTGAAACAAGGCACTGGAGAGTATTCTCAGCCTATGGAAACTTGTATCCCAATGGGAATCAGTACATTCAGGAGAGGCTGGGAGAAATTTGGGACAGAAAAAAGGAGAAACACTAATAAACAGAAGTGCATCATTTAAGGACTAAGTTTAAAAGCCTTGCTGTGTCTTAACTGTTTGTTGAACAGACAGACTTGATCACAGAATGCATTAGGACAATCTGTGATGAATTCAAACCTATTATTAAAATTCACAAATAAAAACAGGAAAGGCTGGGGATACTCCGCAGGTCAGGCACCATCTGTAGAGAGAGAAACTGAGTTTATATTTCAATCAGAATGCAAGTTCATCAACCTGAAACATTAACATTCTTTTTACCTTGCTTCTCTTATCCAGCATTTTCTGTTTTTATTTATTTCCAGCATTCACACTATGCTTTGGTAGTGGAATGTACTGTACAATATTTACTGTACTTTATTTGAGTTATTCTGTAAACTTGGGTTCATTTTATTCACATATGCACAAGATTTGAAAATTAGAGTGACTTGTGCTGTAAAGCAGAAATTATTCATTTTTTCAGTCCCTTTTGGTTGATAAATCATTTCCTGTCAATTATAACTACTACCTAGTTTGAAGACTTTAATCATGCACTGACTAAGTTACTACTCAACCATACTTCCTCCACATACACCACATAATGAATAAAATATCATTCTGAGTGATTGAAATCGATTACACATCTTTTAGGAACACTTCTGTGGAAGTACCAGACTCAAAATACAGACGGGCACTGTTAAACTTACTAGATGTTGAGTAATTGTAGAATGGAATCACTAAAACTGATCCTTTTTTTCCTTATAATTTAGAGTACCCAATTCTTTTTTTTTATAATTAAGGGGCAATTTAGCGTGGCCAATCCGCCTACCTTGGACATCTTTTGGATTGTGGGGGCGAAACCCACGCAGACACAGGGAGAATGTGCAAACTCCACACGGACAGCCACCCAGGGCCGGGCTCGAACCTGGGTCCTCGGCGTCGTGAGGCAGCAGTGCTAACCACTGTGCCACCATGCCACCCTACTAAAACTGATACAGAGGAGAAATATCACATTCAAAATTATTCATCCACGATTTTGTTTTCATCCTCCTTTAAAAAAATAACTGGTTCTTCCTAATGTTGGTAATGTAATGAACTTGGGTTCATGGATGCAGCTTTGAAGAATGAACCTAGTTTCACACGCTGTTGAAGTCTGGAACTCACTTGAATTTTGTATCCTTGTTGACCTACTGTCATAAACTGCAACTTTAGGAGTTAAAAATATGGCTGCTGGCCCTTCCTCAACATGACTCTTCTACCTGTCCCAGCTCCCTCTAGTTACCTTGCTGGCTGCAGGGCCTTACTGAAGAATGTGGATTTTACTTTTTAACACTTCTTTAAGTCATTCAGCATATATAAGCATTGTGCATGGCAGCAAAGGTATGCACTGTACATGAAAATCCTGTAATATGTGGACTGGCTATGAATAGGAAGGAATCAGTTGTGTTAGTTCAAGAGTGTCTGTTTACTGGGCAATGAGCTTTTGCAAGTTAGTTTATGCTTCGAAACCGAGGCTGAAGTGGAGATTGGCTTGCTTGAGGTTCCAGTGTATTGCTGAAATTTGAGTATTTCATATCCCCGGGTATTCTGAATTCAAATCCGCATCCTTTACCAACATTATATGCAGAAATGTGAACTTGCTAAAGTCTGAGTTTGACTTGCAAACATTCATGAATGTGTTAAATTAGTGATGGAATGCACTGGCTAACATTTGGGCTAGTTTTTCTTTAACAATGATTGAGATGTAATTGATATGCATTGTCAGTCCCTGTTGGGTAGACAGCACACCTATTTCTTATTTAACCACACAAGCAGCTGGTGTAAATTAGAGATTATCATCTCAACTGTAGAGAGTTTTTAATCAGGTGAGCATGGATCTATTGTACAGACTTGTCATAAACTGTGACAGATTATTGGGTTACAAAATATGAATGCCACGAAATCATACCCGTTTATGTGAGTTTTTACTCATCTGGTGATCAGTCATCAGAACTATGTTCCGGAGCTTCAGCAGGAAATAAATTCCATATATGGTTGTAGGTTGGGCTGGCGTCTCAGGACCTGACTGTCACTAGTCAGTAAAGTTGCATCACAGAAGAATTGGGTGGGAATGTTAAATGGGAGTTTGATGTGTGGAAAGATGCTGAACGCATATATTGGCAGTGACTGGGTTGGCTAATTTCCAGCTGAGTGCAGCTGCTTGCCCTTTGACAAAGGTCAGCTGGATTATTCTTTGATTATCATTAAAACCAAGGAAAGTGCAGTTGCAGAAACTTAATCTGTCTAATGAGCAGTCTTCATTGCTTGAAATTATTAGAAGTCACAAAGATTAATATACTTTTCTTTAATAAAGTAGTGTTTCAATTTGAAATAATAGTTTTTCTTTCTGACTTACAATATCTTTGGAACAAAATATAATTTGATTCATTTAAATTAATTTGCAATTCTGATCGGTGCTTCTGCTAGGTGAATCGGATCTGTCAATTTTCATTAGTTTTCTGCAGTTCACAAAATCTCGCCGAAATACTTCTGAAATATGTCAGGGAGTAGATTGTAAATAATGTATTATTTTGTATATCCATGTTTCGCATATTGTTAGAATTTTATATTTTCACATAATAAATGCAGTAATTGTGCCTAATTCTGACTCAAAACAAAAAAAGCAGTGCTTTTATAAAATTTATATTTCTACCGTATGGAGGAGTGTTGAGTCTGCAAAGAGCTTGTGTGGGTGTGAAAATGAAAAAGGGGAAAAAACAATTATAAGCAATTTGCATCCACTTTCTTTTCTGCAGATGGATTTTGTGTGTTGCTCATTCATACAGGCAACTTGCGTATTACAATAAACACAAAATCCTGGAGTTGAAAGCATTTCTTGCAAGTTAGTTGGGATCTTAAATTTTGTTGGAGCTTGATGATAGTACAAGTTGAACCTGAATAAATTGAGATTGAATTGTTGCTACTGTTTAGAATAGCTCAGATCCGAATAGTTCAGCTACATTCATTATAAGTTCTATCATTCAGAAATTTCCCTTTTAACACAGATGTATCATATTCCAGTGATGGGAAGCAGAAATGGGAAAATTATGATGGAAAATAAAAGTAATAAGAATAATTTTAGGGAAATCAGGAACAAAGGTAAAGAGCTGATTAAGTTTGTCCTTTCCTCGTTACAAAAATACGCCTTCTTTAATTCGCTCCATTTGTAATGTCACTTCACAAGTTCTGTTGTACAAGCTCTGACTGTACATAATAGATAGTCCTTGTAAGTTGTTGGCACCATATTTTGTAAGGCATTGGCAGTCATCATGTTTCGTTTAGCATTGAAGTCCTTTAACATTGTGTGTGCTGGTAGATAACAGAGCACACTCACCGAAACATTAATACCCTTTTTATATCAAACATTCTTTCTGAAACAGTAAGAGTAATATTTCTGTGTTTTATATATTATATATTCCTGAAATAAGTCTGCCCCCTGCTGACACACATGAGATGGGCATATACATCATCCAACTAATCAGGATCCCTGCTAAAATTCTTTAAAATGATGGAAGGCTCCCAGAGCTAAACAGTCTTTCATAAGAAAATGGAGCAGGAACGTGATTTGCAGGGTAATGTAGAACAAAAACGGGTTTAAGTGGATTAATTATTTTAAATTGTGAGTGCATAACTGTGAAATGTACATATGAGCAGGAATAGACCATTCAACCCCTTAAACTTTCTCTGCCATTTCACATGATCATATTTTTTTTTGGAAATGATTTTTATTAAATGTTTAACGTTTCATACAAAAGAATGTAAAAGGCATGAATCATAAACATTAACAAAATTCCATGAAAACACTTTTTACAAAGACTGTCTCACCCCTACTCCCACCCCGCCATAAACAAGCAAACTCCCTCCTTGCACTCTAGCTGTGACCAGTTATTTCAAGTACACTATGAATGTCCGCCATCTTCGATAGACCCTCTCAATCGACCCTCTGAAGGTGCATTGGACCTTCTCGGGGCACACACACTCCATCAAATCATCCAGCCATGCTGAATGAAGCCTTTGGGGGCGCTGCGATCTTCCAATCCAGTATGATATGTTTCCATGCCACCAACAAAGCGAAGGCCAGGACATCCGCCCATGCTCCCGTCCGCAATTCTGGTACATCAGAGACCCCAAAAATTGCCACCAGTGGGCAGGGTGGCACCCCCCACCTTCAGGATCACTGTCATGGTGTCAAAAAAGAACTCCAAAACCCCACTAGTCTGGGGCACGACCAGAACATGTGCGTGTGATGTGCTGGTCCCCTTGAACAACACTTGCACCTATCTTCCGTCCCCTCAAAAAAGCGGCTCATCCTCGCTCTAGTATGGTGCACTCGGAAAACTACCGTTAACTGAATGAGGCTCGGCCTCATGCAAGACAATGTCACATTCCACATGATCATAATTGATCATCTGCTCCACAAAGTCCTTGATTTCCTGAGAAACCAGACATCGGTTCATCTCAGCCCTGGACTATACTCAATGAAGGAGTATCCACTTCCTTATGGGTTGGAGAATACCCAAGATTCATACCCCTTTGAGTGAAGAAATTTCTCCTCATCTCGTGCTTCTAGAACATACTTCTCTAAGAAACTGTCCCAAATACTCTATGAATTCATCTTCAAGGCTACTTTTTCCAATCTCAGTCACCCAATCTACAGGCGAAGCAACCGCTCAGTGTCTATCCTGAGTAGTTTATAGATCCCCTAGCAGTAGATACACAGTGGAAAAAGTATACAGAAAGAAATAAATGGGGCGTGTAAGAATAATCCTGGTTGACTTTAGTCTTCATGTAGATTGGGTGACTGACATTGGAAAAAGTAGCCTCAAAGATGAATTCATAGTATTTGAACAGTTTCTTAGAGAAGTATGTTCTAGAACCAACCAAGGAGCAGGCTATTCCAGAACTGGTAAGGAGTAATGAGACAGGATTAATCAATAACCTCATGGTAAAAGAGCCTTGAGGTGACTGCGATCATAACCTAATAGAAATTCATTGTTCAGTTTTAAGGGGAGAAGTGTGAGTCCAAGACTAATGTTTTAAACTTGAATAAGATTAATTATAAGGATATGAAAACAGAGCCAGTTGAAGTGAATTGGTAAACTAATTTATAAGGTAGGACAGTAGAGGGAGTGGCTTTTAAGAAGTCGTTTAATAACTCTCAGCAAAGATTTATTCCGCTGAGAAAGAAAGACTCTTTATGAAGTATGGCTGGATAAAGAAGTTAAGGATGGTATCAAATGAATGAAACAGTTCAAATCAGCAAAGATTTGTGGTAGCATAGAAGATTGGTCAGATTTTAAAACCAGCAAAGAATGTCTAAAAAATAATAACAGGGAGAAAATAGAGTGTGAGCTACGGTTCTACAAGTACTTAAATAGGAAATCAGTAGCTAAAACTAATGTTGTTCCCCTAGAGAGAGAGAGAGTCTCGGGAATTGAATTGATAGTGAAAAGCAAGGAAATGCAAGTGCTTAACGGTAGCAAAGTGGGGGTGGCACGGTAGCACAGTGGTTAACATTGTTGCTTCACAAGTACAGGGTCCCAGGTTCGATTCCCAGCTTAGGTCACTGTCTGTGCGGATTTCCACATTTTCCCCATGTCTGCGTGGCTATCCTCCGGGTGTTCCAGTTTCCTCCCACCTTCCGAAGACGTGTAGGTTAGGTGGATTGACCTTGCTAAATTGCCCTTGGTGTCTAAAAAAACGATTAGGTGGAGTTACGGGGATAGGGTAGAAGTGTGGGCATAATTACGGTGCTCTTTCCAAGGGCCGGTGCAGACTCGATGGGCCAAATGGCCTCCTTCTACGCTGTAAATTCAATAATAATTATCTTTATTGTTACAAGTAGGCTTACATTAACAGTACAATGAAGTTACTGTGAAAAGCCCCTAGTCGCCACATTCGGCGCCTGTTTGGGTACACAGAGGGAGAATTCAGAATGTTCAATTCACCTAACAGCATGTCTTTCGCCGGATGGAAACCGGAGCACCCGGAGGAAATCCACGCAGACACTGGGAGAAAGTGCAGACTCCACACAAACAGTAACCCAAGCCGGGAATCGAAACTGGGACCCTGGCGCTGTGAAGCAACAGTGATAACCACTGTGCTACCATGCCGCCCATTCTATGATTCTATTAAGTATTTTGTGTCTGTCTTCACTGTGGAAGTCTTAGGAAACTTCCCAAAGGTGAACAGGAGGGAGGAACTTAAAACAGAGAAATAGTGCTGAGAAAACTATTATACCTAAAGGCCAACAAGCCCCCAGGACTGGATTTCCTGCATCCTAGGGTATTAAAAAAAGTGAGACAGTAGGTACATCAGTTAGATTTAGAAAGCATGTTCCTAGATTCAGAAAGAATGTTCCAGGTGGTGGGGGAGTCCGAAACAAAGGGCCATAGTTCAAGGATAAGGGGTAAACCTTTTAGGACTGAGGTGAGGAGAAATTTCTTCACCCAGAGAGTGGTGAATCTGTGGAATTTGCTACCACAGAAAGTAGTTGGGATCAAAACGTTGTGTAATTTCCAAAAGGAATTAGATATAGCTCTTGGGGCCAAAGCGATCAAGGGATATGGGGGAAGGCAGGATCAGGGTATTGAACTTGATGATCAGCCATGATCATAATGAATGGCAGAGGGTCAAATGGCCTCCTCCTGCTATTTTCTATGTTTCTATCTAATATTCACAAATTCCTTAGATTCGGGAGGATCAGTGGATTGAAAAATGGCAAGAACGGAGGGAGTTAGAAAGCAGGAAGCTAATGGTTGGTTAGCCTAACACCTATTACAGGGAAATTACTAGAATCCATTATTAAGAATATCATTATGTGATCAGGCAGAGTCAACATCGCTTTGTGAAGGAGAAACTAATTTATTTGCGTTTTATGGAAAATTTCAGGCAAGGTGGGTATAAGGGAACCTGTAGATATGGTGTACTTGGGTTTCCAAAAAAACATTTGATAAGATGTAGCATCAAAGGTTACTACACAAGTAAAGAGAACATGGTGTGGGGTAACACATTAGCCTAGGTGGAGGTTAACCGGAAGTAGAGAGTAGGGATAAAGGGGTCTTTTTCATGTTGGCAAGTTGTAACCAGTGGAGTGGAGTAACCAGGAGGCAAGGTAGCACAGTGGTTCGCACAGTTGCTTCACAGCTCCAGGGTCCCAGGTTTGATTCCTGGCTTGGGTCACTGTCTGCGGAGTTTGCTCTTTCTCCCCTTGTCTGCATGGGTTTCCTCAGGGTGCTCCGGTTTCCTCCCGCAGTCCAAAGATGTGCAGGCTAGGTGGATTGGCCATGCTAAATTACCCTTAGTGTCCAAAAAGGTTGGGTTGGGTGAGGTTATGGGGATAGGGTGGGTTTAGGTAGTGTGCTCTTTCCAAGGGCCGGTGCAGACTCGATGGGCCGAGTGGCCTCCTTCTGCACTGTAAATTCCATGATCCTATAAGTGCCACAGGGATCAATGCTAAATTTGCCACTGGCAATAAGGTAGGTAGGAAAGTAAGTTGTAGACAGTCTCTAAAGGCATATACATAGGTTAAGTAATTGAGCAAAAAGATTGGCAGTTGGAGTACAATGTAGGAAAATGGTGAACGTGTCCACTTTGGCAGGAAGAATGTAAAAGCTGTATATTTTTTAATTGGTGAGACATTGCCAAACACGGTGGTCCTAATAGAATGGCCCTATTGTCCTGGTCGATGAATCACAAAACATTAGTATGCAAGTACAGCAAGTGATTAGGAAATCAAATGGAATGTTTGCAAATCATGCAAGAGGAATGGAATATAAAAGTAGGGAAGTTTTACTGTGGCTCTACAGGACCTAGATGAGACTATATCTGGAACACTGTGTACAGTTTTGGTCTCCTTTGTTTGAAAAAAAGATATGATTGTGTTAGAAGCAGGCGAGCATATGACATATGAGCAGACATAGGCCATTTACCCCTCAAGCCTGCTCTACGTTCAATAAGATCATGGTTGATCTGTATGTGTTGAGTTCTACATTCCCAATCTACCCCCGATAACCGTTGATTCCTTTGCCGAACAACAAACTCTCTTCCTCCTAGTTCTGGACTCGCCCACAGGAGGAAACATCATTTCAGCATCCGCCATGTCAGTACCTTTCAGGATCTTATACACTTCAACCAAGTCTCCCCTCACTCTTCCAAACTCCAGTAGAAACAAACCCACACTTTCCAACATCAAAAGACAACCTGCTCATTCCAGGTATCAATCTAGTAAACCTCTGAACTGCCTCCCATCACATTTATATCCTTTCTTAAATAAGGAGACCAAAACCGCTCCGTTCAGAGAGCGTTCACTCGACTCATTCCTGGGTTGAAGGGCTGACCTCATGAAGAAAGGTTTGAACAGGTTGGACCTATACCCACTGGACTGTAGAAGAATGAGAGATGATCATTAAAACATATAAGACCCTGAGGTGACTTGATAGGGTGTATACTGGGCGGGTGTTTCCTCTTGTGAGAGAGACTAGAACTAGGGAACACAGTTTAAGAATAAGAAGTATCCATTTTAGGACAAAAATTAGGAGAATTTTTTTCCCCTGAGGTTTGTTAGTATATGTAATTCTGTGGAGACTAGGTCATTGAATTTGTTCAGGGCTGAGTTAGATACATTTTTAATTCACCTCTCCATTCACCCGAGGAAGGAGCAGTGCTCTGAAAGCTCGTGTTTGAAACAAACCTGTTGAACTTTAACCTGGTGTTGCAAGACTTCTTACATTTTTAATTGACAAGGGTGTTGAGGGTTATGGAAAGCAGACAGGAAAGTGGAGTTAAGACCATGACCAGATCAGCAAAGATCTTATTTAATGGCGAAGCAGGCTTGAAGGGCCAAATGGTGTACTCTTGTTCCCAAGTCCTATGTTATATGTTCCTATGTATCCTGTCAAGTCCCTTCAGAATCTTGTATGTTTCTATAAGAACACCTCTCAGTCTTCAAAATCCCAGTGAGTAAAGGACCAATTTGAACATACGAATTAGGGACAGGAGTAGGCCACTTAGCCTTTCGAGCCTCCAACATCAGTAAGATCGCGGCTAATCTGATAACCTCAACTCCACAATCCTGCCAACGCCCTGATAATATTTCACCCCCTTGCTTACAAGAATCTATCTACCTGGGACATCCGGTGGCAGTATGTAGAGGGATGATGCACCCATGGTGGCTGCTTTTGTTTAAAATCTCACTGATCGTTGGTGTGGGGGAGGTGACCAAGTAGAGTGAGATTTATCAACGAAAGTTGAGACTTCTATGGGCTCTTCGGTGGAGAGGATGGTGGGAGCTGCTGTTGTGGCTCTGTCCACTCCACTGCCGGCCGGGATGTGGAAGGGGGGGGGCTCCCACGGAAAACCTTTTGAGGATTTTTGGAGAGGAAGTGCCCCTTCAGAGGTGGCAAAGGTGTTGTTGGCTTTTATGGAACAGATGGGCGGCGGGGGTGAAGATCTGTGGTGTTTTTTGCACACGAGGGATAAAGATTTTTTTTTCTCTTTCCCCATGTCCATCAGGTTTGCTCAGGAATTTACTTTTTTGTGATGGGACGGTTGTTCCTTCCCCGGGTGAAGAAGGTGTGGTATTGTGATTTCGGACCATGCTCTACATTTTGTGGATTTGGCCCTAGACTCAGATCCCTCCCAACACCCGCCTTGGAGATTGGAAACGGTGCTGTTAGCAGACATTGGGGGCGCGATTCTCCGCAAATGCGGAGAGTCGTGAAGGCTGCCGTGAAACTGGCCGTGTTTCACGGCAGCCTCCGCTCCCGGGACCCGATTCTGCTCCCCGGTCGGGGCTAGCAGCGGGGCCCTGTGAACCTCAGCTTAGCGAACTTCGCTAAGCCCGCGCGCCAAGGGTAACGGCGGCTGACGCGCACGATGACGTCAGCCGCGCATGCACGGATTGGACGGCTCCAATCCGCACATGCGCGGATGACGTCATCACGCATATGCGTGAAACCCGCGCATGCGCGGGCCGTTATGCCCCTCAGCCGCCCCTCGGACTGATCCAGTGGGGCGGCGGTGGAACAAAGAGTGCACGGGGTTCGGACCCGCTGCCCGCGATCGGTGGGCACCGATCGCGGGCCCATGCCACCCTTGGCACGGCCGTGGTGCGGTCGTGCCAATCGGTGCCATGGTTCTCGAGAACGGCACTTTGCGGCCGTTTTCACGAACTGTGAGAGCAGGTGTGTTAGAGTTCGTGAAAACGGCCGTAAAGGCCTGGGAAATCGGCCCATCGGATAGGGGAGAATCGCTGCTCGCCGTAAAAAAACGGCGAGCAGCGATTCGTGTCGTCGTGGGGGGGGGGGGGGGGGGGGAGAATAGCGGGAGGTCGGGAAAAATGTCGGGAAGGCCCTCCCGCTATTCTCCGACCCGTCGTGGGGGGCGGAGAATCGCGCCCTGGGTTTTGTGAATGTATATCCTCCGCCATTGGGAAGTATATTGGGCTCGTTTCTCCGCAAATGCGGAGAGTCGTGAAGGCTGCCGTGAAACTGGCCATGTTTCACGGCAGCCTCCGTGCCCCCTCCCGGTACCCGATTCTGCTCCCCGGTCGGGGCTAGCAGCGGGGCCCCGTGAACCTCGGCATCGCAGGCTTTGCGAACTTCGCTAAGCCCGCGCGCCAAGGGTAACGGCGGCTGACGCAAACGATGACGTCAGCCGCGCATGCGCGGATTGGACGGCTCCAATCTGCACATGCGCGGATGACGTCATCACGCATATGCGTGAAACCCGCGCATGCGCGGGCCGTTATGCCCCTCAGCCGCCCCGCGGACTGATCCAGCGGGGCGGCGGAGGAACAAAGAGTGCGCGCGGTTTGGACCCGCTGCGGCCGTGCCAATCGGTGGCATGGTTCTCCAGAACGGCACTTTGCGGCCGTTTTCACGAACGGTGAGAGCAGGTGTGTTGGAGTTCGTGAAAACGGCCTTAAAGGCCTGGGAAATCGGCCCATCGGCTAGGGGAGAATCGCTGCTCGCCCTAAAAAAAGGCGAGCAGCGATCCGTGTCGTGGGGCGGCTGTGGGGGGGGGGGGGGGGGGGGGGGGAGAATAGCGGGAGGTCGGGAAAAATGTCTGGAAGGCCCTCCCGCTATTCTCCGACCCGTCGTGGGGGGCGGAGAATCGCGCCTATAAAATTTTATAAAAGTGAGTCTGATGTGGCCTTCATGCTGAAGGAGGCCCTTAAGGTGGTCACTAGGGGGTGGGGGGGGGGGGATAATTTCTTACAAAGCAAACGTGAAAATGTCTGTGTGGGTGGAGCGGCAGATGCTGGACCATCAGTATTCACTTAACCCTACCCTGGAGTTACTTGCAAGTAGGAAAAAGCTACAGACACTGTTTGATTTGCTGTCAACAGGTAAGGGGTAAGGCGGTGAGCCAGCTGCGATGCTTGAGGGGGGCATTGTACGAACATGGAAGAAGGCCAGTCGTCTTTTGGCTCATCAATTGAGGCGTCAGGCTGCTTCCCAGGAGATTGTACAGATAAAGGACCCAGGCGGCAGTTTGGTTTCTGCCCCGTCTAAAGTCAATGTGGCTTTTGAAACATTTTATAGGGATAGCTATAGATCGGAGCCCCTGGAGGAGGATTTGGCCATGGAGGAGGTTTTGGAATGGTTATCCTTTCAATTGATGGAGAGAGAAGTGGGGGGATTTGGACTATCTGTTGGGCCCTGAGGAAATTATGAAATGTATTGGGTTAATGCGGACGGGTAAAGCTCCCGGCCCTGATAGATTCCCCATTGAGTTTTACAAGACATTTTCGGGTCAGTTGATCCAATTAATATTGGACACGTTCAATGACTCCTTGTCCTGGGGTTTGTTACCCACTACATTGCGCAGATCTGTATTATCCTGATCCTGAAGAAAGACAAGGACCTTACAGAATGTAGGTCGTTTCAACCCATTTGGCTTTTGAATACAGACATTAAATTGCTCGCAAAGGTGCTTGCACTGCGGTTAGAGCCCTGCCTTCCAGAGGTGATCGTGGAAGACCAAGCAGGCTTTGTTAAGGGTCGGCAGTTGTCGGCCAATATACGGCGCAGTTAAATACTGTTCTTTCCCCTTCTCTTGCACCCGAACCAGAGGCGATTGTGTCCACGGATGCCGAAAAAGCATTTGATATGGTGGAGTGGGGATCTCTTTGATATCTTTGGGAGGTTTGGTTTTGGGCCAAATTTTATTTCTTGGATTAATTTGCTGTATAGAGCCCCCCGCTGCTCATGTCCACACTAATGTATTGAGGTTGGGGTATTTTCCATTGTGTAAGGGTGTGAGGCAGGGATGTCCAATGTCTCCACTTCTGTTTGCTTTGGTGATTGAACCACTGGCCATGGCGTTGGGATCCCCTGGTGGGCAGAGGGGGATGGGTCAGGGCGGAAGGGTGCATGGGGTGTCCTTTTAAAAATTTATTTTATTACAAACATGTATCAAAGCAGGTTATAACAAATAAACACCCCGGGAAATATATTTCCCAACAATCAACTATACAGTCTGTACAGATTTTTGCCCTTTTTCACCCTCACCCTGCCTCTCTCATCCCCCACCCCCCTGCGACAAACAGCTCCTCAAACACGGTCACAAACATCCCCCACCTTTTCTGTGCATGGGGTATCCTTGTGTGCAGGTGATCTGCTTCTTTATATTGCGGTCCCAGTTCTCACTGTGGTTGGGATGGCGAAGCGACTTGGGAGTTTTGGCTCCTTCTCTGGGTATAGTTCAAGTTTGGAGGGAAGCGAGTGCTTTCCCCGGGGAGGGCAGTCTGTCTGGAGATGTTACCTTTAAGCCTGGCTGGATCTGGCTTTCAATGAAAGGGAGTCTGGGTAGCCCACGATTGGGCCTTGCTCCATGGATTGGAGTGTGCTGGTCTGGTGAGTGGGGTGAGGTCTGACTTGCAGAGGTGGAATGGCCTTCCCCAGTTCTTGGCAGACAGAGTCCGGACTGTTGGAGTGGGTATCCTCCCGAGGTTTTTATTTATTTTTCATAGCATCAACTATCTCACTAGCTATTTCTTTTAAGAACCTAGGATGAAATCCACCAGGGCCCAGGGACATTTCAACCCGCAGTTTCAACAATTTTCGAAGTGCTGCTTCCCTGGGAATTATAATTTTCTCAAATTCCTCCCTTTCTTCCAATTGCTGATTTATTCTGCCTCCACCTCCGATCATAGAACAAACCTTTCATCACAGGAGCCAATCTTGCGAGTCATCACAGTACTGTGTCTAATGCAAGTATGTCCTTCTCTAGATATGGAAACCAACATGACGCACAGTATTCCTGGTGTGATCTCACCAAAGCTGTATACTTCTTTATTCTTGTGCTCCAGGCCCCTTGCAAAAAAGGTCAACATGCCACTTGCCTTACAGCTCCTTGCTGTGTCTCTATGGTACGCTAACTTAATGTGTTCCTTTACTAATACACCCATTTCTCTTTAATCATCAACAATATGAATTTCGGGACTTCTGGTTGCGGTGATGCGGAGCTAAGCCGCACGTTCGGTAGCTCCCACTTTTTTCGGTCTTTTGGGCTCTTTTAAGGGCCCGTAGCAGTGCTGGTTGGACTTTTCCCCGTGTGGGAACACTCTCTCTACGATTCTCCGCCGGTGGATGGCCTGGACTAGGAGCGAAGCGGTCAAAAAATCGGCTTTGGAGCAGAGAAAGGTGCGAGGCAGAAGAAGCAAGATGGCGGCGGGCGGGGAAGCAGCAGTAGCGTGGCAGTAGTGGGCGCGAGAGCAGCAGGAGCTGCTTCAGCGCTCCTTTATGGAGCTGAAGGCAGAGATTCTGGAGCCTTTTAAGGCCTCCCTGGACAAGCTTATGGCGACACAGACGGCTCAGGGTGCGGAGATCCGAGAGCTTCGGCAAAAGGCCTCGGAGGGCGAAGACGAACTCCTGGGCCTGGCAGTGAGGGTGGAGTGGCACGAGGCGCTCCATAAGAAGTAGTCAGCGAGGATGGAGGAGATGGAGAACCGGGCCCGTCGGAAGAACCTGCGGATCCTGGGCCTCCCGGAGGGGCTGGAAGGTTCGGATTTGGGGGCCTATGTGGCTGTGATGTTGAACTCGCTAATGGGCGCGGGGTCGTTCCAGGGGCCTTTGGAGCTGGAGGGTGCCCATCGGGTGCTGCTGAGGAAACCCAGGCCAATCGAGCCGCCTCGGGCGGTGCTGGTCCGTTTTCACCGCTTCGTCGACCGCGAGTGTGTGCTGCATTGGGCGAAAAAGGAGAGGAGTAGCAAGTGGGAGAATGCAGAGGTCAGGATATACCAGGACTGGAGTGTGGAGGTGGCGAAGAGAAGGGCTGGCTTTAACCGGGCGAAGGCAGTGCTTCACAAGAAGGGGGTCAAGTTTGGCTTGTTACAGCCGGCATGCCTGTGGGTCACATATAAAGATCGCCAGCTATATTTTGACTCCCCGGACGAAGCCTGAACTTTTGTTCAGGCAGAGAAGCTGGACTTGAAGTGAGGGCTGGGAAATGCTGTATACAGCCCGGAGGCGTTGCCCTCCTGGGTATCCTTTCACTTTATCGGTTCTGTTGGATGGTCTGTTTTTGCTGTTCTGCTTTTTTTATCTGCTTGTTTGGGACTGTTATCTGTTTATTTGGGTGTTTTGTCATGTTTGGGTCTGTATTTTGTTCACTGGTTGAGAGTTTGGGTGGGGTTCGCGGTCCTGTTGGGTCATGTGCCCGTCTTTTCCCGCGTTGTGGGTCGGGGGGGGGGGGGGGGGGGGGGGTACCGGGTTGCTGCTGGAATGGCCAAGGCAGAGCTGGAGCACGAAGAGGGGGTCAGGATGGGGGTATGTTGCTGTGGAGAACGGGCTGAGCGGGTGGTGCTGGTTAATGTATACGCCCCGAATTGGGACGACGCGGGTTTCATGCGGCGCATGTTGGGCCGGATTCCAGATTTGGAGGCGGGGGGTCTGATAATGGGGGGGGGGAGATTTCAACAAGGTGCTGGATCCGCCACTGGATCGATCCAGTTCCAGGACGGGTAGGAGGCGTGCGACGGCTAAGGTGTTGAGGGGGTTTATGGACCAGATGGGAGGGGTGGATCCATGGAAGTTTGCGAGGCCGAGGGCCAGGGAATTTTCATACTTCTCCCATGTGCATGAGGCCTATTCCCGGATCGACTTCTTCGTTATGAGTAGGGCGCTGATTGCGAGAGTGGAGGATGCTGAGTATTCGGCGATAGCCATTTCCGACCATGCCCCGCACTGGGTGGACCTCGGGCTGGGAGAGGAGAGAGACCAGCGCCCGCTTTGGCGCTTGGAGGTGGGGCTGCTGGCAGATGAGGAGGTGGGGGGACGGGTTCGAGGATGCATTGAGAGGTACCTGGAGGCCAATGACAATGGGGAGGTCCAAATGGGGACGGTCTGGGAGGCGGTGGTTAGGGGGGAGTTGATCTCCATTCGAGCCCACAGGGAGAGAAGGGAGCAGAGAGAGAGGGAGAGATTGGTAGGGGAGATGGTGAGGGTGGACAGGAGATATGCGGAGGCCCCGGAGGAGGGATTGCTGAGGGAGCGGCGCAGCCTCCAGGCTGAATTCGACTTGTTGACCACCAGAAAGGCGGAGGCTCAGTGGAGGAAGGCACAGGGTGCGGTGTATGAATATGGGAGAAGGCGAGCAGGATGCTGGCACACCAGCTCTGTAAGCGTGATGCGGCTCGGGAGATTGGTGGAATTAAGGATCGGGGAGGAAATGTGGTGCGAAGGGGGGTAGACATTAATGGGGTCTTCAGGGACTTTTATGAGAAACTGTATCGGTCCGAACCCCCGGCGGAGGAGGGGGGGATGGGGTGCTTTTTGGACTGGCTGAGATTCCCGAGGGTAGAGGAGGGACAGATGGAGGGACTGGGGGCGGCGGTTGAGCTGGAGGAGCTGGTCAAAGGGATAGGGAGCATGCAGTCGGGGAAGGCGCCGTGTCCGGATGGGTTCCCGGCTGAATTTTACAAGAAGTATGCAGACCTGTTGGGTCCCCTGTTGGTTAGGACTTTTAACGAGGCAAGGGAAGGGGGGGTTTTGCCCCCGATGATGTCTCGTGCGCTGATCTCCCTGATTCTTAAGCGGGACAAGGATCCCCTGCAGTGTGGGTCATACAGGTCGATCTCACTTTTGAATGTGGACGCCAAGCTGTTACCAAAGATCTTGGCCGTGAGGATAGAGGACTGTGTGCTGCAGGTTATCTACGAAGATCAAACCGGGTTTGTGAAGGGGAGGCAGCTGAACAACAACATAAGGAGGCTCTTGAACGTTATAATGATGCCGGCAGTAGAAGGGAAGGCGGAGATTGTGGTGACGCTGGACGCGGAGAAGGCCTTTGATAGGGTTGAGTGGGGATACTTGTGGGAGGTGTTGGAAAGGTTCGGGTTTGGAGAGGGGTTTGTTAGTTGGGTGAGGCTGTTGTATGAGGCCACGATGGCGAGCGTGGCCACGAATAGGAGGAGGTCGGAGTTTTTTCGGCTATTCCGAGGGACGAGGCAGGGGTGTCCCTTGTCCCCTCTGCTCTGCGCTGGCAATTGAACCCCTGGCTATGGCGCTGGAGGGGGCTGGTCCGGGGTGGGGAGGAGCACCGAGTGTCGCTCTATGCGGATGACCTATTGTTGTATGTGGCGGACCCGGTGGGGGGAATGCCGGAGGTGATGGGGATTCTGCAGGAATTTGGGGATTTCTCAGGATACAAGCTCAACTTGGGGAGAGCGAGCTGTTTGTGGTACACCCAGGGGATCAGGAGGGGGGAATTGGCAGGCTTCCAGTGAAAAGGGCGGAGAGGAGCTTCAGGTACTTGGGGGTTCAGGTGGCCAGGAGTTGGGGGGCCTTGCATAAGCTTAATCTCACGAGGTTGGTGGAGCAAATGGAGGAGGAATTTAAGAGGTGGGACATGTTTCCGCTGTCTCTGGCGGGTAGGGTACAGTCAGTCGAAATGACGGTGCTCCCGAGGTTTCTGTTCCTGTTCCAGTGCCTCCCCATCCTTATCCCGAAGGCCTTTTTCAGGCGGGTTAATAAGAGCATTACGGGGTTTGTGTGGGCACACGGGACCCCGAGGGTGAGAAGGGTGTTCTTGGAGCGGGGCAGGGACAGGGGGGGCCTGGCGGTGCCCAACCTCTGTGGGTACTACTGGGCTGCCAATGCAGCGATGGTGCGTAAATGGGTGATGGAGGGGGAGGGGGCAGCATGGAAGAGAATGGAGATGGCGTCCTGTGTGGGCACGAGCCTAGAGGCGCTGGTAACGGCGCTGCTGCATCTCCCTCCAACGAGGTATACCATGAGCCCGATGGTGGTGGCTACCCTCAAAATTTGGCGGCAATGGAGATGGCACAGGGGGGAGGTGGGGGCCTCAATGGGGACCCCGATACGGGGCAACCACCGGTTTGTCCCAGGGAGAATTGATGGCGGGTTCCTGAGTTGGCACAGGGCAGGTATCAGGAGGTTGAGGGAGCTGTTTGTAGATGGGAAGTTTGCGAGCCTGGGTGCGCTGGAGGGGAAGTTCAGGCTCCCCCGGGGAGCGCCTTCAGGTACATGCAGGTAAGGGCGTTTGACAGGCGGCAGGTGGCAGAGTTTCCTCTGCTGCCGCTGCGTGGGATCCAGGACAGGGTGCTCTCGGGGGTGTGGGTTGGTGAGGGGATGATCTCGGCAGAGTACTAGGTGATGCAGGAGATGGATGAGGCCTCGGTCGAGGAGCTGAAGGGTAAATGGGAGGAGGAGCTGGGTGAGGAGATGGAGGAGGGGGCGTGGGCGGACGCCCTGGGGAGGGTGAACTCCTCTTCTTGTGCGAGGCTTGGCCTCATACAGTTTAAGGTGCTGCATAGGGCTCACATGACGGGGACAAGGATGAGTCAGTTCTTCGGGAGTGAGGACAGGTGCTCAGGGAGCCCAGCAAACCATGCCCATATATTTTGGGCATGCCCAGCGCTGGGGGAATTTTTGAAGGGCGTAGCGAGGACGGTGTCGAGGGTGGTAGGATCCAGGGTCAATCCGGGCTGGGGGCTCACAATCTTTGGGGTTGCAGTGGAGCCGGGAGTGCAGGAGGCGAAAGAGGCCGGTGTTCTGGCCTTTGCGTCCCTAGTAGCCCGGCGGAGGATTCTTCTTCAGTGGAAGGATGCGAGGCCCCCAAGCGTGGAGGCCTGGGTCAACGATATAGCGGGGTTTATTAAATTGGAGGGGGTGAAATTTGCCCTAAGGGGGTCAGTGCAGGGGTTTGTCAGGAGATAGCAACCATTCCTAGATCTCCTGGCAGAATGATAGGAAAAGGCCAGCAGCAGCAGCAGCAGCAGCCCGGGGGGGGGGATTGTTGCGTTGTTTTGGACCGGAGGGACGGGCATAGTTGCTCTATGCTAATGGCGGGTGTTGATTTATTTCTTTCTCTACGTATACATGGGTGGGGGTTTGTCGAAGGGGAGGGCGCGTGTTTTGCGCGAATGGCGGGTGTTAATTTACCTCTTCCTTTGTGTATGCGGGGGGGGGGGGGGTACTGTTTTTTCTTTTTTCTGTTTGTAAAAATAAAGTTACTTTTTGTTGATATTTTATGAAAATTTTGATTAAAAACTATTTTTTTTAAAAAACAATATAAATTTCATGCCTTTAAAAAATAAATTGGCTATTTCATTCTAGCAAAGTTGGAAAATTTCATACTTCCCCACATTATACTCCATCTGACACCTTATTATCCACTCATTTAACCTGTCTGTACCTTTTCAACCTCTTTGTGTCCTCCTCTCAGCTTATATTCCTGCCTACCCTTGTATTGTATAAAGTGTAAAATTAACATCAACTATCAGATCAGACGAATATTTTTATTGTTTTACATATGCATGGAGAATGGATTCATCAAAAGTGGTTAGAAACATTGCGTTTATGTTTGAAAAAGCTGCATGAATACCTGGTTAAGTACAGGATTGAAGTTTGTAAAGATCAAATACTCTGGGTAGTACAATGATTCCAGTCCTATTGGAATGACACCATCTGTGAAATGCAGGTGATGAGGATTAACTAATATATGCATAATGATGTCCCACATGCTTGTTCATCTTAACCAGTTAGGGAGAAATTTCAAATTTGGAAATGTTATTAATGGTTATATTTTTTGAGGTTAAATAAGTTGGGACGTTCCATGATGAAAGAGCTTTACATGGGTTATTTGAAGGAGAAAGATCAAGAATAAGTTTTTTACAATTCCACCCTTCATATGCACTCTTGTGTGGTGTTTCTTCTACCTTTTATGATGCTCTGATTCATAATAACAGGAGTGTTACAGCAGGTAGGGAAATTATGTATTACATGGGACAGCACAGTGGTTAGCACTGCTGTCTCACAGAGCCAGGGACCCGGGTTCAATTTTGACCTTGGGTGACTGCGTGGAGTTTGCACATTCTGCCTTATCCGGTGTGGATTTCCTCCGAGTGCTCTGGTTTCCTCCCACGGTCCAAAGATGTGCAAGTTAGGTGGATTGGCCATGCTCAATTGCCCCTAAATGTCCAACGGTTAGGCGTGGTTACGGGGTTAGGGCAGAGGAGTGGGCCTAGGAAGGGTGCTATTTCAGAGGGTCGATGCAGGCTCGATGAGCCGAATGTCCTCCTTCTGCACTGTAGGGATTCTATGAATCTGCAGCCTGAAACAAAAGTAATGTAAAAAATGTCATGGGAGATTGAATGTTTTGTTTACTCAGTGAGTTATGATGATCTGGAATGCGCTACCTGAAATGCATTGAAAGTGAATTCAGTATTAACTTAAAAAAGAGAATTTTGACAAAGTATGGCATTCAGAAACCTGAGAAAAACTAGAATCAATGGGAATCAGGAGGGAAATTCCACTGGTTGGAGTCATACCTGGCACAAAGGAAGATGGTTGTGATGGATGGAGGTCAATCATCACAGCTCTAGAACCATCACTGCAGGAGTTCCTCAGGGTAGTGTCCTAGGCCCAACCATCTTCAGCTGCTTCATCAATGACCTTCCTTCCACTATAAGGTCAGATGTGGGGATGTTTGCAGATGACTGCACAATGTTCAGCACCATTTGCGGCCCCTCAGATAATGAATCAGTCCATGTCCAAGTGCAGCAAGACCTGGACAATATCCAGGCTTGGGCTGTCAAGTGGCAAGTTACATTTGTGTTACACAAGTGCCAGGCAATGACCATCTCCTACAAGAGCGGATCTAACCATCGCCTCATGACATTCAATGGCTTTTCCATCGCTGAATCCCCCATAATCCACATCCTGGGGGTTTCCATTGATCAGAAACTGAACTGGACTAGCCATATTAACATTGTGATTCATAACAGGTCAAAGGCCAGGAATCCTACAGCTAGTAACTCACATCCTGAGCCCCCCCCCCCCCCCCCCCCCCCAAAGGCTGTCCACCATCTACAAGGCACAAGTCAGCAGTGTAATGGGATATTCTCAACTTGCCTGGATGAATGCAGCTCCAACAACACTCAAGAAGCTCAACACCATCCAGGACAAACCAGTCCACTTGATTGCTACCCCTTCCAGAAACATTCAATGCCTCCACCACTGATGAACAGTGGCAGCCGTGTGCACCATCTACAAGATGCATCGCACAAACTTGCCAAGGTTCCTTTGGCAGCACCTTCCAAACCCATGACCACCTAAAATGACACGAGCAACAGATACCTGGGAACCCCACCACCTGAAGATTTGCCTCCAAGTCGCTCATCACCACAACTTGGAAATATATCGCCGTTCCTTCGCTGTCGTTGGGTCAAAATCCTGGAACTCCCTCCCTAACAGCACTGTGGGTGTACCTACATCTCAGGGACTGCAGCGGTTCAAGAAGGCAACTCACCACTACCTTCTGAAGGACAACTAGGGATGGCCCATAAATGCTAGCCTAACGAGCGACACCCACACCAGGAATTAATTTTAAAAAGAATTCACTCTCTCAAGTAAGGAAAAATTGCAAATCCATGAAGAAACAGCATTGGAGTGGAACTAATTAATAACTCTTTCAGAGATCTTGCAGAGGCTTGATCGAACAAATTACCTTATTTTGTGGTGGATAATTCTATGATACTGTTGAATTCTGCATGGGAAAAAAATTGACAAATTTGTACGGCAGAACAATACTATTTATTTAAATCTTTGAATAATATTTTCTATCTTTCATTTTTGGCATAGCCAGATTGTACTCATTATGCTTTAATTAATGTTGATAATGTTTTTGCATTGAAATTCTCTTTCTTTAATCCCTGTCTTAGTCAGTCTTTCTTTGAGCTTTTCTGGAATCTGTCTGCCAAACATGTATCTCACCAGTCTCTCCTTGCTGAATGTCTTTCTGTTGAGTTAATGGTGCTACAGAACCTGGAGAGTGCCTCCCAGGCAGGAAACTGAATTAATTAGCTGAGTGGGATTGTGTCGGAGCCAATTGTGTGTCTGCATGGGCACAGCAAGACATATTATTAGCAGTAAGTTTATATACACAGCTGAAAATTACAGGAAATGTAGATACGTACATTTCAATGTATTTATAGTTCACTTTAAAATAAATAGCAGCTGAATTACAAACATAATAAAATTAATAATATAAAAGGATTGGCTGGTGCAGCAACTCTGTCTTGTCTACATACCATTGCCTTTGTATGCCCTCCTTTCTGTCCACCAGCCACATAATCTCCTTGGAGAGGCATAGAAATTTGGAACCCTTATCTCCAGGATAAAGCTGTTGTTTAAGATGACAAATCCTACTCCATTTATTTTCTGCCTAATAAATCCAACATTACTTCACATACCTTCTGATGGATGGAAGTGTGGAAATGTACAATAGAGTAGCAGTGTTAATTTGTTTTAATTACAGAATGCTTTGTAAATTGGTGTAACTGCAAATACTTATACATTTCTATGTGGAATTGAATTCTGATGAATTACTGAATGGTTGACTAACTGATAGTGCTCTTCAACACTTCAATGCTCTTCAACGCATTGCAGACTTTCCTGTGTGTAGTTTATGGAATAGTGATCGTGCATAAAAGCAACTTCCTCCTCTCTCAATCAAATTTGATCTTAGTATCTTAAGACTTTCCTGTAAATGATTGTTTACAAACAGTAAACACCTTCTTAAAATGCCAGTCAATTCAATCACTCATATTTTAGTTGAATCTATATGGAAATTATATTAAAAATAATTGTTGGCCTGATGATGTGTACTGTGCAGTACAAAACTGAGCGCTCGTGATTATTTTTCATAATTTAATCAGGATTATACATTCATGTGTGATACCTGGAGTAAATTGTGTGGGAGTATTTCTTTAATTTTATAAAGGATGTTGGTGTCACTGGCTATGTCAGCATTTGTTGCCCATCCCTAATTGACCTTGAGAAGATGGTGGTGAGCTACCTTCTTGCACCGCTATAGTCTGTGTGGTGTAGGTACATCCACTGTGCTATTAAGAAGTGTTACAATCCCAGCTGATACTGGACAAGTCAGATCCCAGAGGGTAACCTGGCTTGATAGATCTTAGCTTTCGTTTTTAGAAACCATGGAGGAAGGTTATTGAACTAACTCAGGGATCTGCTGGAGAACGTTTAACACACAAAATAAAATATTTCTTCAAAAAATAAAGATGAACTATATTATACCAGAGGAAAAGGGTTGGAAAGATCACAATACAAACACAAGACAATACTTCAAATTCCACTTCCGCATCAATGCCTTTACAGACACATAAACCAGTGAAGAGCTGGTGCTTGATACATAAAAGGCTTCTCTCTACTGCAAATGTTTTTTTCCCAGTGAATTTCTGAGTATTCAGTTGATGCTTTTTACCCAATCTGTATTTCTCCCCAAGACACCCAAATAAACTCAGTCTGCCAGTAGCACCTTTGCTAAACTGATCACAGAGTTCTGTAACAGATTATTCATTCAACTACTGTCCCAATTTCCTTGTAATATTTTCTTTGCAGAGAGCTGAAAATCCACGTCTTCACTCTCTGACACACAATCAGCTCTTCTGACTTTTCTGTGTTTATGTCACTTGACCACTGTTGCTACGCAAAGATTCTTTAAATATTTATTTAATTGAATATCTACCTTTTAGCTGTTGTGATGGGATTTGAACTGTATCTCTGAATAATTATTTCAGGCATTTGAATTACCAGCCCAGTTACATAACCATTGTGCTACTGTTCCTAATGTTCTGAGTGAGTAAATCCCATGGCAGTAAGTTATCTGGAAATATTTTACCACCTTTTGTGCTTTGAACTTTTGTACTTGGTTTAGAAATTGATTCAGATCCACTATAAAATGATATGGAGTTAAAATTATAAAATTAACTACACCTCTTTAGGAAGCCATGATGTGGACATGTGGTGTTGGACTGGGGTGAGCAGTGGGTACTGTGTTCTTTAGCAAAAAAAAATCAAAGTAATGGCAATTATGTCCTACTGCATTATTGGCAATGCCTTTGGTTGAATCCATTATTCAAACTTTTGTGAAGTTAGCTGGGCAGGCGGTAGCGTAGTGGTATTGACACTGGATATTTAACCAGTGATCCATAGTAATGCTCTGGGGACGCAGGTTCAAATCCCGCCACTGCAGATGGTGAAGTTTGAATTCAATTAAAATCTGGAATCATGAAACCCTTGTCAATTGTTGTAAAAACCCATCTGCTTCACTAATGTCCTTTAGTGAAAGAAATCTGGCCGACATATGACTCCAGACCTACAGCAATGTGGTTGACTCTTAACTTCCCTCTCAAGGGCAATTAGGGATGGGCAGTAAATGGCCATTTAGCAGCCTGCGAAGCCCACGTCCCATGAACCATTGTGCTACCATGAACAAATTTTTTAAAAATAAGCTATATTAGCAAACCAGTCTACTGTGCTATACGCCATTAGCTTGAGGTTCAGTTCTTCATTAACTGAGATAATGATCTACACTGTCCCATGAAGGCATTTGGAGCAACTGCTTCTCCAGTGCCCATGAAGATGTTCAAATCTGTGCAGTGTCAGGAGAGCCATGTGGGTGGGTAGTTTTCTCTGGTTAATAATAAATCTATTTCTGGAATATCGGATTTAGGAACTTTCCAGCACTAGTGAACTGCTGGGTGAACAAAACAGGAATTGGGTGGCCAGCATAACATCAAAATTGAGCTGATGGAGACTGAAAAACAACATGGTTGTTTAGATAGCATGAAAAGTGTCACATGGATTAACAAGATAAAGCAATAAGCATACACTTAGATAGAAAAATATAACATTACACAATAGAATATTGATAATATTGTATATTCTGGCTGCCATTTTTGGAAAATCAAAGGAAAACCCAAAACATGTTTTGTGATTTTCTGTTATGGCGCTTATATATTAATCATGATCAGAAAGTTATGTACCATAGGTAAATTATTCAGTCAATGTCCGGTGACAAAAATTCAATTTGTTTGCATGGGTAGAATGAAGTCTGATGCTAACATTTAAAAAAAGAAACATACCTCTCTGACAAAGTAATTTGCTACATATCCTGTGGTTGCAGAACTATTAATATTTGAGCTGGCTCTATTTGGGCTTCAGCAGTTAATTAAATACGTGTCTGTCAGATGTGTCAAATGACAACTGGTTTTATCCAGTAAGCTCAAGTATGGACCAAGAGCTTGTTGTTGTTTATCAGATAATTCAATTGCCAAAAGATTTGGCAATTGTTGTGGTTTCTTTAAAAAAACATGAAAAGCAAGCTAATCAAACTAACTGTGTATGCATTGTCTCTTTATTTTATTGACAGCAACGAAAATCCTATTTGGAACGCAGTGTGAAAGATGCAGAAGACAACATCAGAGAAATGCTAATGGCCAGAAAAGGACAATAACTTGTTTACGCTACTGGGAATTGGGTTTCAAAATTAAACAGAAGCCACTTTTGTATTGGTGCCCGTTAGGTTGGATTCTTCGAGACTGGTGTCCATGAGCCAGCTCCCGGCATTAACCCAAAGCCGTCACCCTTCTCCAGTGACACACTTGTAGACCCGGTTTTCTTTGTAGTTTATGCTTCTGCTGCCGGGAGATAGGAGTTGGATCTAGTTGTGTAACTGGTAGGAAGTGACTCTTGGCTAACAATCTTCTAGAATCCAACTAAAACATAAGTTAATATAAAAGCAACTGAAATGGTACAATTTAGCTGTACAAATTATCATTTTGCTTCCAAGAGCACATCGTTCCTGTGATCTGTGTAGTACACAACTGCCTTGATCTTCAAATCCAGCCAAGCTTTTATTACCAATATTTTCTTTGTTTGGTTATTATCTGCATCAAAAAAACAACATTTAAAAAAAAAATTGGTAAATGTAAACAGCCCACTTCATTTTATGTGAGTTACTTTAACACTGAAGTTTTGGCAGCCTGTGTTGTTTGGAAAACAAACCTGTGTTTACTGTGTATCTGGTTTTCTAAAGTATGTACAATTGGTAAACTGATATTGAGACAGGTTTATAATATACTACCACTGTTTTCCTCATTCTGGCATCTGCCTTCACATTGGAATGTAAAATTATATAAATGTGCATTTGTGAATACATGAAATGTCTTGCTCTGAAACAGTCTCATTATTTGTTTTGCATATTGAGAAGAATCTGCTGAAATGAAAATAAACATCATAATATAAAGTGGTGTCCTATTCTCCATTATTTAAAGTCTTGGGATTATACACATTTTATCGTAATATTAGCACTTGCTGTCTTCCACAAGCCATTAAGATGGTTTTGATTATGTCATTATTGTGGCTATTGAAGCCATCTTAATGCTGCCAACAAGAAGTACTTTAACAAAATTTGTCCCAGTGTTTCTTCATTATGTAAATTTACCCTATACCAATCACAGGCCATTTTCAGTGGGCATTTAAGAGTCAACCACATTGCTGTTGGTCTAGAGTCACATGTCGGCCAGTCCAGGTAAGAACAGCAGATTTCCCTCCTGAAGAACATTAGTGAACCAGATCAGCTTTTCTGACAATCGGCAATGGTTTCATGATCATCGATGGATTTTTTAATTCCAGATTTTTATTGAATTCAGATTTCACCATCTGTTGCGGTGGGATTGAATCCAGGTCCCCATCTTGGGTTTCTGGATTACTTATCCGGTGACAAATTTATTTTTTTTTTTTTTTTTTTTTTTTTTTTTTTAATTTTTTTATTGGAATTTTTTGCAGAAAATATAACAAAAAGTATAGCAAAAAGCAGTAATATGCAACTAACAGCCCCATAACACCCACAATTCCCCCCATACCGTAACATCACATGTATCACATTCCCCCACCCCCCCCCCCAAACAAGAGAACTTAACCATAAATTAAAATTAGATAAATCAAATTTAAATAAAATAAGCTAACATAATCAACGCCCCCCCCCACCCCCCCCCCACCCCCCCCCCCCCCCCCCCCCCCCCCCCGGGTTGCTGCTGCTACTGTCCCAGTACCCTATCGTTGAGCCAGAAAGTCGAGGAAAGGTTGCCACCGTTTAAAGAACCCTTGCACCGATCCTCTCAGGGCGAATTTAACCTTCTCAAGCTTAATAAAGCCCGCCATGTCATTGATCCAGGTCTCCACGCTTGGGGGCCTCGCGTCCTTCCACTGTAGCAAAATCCTTCGCCGGGCTACTAGGGACGCAAAGGCCAGCACACCGGCCTCTTTCGCCTCCTGCACTCCCGGCTCTACCCCAACCCCAAAGATCGCGAGTCCCCATCCTGGCTTGACCCTGGATCCCACCACCCTTGACACCGTCCTCGCCACCCCCTTCCAGAACTCCTCCAATGCCGGGCATGCCCAGAACATATGGGCATGGTTCGCTGGACTCCCCGAGCACCTGGCACACCTATCTTCACCCCCAAAGAACCTATTCATCCTCGTCCCAGTCATGTGGGCCCTATGCAGCACCTTGAATTGGATGAGGCTAAGCCGCGCACACGAGGAGGAAGAATTTACCCTCTCCAGGGCATCAGCCCATGTCCCGTCTTCGATCTGTTCCCCCAGTTCCCCCTCCCACTTCGTTTTCAGCTCCTCTACTGACGCCTCTTCCTTCTCCTGCATAAGCTTGTAGATATCGGATATCTTCCCCTCCGGTGACAAATTATTGACCACAGAATTCCCAACCTCTGATCCGCTTCTGTAACCGCAGTATTTACACGGCAGGTACAATTCAGTTTCTGGTTAATGGTAACCAGGATTTTAATAGTAGGGGAATTCAGTGATTGTAATGTCAAGGAAATGGTTGGATTCTCCCTTGTTGGAGTTTGTCATGGCCTGGCACTTGTCATTTACCAGCCTAAGCCTGAATTTTGTCCAGGTCTTGCTGCAAATGGGCACAAACTGTTTCAGTATCTGAGAAGTCACAAATGGTGCTGAACATTGTGCAGTCATCAGCCAACATCGTACTCCTGACCTTATGATGGAGCGAAGGTTATTAATGAAGCAACTGAAGATGGTGAGCCTAGGACACTACCCTGAGGAACTCCTGCATTGATGTCCTGGAACTGAGTTGATTGGCTTCCAACAACGTCAGCTATCTTCCTTTGTGCTAAGTATGACTTCACTGCCCCCGATTCCCATTCACTCCAGTTTTATTAGGACTCCTTAATACCACACACAGTCAAATGCTGCTTTAATGCCAGAGTACCCAATTATTTTTTCCAATTAAAGAGCAATTTAGCGTGGCCAATCCACCCACCTTGCACACATTTGGGTTACAGGGGTGAGACCCACGCAGACATGGGGAGAATGTGCAAACTCCACACAGACAGTGACCCAGAGCCGGGATTGAACCCGGGTCCTCAGCGCCGTGAGGCAGCAGTGCTAACCACTGCGCCACCGTGCCGCCCCCAAGGGGGCACCACATGCTTGGAAGGTTGGTTATACAATATTAGACTAAACTTACTTTCCTTTCAAGAAATAGGTATGTTTTTGATAATTAAAATGGATTTTATATTTCAACCACATTCCTGAGCTCAAACGATAGAAAGTTAAAACCATAAACTCCATGCGGTCAATATTAACCATTCCTCAAATAAATTTGGGATTGAAGTGTTTAAATGAATATTAAGTACAAATGCAGGAGACACAATTGCATTGCTCTCAAAACTTTTTCAAGCTTAAGTCGCTTTCAAAATCAAATGATGTCTGCTCCGAAGAAAAGTTTCACATGTTATATGGTAAAGAATTTGAAAAAGAAACTGGAGATTATCTTCCATTGTGGAGGCATTTGTACTTTGTAACATCTCTGAAATATTCGGATCGTAAATGGAGGTTGTAAAATACTTCAGAGTATATTTTTTATATTTCATTACATAATGCAACAATTTTGAGAATTTCTGAGGGATATGTTGAGGTTTTATACAAAAGTAAATCTTTTCTCTTTTACAGTCTTTAAAATAAGGATAAATGGACAAGAGGAGAGTACTTTTCCTGTGTGGGCAGGTCTCCAAATTTTCAAAAGATGTGAAGAATTAAATTTTCTTTTCAGTTTTAGCTAAGATGTCATTCATACTCCTTCACCACCATCTTCTCAAGGGCAATTAGGGATGGGCAATAAAATACTGATCTTGCCTGTGCTGCCCATATCCTGTGACTTTCTATCCACTCAGGTGGACATAAAGGGTTAGCTCAATTCAAAGAAAGAGGGTCCAGTTTAATGGTGATTGTTTGTTCCTCAGCCGACACCTTTAAAAAAAAAACTAAGTAATCCAGTCTTTTATCTCATTCCAATTTGCAGGACTTTGTGATTCTAAAATTAACTGTCACATATCCCTACATTACGACCTTGAGTACACTTCAAAAGTATTCTTTTGAGGGTGGAGTGCTTTGCACATCCTGAGGCTGTGAAAGATACTGCGATGGATTCCCTGCTCCGCAACGCCATAAATATGGATGGGGATCGAGTGTTGGCCGAAAATCAAGATTGGAGCTGAACTGACTGCCATGCTGGCGTAGCAACAATGTACTCCACGCCCTGTGCTGGCATGCAAAACTGGCATTTCCAAGTGTTGTAATATCATCTGGTCCAGTATTCTCAGTGCCTTTGCAATGCTCCGCCACATCAGGTGGAAGTGACGCGAGCGCGGTTCACTACAGGCATTTAAAAAGGGGGACCGATGGCTTGGCTACTGAGGGAGAGAGAGGAGGAAAGAAACGTTTCCGCAACAGGGCACGCATATACCGTCGGCGCCTGACCTTCGAGGACATGCTGGATTGAGCGTGCCGCCGAAGACTTTGCTTAACTAGGGAGATCGTGCAACACCTGTGTCAGATGATGGCACACCTGGAACCACGGGGGTATGGAGGAGGACTCGTGCTCCCAGTGGCTGTCAAGGTGACCATCGCCCTGAACATTTATGGCACGGGTCCTTCCAGGCGCCGAGTGGGGACATGTCTGGGATATCTTAGACATCCGCACACCGGTGCATCTGGATGCGATGGATGGACATTTTGTGCCAAATATCAACGTTGGTCATCCTGTGGTAGAACGTCTTCATAAGGATCTTGAAAACAACCCTTCTTTGATAAATGTCCTACATGACCGGGCAGCGGACTATACAAACTTCAGTGTGGACCGAGCCCACTAGGATACCCGGGCAGCGGAATTTGTCACAATTACTGGTCCAGGGAGTGATAGATTGAACACAAGTCCCCCTACGGGCACCGGTGCATGAGGGGCACCTTCATAAACAGGAAGGGCTTCATCTCCATGAAAGCGCAGTTGGTGTGTGAAAACCATCTGCACATCATGCATGTCTGCGTGATACCCAGGCAGCATGCACAACGCATATGTCCTGGTGCTTTCAATGGTGCCCGACACCATCGAGGTACCCCTTGGCTCCTGAGCAACAAGGCTTATCCGCTGCGGTCATGGCTGATGACGCCAGTCCGGAAGCCCCAGACCAATGCGGAGGACCATTACAACGGCGGCCATGCAGCAACCATGAGCATCATTGAGCGGTGCATCGGCTTACAGAAGATGTGCTTCCAATGCCTGGTCCGCTCTGGTGGGGCCCTCCAATATAGCCTTAGGAGAGTCTCCCACATCATGCTGGCCTGCTGTGTCCTGCATAATATTGAGGGGGGGTGACATGCTGGAGGAGGAGGAATGCCAGGCCTCATCCGATGAGGAGGATGTGAAGGATGGACAGGGCATGGGACCCGGGCAAACACAGGAGGCGTGCACCAGGGCCGCCATGCATGGGACAACCTCATCATTTCCAGGTTTACCGACAAGGTGGCCAGTTCAGCCTCCCTGTCCCACCTCCCCATACCTTCCCCCCCAATACCATCCACCTCTTCCCCTATATCCCCGGTAACTATAGACCAGTGAGCCTTACTTCTGTTGTGGGAAAAGTCTTGGAAAGGTTTATAAGAGATAGGATATATAATCATCTGGAAAGGAATAATTTGATTAGAGATAGTCAACATGGTTTTGTGAAGGGTAGGTCGTGCCTCATAAACCTCATTGAGTTCTTCGAGAAGGTGACCAAACAGGTGGATGAGGGTAAAGCAGTTGATGTGGTGTATATGGATTTCAGTAAAGCATTTGATAAGGTTCCCCACGGTAAGCTATTACAGAAAATACGGAGGCATGGGATTCAGGGTGATTTAGCAGTTTGGATCAGAAATTGGCTAGCTGGAAGAAGACAAAGGGTGGTGGTTGATGGGAAATGTTCAGACTGGTGTGCAGTTACTAGTGGTGTACCACAAGGATCTGTTTTGGGGCCGCTGCTGTTTGTCATTTTTATAAATGACTTGGAGGAGGGCGTAGAGGATGGGTAAGTAAATTTGCAGATGACACTAAAGTCGGTGGAGTTGTGGACAGTGCAGAAGGATGTTACAAGTTACAGAGGGACATAGATAAGCTGCAGAGCTGGGCTGACAGGTGGCAAATGGAGTTTAATGCAGAAAAGTGTGAGGTGATTCATTTTGGAAGGAATAACAGGAAGACAGAGTACTGGGCTAACGGTAAGATTCTTGGTAGTGTGGACGAGCAGAGAGATCTCGGTGTCCATGTCCATAGATCCCTGAAAGTTGCCACCTAGGTTGAGAGGGTTATTAAGAAGGCGTACGGTGTGTTAGCTTTTATTGGTAGAGGAATTGAGTTTCGGAGCCATGAGGTCATGTTGCAGTTGTACAAAACTCTGGTGCGGCCGCATTTGGAGTATTGCTTGCAGTTCTGGTCGCCACATTATAGGAAGGATGTGGAAGCATTGGAAAGGGTACAGAGGAGATTTACAAGGATGTTGCCTGGTATGGAGGGAAGATTTTATGAGGAAAGGCTGAAGGACTTGAGGCTGTTTTCGTTAGAGAGAAGAAGGTTAAGAGGTAACTTAATTGAGGCATACAAGATGATCAGAGGATTAGATAGGGTGGACATTGAGAGCCTTTTTCCTCGGATGGTGTTGTCCAGCACGAGGGGACATAACTTTAAATTGAGGGGAGATGGATATAGGACAGATGTCAGAGGTAGGTTCTTTCCTCAGAAAGTAGTAAGGGCGTGGAATGCCCTGCCTGCAACAGTAGTGGACTCGCCAACACTAAACGCATTCAAATGGTCATTGGATAGGCATATGGACGATAAGGGAATAGTGTAGTTGGACTTTAGAGGGGTTTCACAGGATGGCGCAACATCGAGGGCCAAAGGGCCTGTACTGCGCTGTTATGTTCTATGTTCACTCCATCCTCCCCACCCCAGCTCCCCCATCTCCCTCCGACCTTCCCACCAGCTTCATTGCAGGATGTTGGCCCTGGGTTGGCAGTCTCAGCGGTCTTGTCCACGGGACGGAGGATGATGATGACTCGCTATGAGATGAGCTCTGGTCCTCCTCATTGTTTGATACAGTCGGACTCCTGCCTTCGGTATCACTTTCCACTGTCCGCCTGGGTGACCCCTGCCTGTGTGCTGGCCATTCCATCTCACAGGCCCATGGATGCTCTGGGGAGACGGGGGTAGGCTGCAGTTATGGGGGCGGTGAGCAATGATGGGTTGCTCGCCGGGTAGATGATACTACATGGTACCATATCATCTCTGACCCCGTCCCCTGCCGCCTCTGTGGGTGAACCCGGATGGGATGACGGACATCCTGGGGCCCTGCCTTGTGCTCTCCTCCAATACCATCGAGCTCCCACAATCCCCACCTGGCATATCCTCTTCACCCAGCCCACTCCAGCCCATCACACTCTTCAGGTAGAGACAGATCAGAATGTCGATGAACAGGTGTTTAATAGTGCTATTTACAATTATTGTGCCCTGGTCCCTAACACTATCCTGTTTGCTGCACCCATGCCAACTTAACTGGTGTCTAACTTTCTTTTTGTATGTGCTCTACTGTTCCTTTCTGGTGTGTTCGCGGGTGGCACATCAGACGTAGAGTTGGCGTGCTGCATATTTCACCCTGTGACCTAGGGTACCTTTGGCGGCCATCCTCTGACACCCTGGCAGGGGTACCTTCGCACGGCCAAGATGGCATTGCCAGCTGGCAGAGCGCCAACAGGGTACCAAGTTGGCAATGCCAAGGTGCCAAGCTGGCATTTTTCACGCAGTGGCGATCGGGTCAGGGTGCGATGCGCGGGCGTTTGAGGGGTGCAGGGATCCCTCATAGGGGGAGATTGGGTGTCACTTCGGGGGCTCCAGAGATTGGGGTCCTAATCTCTCTCTATGCTGAGGAGTTCCAATGAGCAGAGCTCCTCACTGCTGAAAACGGGGCTCTGTGCGGCATGGGCCACGCGTTCCCCGCTGAGGCCCCCATCTAATCCAAGTAACGTTTGATAGTGCGAAACATGTGTCTCATTGTGTTTGCTATGGGACTTTGTTCTCATTTAGTTTACCCCTCCCCACCCCGCCCATGTCTGTCAAACAGAGAATTTCGTCCACTTTTAAAATGTAAGTTAATTTTATACATTGTAGTCTTTAATAAGCTTTGATGCAAATTATTGTTATGAATACAAGTTTGTTGGAAAAAAAATAATTTATCAGATCAACTGCTTCAATATCCTGAGGTGCATTTTAAAATTAGTGCAGCATTCACCATGTAGATTGATTATTAAATATCAGTTTTGTTGGAAATTTGGATGCTCGGCATTAGAAACTGATGAACACAGCTTTAAAGTAATTGTTTGGTTAATTGCTATCGAACACAAAGGAAATTTTAATGCTTAAACATTCATTTTTGATCAAAACTGAAAAATGTCTTGAACATTTATGACAACTTATTTGAGTAGTAGTTTTTGCAAGTATACAGAAATAAATCAATTGCATCAGAATCAGGCACATCAACATAACTGTCAGATTCATCTTTGAGCAAAATGGACTAAAATGAAGGTGACCAAGGTAGGAGGAATATTTCAGAAGTTTGCAGTAATATTCTATTAAGACATGTTTTGGTGCCTTCATGTGGTGGCACACGGTAACAACTGTTAATATTTGTAATAATTGATTTTTCTTTCTGAGGAATGGACGTAATCTAAAGAAAGAACATGATCAATAATGTGCTCACTACACAGACTCTCAAATAGTCTGTAAATACATAGAACATTTCCAGAATTTAGATCATTGTTTTCTTTTTTTAGCTTGTTTAATTAAATTATAAAATGAGCGAGAAAATTGAGTTATAATAATAACTTGCTTTTAAATACTGCATTTAACAGAAACAAATTGTTCTGAGATGCTTCGTAGAAAAGGAACACCACCAAAACGAAGAATAGGCGTGCTTTTTATTTGTTGCTGGCTTGGCCAGCATTTATTTCCCATCCTTAATTGCCCCCGAGAAGGTAAGCTGCCTTCTTCATATTAGGAAGCTTGGTCAAAGAGCCAAATTGAAAAAGGGTATGAAACGAGGAATGGGAGTTGAAGGGGTTTAAGTAGAATTATAGACAATTGAGCATGGGATAGCCGCAAGTGGTGGGGCAAAGAAAGTGGGGTTCACAAGAGGACAGAGTCAAAGGAACAAAGAGGGATTTAAACAAGAGGGTGGGGATTGTGAAGCTTTGGGGACCAGGAGCTGACGTAGGTGAACAAAGGTAAGGATGATGGCTGAGTGCAATTTACACAGAATAGGACATTGGCAGCAATATTTGGATGGGCCCAAATTTGCAGAGGGAGGATGGCCAAGAAATCATGACAAGTTGAGTCTGGAGGTGACAAAAGCATGGATGAGGGTTTCACCAGCAGATTGTCTGAGACAGGGCAAGGGCAAACAATGGCCCAAAGATGGAACTAGGTTTTCCTTGTGACGTGATTTAAGGGAGGAAAGCGAGACTGTAAGATGTATGGATGGTATTCCTGAGCTTGGGGGGCCTAGGCAACTGAGAGCCACCAGTGGTGGAATATTTAAAGTATTTAAAATGTACAGCAGGCCAGAGATAGAGCAACAAAAGATCTCAGGGTGTGGGCCAGAGGAGATTACAGATATAAGGAGGAGTGAGGCCTCAGAAGGATTTGTAAACAAGGGTGAGATTTTTAAAATCAAGACATTGCTTGACCAGGGGCAATTTTAGCGTGGTCAATCCACCTAACCTCCACATCTTTGATTGTGGGGGTGAAACCCACACAGACACGGGGAGAATGTAGGTTGGTTAGCAAATTGGAAATGTTTGGGATTTATAGCATGGATTCAAAGTTGGCTAAGAAATAGTAAACAGAGGGTAAGTATTGATGGGCATTTCTCAGACTGGAAACGAGTTGAACAAGGCCCAGGGTTGGGACCCATGCTATTTCTGATTTATATAAACAATTTAAGAGATGGGCGTTGAGGGCAAAATCTCTAAATTTGCAGATGATACTAAGCTAGGGAGAATAGTGAATTGTGAGAATGACATTGAGTGACGGCAGAGAGACATTGACAAGTTGGCCAATTAGTTAGACACCTGGCAGATGAATTTCAAAGCAGAGAAATGTGAGGTATTTCATTTTGGGAGAAGAAACATGGGGAGACAATATAGGCTCAAAGGTACAACTTTGAGGGGAGTACAGGAGCAGAGGGTCCTAGGGGTTCAAATGCATAATTCTCTGAAGGTGGCCAGGCAAGTTAAGACAGTTGTTAAGAAGGCATATAGGACTCCGGTGGCAGCTATGGAGGAGTAAGTCGCACATTTGGTGCACTGGTTGGACTTTTGGACCTTTCCCCCGGACTTTTTTACGGTTTTAATCGGAAGATTTGTAGGCTGAGGCAGCTGGGCACTGTTTCCTCGCATTGGTTTATGGAAAAAAGGATCAGAAGGGTGCGAAAGGGCAGAAACAAGAAGCCAGTAGCAAGTGGGGTTGAAGCTGTAACGGGAGACAGTATGGCTGAGGGACAGACCCCTGGGGTGGCAGTACAGCGTGCAGTGGACCCAGTAATGCAGGCCATCCAGGATGGTTTCGCCAGACAGAAGCGGAAATGCCTGGACCCGATCAAGGAGTCAATTAATCGTCTGGAAAGCAGACTGGACACCCAGGACCGGGCGATTCAGAAGGTGGAGAAAGCGCTGCTGGAACAAGAAGAGCACCAAACAGCTGTGGAGCTGGAGGTGGGGATGCTTCGAAAACAGCAGAAAAGGCTCTTGGAGATGGTGGAAGACCTTGAGAACCGGTCCCGCAGACAAAATCTAAGAATTGTCGGGCTTCCAGAGGGAGCTGAGGGAGCAGATGCTGGAGCATACATGGTGGGTATGTTTGAAAAGCTGCTGGGGGAGGGGGTATTCCCCCGACCGCTGGAGGTGGACAGGGCATATCGGGCGCTTGCCAGGAAGCCGTGGGCGGGGGACCCTCCGAAGGCGATGGTGGTGAGATGCCACAGGTTCCTGGACAAGGAATGTATTCTACGGTGGGCCAAGTGTACGCGGAGTTGCAAGTGGGAGAATAGCATCCTGCGGGTGTATCAGGACATGAGCGTGGAGGTGGCGAGGAAGAGGGCAGGCTTCAATCAAGTCAAGACGATTTCCTTTAAGAAGCAGGTGAAGTTTGCTCTGCTGTACCTGGCGCGCCTGTGGGTTACGCACGAAGACCAACATAATTATTTTGAGTTGCCCGATGAGGCGTTGGACTATGCAAAAAGAAAAGGACTAGTCGGAGCTTGAGAACTTTTGGACTCAGTGGACAATATGTTGGTCTATATTGGGCCCTTTTTCTTTGTCTGTTTTTCTCTGGTTGGATTTTGTTTATTTGTTTTTCTTCTTTCCCCCTTGGAATGTTGGTGGGGTTTCGGTTGGGTTTTTATTTCTTTCCGTTGTTAAAATTGGCTATGTTTTTTCGTATTGCTTTGTATCAGTCTTCTTTTTGCAGCTCTGTTTAGGGGAGAGGGAAGAGGAGGGTGGGGGGGAGAATCGATTTTCCGTTTTGTTTTTGGCTCTTTCTTTTTGGGGTAGATGTTGGTAACGTTCCTTTTGTGTTTTATCTTGGGTGTTTATACTGTTGTGCACTTTGGTGGGATGGAGACGTGCCTGTCTGGGTTTTGGTAGGTGGTGCTTTTTTTCTTTGTATTTTCTTGCTGCAGGGTAGTTTGTTTGGGGATTGTTGGATGAGGGAACCTGTTTACAGGAGGGGAGCGTGGGAACATTGGGTGAGAGACTTCTTGACGCCAGAGGCGGGGGTCACCAAGCTAGCTGGGTGAGCTAGCTCATGGAAGCACAGTGGGGTGGGGGGGGGGGGGGGGGGGGGGGGTGTATATGCTTAGTTTATTAGCTGGGATGGGATTTAGAGTAGTGTTGCTAGGCGAGGAGGGGGGGATGGGTTCTGCTGACGTGGGAGGGGCTTCGATGGAAGGTCACTGAGGGGGTGGGGGCCGCCCCGGGGCGGACCAGAGGAGGTGCAGCGCATGGGCTAGAAGTGGGCGCAAGAAGGGATGGCTGACCGGCGGGGGAGGGGGGGGCACTTTGCCCCCCAACTAGGCTGGTCACCTGGAATGCCCGGGGGCTAAATGGGCCGGTGAAGAGGGCACGTGTGTTTGCAAACCTGAGGAGACTGAAGGTGGATGTGGTGATGCTGCAGGAGACACACCTTAGAGTAGTGGATCAGGTCAGGTTGAGGAAAGGTTGGGTTAGTCAGGTTTTCCATTCGGGACTGGACTCAAAGACAAGGGGGGCTGCGATTTTGATCACCAAGCGGGTGGCATTTGAGGTGGGGAGGATAGTCTCGGATGTGGGAGTTAGATTTATCATGGTTAGTGGCAGGCCGCAGGGGATTAAGGTGGCACTGGTCAACGTATACGCGCCAAATTGGGACAATGTGGATTTTATAATGAGGGTACTGGGGAAGATCACGGACCTAGATTTGCACAGGCTGTTTATGGGTGGAGATTTCAACACGGTTATTGATCCAGGCCTGGATCGGTCATGTGCAAGAATGGGCAAGGTGCCAGCAATGGCAAAGGAGCTGAAAGGGTTCATGGAGCAGATCGGGGGGGGGGGGGGGGGGGGGGGGGTTGGATCCGTGGAGATTTAGGCAGCCGAGAGCTAAGGAATTTTCTTTCTTCTCCCACGTTCACAAGGTTTATTCCCTGATAGATTTCTTTGATTTGGGCAGGGCCCTGGTGGCGGGGGTGGTGGACACGGGTTATTCGGCGATTACGATCTAGGACCTTGCTCTGCACTGGGTGGACCTGCAGGTCAGTATGGATAGTAAGCAGCGCCTGCAATGGAGATTGGATGTGGGGCTGTTGGCGGCCAAAGCAGCCTGTGAGAGGTTGAGGAAGTGCATGCTGAACTACCAGCAGTTAAACGACACGGGGGAGGTCACAGCAGCGGTGGTCTGGGAAGCGCTGAAGGCAGTAGTGAGAGGGGAGCTGATCTTGATCGAGGATCACAGGGACAGGACAGAAATGGCAGAAACGGATTGACTGGTAAGAGAGTTCCTACGAGTGGCTAGGAGATATGCGGAGGCTCCAGAGGCAGGGCTATTGAGGGAACGCCGGGGGCTGCAGGCGGAATTTGGTTTGTTAACTACAGGTAGGGCAGTGGAACAGCTCAGGAAGGTGAAGGGAGCGGTGTACGAGCACGGGGAAAAGGCCAGTAGGATGCTTGCACAGCAGCTCAGAAAGAGGGAGGCAGCTAGGGAAATAGGGAAAGTGGTTGAAGGGGATGGGAACTTAGTTGGGGACTCGGAGGGGGTGAGCAAGACCTTTCGGCACTTTTATAGTAGGCTGTATAGATTGGAACCCCCTGGGGGGCCGGAGGGGATGAGGCACTTCCTGGATGGGCACACTTTCCCGAAGGTGGATGGGGGGCTGGCAGAAGGGCTGGGGGCCCTGGTCGGGTTGGAGGAGATAGTGGAGGGCTTGAAGGCCATGCAGTCAGGGAAGGCCCCGGGGCCGGACGGGTACCCAGTCGAGTTCTATAAAAAGTCCTCGGGAATATTGGGGCCGGTACTGCTGAAAGTCTTTAACGAGGCCTAGGAAAGAGGGGTTTTACCCCAGACGATGTCACAGGCCACAATCTCGCTCATTTTGAAAAGCGACAAGGACCCGCAGCTGTGCGGTTCTTATAGGCCAATATCCTTTTTTTTTTAAACAAACAATTTTATTGAGGTAGTTTTTGGCTTTGTAAACAGTTAGAGACATCAACAGAAAGAAAGCAAAAAAAGGCAAAAATGTGCAAACATCCATGTACTTTCAATACTTCAATCGTAACATACTGCACAAGCCCGCTCCTCTCCCACCGGTACTACCCGCCATTTTGTCCCTCCTACTCTACTCTACACTACCCCACCCCTTGCTGACGCTCACTCTCCCGCAAAGAAGTCAATAAATGGTTGCCACCTCCGGACGAACCCCTGTACAGATCCCCTCAAGGCGAACTTAATTTTTTCCATACCCAGGAAACTCGACATGTCCGCAAGCCACAACTCAGTCTTCGGGGGCTTTGAGTCCCTCCACGCCAATAGTATTCGTCGCCGGGCTATCAGGGAAGCAAAGGCCAAAACATCGGCCTCTTTCTCCCCCTGGACTCCCGGGTCTTCCGAAACCCCAAAAATTGCCACCCCTGGACCCATCGCCACCCTTGTTTTTAGCACCCGGGACATGACGCCCGCAAATCCCTCCCAGTACCCCCTAAGCTTAGGGTATGCCCAAAACATGTGAACGTGGTTCGCCGGTCCTCCCGCGCTCCTAGCGCATTTGTCCCCTATCCCAAAGAATTTGCTCATCCGAGCCACCGTCATATGGGCCCGGTGAACGACCTTAAATTGAATCAGCCCGAGCCTGCACAAGTCGCGGTCGAATTTACCCTACTCAGGGCCTCTGCCCACAGCCCGTCCTCCATTTCCCTGCCTAGCTCCTCCTCCCATTTAAGTTTCAGTTCCTCCGTCTGGGACCCTTCCTCCCTCATGAGCACCTTATAAATACCAGAGACTCTACCCTCCCCTTCTTCCCCCCTAGAGACTATTCTGTCTTGGATCCCCATTGGCGGGAGGCGTGGGTAAGATGGGACCTGTCTGCGAACAAAGTCCCGCAACTGTAGGTACCTAAAATCATTTCCCCTTACCAGCCCAAATTTCTCCTCCAAGCTCCTCAAACTCGCAAAGCTCCCTTCCAGGAACATATCGCCCACCCTTCCCACCCCCGCCCGCCGCCATACTCGGAACCCCCCATCCATACTCCCGGGGGAAAACCGATGGTTGTCGCAGATTGGCGCCCAGACAGACGCCCCCATCTCCCCCACATGCCTCCTCCACTGGCCCCATATCCGCAGGGTCGCCACCACTACCGGGCTGGTGGAGTACCTGGCCGGCGGCAGCGGTAGAGGAGCCGTGACCAGGGCTGCCAGGCTGGAGCCCCTGCACGAAGCCGCCTCCACCCGCTCCCAGATAGACCCCGTACCCACCATCCACTTCCTTATCATAGCGATGTTGGCCGCCCAGTAATAATTAATCAGACTCGGCAAAACCAGCCGTCCCTCGCTGCGGTTCCTCTCCAGCATCGCCGCCTTCACCCGCGGGGATTTTCCCGCCCAGACAAAGCTCATGATCATCCTGTTAACTCTTTTGAAGAAGGACTGTGGGACAAAGATCGGGAGGCACTGAAAAACAAACAGAAATCTAGGGAGGATTGTCATCTTTACAGTCTGCACCCTCCCTGCCAGCGACAGCGGGAGTGCATCCCATCTCCGAAACTCTCCCTTCATTTGCTCCACCACCCTGGCCAAATTTAACTTGTGCAGCCAGCCCCAGTCTCGTGCCACCTGGATTCCCAAATACCGGAAATTTTCCTCAACCAGCCTAAACGGTAGCCCTCTCAATTTGTTCTCCTGGCCCCTTGCCTGTACCACAAACATTTCACTCTTGGCCGTATTTAATTTGTATCCTGAAAACTGGCCGAACTTCCTCAACATTCCCAGTATACTTCCCATCCCGGCCACTGGGTCCGACATGTACAGGAGCAGGTTGTCTGCGTAAAGAGAGACCCTATGTTCTACCCCGCCCCTCACCATCCCCTTCCATCCCTCTGCGGCTCTCAGCGCAATCGCCAGCGGCTCTATGGCCAGCGCAAACAGCAGCGGGGAGAGCGGGCAGCCCTGTCTGGTCCCTCGGTACAGCCTAAAATACTCCGACACTTCTCTGTTAGTCCTGATGTTGGCCCTCGGGGCCTGATATCATAATTTGATCCAATTCACCAATCCCTCCCCGAACCCAAACCGTCCGAGCACCTCCCATAGATAGTCCCACTCCACCCGGTCAAAGGCCTTCTCGGCGTCCATCGCCACCACTACCTCCACCTCCCTGCCCGCCGGGGGCATCATTATCACATTAAGTAATCTTCTCAGGTTGGCCGCCAGCTGCCTACCTTTCACGAACCCAGTTTGATCCTCCCCAATCACCTCCGGTACGCAGTCCTCCATTCTAACCGCCAGTACCTTTGCCAGGAGCTTGGCGTCAACATTAATCAGGGAGATTGGCTTGTAGGACCCGCACGCCTCCGGGTCTTTACCCCGCTTCAATATCAGTGATATAGTGGCTTGCGACATTGTCGGCGGCAAGGTCCCTCTGTCTCTTGCCTCGTTGAAAACCCTCGCCAAGACCGGGCCCACCAGCTCAGAGAACTTCCTATAGAACTCTACTGGGTATCCATCCGGCCCCGGGGCTTTCCCCGACTGCATGGCCTTTAGGCCCCCCAATGCCTCCTCCGCTCTAATCGGGGCCCCCAGCTCATCCACTCGCCCCCCCACCTACTGTTGGGAATGTTAACCTGTCCAGAAACTTTTTCATCTCCTCCGGTTCTTCCAGCGGCTCCGAAGTATACAGCTTGCGATAGAAGTCCTGGAATACCTTATTCAATCCTGCCGGGTCCTCCACTTTGCGCCCCTCCCCATCCATCACTCTACCTATTTCCCTGGCCGCCTCCCTCCTCCTGAGTTGCTGCGCTAACAGTCTGCTAGCCTTTTCCCCATGCTCGTACACCATGTCCCTTGCCTTCCTAAGCTGTTCCACGGCCCTGCTCATGGATACTGCCCCCAGTTCCGCCTGTAGCCTCTGCCTCTCCCTGAGTAAAACCTCCCCCGGGGACTTCGCGTGCTCTTCATCTATCCGACCCATTTCCCTGACCAATCTATCCATCTCTGCCCTGACTGCCTTGGCTCTGTGAGCCCCAATTGAAATCAGCTCCCCCCGCACTACTGCCTTTAGCGCCTCCCACAGGGTCGCCCCTGAGACCTCCCCCGTGTCATTCACCTGCAAGTAATTTTGCATACACCTCCGAAGCCTCTCACAGATCCCCTCCTCCGACAGCAGTCCCACATCTAGCCTCCATTGCGGGCGTTGGTAGCTCTCCCCCCCCCGATCTGCAGGTCTACCCAGTGCGGGGCATGGTCTGAGATAGTAATTGCCGAATATTCCGTGTTCTTTACCTCCCCTATACAATCCCTGCTTAGTACGAAGAAATCTATCCTAGAATATACTTTATGGACGTGCAAGTAAAACGAGTAGCCCCTTCCTGTCGGCTGTCTGGCTCTCCAGGGTTCCACTGCCCCCATTTGCTCCATAAACCCTTTCAGCTCCCTTGCCATTGCTGGGAGTCTACCCGTTCTGGGACACGACCGATCCAAAGCCGGGTCAAGGACCATGTTAACGTCCCCTCCCATTATTAGCCTGCGAGAGTCCAGGTCTGGGATCTTCCCCAGCACTCTTTTAATGAAGTCCACGTCATCCCAGTTCGGGGCATATATATTCACCAGCACCACTCTCCTCCCCTCCAGTCTGCCCCGTACCATCAGGTATCTGCCCCCCCCTGTTTGCGGCTATGCTATCCGCCTCAAATTGCACCCGCTTGTTGATCATGATTGCCACCCCCCTGGACTTTGAGTCCAAGTCCGAGCGGAAGACCTGGCTAATCCAGCCCTTCCTTAGCCTGGTCCGGTCAGACACTTTCAGATGTGTGTCCTGCAACATAATTACGTCCGCCTTCAGAGCCCGCAAGTGCGTGAACACCCGCGCCCTCTTAACCGGCCCGTTCAGTCCCCTGACGTTCCAGGTGATCAGCCTGGTCGGGGGGCACATCCCCCCCCCCCCCCCCCCCCCCACCACGCTAGTCAGCCATAGCCTTTCTCGGGCCGGCCTCCGGCCCGTGTGTCGCGCCATTCCTGGCCCGCCCGTTGGCTGCCTCCACCCTCAACCTCCTTTCCAGTGCCTATTTCAAGTCCCTCCCACGTCAGCAGAACAACCCCCCCCCAACCACATCCCCCGATACCCCCACCCTGCCATCCACTGGCTGTGATCTCCCCCCCCACCTGACTCCCTTGACTAGCCAATCTGCTAGCCCGTTGACTCAACACTCCGGCGCCTTCCTGTCTCATTCCCATTGTTTCCCCGTCCTCCTCCCCACTCCCCGGCGCCCCATCCCCCTCTCCAACCCACTGGAGCAAACTCACTGGCACAAGAAGGCATGGACATCAACAAAACAATAAAAATAAAAACAAAGAAACCCCCAACCCCCGTCCTTGGCCCCCCTTGCTGACCGGCCCCCCCTTCGTTACCGTGCCGGCTCCAGTGTCCTCCGAGAGCTGCACAAAAAGTACAAATCCTCCCAAAAAGGAAAAAACAGAAAAAAAGAGGAAAAAACAAAAACATAAGAGAAAAAAAACCCCCAAACCAATGTCCATGAACAAAGGAAAGAGTCCCAAATGTTCCGCTTGGCACTTTTGGCCCAGCAAACCGTTGAACAGCAGTCCAGGCCCATTCGGCATACCTTCCCACGGTAGTCCTGGGCCCTAATTCGCGTCCGTGGGGCCTCTTTTCGGGACCAGCCCCTGATCCCTCGCAAAATCCATCGCTTCTTCGGGCTCGGAGAAGTAGTGGTGTTGACCCTGGTGCGTGACCCATAGGCGAGCCGGGAACAGCAGACCAAACTTCACGTGCTTCTTGAACAGCACCTCCTTGACATTCTTAAAGGCTGCTCGCCGCCGAGCCACCTCCTGGCTTAGGTCCTGGTAAATGTGGAGGGCACTGTTGTTCCACGTGCCGCTCCTGGCGCTCTTTGCCCACCGCAGCACCCGCTCCTTGTCCACGAACCTGTGGAACCTAATCACCATTGGGCGGGGGGCGGGGTCCGCCCGGCCGCCCCTGCCTTGCCTGCACTCTGTATGCCCCCTCCAGCTCCGGCGTTCACGGAAAGGCTTCGGCCCCCATCAGCTGCATCAATAGGTCTGCTACAAACACTGCGGCATCAGCTCTCTCAGCCCCCTCCGGGAGGCCGACCATCCTCAGGTTGTTCCTGCGGGCTCTATTCTCCAGCTCCTCCACTCTGTCCAGCAGTCTTCTCTGCCGCTCCTTCAGCCCGTCAACTTCTAGCGCCGCAACCGTCTGCGCATCCGCCTGCTCCTCCACCGCCTCTCCCAGCTCCTTAACTTTAACATCTTGCACATCCAGCCTCTGGTTCAGCTGATCCACCGCTTTCTGGATTGGGTCCAAGCTGTCCTGCTTCAGCGCTTCAAAACTGGACTTCATTACCTTGAGCATGTTATCCATCGCCTGCCGTATTGCTGAGTCTGGGGTCCGTGTGTCCGCCATCTTAGGTTTCAGGTAAGTTTCTTCAGGTCCTTGCCTCTGTCCCTTTTTCTCTCTTTTCTTCTGCCTCCTGGGCTCCCGCTGTTCCATGTGCCGCAGCCCGCTCCTCAGCACTTTCGCTGCCGCCTTCCTTCAGGTCTGTGGTGCTGCTATCGCGGGGAATCAGCCCCTAAACGCCCGCGGAGTGAGAGCCCGCCGAATGTGCGGCTCACTCGGACATCGCCGCCACCGGAAGTCCCATAGGCCAATATCCTTGTTAAAAATGGATGTCAAACTCCTGGCCAAAGTTCTGGCCTCTAGGATTGAGGACTGTGCACCGGACGTTATAGGGGAGGACCAGACAGGGTTTGTTACGGGTAGGCAGCTGGGGGCCAATGTAAGAAGGTTGCTCACTGTGATTATGATGCCCCCGGGAGGCAAGGAAGCTGAAGTGGTGGTTGCAATGGACGCGGAAAAAGCATTCGACCGGGTCGAGTGGGATTACTTATGGGAGGTGATGGAGCGGTTCGGGTTTGGGAGGGGCTTTGTTGACTGGGTTAGGCTGCTGTACAGGGCGCCGGTAGCTAGTGTACGGACTAATAGGACAATGCCGGAATATTTCAGACTACACCGGGGACGAGACAGGGATGTCCCCTCTCCCCACTGCTGTCTGCTGTTTGCGCTGCGATAGAGCCACTGGCAATTACTCTGAGGGCCTCAAGGGGCTGGGAGGGGTTGGTTTGGGGTGGGTGGAGCACAGAGTCTTGTTGAATGCGGATGACTTGCTGCTTTATGTCTCAGACCCAATGGAGGGGATGGTGGAAATTATGGGGATCCTAGGGGAATTCGGCCGGTTTTCGGGATGCAAGCTTAATATGGGGAAGAGCGAGTTGTTTGTGGTTCAGGCGAGAGGTCAGGAGAGGCGACTAGGAGAACTGCCGTTCAAAGTGGTAGGGACAGTTTTAGGTACTTGGGTATTCAAGTGGTGAGGGATTGGGACAGGCTACACAAATTGAACCTGGCCCGGTTGGTGGACTAGACAAAGGAGGATTTCCGGAGATGGGACACACTCCCGCTGTCTCTGGCGGGTAGGGTGCAGTCGGTAAAAATGACGGTCCTCCCGAGGGGGTGCTAGGCCAGTGGAGGTTAGGAGGGTAAGTAATGGCAAGACCTGCGGGAGAAGGTGGTGAAATTTGCACTATGTATATATTTCTCTTGTTATTTATATTGTTGATTTTGTTGCTGTTAAAATGCTAAAGAAAATACCTCAATAAAACGTTTATTTAAAAAAAGGCATATAGGTTCCTTGGTTTTATAAATAGAAGCATAGAGTATAAAAGCATGGAGATGATGCTACACCATTATAAATCATTGGTCAGATCACATTTGAACTATTGTGTTCAGTTCGGGGCACCTTTTTAAGGAAGGATGTTAAAACCTTGTGGAGAGAGTGCAGAGGAGAATTATGCCAGGAATGAGGAATTTCAGCTGCAAAGAAAGATTAGAGAAATTGGGCTTGGTCTCCTTTGAACAGAGAAGATTGAGGTGATCTTATTGAGGTGTTCAAAATAATGAACAATTTTGACAGGGTAAAGAAGGATATTATGTTTCCACTAGTTGTTAAGCCAGTGACTAGGGGTCAATATTTCAGGATGGTCAGCAAGAGAGCCAGAAGTGAGATGAGGAGAAACGTCTTGACTCAGAGAATTGTTGGGATTTGGAATGCACTGCCTGGAGGCAGATTCCATAGGAGGTTTCAAAAGAGAGCTGGATATATATTTGAAAGTGATTAATTTTGAGGGCTACGGAGATTGGGGAATGGGACTAGCTGGGTAGCTCTCTTGGGAGTACCACAGTGCAGACACGATGGGCTGAGTGGCCTTCTGTGCTGTAAAATTCTATTATGTTATGTTAAAAATGTGAGTTATGTCCAATTGTGCATATGACTGCTCAAACAATGCTATATATTACAGATCTGTGAGCTTAACAGAAACTGCTGGCTATCTCACAAAGTCCGGTTTAAAAAAGATTGATTACATGGGTTTGTGGGATGTGGCGGGTGTTATCTCTTTCCCTTTTGTTGTTTGGGTGTTCTTCTGTTTTTTTCTTTTGTTTGTAGTTGCTTTTGAAGTTGGGTGGATATTGTTCTTGGGGTGTTACCGCGGTTATTTTGTTAATAGAGTTGAGATGTTTATATTTTGTAAAAATTTCGATAAAAATTATTTTTTAAAAAAAGATTGATAAATAGTGACAAAAATCATTGACACTCACTCAGAAACACTTTTACCTAAAATATGCATATACAGCTGATCACTAATCATGTTGTCAAAAGCTTGGTTAATGACACACCAATTTTATATTTCACCATTCAAATACAGCATTGAATAATGGAACATTGAGGTTGATTTTTTAGGTTAGCATGGCTTAACATTGTTAAAACTTTATTAAGAGCCTACATGCTGCATTGAATAATGTAACATAGAGGTTCTTTTTTTTTAGGGTAGCATGGCTTCACATTGCTAAAACTTTATTAAGAGTCTACATGTTGTGTTCCACAAATCGCAATTTGATCCAGAGTGGTTGTGATGATACTGAAGTTAATCTTGAGAAAGACAGCTCTGTGCTGAGAGAGATGTGAAAAAGTGGAGCATGGATAAATTAAACAAATGAATCATGCTGCCTGTACAATATTCACATATTAATACTTTCCACCCTTCAAATTGTTTCTGGACCGCATTCACACTCGATGCTTTTGGCTGATGTACATGATCCCTGGAACAGTACTACAGTCACTTCCAGTTCGCCAGCGAATGTTCGCTTCTCCCCAACTAGTCAAACCTTCCAGAGTCCTTTAATAATCGTTCCATTCCCCGTTCAAGTTTTCCGGATCCAAATATTACCAGCAAGGCGCACCTCAATCACTCCCCATCCTTAAATTTCCATGAGTCCCGTCTGTTCCCTTTCTTTTGAACAGAAATCAGATTCTCAAGAGCATCCTATTTGGTTGCTGACACAAAAACAGCTCTCCCTGCTTTCCCACAGCTGTGGCTCCTTTTGTTTCTCTGTCTCAAACAGCAGCTGTCCTTTATCTGTGCAAAAGCTGTGAAAGGCGTTCAAACTGCTATTCTTTTTCTATAAGAGTACCCAATTCTTTTTTTCCAATTAGGAGGCAATTTAGTTTGGCCAATCCACTTAACCTGCACATCTTTTGAGGTTGTAGGGGTGAAAACCACGCAGACAAGGGGAAAATGTGCAAACTCCACACAGACAGTGACCCGGGGCTGGGATCAAACCCAGGTCTGCAGCGCATCAGTTCTAACCACTGTGCTACTGTGCCACCCTGATTTAATTTCTAATGTAAAAGAAATACCTGTTTTAATGGACGCTTATAGGCTGCGGGCCAGATGGTGCACAAAAAAAAATGAAAAGGTTGTGTTGGTTCTTTCACTTCCATTAAGCCTTCCAGTTATATAGAGTTTTCATTACTTCAAGATGACCTAAAATGCTTACAGTCAATGAGGTACTTTTGAATTCTAGTCACTGTTGTAATGCAGGAAATGGGACAGCCAATTTGTACATGACAAGCTCTCACAAACAGTGCTGTGATAATGCCCATGTAAACTTTAAATAATGTTGATTGAAGGGTAAATATTAAGCAAGACACTAGGAACAACTCTTCTGCTCGTCTTTGAAATTCTGCTGTGGGATACTTTGCACCCAGCTAAGCAGATGGGCCTTAATTTAATGTCTCATCTGAAAAACAGTCCCTCCAGCAGTGCAGCACTCCCTGAATATTACACAGAAGTCTCAACCTAGAATTATGTGCTCATGTTTCTGAAGTGAGACTTGAACCCACTACCTATCTGCTTAACTAACTTAGGTACAGTAAGAAACGTATGACCTTTGCCCCAGTGAATGTAAACCAACTGAATACAAAGTACAACAGTGGTTAAACAGTACATTATGCTTACGATCTTAGTGTAGTTTGTTGTTTCATGAAACAGATATTTAGAGATGTGAAATAAATCTGGCAATACTCATTATTACAGATTTTTAAGTAGAATTGGAAAAGAAAGTATGGAATTTCTTTAGTTTTATAATACATCAATTTTACTATTCTCATCATTTTCAAATCCTCTATGATTGTGCCACTCACCATCTCTGTAACCCTCTCCAGCCTTACAACCCTCCACCTCTGGTCTCTTGTGCGCATAAACTTTTCACAAAACTCCAATAAATAGTCATGAAATTAACTTGCTTTGTTTAAGTGATAAATGCTGATCAGGACTCTCAGTAAACACACCCACTCCTTGGTCACTGTTGTGTTTTAATGTCTCAATCAAAAGCTGGCAGCTCTTTCTTAGGAGATAAGCCCAAATCCTGGACTGGGACTTAAAAAGGCAGGTATGGGTGCTATCATTGAGATCAGGTCAGCATTGTAAATTGTAATATGACAAGTGAAGTTTGGATTTCGAATTGTGCTTAAATGTCACCTCGAGTGGTGAATTATCTCATTCCACAGTACATACCAAATCAATTCCTCTTTTACCTTAACTGTTTGTACCTATTCCAGATTTCTTCCGGGAACTGTATACTAAAAGCTTATGCATAGGTTAAAATTTGTGGATCATTAAAGCTATTTTGTTTGAGAATTATTTCAGTATCCATTCAAAAATGTTCATTGTTATAGTTTTGCAGCTAACGTGCGAGCAATATAGATTGTCATCAGTAGTATCTGCAAAAGCTTTATACAGACACCTGCAACATCATTAGGTAACATTTCAAATAAAACTTTTCTCACAATGTGGGCCTTCAGAGATTACCAGTATTAGAAATGTTTCAACAGATCATCATTAAACAAATACAGGTTTTAAAAACAAATAAGGTGTCAAACATGATAAGGGCCAAGCTTTAACTAGCAGCTTTTCTAGTTATTGGTATCTAGTTTATTCCACATAGTTCAGATGCACTCACCAAGTTAATGTACATTTGTTTTTTTAAATAAATTTAGAGTACCCAATTAATTTTTTTCCAATTAAGGGGCAATTTAGCAAGGCCAATCCACCTACTCTTGACATCTTTGGATTGCAAGGGCGAAACCCATGCTAACACATGGAGAATATGCAAACTCCACACGGAGAGTGACCTAGAGCCAAGATCGAACCTGGGACCTCAGCGCCGTGAGGCAGCAGTGCTAACCACAGCGCCACCGTTCTGCCCTCAAAGTACATTTGTAACTGAAAACTGCTTGCTCTCTTTTACTGTGGGTGTGCCCAATAGAATTTGGATTCTGGTGCTAGATGGTTGGTTTTATGGAGTCGCTCTGCTTACACATCAAAGGGCCATGTAAGGTTGGATGTTTTTCAACAGCGCTGCCTATTTAAGATCCTGGGCAGCACATGACAGGCACAGAAGTACAACAGAGGAGCCTGCGTGAGGTTGTGACAGAGTGGGACAACTACGGGCTGGCAGGACAACTATTTCTCTTCCCAGACATGGCAGTAGAATCGGTATCACCAAATGGAAGAGGACAGGGCCAGCCAAAGAAGACCTGGAAAGTAAATTTAAGGAAGACCATCAAGAGCAGAACACCACCTGGGCTGGAGTGAAGAAGATTGTGATGAACTGGGGTCGATGGCGGAGTCTTACTGCCCATTGTCCCACGTGCGACAGGAGGAATTATGTCTGAGTAAGTAAATAAGTCTGGTTACAGAAGCAGAAATTGTCTGCTATCAATACTTTCAACATTTCAATGAAACCATTTTTCAAAATGAGGGTATTTAGAGGTTAGGGCAGTGCTTCCCAAACTACTTTTCAACGTGATCCCATTTTAACACTTGAAAAATAACCTGACCCATATGCCAGCAAGAACAAAATATCAATAAAGAAGCATAATAATATCCAGTATCTAATTATTAACGGTCCCTTTTTATAGATGAACATATCATAATAAATATGAAATTCTGGGTTTTTAAAGAACATTATAATATTATTTTACGTATTCATCTTTTTGAAAATGTTTTTATTAAGGATTTTTCATATTATACAGAACAAAGGTATGTGTGAACATACATTGAAAACCAAAGGAAAAAAAATATATACATCGGTCGTCTTCCATTGGCTATCTTTCATGATTTTCAACGGTTACAGCTTCTCGTTTTACGTTCTCCAGTAAGCGTTTAGGTCTGACTGGCTCCCCTGCTTCGCATTTCCCTTTTCTTCCCCCCTCCCTCTCCTTCTAGTTGTCTGGCGGGCCTTCTTCCCTCATCAGCTCTTATGTCCTGTTCCAGTTGGGTTGGCGTGATGCTGTGTATTTTGTTATTTGCTGGGCATGGTTGGGCTCCATGACTCTTTATTCACTCCCCATTCCTGCCTTTCATTGTTGTACCGTGACTACCCTTTTCCTTCCTCTGGCTTATTGGCTGTTGACTACAAACAGGTCTTGGAACAACTGGGTGAATGGCTCCCATGTTCTGTGGAAGCCCTCCTCCGACCCCCAGATGGCAAATTACATTTTCTCCATCTGGTGAAATTCCGATAGGTTGGCACCGACACACGAAAAACACATGACCTGCCTGCCTAATCCATTTACCAGAATATTATGACGTGTCAAGTGCTCATTCAGGTAATTTTTTGAAGGACGTGAGGCAACCTGCCTCTCCCACCCTCCCAGGTAGTGCATTCCAGACCGTCACTATCCTCTGGGTAAAACGTTTTCCCACAAATCCATGCTAAACCTCCTGCCCCTGACCTTAAACTTGTGTCCCCTCGTAACTGACCCTTCAACTAAGGGGAACAGCTGCTCCCTATCCATCCATTCCATGTCCCTCATAATCTTGTATAGCTCGATCAGGTCACCCCTCAGTCTTCTCTGCTCCAGCTAAAAAAAAACACCTATCCAACCTCTCTTCATAATTTAAATGTTCCATCCCAGGCAACTTCCTGGTGAAACGCCTCTGCACCCCCTCCAGTGCAATCACATCCTTCCTCTCTAAATGAGAGAAGGATGACATGGAACTGGAAACTTGGCCTACCATCAAAAAGTTCGGCCCAAGAGTGACGATAAGAGCATGAATTCATGGGAATTCATTTTGGCAGATGACAAATCTTGAAGCTCTGAATTATTAGGAAACCGTTCTTGGAGTCCCAATCTTGTTATTGAGCTTGTCTACTTCTCATTCCTGCTAATTCAATCTAATTCAAGAGCAGACTATACGGTCAATGGAAGAGTCCTGGGGAAAATTGATGTGCAGAGAGATCTGGGAGTTCAGGTCCATTGTACCCTGAAGGTGGCAACGCAGGTCGATAGAGTGGTCAAGAAGGCATACAGCATGCTTGCCTTCATTGGACAGGGTATTGAGTACAAGAGTCGGCAGGTCATGTTACAGTCGTATATGACTTCGGTTAGGCCACATTTGGAATACTGCATGCAGTTCTGGTCGCCACATTACCAGAAGGATGTGGATGCTTTAGAGAGGGTGCAGAGAAGGTTCACCAGGATGTTGCCTGGTATGGAGGGTGCTAACTATGAAGAAAGGTTGAGTAGGTTAGGATTGTTTTCGTTGGAAAGACGGAGGTTGAGGGGGGACCTGATTGAGGTCTACAAAATTATGAGAGATAAGGACAGGGTGGATAGCAACAAGCTTTTTCCAAGAGTGGGGGTGTCAATTACAAGGGGTCACGATTTCAAGGTGAGAGGGGGAAAGTTTAAGGGAGATGTGCGTGGAACGTTTTTTACGCAGAGGGTGGTGGGTGCCTGGAACGCTTTGCCAGCGGAGGTGGTAGAGGCGGGCACGATAGCATCATTTAAGATGCATCTAGACAGATATATGAACAGGCGGGGAACAGAGGGAAGTAGATCCTTGGAAAATAGGCAACAGGTTTAGATAAAGGATCTGGATCGGCGCAGGCTGGGAGGGCCGAAGGGCCTGTTCCTGTGCTGTAATTTTCTTTGTTCTTGTTCTATAATGTGGTGACCAGAATTGCACACAGTACTCCAGCTGTAGCTTCATCAAAGTTCTATACAACTCCAACATGACCTCCATGCTTTTTTAAACTATGCCTCGATTGATAAAGGCTAGTGTCCCATATGCCTTTTTCACAACCCTATTAACCTGCCTTCAGAGATCTTTGGACAAACACTCCAAGCTCCTTTTGTTCCACGGAACTTCGCAGTCAGGCCATTCATTGAATGCTTCCTTGTCACATTACTCCTTCCACCTCACACTTTTCAGGGTTAACTTCCATTAACCAAGTTTCTGCCCATTTGACCATCCCGTCTATATCTTTCTGCCACCCAAGACACTCAGTCTCACTGTTAACCACCTGACCAATCTTTGTGCCATTCGCAAACTTACTGATCCAAAGAAAATATTAAAAGAATAGATTCTTGTAGAAGAAGTGTATTGTAGAAAACATTTTATATGCTCTTCCCACTGAGGCCTAGCTGAAGATGTGTTCAATAGAACGATATAGTCCCATCCAACACTGTTTGAAGAGATTATCAACTACTTTCTGGTTAATTGTTGATGAATATTTACTAGCTATTGCTGTGATTTCAGAAATATATGGTGGTTTCCAGAGTTGTTTAAAGTTACTGAAGTCTACAGGGAGTGATGTGGCTGAAGGACTTTGTCCTGACTTCAAAAATTCTGCACAAGCGACTTGGTCCCCGACTTGGCTGTATTACTATGAAACACCTTTGCTCCACCACATGACAGGAAGATGGAGCAGAGACAAGTTGCTGGAAGAAGGCAAAGAGAGTGTGGGCTACCAGCAGGACTCTCTTGGCACAGAATATTCAAGTAGAAATTCTTCTACTTGAACCTCAGTGAAGAACATTGGGCTGAATTCTCTGTTTCTGAGGCTAAGTGTTGATGCCAGCGAAGGATGTGTGGTGTTTAACAACATGAAAATCGGCCCAACACCTCCACCGATTCAGCTACTTTAAATTGGTTAGCACCGTCGCTACATGGAACGCCATCAATTCCACGAAAAATGATGCCGGATTCGTCGGGTTCATGATTGGCACTCATGATGCTCACAAGCCGCAACCGCACTGAAACGATCTTTCCCCCCCACATACACCATCCCTGTCAACAGGATGGCTGAAAGAAGTGCCATCTTCTTGGCTGAGGTTGAGGGACGCTGAGCTGGAGACCCTCCTGGAAGCCATGGATGAGAAGGATGACCCTATACCCCGGCCCGGGAGGAAGGCCGCCCGGCCCCTCCATTCACCGTGCCTGGGCACAGGTAGCAGAGGCGGTCAGCGCCCTGGGCAACGTCACCCAGACTGGCATGCAGTGCTGCAAGAATCTCCACAACCTTTCTTTTTTCATAGATTATCATAGAATTTACAGTGTAGAAGGAAGCCATTCGGCCCATCGAGTCTGCACCTGCTCCTGGAAAGAGTACCCTACCCAAGGTCAACACTTCCACCTTATCCCCATAACCCAGTAACCCCACCCAACACTAAGGGCAATTTTGGACACTAAGGGCAATTTATCATGGCCAATCCACCTAACCTGCACATCTTTGGACTGTGGGAGGAAACCGGAGCACCCGGAGGAAACCCACGCAAACACGGGGAGGACGTGCAGACTCCGCACAGACAGTGGCCCAAGCTGGAATCGAACCTGGGACTCTGGAGCTGTGAAGCAATTGTGTTATCCACAATGCTACCGTGCTGCCCATACTGTGTCTAAGTTCTCAAGGTTAGATCCCTGGGATTTACCAGCACTGCTATCTGGTCTTACTGCCTCCTTGACGTTTGTCTTAAGGGCCTCCTGGCACTCATGGACATATGGTATATCTCCTACTCTCCATTTCCTGTACCAAGGCCACCAGTGCAGTATCAGAAAATCCTGAAGGCCACTCACTGTCATGTTGTGTCATTCTTGCGGTCAAGAATATTCAAGAGGCGGCTAGATATAGCACTTGGGGAGAATGGGATCAAAGGCTTTGTGGAGAAAGCAGGATTAGGCTGTTGAGTTGGATGATCAGCCAAGATTGTGATGAATGGCGGAGCAGGCTCGAAGGGCCAAAAGGCCTTCACCTACTCCTATCTTCTATGTATCTGTGTAAGAACATTTTTACAATGACTTCCAGCACCTACTTCAGGCAAAACAACATACCTACTCTTACTGAGGTGCACACTGAACTGAACATATGCTGGTCTCATGATTTTGCACACACCACTCAGACAAGCAGCCACTCAACAGTATGCTTTGTGCTGGCTACACACTTTCAAGCAATCGGTATGAATTAATTACACCTATTTTCAGGTTTATTGAAATCCATGTTTTGCGTTCAGGCCCAGAATTATCTCTATGCTAAATGGCCCCAATGGGTTTTAAAGGTTATCCTCACTATTCAAAAAAAAGGAGAAATAACAGGGAATTAAAAGTTATTTAGCCTGCCATGGACAGTAGGGAAAAATGCTAGAATCGATGAAGGATGGAGTATCAGGACAATTAGAAAGTCATGATTTGACAAAGGTCAATCCAGATTTACAAAAGGAGAATGGTGTTTGGTAAAACTGGGTAGCATGGTAGCACAAGGGTTAGCATTGCTGCCTCACAACACCAGGGACCCGGGTTTGATTGGGTCATTGTTTGTATGGACTTTGTACATTCTCCCCGTGTCAGCGTTGGGTTCCTCTGAATGCTCCAGTTTCCTCCCACAGTCCAAAGATGTGCAGGTTAGGTGGACTGGCCTTGCAAAATTTCCCCTTAAGTGTCTAAAGGTTAGGTGGGGTTACAGGGATGGGCCGGGGGTGGGCCTCGGTGAGGTACTCTTTCAGAGGGTTGGTGCAGACACGATGGGCCGAATGGCCTCCTTCTGCACTGTAGGGATTCCATGATTTTGTGGCTGTGACTAGTAGCCTATGATGCAGTGTGCAATCAAAAACATTTACTAAGGTGCCACGCAAGATATTATTGCACAAAATTAATACTCATAGGAGTGGGGTAATATATTAGCATGAATCGGATATTAGCTAATGGACAGAAAACAGTACGAATAAATGTGACATTACAGGTAGCAGACTGTAACTAGTGGAAGGCTGCAAAGATCACTGCAAGGGCCTCAATTGTTCATAATCTACATGAGCAAAATTGGATATGTCATCTTCAGTTTCCTCATCTAAGCTTGATGATGACACAAAGAAAGGTAGGAAAGAAAGATTTGTAGAGGACACCAAGGAGCTGCAAAAGGACATGGATAAGTTACAGGAGTTGGTAAAATGGTGGCAAAGAACAGGTTGTGAAGTTATCCACTTCGGCAGGTAAACAGAAAAGCTGAACACCAAGTGGTGGTCCAAGAAAGGGGGAGTAGATTCTAAGCCGGTGGGATCCTCCATTGCGCCAGCAGCGCACTCCTTCCCGCAGTTTGCCCGATGGGGTGGATGCCCACAATGGGAAACCTCATTGGCTGGCTGCCGGGATGGAAAATCCCACTGCCGGTGCAGGTGTTCCGCACCAGAAAACGTGTGCAGGGGGACGGAGACACCCTCCCAGGAGAAATGTTGGTTTCCAGAGGGACCTGGTTCCTCTACATATAAATCAAAGTTAGGTTCAGCAAGCAATTAAGAAGGCAAATAGTATGTTTGTTAGTCTGCATCATAATGAGATTGGATTACTGGAGTGAAGACTTGCCACGGTTATATAGGGCCTTAGTAAAACCATAATTGGAAGTTCTGCATACCGTTCTAGTTTCCCGCCCAAGGTCATATTTGCCTTAGAGGTATGTAACAAAAGTTCACTACTTAAATGTCTCCTCACAGGATAATTAGCTAGAGCAGCCCTGTTTTTTCCTACAGTTTAGAAGAATGGAAGATGATTTCATTGAAACAGATTTCTTATTATAGTGATGCTGGACCAGATCCCAACAGTTGTTAGGATAGCAGACAGAAACCTCAATATTTTATGTGATTTGTAAAACATGGAAAATATACTTTGCTCCAGGAGTGATTCCACACACAAGGGATATGGTATGTTAAAGCAAACTTTTATTACCAACACAATATTACTAACTATCGTAAAGACAATAGCTTACAATTACCAGTTAAACAAAGCTGAATAATGACAATGAAATACTAATTCCCAATTGCTATCTTTTATCTCCACTCAAGCAAACCACATCTCAGTTCAAAATTCATCTTTAAATTAGTTAACTAACCCAATAATACTTGATGTCTTGGATAAACTACTTTGAGAGAGAGTGATCCTCCAGGAAGCAGCTTGCTGATTCTTGCTTGTGTCAAACTAAGGTTTCATCTGCCAGCCTTTTCAAAAACCAATGTTCTGTTCACAGGCAAAACCTTTTTAACTAAACTGCATTGACAGAAGCAGCTAGTCTGTTCATAGACAGATCAAGACTCATTTTCTCCAGAAACTGGTCTGTTCAGACAGATCTAAACTCAATTTCAAAACTGAAAACTCAACACCCGACTGCTTCAGCCCCTGGCTCCTCCCATTAGCTACATCATTTTACTGAGCAAAACAAAATGTCTCTAATTATCTACTCCCTAGGAGCTCTCTTTATATAAGATTCCATCATCCCAACTTTTACAATGCTTTAATTGCACCTATGTCTCCAAAAAGCCTGCTGTCTTTCAAATCAGGATTTTTGAAAACATGATTGCAGCATACACATATTAACCCAGGCTTTAATCCTTACAGCACCAACTACATATATTAATATATCTAAAATTCATACATTCATCATACTTATGGAGCTTGATAGAGGTAGAAGCTGAGATTATGGTTCCCCTGTTTGGAACTAAGGCCAAAATGTTATGCTCCCCCCACCAAACCCTGCAGGTTCTGAGGTGGGGTAGTTTATTTGGGGGGGGGGGGGTGGAAAGAGGAGGAGAGCGAGACTCGAAATTGAGCAACGTTCGATCTGGGGTGGGAAGGGGATGCCATCAGAAGCCCCCTTCCATTACGGCCTCGTGACCCACAGATCTCCCACCCCCACCCTAACCCCCTGAGACCCCAATCTCCCCATCATTTACCGTTTCTCTGACTTCCAGCACTTAGTCCCAGGTAGTTAGCTTCAATGCCTCTTCAGTTGACTGCAGAACTGTTCCTGGTATGACTGGAGAGCTGCCGGTCAATATTATTGGCCAACAACTCTCATAGGTGGGACCTCCGCCCAGTGATGGATGAAAGTCCCACCTCCTGCCAATCAATACTCGGAGAGCGTGAAATGGCATCGGGCCTGCTGGAGTCAGCAGGGATGCATTCCCTGTCGGCTCTTGGCCTAAGAGTTATGGTCTCAGAATTAGGGCCCCCCCCCCCCCCCCCCCCCCCCCCCGGCCTCCCGCCTCCCCCTCGAGGGTAATGGTCTCAGAATTAGGAGCTGGTCATTTAGGACTGCAATGGGGAAATATTTCTTCACTCAAATGGTTGTGCATTATTGGAATTCTCTAACCCAGAGAGCTGTCAATCTTTTGAGTATATTCAAGATAGAGATTGCTAGATTTTTGGATAATTAGGGGATCAAAGCATATGAAGGTAGTGCGGAACAGTATTGAGAGGCATACCAAATGGTAGGAGAAGCTTGAAGAGCTGAATGGTCTACTCCTATTCCAATTTCCCAGGTTCTCCAACACCTTCTGTGCTCATTAGTTATTCTGGAGTTGCTTAACTGGCAAACGACATTCACAGCACTGATGCATAAATTCACTTTATTCAATAAGTAGTAATTGAAAAGTTCTCTTTAATGTGGAATATACAGTTCCAAAAGTATAATAAACTAAAACAGCAATTTTTACTTTACTTTCTCCATTTCTAGCAATCGAAGTTCCACAAGAAATATTAGGACTCATTTTATATAGTAGTCAGAAACAGAAGCGGAGTCGCACCTATTTTCATAAGTATCAAAGTGAATCCTTTGGAGCTTTTAGCTTGTTTAAAAAAGGTTATCTGCATAAATTAAGATTTGCTCATTATCTGGGCAGACCATCAGAAGACATTACACCACACTGACAGAACTTGCCATCCAGTTATTTAATTATTAAGCTAGTGGCATTATGTGACCAACAAACAGAAATCTTTAACAGGCATCTTTTGAGAAAAAAAAATAGCAAGTTGATTTTCGAGCTTCGATTTGAAAGTCGAGCAGCAAGGAAGTCTGGTACGTGGGGAATTTCCATGTAGTTGTGGGGCTTTAGGTCAACATATCCCAAAGGCAACAGCAGCAGAGGGCAGTCCAGCATGCTGTCAAGCATGTATCTCCAGTGTCATCCCTTCTGCGATCTTCTACAACGTAAACTGCAATGAGAAATAGTTTAGCAGATGAAAATAAAATCTTTAGACTGACCCTTTTACCTTCTCAGCCAACACCATAAATGTGTAGCAACGTATGAGGTGGTGCATTTTAGGAAGAAATAAAGAGGCCAGCTACTCCTTGAACAAAAAGGTCTGAATGGGGTAGAGGTTCAAAGAGACCCAGGCATATAGTTATACAAAATCAGAAGTTACACTGTTGGCTAACAAAGCTGTAGAGCATGCAAACAAAGCTCTAGGCTCACTCTTAGAGGAACATAAATACACCATGGATGTTAGAAATCCCAAATAAAAACCAAAAATGCCATCAACTTGAAACATCAACTCTGTTTCTCTGTCCACATATGCTGCCTTACCTGAATATTTCTGGCATTTTTTTTTTTCTATTTCATTTCCGGAAGAACTGAATTCAAAAACAATGAAGTTATGTCGAAACGTATGAAATAACAACTTGCATTTAAATGGCTTGGTTGGAGCAGAGTACTGTGCACAGTGTGCATCGATATTATAAGGCTGATCCCAGAAATGAAAAGTTACAGCTATCAGGAAAGATTATAAACTCAAGCCAAAGCACTTAACTGGGGAGGGGGAGAAAAAGACAGATCTTTAAAATTATGAAGGGATTCAACAAGGCAAATGTAAAAATGTTTCCACTTCTGGGGGAGTCGAAAAGAAGGGGCCTTAAAAGCAAGGTAATTGCCAAAAAATCCAATTAAGGATTTCAGGAAGAACCTTCTTTACTCAAAGCATGGGGAGAGTGGGGAATGCACTCCCACATGGATTGATTGAAGTAAATAGCATAGATCTATCTATGGGACAGCTAGGATGAGTTGAAGTAAAGAGTGGGAGGCAGTTCATGTAAATGTTTTATATGAACAATGACATAGACCAGTTGGGCCAAATGACCAGTTTATGTGCTGCAAATTCAGTGTAACAGCCATGTTCAAATGAAATAATTTGCAGACTTAATTTACTAATTACATTTTTGTTCCCAATTTTGTGTTAATTAAGTGTTGGGGGAAATGGTGCTGCAGAGCAGCTATCAACCCTTTAGTAGGTATATGTGCTATTTTAAAGTCAGTAATCTCTCAATCATTTGACTGGTTTGGTAAGGGGTGGCCATTGTAATAACGTTGGCACAAGACTCCCAAGAATGCAACAGCAGCAACCAGGATGACTATAGTTCCAAACGAATGAAGTTTACAAAATACACGGAAAGGTTGAATCATGCACATCTTGCTGAGTGTGCCAAATAGAACTTGAGCACAATAAAGGCTTATACCAGTACAGAAATTAAGAAAAAGTGTTATTTCGCAATCAAAATTTTAACTGAAGCACCGTCCTCTTAGTCATGTGGACTTAAAACGGTCCCATACTGTTATAAGAACAGCACGGTAGCATAGTGGTTAGCATCAATGCTTCACAGCTCCAGGGTCCCAGGTTCGATTCCCGGCTGGGTCACTGTCTGTGCGGAGTCTGCACGTCCTCCGTGTGTGTGCGTGGGTTTCCTCCGGGTGCTCCGGTTTCCTCCCACAGTCCAAAGATGTGCGGGTTAGGTGGATTGACCATGATAAATTGCCCGTAGTGTCCTAAAAAGTAAGGTTAAGGGGGAGTTGTTGGGTTACGGGTATAGGGTGGATACATGAGTTTGAGTAGGGTGATCATTGCTCGGCACAACATCGAGGGCCGAAGGGCCTGTACTGTGCTGTACTGTTCTAAATCTAAATCTAAACAGATGAGGGCATACTTGTCAATATTTATCCCTCAACCCACCACCGTCAAGGCAGAGCAACTGGTCATACATCAAAATTAATGAATTGGTTGTAAAATATTCTGGCATGCCCAGAGGATGTGAATGGCACAATATAGATGCAAGTTTTGCCTGGTCTGTTCAGACTGGTGGGATGAGGGATGTGATCAGCAGTGACCTCAGGCTCATTGTTAAACTATGTACAAAGTCAGGTGCAGTTATAGGGGTGATTCTGAGAATTTGATCTGTTTGTCTTTGTCATCCTGTACTACATCAGCATGTATTTTCTGCTTTTATCTGCCTCAACCCTTTAACTTCTCTGTCCCATTCTGCTTTATTTGTTTTTAAAATTCAACTTATCAATATAGGCATTTTAATGGGCAATTTGCATCTTTTAAATTGCTAATACTTGAGATCACAAGAAGGTGCATCTTTTCCAATGGAATCAAATGGGAGATTCTAGTGGATTCAAAACGAACATTAGTACAAGGAAATATATTCTTTTGACAGCAGTTTCTGAATGTTTATAGAGCACTCTCTAATCCCATTTCATTTAAATTAGGTTTTGACTCCACTTGTACAATGCCATGAACATCAAAAAATAAATTTTATAATAAAGGTATACAGACATTAATCTTGACTTTGGTAGAGTGAAACAATGCCAAAAATGCAAGACAGCAAAAATATGGTTAACTACGAGGACAAGTGGTGTCAGGCAAGAAACAAAATCTATAGGTTGAGTAGATTGGACAGATGCACATCAGTTGAATTTAATAAGAAAAGCCTCAAAGAGGGGAAATATTTTGGGAGGAAGAAGGGGATATATACCCCTCACCAGTGCAGCAACCAAGACTGGAGTTCAGATGCGTAATAAGAGCTATGTGAAAAGAAAGAAAATGCGGGATCGTGGGTTTTATTAAATAGGATTGTTCTCAGCCAGCAGGGAAATTGCGCAAATCAGAGGTACCAGAGGCACGTGGGAAACAGAACCAGAGAGGATTAACGAAACCTTCAAGGCCTTCTACCAAGAGCTATACACCTCGGAGCCCCCAACGGGGATGGCTGGGATGAACCGGTTTCTTGATGGACTGGACATACCAGTCGTGGGAGAGGGCAGAAAACGGGATCTGGAAGCACCACTAGCACTGGGAGAGATCATGGAGAGCATTAGCTCCATGCAGACGGGGAAGACGCCGGGACCGGACGGATTCCCGGCGGACTTCTACAAAAAATTCGCGACAGCGCTGGCCCCGCACCTGCGGGAGATGTTCACAGACTCGCTAGCTAGGGGCACACTGCCACCCACGTTAGCACAGGCCTCAATCTCGCTGATACCTAAGAAAGACAAAGACCCAACTGAATGTGGGTCATACAGACCCATATCTCTGCTGAACGCAGACGCCAAAATACTGGCCAAAATCCTAGCCAAAAGGCTAGAAGACTGTGTACCTGAGGTGGTCACAGAGGACCAGACGGGCTTCGTCAAAGGTAGACAGCTTACCGTGAACATCAGGCGCCTGCTGAACGTGATAATGACCCCCTCCGGGGAGAGAACACAAGAGGTGATCGTCTCCCTGGACGCAGAAAAGGCCTTCGACAGAGTCGAATGGAAATACCTCATAGAGGTACTGGAGCGGTTCGGGCTTGGAACAGGGTTCACCGCTTGGGTAAAGCTCCTATACAACGCTTCCATGGCGAGTGTACGGACCAACAATACCAACTCCCAATACTTCCAGCTGCACAGGGGCACCAGACAAGGATGCCCACTGTCCCCGCTGCTGTTCGCACTAGCAATCGAACCGCTAGCAATCGCGCTCAGGGCAGCAAAAAATTGGAGGGGGATCAGAAGGGGAGGTAGAGAGCACAGAGTCTCACTCCATGCGGATGATCTGCTCCTCTATATCTCGGACCCACAAAGCAGCATGGACGGAATCATAGCGCTCCTGAAAGAGTTTGGAGCCTTCTCGGGCTACAAACTCAACATGAGCAAAAGTGAGATCTTCCCAGTACACCCGCAAGGGGGGGGGGGGGGGGGGGGGGGGGGGGGGCAGCACTAAAGGGGCTGCCGTTCAAACAAGCCCGAAATAAATTCCGCTACCTGGGGATCCAAATAGCCCATGACTGGAAAGGGATCCACAAATGGAACCTCACCAGCCTGACGGAGGAAGTTAAAAAGGACCTGCAAAGATGGAACACACTCCCGCTCTCCCTCGCGGGGAGAGTCCAGACGATCAAAATGAACGTACTGCCCAGGTTCCTTTTCCTGTTTAGATCCATTCCGATCTACATCCCCAAGGCCTTTTTCAAAGCGCTGGACAAACATATCATGGCGTTCGTATGGGGGGGGATAAAAATGCTAGGATCCCAAAGAAGGTCATACAAAAAACAAAATCCAGGGGGGGGCTAGCCCTCCCGAATCTACAATTCTACCACTGGGCGGCAACAGCCGAGCGAGTGAGGGGATGGATCCAGGAGCCAGAAGCCGAGTGGGTGCGTGCGGAGGAGGCCTCCTGCATGGGAACCTCCCTCCGGGCCCTCGCCACGGCAGCACTCCCATCCCCACCCAAAAAACACTCCACCAGCCCAGTGGTGACAGCCACCCTCCAATCCTGGAACCAACTGCGGCAGCAATTTGGCCTGTACAAAATGTCGGACAAGGCTCCCATCTGCAACAACCATAGGTTCAAACCAGCACTGACTGACGCCACCTTCAAAAGGTGGAGACAGGACGGGGGGACACTGACAGCCAGGGACCTATACACGGACGACAGGATCGCAACACTGGACGAACTGACAGAGAAATTTCAGCTAGCTGGGGGGAACGAGCTACGGTACCTGCAGCTCAAAAACTTCCTACGAAAGGAGACAAGGACGTACCCACAACCGCCACGACAGACACTACTGGAAGACCTACTGGACGCAAGTATCCTAGAGAAAGGGAACTGTAGTGACATGTATGACCGACTGGTAGATAGGGACGACACCGTACTGGACGCAACAAGAAGGAAATGGGAGGACGACCTGGGGATGGAGATAGGGTGGGGACTCTGGAGCGAAGCACTGCATAGGGTCAACTCCACCTCCACGTGCGCAAGGCTCAGCCTGACGCAACTAAAAGTGGTACATAGAGCCCACTTAACGAGAAACCGTATGAGTAGGTTCTTCCCAGAGGTGGAGGACAAATGTGAGCGGTGCCAGAGAGGCCCGGCCAACCACGCCCACATGTTCTGGTCTTGCCCCAGACTTGTGGAGTACTGGACAGCCTTCTTCGAGGCTATGTCCAAAGTGGTGGGGGTGAGGGTGGAGCCATGCCCGATAGTGGCGGTCTTCGGGGTTTCAGACCAGCCAGATCTATTCCTGGGGAGGAGGGCGGACGCCCTTGCCTTTGCCTCCCTGATTGCCCGCCGTAGAATCCTGTTTGGCTGGCGGTCAGCAGCACCACCCAGAGCTGCAGACTGGCTGTCCGACCTCTCGGAATCTCTCCAAATGGAGAAAATCAAATTCGCCATCCGAGGGTCGGACGACGGCTTCCACAGAACGTGGGAGCCATTCATGCAACTGTTCCGGGACCTGTTTGTGGCCAACGTACATGAGGAAGAATAGTCGGGTGGCCAAGAACCAGGGGAAAATGGACGGGAATCGGGGGAAGGTAGCGGGGGGAGGGGGGGGGGGGGGCTACGGGCTCGGTATGGGGGTTTGATGGCAAGCCAAGGCCCAAAACCAAACTATAAATAAATGCCTATAAACATGTGCCTCGGCCATATTGGGGAATGTAAAATATGTATGCTGGCTAAAGGGGGCCACAATTATTGTTATGAAGATGCTTACCTGTAAATATTCATGTTAAATTTTTGTGTTTTCCTTTTTTTTTTCTCTCTCTCTAATAACTTGTAATTTGTCATATATAAAATATGAAAACTCAATAAAAAAAACATTTATAAAAAAAAAATAGGATTGTTCTGTACAACAGTAAAGAGGTAACGGTGAAATTTAAATCATTGTTAAGCAGAGTTGCAAATTGGTATTAATTTAGGGGCTTTTCTAAAGATATCAAAGCCCAGAGATAGAGTTCAGAGCGATTAGGTTAATAGGAATATCAGGTTTTAGTTATGAGCAGCAGCTAGGGAAACCATTGATTTCTTCATTAAATCTAAAGGTGGCCATCAGAGATCGGATAGAGATGCTCAAAATTGAGGGAATTGGTGAGGAGACCAATAAAAAAAAATATTTCCAGTCAGGGAGCAAGGAAATTTACTTCTCTGTCAAAAGCTATTTGAAAAAAGTTAAAACTTATGAGGAGGGGCGAGGGGAACACTGAAAAGGTACTAAATGGACAACTCGGTCAAAGGTCACTGGGTGGGTCCAAAGACTCTGGCTGAGCTATGAGATTTTATGATTTTACCCATAAATTACTTATATCTTCCAGATTATTTTTGAACATGCAGAACATGAGTTATATCATTCAGTTATTTTAAAATGTGAAACGTAGCTACAATGTGCTCCCATGCTTTGATTAACATTAGTTGTAATTTTAAAGACAAAACTGTAGTGACTGCTGCAAATTCTCGCTAGTCGCTTTCTCCCCGTCTCTGAAGAAATCCTTTCAAAAAGCCAGTGTGGCTTCCGACCAAACTGTGGAACAATGGACATGATTTTCACTGCTCGACAACTTCAAGAGAAATGCCAGGAGTAACATCAACCACTTCACATGGCCTTCATCGATCTGACCAAGGCTTTTGACTCAGTCAGTCGGGAAGTGCTATGGAAGACCCCGTCAAAGGCTGGCTGTCCAGAGATTCATCAACTTCCTCCAACTGCTCCACCATAATATATGTCAGTCATAGTCCTGACTGATGGAAATAAGACAACAACCTTCCAGATTAAGACTGGAGTTAAGCATCGTGTCATCGCCTCCACCCTTTTCACCAGCGTCATCGCCACCATCCTTTTGTTAAGAACAAGTTTCAAAGTAGAGTGGACATCGTCTGTAGGATGGACAGAAAAGCTTCAGCCTCAACTTGTTAAAACCCAAGAAGAAAACGGCACCAACATCACTTGTGGGTCCTTGAAAGAGCCAAGAGCATCGAGGCCAAGGCAATCCAAAACCAACTCTGCTATGCTGGCCACGTGCTTAGGATAACAGGATCCCGACTGCCAAAGCAAATCATCTTCGTCCAGCTCAAGGAAGGTTCCTGAACAAGAGGAGGACAAAGGAGGTGCTTTAGAGATACCCTGAAGGCTTACCTCAAGAAATGTACTATAGCTGTCAATGCATGGGAGACCCTTGCTCAGAGGAACCTCCTGATTGAAAGGACATAATTCTTCCAGAATATTCAACGACAAGAGGCAGTCAGGGGAGCATGGTAGCACTGTGGCTTCACAGTGGCAGGGTCCCAGGTTCGATTCCCTGCTTGGGTCACTGTCTGTGCGAAGTCTGCACGTTCTCCCCGTGTCAGCGTGGGTTTCCTCCGGGTGTTCCAGTTTTCTCCCACAAGTCCTGAAAGACATGCTGTTAGGTAATTTGGACATTCTGAATTCTCTCTCCCTGTATCCGAACAGGCGCCGAAATGTGGCGACTAGGGGCTTTTCACAGTATCTTAATTGCAGTGTTAATGTAAGCCTACTTGTGACAATACAGATTATTAGTATTATTATTATAAGTCCAGAAAAGGAGCCGGAGAAAGGAATACCACCGATCAAGTCCAATGACCAATCCCACCTTCCAGAAACACCTGCCAAGCATGCGGTCGGAGATGTGGCTTAGGACCATGATCAACATCCACGCAAGGATCCACAGACCAGTGACACGGAGTTTCTTAGACGGACAATCATAAGAGTGTGATCGAAGAAGAGGATTTTGTGATTCTACTGATAAATTAGGTTTCTTATATTCCTTCTGGGTTATTTTTGAACATACAGACCATGAGTTTTATAGATGCTTATTCAGTGTTTTTTTTTAAAGTGAAAAGTAGTTGCAGTCTGCTTCTGTTTTAATTAACATTAGTTGTAATTTTAAGACAAAACTGTAGTCAATTTGAATTTATAACCATTGTAAAACACTGGCTGGAAGGTAACAACATGACTAACTTCTGGGCTAAAAGGGAGTCAAAGCTCAAAGTTTCTGTTCTTTGGACCCAAAAGATTAGATTAGTTTCATAGCTCTTTCTAATTTATTTGTTTTACAATCTATACTTTGGTACAATACAGCACTATTCATTTAAACATTGCATCATATTTGGTGAAATAACGTGAAGTTATGTGAAGTGATACTGACAATTACTTGGTAAAATATGTTACTCTGGACGAAATTTAATTTATGTTTCTCCAGAAAAGGCAGAATTTATGTTCGGAAGAAGGAGATGTAGTAAACAAAGACAATAAATAGAATCTCAAGTATAGTTAATTAAAAAAAGACAAGCGTAGAAAAAAAAAATCAGCAGGTCTGGCAGCATCGGTGGAGCAAGGAACCACGTTAACACGTTGACTTCAATATTCTTCCTTCTTTGGAACTGAAGAAGAGAGGTAGAAAAGCAATTTGTTTTAAGGCCGTTAAAAAAGGAGATTAGGGTCAGGGATACGTTAGCCAGTTTGTATCTTGTTTTCATGTTTTTGCTTCTGACAGAATTCCAATTTATTCTTCCATTAACACTTACGCGAGACCAATGTCTTGTTGCTTTACTGTAACCATTACCACTGCATTTGCCTTTTGTTCCATGACATCTTTGTCCTTTAATGTCTCCGGCCCTCTAACTTATTCCTGACCCTCCTCCTACTCACCACCACCACCTTCCACAATTCAACAGCATAAAACCCATCAAATCTCTTCCAAAGAAGAGTCATATGGACTCGAAACATAACTCAGTCTCCCTCTCCACAGATGCTGCCAGACTGGTTTAGTTTTTCCATCATTTCCTGTTTTTATTTCAAATTTCCAGCATCTACAGTATTTTGTTTTTATATTACTCGGGTTTACTGCAACTTGACAAGGACTTTTGTCAAACAAGTGTTCCTAATTTGTCCGGAAACTGGCAAATAATGATAAACTGGAGTAATGACATGTTGTATTCTCTATTCTGCTTTACATGGGTGGCTCGGATGCGTAGTGTTGAATAAAGAACACAAAGCTTTGTTAACAAACAAAACATATTACACTACTAATTATGATTTGTGCACATTCTTCAAGTAGAAGGTTATTGTATAAAACCATGCTATTTCTGGGCACGACGGTGGCGCTGTGGTTAGCACTTCTGCCTCACGGCACAGAGGTCCCAGGTTCGATCCCGGCTCTGGGTCACTGCCCGTGTGGAGTTTTCACATTCTCCCAGTGTCTGCATGAGTTTCCTCCAGGTTCTCCGGTTTCCTCCTACAGTCCAACGATGTGCTGGATAGGTAGATTGGTCATGCTAATATTGCCCCCCCCCCCCCCCAAAATAGGTGGGATTACAGGATAGGAGCGGGCAATTGGGCCTAGGTATGGTGCTCTATCAGAGCAAGGGCTGGTGCAGACTCGATGGGCCGAATGGCCTCTTTCTGCACGGTAGGGATTCTATTGTATTCTTTTCTCAAGCCTTCAAATTTACACAAAAACTTATATTGAGCATTAAATGAAATCAAAATTTTACATATTTTGCAATCTAAAAGAATTCTCCAAGCTGATATCCACATCTCAATCTCTGCCTCTGCTTTCAGTTGTTGAGAATACAAACACCACATGGTCCATTTAATGTTGCTTCAGAGATATTCACAACCTCCCTTTCAGTACTCTATACTTCAGGTGGACTTAGCTATATTAAATGCGGTTGTTAGACAGAAATGGCAAAATAAAAATAAATCTGCTAGTGTTGATGGTTTTTGAAATCAGTTTTTATTTAAAAACCTTAAATCCATTTTTAATGTAGGATTTGACCATTCAAATTGAAGGTTCGTGAGTTCTAAAAAAAGTTTGAAAACAGGACAATAATTTGTACGATAATGACATTATCTATTCTAGCTATTGATCAACATATGCAAAGATCTGTGCTTAATACAAAGGCAGAGAAACAATCAGATGCTGGTGAAATGATTTTATCTCACCGATGTAGTAATTGGTGGACTAACGATGAAGCATGAACATTAGGGAGGGAGGACGCAAAAGTTTCTGCAAGTAAGAGAAACTAGTGAATCCCTTCCAACACTTGGAGCAGGTGAATGGCCTCTCCCCAATGTGATTAAATACGGTGTACAGGAGTTCATAGGATAATCAATGAGTCTGTGTATTTGGATTTTTATACATCAGATATATTTTTCTCGTTTACGAATGGTGAACTTTGATTTTGAACAGAAAATGGAGAGAAAGAAAATAAATTGTAAGTAGTTAAAAAAACAAATCCGAATTAAGGGGCAATTTAGCGTGGCCAATCCACCTACTCTGCACATCTTTTAGTTGTGGGGGGTGAGACACACACAGACACGGGTGAATGCGCAAACTCCACACGGACAGTGACCCGGGACAGATCGAACCCTCGGCACCGTGAGGCAGCACTGCGAAACACTGTGCCACCTTAAATTGTAAGTAGTTTTGATGGAAAGGCAGTGATTGTTGTTCGAATTGAACAAGGATATATTTCGAAAGACAAAGCAATGCCAGAAGCACAAATGTAATATTTTATGAAGGCACTGTTTGCAAAGGATGAAATATGCATTAAAAATTGACAACAATTTGGTATTACCAATTGCCTTGGATGAGGCACATTTTCAATATTTGAAAAATAGAAGTAGCTATTTAGAAGAAAATGCCTCAAGTGGTGGCAAGGCCTGGTGGCTGACCAGGAGTGAAGTTATCACAACACAAGATATTCACCATGAATAATTTACAAAGCAGCCTCAAACTTTGATCCCTTTCCCAAGTGAATTATTAATCCTATATATCAATTGGGAATGTTAAAATGGTGTTATTATAGTCTTATTTGACATTTTGCCCAAGGTTCCCTTTGCCTTGCCCCAACACAATCACAGCCCCCCCCCCCCCCCCCCCCCCCCCCCCCCCCTCCCCACCCCACACACACCCGGCCATCTGTCCCTAGTTCAATTTTGCTTTCACTGAGCACGGCCTTAGTTCTCCTAATAACACATTCTGCTATTTTTACCTATGTGTCATTATTAGCACTCTTCAATGCTCAATGGCACCATTAACATGTGTCCATGACATCTCCACACGTGCTTCCAGACCTGCTGGGTTTATCCAGCATTTTCTGTTTTTATTTAATAAGAAGCGAAGTTAGATTAATGGTGCACTGGAAGGGAAATACAATATTTATACTACACCTAATGTCTGTGCAAGGGAATTAGATATGTACTTGAAAAGGAAATATTTTACACTGTTATTGGGGAAAGAGTGAATAGATCTTTCAAAGACTGGACACAGGCACAATAGGCTCAACAAACAGCCTCGTGCTCGGACTCCACATCCTGACAAATTAATTTGAGTAATACTTCGAATAGTAATGAGAAGCAAACAGAATTCACTGTGAAAGGAACACTAAACAGTACACTTAGAAGGGCGCAAAAACCTTATACACCGACCAAAACACAAAAGTATTAAAAAAAATTAAACCATTGCCTTCGTCCTTACTCATAATTTCACAGATTTTCAAAGCCATGAAGTCAGATATGTTTATGAACATTTAAAAATATATATTTTTATTCAAACTAGGACACACATAAACATGAGCACAATCATTCAAAAACACATGCTCCCCACAGTTTGACATTTTATCCCCTTAACGACCCCCTTCCAGCTGACAACAAACAGCTGCTCAAATAGGGGCAAGATCAACCTCCATCTTGCCCAGAAACCCCCCCCCCCCCCCCCGCCCCCCCCACTTCCCCCGGAGCCCCAAAGGACAAAATTTATCTTTTCCAGTTTAAGGAATTCTGCTACATCCCCCAACCTCGCCGAGACCCACGGTGGTTCCACCTATCTCCACTCCGTAGAATTCGCCGCCGGCCAAGGAGTGACAGAAGCCACTCCATCAGCCCCCTTCTGCTCCAACAGCTCCGACACCCCAAAGATCAGCACCAGCAGTCCCAGCGACATCTCCACCCCCACAATTTTCAATAACGTTTCAAATATCAGCCCCAGAACTCCAAAAATCGTGGGCATGACCAAAACATGTGGGTAAGGGCAGCACGGTGGCCTAGTGGTTAGCACAACCGCCCCACGGCGCTGAGGTCCCAGGTTCAATCCCGGCTCTGGGTCACTGTCCGTGTGGAGTTTGCACATTCTCCCCGTGTCTGTGTGGGTTTCGCCCCCACAACCCAAAAATGTGCAGAGTAGGTGGATTGGCCACGCTAAATTGCCCCTTAATTGGAAAAAATAATTGGGTAATCTAAATTTATAAAAAAAAACATGTGGGTATGATTTGCCAGCCTCTCTCCACATCTCTCGCAGTTATCCACCATCTCTGCAAAGAACCCGGTCATCCACACCCTCGTCTTATGGGCCCGATGCATCACTTTGAATTGCACCAAGCTCACCCTGGCACAGGATGATATTGCTTTTACCTGGTGCATAATCTCACTCCCCTTCCCAACTCCATGCCCAGCTCCTCTTCCCAATTCTGCTTTCCCTCCTCAATTGGTGCTTTCCCTGTCCCCAGCAGCCACCATACATGTCTGCGATCTGCCCATCCCCCAACTCATCTAGCGAAACCAACCTGTCCAGAGTGCACTCTGGCAACCGAGGGCACCTCCCTCCTTGTAACTATGCATCTGAACTCTTTCTATCCCCACCTACCTCCCAACCTCAGCGACTCATTTCTCCTGCAACACCCCCAAGCTTGCAAACCTTCCTTCCACAAACAAATCCCTCATCCGTTCTGCTTCACCCCTTCCCTATGCCACTGTCTATATGTCACATCCATCCCTTCTGGGGTGAACCGGTGATTCTCACAGATAGGAGCCAGCACCGACATACCTCCCATGCTAAAATGCCGCCTCAACTGGTTCCAGATCTTTAAAGATGAAGCCACCACCAGACTCACCGTATATCTCCCTGGAGTAAACAGAAGCAAGGTCGCAGCCAAAGCCTTTAGACTTACCCTCTCACACGATGCCTCCTCCACTTAGTCTTCACCCCACCACTGCCGGATCTTCTCCACATTCGCCACCAAGTAATAACACAACCGATTCGGGAGCGATAGCCCACCACCTCCTTTGTAAAAACACCCACCGAACCAGTCCATGCAAAAACCAAGATGAACCTGTCCACCGTACCAAAGAACCCCTTTGGCAGGAACATTGGGAAGGACTAAAACACACAGACAGAAATCTCAGCAGGACGATCATCTTAACCATCTGCACCCACCCTGCTCACGAAAGAGAGAGGGCATTCCACCTCTTCAGATCCCCTTTCACCCCCTCCACCAAGCCAGCGAGATTCTATTTATACATAGTAGCCCGATCATGAACCACCTGAAAATCTAAACACCTGAACTTACTCCTCGTCAGCTTCAACATTAGGGCACTCAAATCTGCCCCTCTCCCTAGGGCATTCACCAGAAACACTTCACCTTTGGTCACATTCAATTTATAGCCCAAAAAAAGCACCAAATGTCTCCAATACACCCCATATAATTCTATTGATACATTCCAACAGATTGGAAATATACAGCAACAAGTAATTTCCATACAACAAGACTCTCCTGCTCCCTGCCTCCCCTTATAATACCCAAGTACTTCCTTGATGCCTGGAGTGCAATAGCCAAAGGCTCAATATCCAGTGCGAAGAGAAGTGGGGATAATGAGCACTCCTGCCTCGTATCCCGATATATCCAGAAATCTCCCGAGCTAATCGAATTTGTCCACACATAAGTTGTGAGGCCGCATATAACTTCTTGCACGAGATAAATGTGGGCCTACACCTGAACCTCCCCAAAACCTCGAACAAATACCTCCACTCTACCATAACAAATGCCTTCTCCTCAGCCATAGCCATAGAATTGCCCACCACAGAAAAATCTACATGAGAGTACACCCAATGGACATGGGAGAAGTAGGAAGGATCCACCTCTCCACTCCACCCCACCCCCCTCAATCTGGAGCATAAGCACCCCTAGTTCCTTTGCCATTCCCGACCTAACCAGTGTCCTTGTGCTTGATTAGTTCAACTGAGGATCCAACACAGTTAATCAACCCCCTCACCCCCGACTAATTTATGCTGCCACCATTCATTTAACATTTTCCCCGTCGCCTCAATTAGGTTCATAAACATTTACCAGCACTACCGGAACCCCCTCCGAAACCCCATTGACCATTACAAACCGAACCTCCTACATCCCGCACCACCCTAGCCGTCATAAATGTCACTCACTTACTAAATAGAATAGTAACCCCCCGCAACTTGGAATTAAATGCCGAATGGAATATCTGACCCACCCACCCCTTTCGTAACCTCACTTGATCCATAATCTGCAAGTGTATCTCCTGAAGAAACACCACCTCCGCTTTCAAACTTTTCAAATGTACAAATACCCTAGAACGCTTCAACGGCCCATTCAACCCCTGCACATTCTAAGTCACTATCCTCACCCACCCCCCCCTCCCTCAATTTGAATCCACCATCACAAAACCATCTCTGCCCAATTTTCCTTTGTCCAAGCCAACTCAAAATGGCCATCAGCTCCCCTCTACCCTGCCATCGCCCAATAAACTATCTGCCACAACTACTTCACCAGAACCCTCCCCCTGACCAATCTCACCGCACCCAAGAGGGTGGCTCTGATGCAGCACCCCCCCCCCCCCCCCTTCCCCCCACACACACACATCACGGTGGCACAGTGGTTAGCACTGAGTGCCTCACAGCTCCAGGGTCCCGGGTTCAATTCCAGCCTCAGATGACTGCCTGTGTGGAGTTTACACTTTCTCCCAGTGTCTGCGTGGGTTTCCTCCAGTGCTCGGATTTCCTCCCACAGTCCAAGGATGTGCAGGCTAGGTGGATTAGGTAAATTGCCCCTTTGTGTCCAAAGGTTAGCTAGGGTTGTTGGTTTATGGGGATGGGTGGAGGCATGGGATTATGTATGGTGCTCTTTCCAAGGGCTGGTGCAGACTTGATGGGCCGAATGATCTCCTTCTGCATTAGACATTCTTTGATTCTATGATTGCTTCTGTCAGCAGCGTACTTGCTAGCGTGGCAATTCCCATTTAAGCCCAAAGCAAAGGGCACCGCCCATATCATCCAAACTGCCCCTCCCTTCACAATGCCTACCCAACTCCAACCTTTGGAAGGGCCCCAGCACTGACTCACGCGCCCCACTCCCTCCCCCACCACCATTACCTACACCCTCCTCCAACCAACAGGAGACACACACCCAGGGCTCCAACTGTGCCCCCCCCCCCCCCCCCCCCCCCACCACACTCAACTGTTGTAAAATACCAACAAGACTAACTGGTGATAATAAAAAACATTAGTAAACATGGTACAACCATTTCAAAACAAACCCAAAACATCAAGAACATTCCCCCAATAAATCCTCCTCTAAACCATGCTCTTTAATAAAGCTGTGTCTCTCTTCAGGCAATGTAACATTGTACTCCTTCCCCTTAAAAGTCACCCAAACTTTGGCCAGGTACAGCATGCCGAAGCAGACCTTATTTTGATAGAGTACTGCCCTGGCCCGATTAAAGCAGGCCCACTGCTTGGCTAGGTCGGCACCAACGTCCTGGTACATTTAGATATGGTGGCCCTTCCATGAAGAGTCTCGCCATCCACGCTCATCTCAAGATCTGCTTCTTCACCTGGAATCAGTACATTCTCACCATCACCGCCCTCGGTGGCGCTCCAGTTCTCAGCCTTTGCCTTAACGATCAATGCACCTAATCTACCTCCGAGGCCTCCTCACTGACCCCCTCATCCACCAGCTTCACCAACATCTTCGAAACATAGACCGTAGCACTCGTTCCCTCCACCTTCTCTGGCTCTACAATGCGTAGATTCGGCCGCCTGGACCATTTCTCCTGGTTGTCCACAATTATTTTAAGCTCCCTGCAGACCACACCCAGCATCGCCACTACTGCCATGGCAGCGCGAAGAGGGGCAACTGCTTCCTCAAATTGCCTTCGACCAGTCCTTTTGCATCTCTAGCCAATGCTGAAGTTTTCCCTGTATCAACCTCACCAATTGCTCCACTGGCAATGGGGTGGATGATGATCATGCACCGCCATGCCTTCTGCAACTGCACCTCGTAGACCCTCCACCTTCAACACCTTATTTGACATCTGTTGGGTGCAGTAACCCACCGACATTGCACCTCGGAGGGTATTCAATTCCCACCACTTATTCCACACACTTTCCAACCAAAGAGCTTATTAATTGGGCAGGCAGGGCTAAAAGCAAAACCTCCAGGCAGGAGCTACTTTGTATGCGATCAATTATACATGACCTCCACCGGAAGTCCTTTATCAACATATTGTCTCATGAATTCTGTATTCTACATTTTCCGATATTTGTTAACTTACTACTTACCTCTGCTGCTGCAGTTGCAGACATAACCTTCTGGAAGTTCAGAAAAGAGCTCTCTATTATTATACATAAGGGTTCCCTTGCAAATTGATAAGTTGAATGCAAATATGGTAAACAGCCTTTCAGTGAAATATTTCAATGGATGACTATTTATTTTTGATTAAACAAAGCAGCATAGAACTACATGCCTGTGAGATCAGGTAGCAGAAGAATCCACAGTACATTTTGCTGTTTGGTGGAAAAGTGCCAAATTTATCCATGTGGGTTTCAAATAACCTGCAGACTCAAAAATATATCATGCAAATAATGCAAAACAAGCTGCTTTTCATATTAAACATAAAAAGCAACTTTTTAAAAGTTAACAGTAGATGTAGTGGGATCAGTAACACCAATTGGTGTAGTCACTTTTGACCCTATTTGTCGCTTTTTAAAATGTTTGAACACTCTGCCCCTTCCTGTCATACTCAGGGGATCATTACTGAAATAGCTGACTTTTGATGCTGTCATATCCTTTTGCTTTGTAATTCTACATGTCACCTCTACAGAACTGCCTCCCTCCTCTATTAAGTTTAAAGCCCTCTCTACTTCCCTAGTTATGAAGTTTGCAAGAACACCAGACCCAACACAGTTCAGATGTAGACCATCCCAAAGGTACAGCTCCCACTTTCAATTAAGCTTCTTTAAATATATACAAAGGAATAGAGGCACCAGTCAACATAGCCACATTAGAAAATGAGACTGGGAAATAATAATGGGAAGCCAGAAAGAGGAGCTAAACAAATACTTTGCAGCAGTCTTCACAATGAAATTCAGAAATAATATCCCAGTCTTCATAGCGGAAGACACAAATAACATTCCAGTAATACTAAATAATAAAGGGGCAGAAGGAGGGAGGAAATAAATACAATAACAATCACTAAGGAAGCTAATGGGGCGAAAGGGCAATAAGTCCCCTGGACCTGATGGTCGCATCCCACAAAATTAAAGTGGCTGCCACAGAGGTGGGAGATTACTACCATTGCATCCACCAAGAATCTTTAAGTTCTGGAAAAATTCAAGATGATTGGAAAACTGTCAATGTGACACCTTTTTTCAAAAAAGGAGGGAGACAAAAAAACAAGTAACTAAAGACCAGTTAGCTTAACCTTTCATTGGAAAATGTTAAAGTCCATTATAAAGGATCATAGAAATACATAATCATGCAGAGTCAGCATGGCTTAATGAAGGGAAATCATGCCCATCAAATTTATTAGAATTCTTGGGAGGTCGTAGTGAGCAGGATAGATAAAGGGGATCCAGTCGATGTAATATATTTGGATTTCCAAAAAACATTTGATGAGGTACCACACTTAATATGATAAGAGCCCATGGTATTGGGGTAGTATATTAGCATGGATAGATGATTGGATAACTGATAGAAGGCAGAAAGCAGAGTTGAGATGAGAGGGGCATATTCAGGATGGCAACCTGTAACTAGTGGAGTGTCACAGGGTCCATCCTGGAACCACAATTATTTACAACATATATTAATGACTTGACAATAGTACATACATAGTGGTGAGGATGACAGTCTACAGAGGGTTATAGACAATTTTGAATGGGCAAAAATCTGGCAGATGGAGTATAATGTGGGAATATAATATGGGAAAATGTGAAGTTATGCACTTAGGTTGGAAGAATAAAGAGGTGAATATTATTTAAATGGAGAAAGGCTCCAGAAAACTGCAGTACAAAGGGATGTGGGGCCTTATGCATAAATTACAAATAGCTAGCATGAAAGTTCAGCAGGTAATTGGGAGGCAAATGGAATACTGGCCTTTATTTCAAAGGGAATGGCGTATAAAATTAGGGAAGTCCTGCTAAAACGATACAAGACACTAGTTAGACCACACCTGGAATACTGTGAACAGTTTTGATCCCCTTATCCAAGATATACTCGCATTGGAGGCAGTCTAGGGAAGGTTTAAGAGGTTGATCTGGGAATGGAGAGATTTTCTTGTGAGGAAAGATTAAGTAGGTTGGACCTGTACTCATTGGAGTTAAGAAGAATGAGAGAAGCCCTTATTGAGACATATAGGATTCACAGGGGATTGACAGGGTAGATGCTGATAGGATGTTTCCTCTTGTGGGACAGTCTAGGACTAGAAGGCATCAAAGAGTAAGGGGGCTGCCCACCTAAAACAGAGATGAAGAGGAATTTCTTCTCTCAGAGGTTAATGAATCTGCGGAATTCTTTACCACCGAGAGCTGTAAAGGCATTCAGACTGTTCAAGGCCGAGATAGACAGGTTTTTAAATCAGGAGGGAAATCAAGGGTTATGGGGATAAGGCAGGCAAGTGGAGTTGAGGATTATATCAGATCTGCCAGGACCTCACTGAATAGTGGAGCAGACATGGGTTGACTAGCCAGCTTCTGCTCCTACATCTTATGGTAGAGGATAGCAGAACCAAATTGTGCTTTACCTTGTCCTGCCAGATCTGGGAGTGAAGGGCTGCATCAGTTCTCTGCATTAAATATTCAAGATTGCACCGGATTTGAGAGTGGAGATAAGCTGTACTAGAAATGACCAGGATCAGAAAGTAATGAGGGGCTCTGACATCAAAGGTGGAGGTGAGGATGTTGTTACAAAGATGCGATATGTAGCATATTAATACGCTCAGTGTAAAATATACTGGATTTGAACTAACAGATTGCAGGGGCCATAGCCATACTGCCTCTCTCTCTCTCCTCTGCACCTTGTCAACAAAGCTGAGCCCTGTTGGTGGTTTGAAAACCCTCTAGAACACCACATTATTCTTAAACGAAGATTCTAATTCAACGCCACTATTTTCAAGAGAGAACAGAAGCAACCAACCAGGACTGCAGAGAGAGTATTTCAGATGAGAGACCACAGTACTAGCAGCCATTGTGGGATGTGACTCTCTTGACCTGTGAACAAGTGTTCGGACAATCTGTGAATAATTTTCCAACTTAACCTTTTCTACTTGGCCAAGTTTTAACATCTGATACGCTGTTCTTCTTGCGTATGCCTGGGGGATGTTGTGCATGCTTTTTTGTATTAGTTAGAAATTAAACATTCTAAACCTCTCCATTAATAATTTTCGAATCTTTACCAGTTTTGTAATAAAACAAACTCCTCGATAACTCAAGGAATCTGGCTGGTTTAATTCTTGCGCTGAACTATACACAGTCAAGTACAGATTGAATAGGGAATATCTCTTCTTGTAAAATACAAACTGCTGTAACCAACCCAGGGTTGGGACAAAGAGTGGAGTCAGCTCCTCCTAACCTACTCATATTAATGTTGTTGAGAATAGTGGCTGCAGAAATGTCATGCTGAATATTGCGTTAAAAGGTAGACAGCTGGGAATTTGAAGGTTTAGTTGTAAAGTGAGAATTTTATTTTCCAAGTGCGGTCAGAAAGAAGCAAGTTTGAGAGGACAATGGGGTGTGGGTGAACAGTAATACCAGGAAGTGATCAGCAATGGCCTTATCTGTACCCGTCACAAAGGATGCAGAGGTATGCAAGATGGCAAGGTTCTTGTGGTAGCTGTGAATATGGGTAGAGCTGTTCAACTCAAGGGAGGATATTAAAAGGACAGTGAACTCAGAAGAGAGCTTGAGGAGTTGAGATGGCGATTGAAATAATTTGGTGCAGAGGCCGAGCGAGGAAAGTAGTGAAGATAGCTCAGTGAGAAACTTGGTGTGACACTTGCATGGATAGCAGAGAATGAAGTTTACCGAACTATTTCACTAGTTGCAAAGCAGTAAAAAGGCACAGTCATATTGAAGCACGAAAGAAGCTTTGCAAAGGTAGCCTTCAAACAATAAGAAACTATTTTGTATAAGCTTATAAAACCTTTGAATTTTCTTTCTGAAGAAGTGGATGTTTATCAACAGAAGCCTAGGTTTCACACATTAATTTGCCTATGAACAAATATTGATTAAGGAAAAAAAATAAGCATTCCAAAATGGCAAATTATATTCTCTATACAGCAGCACAAGTACAGAAGTAGGCCGAGTTTCATGTTGATTCGCCCATAAACAAATGTTGATTCAGGGAAAAAAGAAGTGTTCCCAAATGGCGAAATATATTATGCAACAACACAAGTACAGAAGCAGGCCAGTTTCTCAAGCCTGTTCTGCTACTTAATGAAATCATGACTGATCTATAACCCAACTCTATCCATCCGGGTTGGCTCCATACCCTTCAACATCCTTGACTATCAAAAACCTTTCATCTCAATTTTAAGAATCATCTGAGCCAGTATTTACTGTTTTTTCTGGGAAAGTGTTCCACAATTCTACCACTCTGCATGAAGTGTTTCCTAAATGGCTTGGCTCTGATTTTAGGGTTTTTTCCCCTTGCCTTAGACTCTCCTTCCACAAGGTTTCTCTCTACTTCATTAATGCTCTTATAATGAGGTAACTTTTACAAACACTTGCTGTCATGCTCATACACGAAGAATGAGCACTTGATGAGGCAGGCGGCTTTTAGAAGCCTCAAAAAACATACCCAGCGTGAATCAGTATTTTTAAGCGAAAGAAGAAATAGCATTTGTTTTCTCCAAAGGTGCTTGTGGGCACTTAAACCCAAAAAAGTTGTGACATTTCCAATAACCTTGATTTACTTGAAATGCTCATTTCACACAAACATAAATTAATGACATTTATTTGGTCAATTGTATACGTTTTTGAATATGTAATGCAATCTTTATCAAGATAGTAATACAAAATGGGGGTACTTCAGAGGAAATCAGTTTCCTTGAAGGTTTTGTGGGAAAATGCCTTGATGTGGTAATATGCCAAGCATGATTCCTGGTCTACACAGTTTTAGCTGGTAATGCAATTAATAATAATAATAATAATCTTTATTGTCACAAGTAGGCTTACATTAACATTGTAATGAAGTTACTGTGAAAAGCCCCTAGTCACCACACTCTGGTGCCTGTTCAGGTACACTGAGGGAGAATTCAGAATATTCAATTCACCTAACAGCATGTCTTTCGGGACTTGACGGAGGAAACTGGAGCACCTGGAGGAAACCGACGCAGACATGGAGAATGTGCAGACTCCACACAGACAGTGACCCATGCCGGGAATTGAACCTGGGACCCTGGAGCTGTGAAGCAACAGTGCTACCCACTGTGCTACCATGCCGCTGTAGAGCTCCTCCAACTGGTTTCTGCAGAGGAGTCTAATCTAAGGTGGCAATTCAGTGCAGCACTCTCAGGAGGTGCTACCTTTGAGCTGAGAGATTAAATCAAGGCAAAATCTGCCGTCTCTTTAGGTTGTAAAAGATCTCATGGTACTACTTGAAGAGGAGCAGACAGTTTTCTTTAGTAACCTGCACAAACCCCATGGGTTTATACAAATTAGAGCATGCTGCACACAATTTGGATAACACATTTTCTCCATTACAGCAGTGATTATACTTGGTTGTAAAGTGTTTGTGATGTTTTCAGATAGTGAAAGGTGCTATATAAATGCACGTTTTCGTTTCCAGTCAGGGTTTCACAAGAAATAGCAGGAGCAGGCTATCAGTTCCTGCAGCAAGATTTTGGCTGATCTTATATCAATTCCAATTCCGCCCCCCCCCCCCCCCCGCCCCCCCAGCCTTCAATTTCCCAGTGCCCAAAGAGCTAGCAATTTCAGTCTTGAACATTAACTACGTATCTGTAGCTCATTGAGGTAGAGACTTCTCACGAGCCAGAGTGAAGAAATTCCACCTCAACTCAGTCCCAAATGGCCAACCCCATATACTGAGACTATCACCCCTTGATTTGGAGACTCCAGTCAGAGGAAACAAACTCTCAGCAACTCCTCTTGTCAAGCCCTCTAAGTTTTTTTAATACATTTTAATGAGATCATTACTCATTCTTCTTTGCTCCATTGAATATAGGTCTATCCTACTCAATTTTTCCTAATGGGGCAGCCCTGTCTTGCCAAGAATCAAATCAATGAACCTTAATTACAACCCTGTAAAAGGTATGTATATTCTTTCTTGGGTAAGGAGATTAAAACTGTATCTAGTATACCAGGCATGATCTCACAAAAGCCCTTACATAATTGCAGTTCTTTACTTCTATACGGCAACCAATTGCAATGAAGGCTGACGTACAATAAACACTTCAGAAGTCAAGTTCCATCTGGTTGCCATCACACAATAATTTCAAAGCCTTCTGCTTTACCATTCTTACCAAATTAGAAAACTTCAGACTTATACACCACCTGCCACATTCTTGCCCAATCACTTATTCAGCCTATATACCATTGCAGTTTCTATATGCCAACCTCCAAGCTTATCTAGCTTTGTATAATTAATAAACATGGATTTTTTAAATGAGGAGTCTGAGTGCAAATCACTGAAATAAATTTTAAGTAGATGAAGACCAAGCACTGATCCTTATGGCACTCCATGAATTATATCCTGCCACCATGATAATTTGCCATTAATTCCTACTCTTTTTTTTTTAGTCTGTTAACCAATCCTCAATCCATGCCCCGTTTCCAATCCACAATCCATGCCCCATTTCCATGAGCCATAATTTTCTGTAACAACCGCTTGCATGCCACTTTATTGAATGCTTTTTAAAAGGTCCAAATATATACATCCACTGGTCCACCCTTATCTATCCTTCTAATTATGATCTCAAAAACAATTCTGTCGAACATAATTTTCCTTTCACAAAACATGCTGGGCTGGATTCTCCGTCCCGCCGCGCCACGTTTCTGCTCCAACCTGCTGGCGGGATTCTCCATTACGCAGGCCGGTCAATGGGGTTTCCCATTGTGGGGCAGCCCCACGCCGTCAGGAAACCCCCTGGGCGCTGGCAAAACGGAGAATCCCGCCGGCAGAGAATCCCACCCGCTGACTCTCGGTTCCCCACATTTTTCAACATGTTCTTTGTGACTGCTATTGTCAAGGCAGGCAAATGTTTTGTTTAATGTCTCTGCTATTTTCTTATTTTCCATTATAATCTGTCCAGTCTCTGCCTTTGGAGGGAGCCACATTTACTTTCACTAATATCTCCCATTTCACATGTTTGTAAAACTCATATTATCCTTTTTTAAAGTATTTCTTGCTGGTTTACTCATTCTAATTTTTCTCCTTTTATCACTTCCTCAGATATGTTTTTCTGAAACCCTCTCAATCTGCAGGCTTATTACTTTCTGGCAACATTAGGGGCGCAATGTAATGGAATTTTTTTTAAAAAGGAGTCCCGTGTCAAGCGCCACTATTAAATGGGACTTTGCTTTGTTTCTGGGTGTCAGTGAGGAATGCCCTGCCAAGGCCGCACTTAGTCCCGTTTCCTGCACAAACAAGCTCTGCTCACCAGTGCAGGAGGATATGATCTCTGGACCCACCACCGTGGCCTCCGGTCCCACACAACAACCCCAACTCACCAATAAGGGGGTAATTGAGCTCCACTCACTCCATCTGATTTAGCTCACCAGGCTAAATCGCTGGCTTTTAAAGCAGACCAAGCAGGCCAGCAGCACGGTTCGATTCCCGTATCAGCCTCCCCGGACAGGTGCCGGAATGTGGCGACTAGGGGCTTTTCACAGTAACTTCATTGAAGCCTACTCGTGACAATAAGCAATTTTCATTTTCATTTCATCTAAGGGCAGTGCAGCCCAGGCCCAAACCCTGGCATGGGCACAATGTCATCTGGGCACCCTGGCACTGCCCAGAACCCAAGCCCTGTAAACAGCACCCACTCGGGGTCTCCGAGTGAGCCTGTTAGGTTCCGGGCGCTGGGTGGATCTGGTATAGACATACTCAAGTGAGACTAGCTGCTCACTTGAATATGCAAATCTGGGTCCCGTCCTCAATAACCCGTAAATCTCACGAGAGGCCTTAGATCTTTAATCTAATACTATGCTCTATTTCTCCAACGGCACAATTTCTCCAGTGCAGATCATATTTCTCATGGGAATATACTTTCAATGGAGAATGTTTGACATCTCTTTTCCACCTTCACATCTTCTAATCTAATTTTCCAATCTACTTTGGTCAATTTGCCTCAGTTTCAGAATCAAATTTAATAGCAAAATCAGTTTATTTATAAAAACTAATTCACAGGATGTGGGCATTGCTGGCAAGACCAGTAATGATTGCTCAATCCCAAATACACTGCAGTTGAGGTGATTTATCATTTTATGATCCCACTTGCTCAGAGGATTATTTACTATAAGATTAACAATTAACCCTGACTCTTTGCACAATACTGGCTCCAGAATAGCCTGTTCCCTAGTTGGTTCCTCAACACTGATCACCATCCAATGGCTCATGCTGGATGTGCAGACGTGTGGACTTGGGGAAAGTAAGACTTAGACAGCTGTAATGACCATCGTGGTTAAATATCCTCATAGCTCAGAAAAGAAAAATAGCAAATGGGTGATATATTGGAGGAATACTGGCCACCATGAAATCACCCTCTTGCATCAGTATCTTTTAGAAAGGATATAAGGGGGGGGGGGGGAGAGAAAGAAATTTGGAGTGGCCACATTTTCAAATAAGTTTAGTAAATTGCAGATTAGATTGAATGAGATTGCACAACATACATAATGGATAATAAGGTTTCTAATCTTTAATATCTTAGCAACATGGTTACCTAACACCATAACCACAAGAGCAAAGTTCACATTCACCATCACATTAATCCTCAAAATGACAGCCTCAAAAATCAATTCATGGTTACAGTACGATATTTATATATTAGGAGTTTAAAATAAAAGCCGAGATTTGCTCCAATGGTGCGTGAGCAGTTCTTTCAATCATTTCAGTTGATTGTGAAGTAATGAATTATCAACAGCATGTAGCTGATTATTAAGCCACTCATTAAGTTTAAATCAAGATTTTAAAAAGGCTCAGTTTTGGGAGAGGCATTTTCTGAATAAATTATTTTTTATCAAAGACAAGAAAGAAACATCTTTTGAATCCGATTTCCTTCAATTATCTTCTTTGAGCTACTAGCTATTTTTTGTGCACCTCGTTGTGTTTGGGCTACACAATTTTCCTGGTATTATATAAGATGGTTTATGGCTATCAATTCTGCACAAGGTAAACAATATTAATTTTTTTTTTTTTTAAATAGAGCTAATAAGTATCTTTTGTTATTTAACAGTTTAAAAACTGGCACACAAGTTACCGCAAATAATCTAAATGCAACAGATTGTACTACCCATGTCACATTATAAAGCGCCACTGATATTGGTTAGCGCATGAGGTTACTTTCTAATTTTGTAATGAGACATGGTCAATATGATTCTGGATAGAAATCAGAAACAATTAATTATTATATACCTATGAACAGAGGAAACAGCAACAAATTTCATGACCAACAGAATAAAAATCAAGCCCCTATTACATGTGTGAGGCTCCCATTGGCACCCCATGTTTTAAAGTCATTTTTATTTTATTTGTTCACAGGGACGTGGGCATCGCTGGTTAGGTCAGTATTTATTGCCATTCCCAATTATCTTTGAGAAGGTGGTGGTATCTGCCTTCTTGAACCATTGCATTGTGGTGTAGGTGCATCCACAGTGCTGTTCAGGAGGAAGTTGCAGGATTTTGACCCAGTTACAGTAAAAGAAAAGTGATATAATTCCAAGTCAGGATGGTGCATGGTTTGGAGGGAAACTTACAGGTGGTGGTGTTCCCAGGTATCTGCTGCCCTTGGCCTCCTAAGCACGTAGAGGTTGTGGGCTTGGAAGGTGCTGTTGAAAGCCTTGGTGAGTCATTACAATACATCTTGCAGATAGTACATACTGCTGCCACTGTGTGTTGGTCGTGGAGGAAGTGAATGTTGAAGGCATTGGATGGTATGTAAATCAAGCAAAGCTGCTTTGTTCTGGACGGTATTGAATTTCTGGAGTGTTGTTGGAGTTGCACTCATGCAGGCAAGTGGAGAGTGTTCCATCACACTTGCCTGTAGACAGGCATTGGAGAGTGAAGAGGCAAGTTATTCTCTGCCAAATATCCAACCCTGGTTCGAATTTTATCATGTACATTCCTTGTTCGCTGGAAAAGTTACTGCTCCTTTCGCAACCCACAAACACTCACTCAGTTTAAGCTTACTAGATTGTATACCACAATATACACTCCAGGATAGGGACTTTCCAGTTTACTTCCTATTTTAAAATTTATTTTATATATATACAAATCACCAAAGCCAAGAGATAGTCTCCTCATTTTCTGAGTTTAAGGCGATTAGTGCATCACTTAGTCTGTAGTAGCATCGTTTCTCTCCACAAATACACAAGGGGTTTGTACTCAGATGCCAGCCCTCACAGGGCTGTGACCACTGCTGAACCTGTTTGGCAAGGACAACTCTTGCTGTAGTAGTTCAAAGTCTTCCATTCAACAGATGGGGTTTTACCACAAGGAACCACTGTTTCCCATTCCTTGTCCCTAAAGGATGTCTGCTGGTAGATCTACCTCAGGAAGGTTGCTCCATATGGGGTGCTGAGATGGAAAGTTGGTAGTGGATGGGTTGAATAGGCCATCGTTGAGTGGCAAGTGAAGTGCAGCATATACACCCACAAAATTATGCACCCCATTGATTAGGTCCAGAAAACAGTGAGAATTATTACCAATAATCTATATAAGTAACATTGTGAGCAATGTTAAAGCAAGGAACTGAATTGGAAACATTTTTTTTTCCATATGTAGCAAGGTTCAGCTACCCATTACATAGGACTATCCACTACATAGCACTACAATTGGAATGATTATTTATGGAGATGACCTTCATATATAGAGTTTCTGAATTCTAGTCAATATACAAGAACACAAATTGGGGTTATGGGGATAGGGTGGAGATGTTGACCTTGGGTAGGGTGCTCTTTCCAAGAGCCGGTGCAGACTCGATGGGCTGAATGGCCTCCTTCTGCACTGTAAATTCTATATGATCCCTCTGATCAATTAAGAGTAATAAAGTAACTGAAACACTTGATTTTTCACATAAATGGTTTAGTACACAATTTTGCCTAGTTTATCAAAACTTCTGTGAAGACTAACTATAGCATGAGTTTTAACACAAAGATAATAACAAAAGTATTACATTTCACTTTTGTTAAACTTTTAAAAATCTTGGGAGTACAAAGTGGTATCTTCATCTACGCCTGGGCAATTCATTGAACGGGCAGCATGGCAACACAAGTGGATAGTACCGTGGCTTCACAGCGCCAGGGTCCCAGGTTCGATTTCCTGCAGGGTCACTGTCTGTTACATTCTCCCCGTGTCTGCATGGGTTTCCTCCGAGTTTCCTCCCACAATCCAAAGATGTGCAGGTTAGGTGGATTAGGCATGATAAATTGCCCTTAGTGACCAAAAAGGTTAGGGGGTAATTGGGTTACGGGGATAGGGTGGAAGTGAGGGCTTAAGTGGGTTGGTGCAGACTCGATGGGTCGAATGGCCTTCTTCTGCACTGTATGTTCTATGTTGTTCTATGTATCCTGTCTTCAAGGTCAATTTTTACAGGACCAACCTTGATGACATATCAGAAGTTGGTAGGCTTTATTCTTCAAGTTAACTGGATGCCAAGAACTCCATCATCTAACTATATTACTATTAAACACAGTACTATGCAGGCAATTTTAATCAATTCAAAATTCCCTGGGAATTTAAAATTGAACACTAATAGTTTACTCTGACTAAATATTAGGAAGACTAAAGCCACGTCTTCAAGTCCTTATCACAAACTTAATTTTCTAGCCACGTACTCCACCCTCTTGGCAGAGGATGAAATAAGGCGACTGACAAATTTACTATCCTATCCAACCAAGATGTTATCTGACCTCATATCTGCCATTGCTGTCCTGGCTGGCCTCCCAACTGCCCATCTACATAAAATTCAAATCTTTCAAAACTCCTAAATCTCAACAAGTCACTCTGCTCACGGACTTACTTTAGTACCTGATCAAATAACACCTCGATTTTAAAATTCTTGTCCTGGTTTTTAAATCCCTCCATGGTATCACCACTCCCTATCGCTAACCTCTAGCCCTGCAATCCCCAAGAGGTCATAATTGGAAGAGTGTATCAGTTCTATTTGTTCCACCTTTGGAGGCCGTGCATTCAGTTCATGTCCTAAGCTCTGGAAATTTTTCCTTAAATCTCTCTTCCTCTCCTTTATTAATACATTCCTTGAAGTCTACATCTTTGAGCAATGCAGTGCTCCAGTGAAGTCTGATGCAAGCTAAATCGCTGGCTTTTAAAGCAGACCAAGCAGGCCAGCAGCACGGTTCAATCCCCGTACCAGCCTCCCCGGACAGGCGCCGGAATGTGGCGACTAGGGGCTTTTCACAGTAACTTCATTGAAGCCTACTCGTGACAATAAGCGATTTTCATTTCATTTTTTCATTTCAAAATTAATAGATTTAATAAAGAAATACATTTTCGTAATTAGTTAGTCATACCTGTGTTTTTTGGAGCATCGGAGTAAACCATTCCTGGTTGAGGAGGTACATTCTGCCAGCCATACTGTTGTGGATAACCTTGATATACAGGCTGTCCTCCTGGAGGAGGTGGATAAGCTGCATAAGCAGCATTCGGACCTGGACCATACTGTTGTGGATAAGCTGGATATGGACCAGTTGGGCCTGGCCCAGGATAAGGCGGCGGATTCTCGTTCATTTAGGATGCTAAACTGAAGTGCTTCTGTGACTTGAAAGCAAAAGGAAAACTAGTTCACCAAAAAGAAAATGGGCTTTCCATTTGATTGCTTACAACGGCTAAAGAAAATACTGAAATTTGAATCTATTTTGATGTTAATTTCCAAGCTTTGATGAAGGATCCACACCTGAAATGTCAACCCCATTGATATCACCATAGCTTCTGTCTGACCTGAAGAGCATCACCAGCATTTTATGCTTTTGTTTGAAACTTCCATCATCTGCAGTATTTTGCCTTCAGAAGATACAGCATTTCATTTGAAGTCTCTGCCTATTTTACTCTGTATTTTCCAGTTCAACTCAACCTAATCAAGGTCAGTCATTTGGTAAGCAAGGGCAAATTGTTTTTTTTTTAAAAACAGGCCCTAAGCAAATATGGGAGTGCCTGGTAAAACATGCCATAAATACAGAAAAACTGCGAACAACCACCAGATCAGTTTAATTTAAGCAGAGCACATGGAGATATAATTTGTTTCATTGAGGCTATATGTAAACAATCTGTGAATCGATTCTACTTTTTCCATGCATGTTTTAATGGGGGGGGGGGGGGGGGGGGAAGAGGGGGACAGAAAGTGTGTGCAGGGAGTGGTCAGTATTTTTAATCCATTCTGCAGTTACGCAACAGGTTGTCTCCGTCTATAAAATAATTTTATTAGATATCTTTAAGATCAATTAACATAGGCAACGAAAAATACATTTAAAATAGACCAAGAACAATTTGTGTATTGAAATGGCCAGTAATAAAGTCCGCAGTATGATAGAGGTAATCCGATGAGGAACTTTATAATGAGAACTGGAAAGGGAAGAAGAACGAGCTCGCACTTATGTACAGGTCACTCCCGGACTCCAGGCGAGTTGACCCATTTTAATTTTTAAATTTGACGTTTCAAAATAAATAGAGCAGTTAGCCGTACATTTGTGTATGATGTTTGTCGGAAGGCACAATTAATTCCACACTGGCTTCAAACTGATTATTTTGAAGCATTTTTGCTGACCGTTCCAGCACCATTACAAATACAATAGCCGTCTCTAATTCGTGTGCCCAATTAGCAGAACTGGGAGCGAGAACGAGGGGGGAAAAAACAGGATCCAAACGGATTTACGCCATCGCGATTTTTAAACTCAAGCGTGAACAAACAAACTGAACGGATAAATTGCTCCGTTTAAGTCAATAGATTAAAAATCTTAGAAGAAAAAATATCAGCTATTTTGGGTGGGGGTTAGAAAAGCCACATACACACAGAGGGCCAACGAGAAATATATATTTTTTGTTCAAAAAGCTGCTTTAAACACCCCCGAGTGGAGGATATGAAACGAATAAATGATGTCCTGTTCTCGAATGAATTGGCCCTCCCCGTGATAAACGGATAAACTCTGATTCCAAAGCAACACTCGGGCTGCTGGTGTTGGGTTGCAGGGCGCTGTCAGCCTGGTAGCTGCTTACCTGTCCGCTCCGCTTTGTCTCCGCTCCACCTGTCCTCCTGCCACCGCCGCTTCGCTACATTCACAGCTTCCCAATGACGTAATGCGAGCCAGCCCCGGGAGCACGTGACCCGCCCGTCCCCGGCCAGGCGGACTGCGCAGGCGCGCTGCTGCGCCTGGGCTCTGGCACATCTATCTCTCTCTCTCTCTTCCCCACCCCCGCTCTTATTTATTTCCTTCTCTTGGCTTTCTCCTTTCGAACGAGCGGCTGACGCAGGCAGCTGCTATAAAAAGTGCCCGGAAAGAGCGGTGCGGGGATGGTGGGCTGGAGGAAGATTTGGGGGTGGTGGGGTGAGAGAGAGAGAGAATGAGACACATTTCAAAGGACAAACTCTGGCCATCTGTGGTCTGCTGACCCTTTCGGCCACAGTGCAACGGGAGGCTGTGTCTCTGGGGATTTCTGGAAGGAGGACAGTCCTCTTTAGAGTTAAAAAAAATGTGGAAGAAGGGTGTCGTAAACATACAGAACAAATAATTTAGAACTAAGCCGTTTTCTTCCTCTTAATGGTGACCTACTCTAAACCCGCAATAGCCTGGTTCTATTCGGAGCTGGCGCCTGTGTGCTTGGCGAAAGCTGCACTGCAGGAAAACCCATTTAAATCGCGGGTGACTGGGGCCACCTTCATGGTGACGATGACTCATTACTCTGTTTTGAAACTGGGAGAGCCGGAGGAATGCCTCGTCACGTACATATCGGAGATCACCTGCAATGTTTTTTTTCTGGAGGAATTATGAATACAACACGATGACATTTGGTTCTTGGCAGGCTCAACCAAATAATGTTAACAAGGTCGTTGCCATAAGTTCTTGAGTAAATTCTCAAAGTGATAGGAACCTAATACAAGACATAACTGATACCGAGCTGACTAATAATAAAATAATAATGATTTATTAGTAGGCTTACAAGGGGCTGGTTTAGCACATTGGGTTAAATCGCTGGCTTTTATAGCAGGCCAGCAGCACAGTTCAATTCCCGTACCAGCCTCCCCGAACAGGTGCCGGAATGTGCCGGAATAGGGGCTTTTCACAGTAACTTCATTGAAGCCTACTCGTGACAATAAGCAATTTTCATTTTCATTTCATTAACACTTCAATGAAGTTACTGTGAAAAGCCCCTATTCGCCATGTTCCTGTGTCTATTCAGGTACACAGAGGGAGAATTCAGAATGTTCAAATTACCTAGGTCTTTTGTGATTTGTGGGAGAAAACCGGAGCACCCGGAGGAAACACACGCAGGGAGAATGTGCAGACCAGGGGCGGATCTACTATGAAACTAATGAAGCTTAAGCTTCAGGGCCCCTCATCCCGGAGGGGCCCCAGAAGCGACTTTAGTCCACATTGCTTAAAAATTTTGGGTCTACTGTAGGAGAAGAGGTTTTAAAAAAATAATATAAATAATATAGTGTAATTCAATAAAAACAATAGTTAAAATAAAAATTAAAAGGTTATTAAAGTATCATGTAGGCTAGCCGTAAATGAAAAAATTTTCAAATTAAGGATGTTTCATTCTAAATATATTTAATATAAAATAATTATAAATAACTTAAAACACTATTAACATTTATGACAGAAATACAAACAGTAGATGACGTGTCGTAACAAAAAAGGGGAGCTGTTGAAAAGGCAATCACAATGCTAACGTGAATTTACAACGTGATAGCACTCGTAATAGCAATCTAGACAAGAATTTTTTTCAATAAAGTGTTCATAAGGATACAATATTTTAATTACCCCATCTCAAATAAATGTTATATTTAGAAAAGTAAGGTAAGTAATAAAGGTGAAATAGTATTAGATTAGCCTAAGCCTATTGTTTTTATGAAGAGGTGAACGGAAGGTAGGCTACGACCGCATAGCCTAGGCTAATACTATATTACAAGTATTTATGAAAAAGTAATGAAAGGGTGAATTTGTGTTAAATTAAAGGTGTTTATTATGAAAAGTGATTTTTAACATTTTTAATTGTGAGGACCAAGCAGGCTAATTTTCTCTAAGGATAAGCAATAATGGTGTGTCGCAAAGATCATCCGGCGTGGGTCACGAAGGCCGTCTAGTGTGAGTCGTGAAGGTCGGCCGGTGTGGGTCGCGAAGGTCTGCCGTCGTAGGTCGTGAAGTTCGGCCGGCATTGATCACAAAGGTCGGCCGGTTGGTAAAAGTGGGTCGTCCCCCCCCCAAGCTTGTACGAAAACTTTGAAATGTTTGCTTACCTCCTTGCTCTCCATCAATGGCCATGGTGCCCAGGCCCCTCTGGTAAATACTTGCACCAATTCACACCTGCGTGATTCCCGGCGGAGAGGGCTGCAGCATGATGGGGTGCTGGAGAATCAGGATTCCAGCCCGTTAGTCAGATGCAAATGGTGCAAATTACAGATTTACATTTTCCTGCTGGTGCAGGGCATGTAGCTCACTACTGCCATCAGTGGAGGACCAGAAAATCGGAATAGGATAGGCATCCAGCGCCTGATTTAACCACCGCGTTGCACCACCCATGGATCTAGGCATACTGGCTAAATAGCAGAAAGGCCAAAATTGAGATTTGCCCCAGGCGCGAATCAGTTTGCTATCTAACCGGGCAGCGCCTGATGGCGAGTTCCACATCATGGCCAACTATGGCGAGCATATCATTACCCTCATTTGCATTAATTTCCAACTCATTAAGATTGAAGTCAAATGTAACGACCTCCATGGAATTAACCGGCTCCCCAGTGAGAAATCATTTAGTGCTCCTTTTTAAAAACGTCACGCTGGCGCAATGGTTGCTGAGGGGATCTGAGGAGGTAAGTAGCCATTTTCATTTTCTGGCATGCAGCTCAAGGGCACTGGGGCTCCTGCTCCTGTGCTTGGGTGGGTGGAGTGGGGGGTCAGGCTTGTTCGAGGGGCTGAAGCGTTTCAGGCCGGGGTTCCGTGAGGCCTTCAAGCCATCTTTAAGTACTGTGGATACCATAACAGGGGCATCTACAGCTGCTGCCTGTCTGTCCTACCAAACACTTCCAGAACAGAGCCCTGCTCTTGGTTCTATGCTGAAGGTCACTTTAACGTCATTTGACTGTGAGCAGCCTCTAACTTCACAGCTGAAGGCTATTGCTAATGAGGAATTGACCTTGTTAGTCCTCAAGCAGTGCTCCTGGTTGTGTTTACTGATTTGCTCCTGCATCCAGCTGCAATCCCTGAAGGCCTAGTGTTTATTTGATGCTGCCTCTTCTGCTTCTGTGGCCTGGAATGAGGCAAAGGGAGGATATACACGCTGGCTGACTACCAGTCTGAAAAAGGGGAAGATGTGCTCTTTCACCCTTCTGCTGTGCTGCATGTTCGTGTGACTTTCTGGTATGATTATTCCTAACTTTGAGAGCCTGCTGCTGGGAGCTGCCAGAGGCTGAGTGTCTGCCACCTCTTTTGCTTCTGTGGCATAGAGTAAGGAAAGAGAGGGAGTGAGATGAAACTACTGCCAGTGCTGATGAAGTGAAAGGGTGGTGGCTCGATTCAACTGAGCAACATGCTAAAGATATGAACAACTGCTCTTGCAGCTTGCATGTGACTTTTCTAAGATGTGCTTGTTACGTGAATTGGACATTCTGAATTCTCAGTCAGTGTACCTGAACAGGCACTGTAGAGTGGTGACTAGAGGATTTTCACAGTAACTTAATTGCAGTGTAATGTAAGCCTACTTGTGACACTTATAAAGATTATTATTATTATTACTGTTGACTGTTCCATGTTTAATGTCTGGAAGCCGTGTGTTTGGTTGCTACTGCTTCTTTTATGTCTGTGGCCTGGAGCAAAGAAAGAAAGGAAGTCAGACCTGGTGCTGAAGGAGGGCAAGGGTGGTGGCCTGGTTAAACTGAACAACTTGCTAAAGGTTTTGAAGAAATCCTTTTGTGGATTTTTGCTGGTGAATTTACTGTACTGTTGACTGTTTAATGGCTGGAAGCCATGTGTTTGCTATTATACTGTTGCTGTTTAATATTTAATGCCTGGAAGCTGTATGTTTGCCTGATGCTACCCCTCTTGCTTCTGTAGCTTGGAGCAAGGAAAGGGTGATGGTAAGATGACCTACTTCCAGTGCTAGTGAAGGGGTAGAAGTGCTCTTTCACTCTTCTGCCATGCTCTATGTCAGTGTGACTTTTCCGGTGTTTTGTTATGCTATCTTCGATTGACTTTCCACTGATGCGAGTTTACTGCTGGGTGCTATGGGAGGGAGTGGAGGGTTGATTCTGATGCTGTTGACCTAATTGTACTGTGACTGTTTAATGTTTAACGTGTATTTGGTTTTCTTTGTCTAAATGCATTGTTGTTTGTGCTTGGACCAATATTCTGTAGCGAAAAGGTGCCTGTGTGCCTTTTCCTTGTCGGTTTATGGTTAATGTGATATGAGGACTGTTAAGTTGTTAGTTTCCATCTTTTTTGTATAAATGTATTATTGATGTTTAATAAATGAAATATTCTTAAGTGGTGGTGCAGGTTGAGCTTGCTGCTGCAGGTGGCTGCAAATGCCTGGATAATGTGGCTGCTGTTTCCTTCTTTTTCTGTGGCCTGGAGTGAGGAAAGAGAAAATCCTTTGACAAAGAGTCATCGGACTCAAAACGTTCGCTCTTTTCTCTCCCTACAGATGCTGCCAGACCTGCTGAGATTTTCCAGCATTTTCTCTTTCGTTTCAGATTCCAGCATCTGCAGTAATTTGCTTTTATTAAGGAATGAGAGGATGGGAAGATGACCTGCTGCCCGAGAAAGGGAAGGGGAGCTCTTTCTCTCTTTTGGCATGCTCCGGGTCAGTGTGATTTTTCCACTGTTGTGGTGTGTACTGTTGGAAGCTGCAGGAGGGAGAGAGAGAGAGGCGACAGATTGATCCGAAAGAGCCACTTGATGAAGGTGCTGAAGAAACGCTTTTGCAGATTGCTGGTGACTTTATTGTGAGTGTGGTGAGTGCTGCATGTTGACCAACACGTCACCGTGAGTCTAACAAGATGTTTTAATGCACCTTGAATACCTGTAGAACATGCAAATACCAAGCTTTGGTTCCAATGAAATTAGGCCATATAAGAAGGCCTGTATAACGGAGGCTCATGGACAGAGGCTGATACGTAAAAGGACCGCACAGCAAGGGTTCTCAATTCTGTTGAGGACCTGCGAGGGGTGATACCTGCCTCCAACTCAGCAGAATCCGCCGCCGAGGCAACAACGATGCAAAAACCAGAGCATCCGCCGTCACATCCGTCCTCGATTCCGGCTGGTCCGATATCGCAACGAAAGGGCAGGGCTCAAAATCCCCATTTAAAATTGCTGATATGTGTTTTTAAAAAAAAAAGGTCCCCAAATATCCACTAACCTGGAGCAGAACCAGAACATGTGTGTATGGTTCACAGGCCCTCTCGGGTCCTGCTCATACATATCTTCAACCCCCTAAAAAAAAACGAATCGTCCTGAAAGTGTGCCCTGAACACCACCTTGAGTTGTATCAAACCTAACCTCGTGCAGGCTGATGTAGCATTCACCCGACGGAGAGACTCCCCACACACATCCTCCTCTAAAATGGGGCCCAGCTCCTCCTCCCACCTAGCCTTCACCTCCTCCACCGAATCCTGTTTTTCCCCATGATCTGACCTTCTATCCTGGATGTGCTGCTGTCCTCCGAACCGGCAAAGGAGAGAATCCTTTCCAGCAAAGAGGATTTTGGAGCCACCAGGGATGTCAAATAAGTGTGCCGGACCTAGTCGCGCACCAGAAAGAACCTACACATATCCATCCCCTCCAAGGTCTGCTTTCTCCTTCAGCTCCTCTCAGTAAGTAAACCGCCCCTCCAAAAATAAGTCCTTTACCCTCTCCAGTCCCTTACCTTCCCAACCATCGCATCCAGTTTCCCACAAATCATTCTCACAAATAGGGGACCGTTTGACACCCTCCCCGCCCCAGATTTGAAATGCTAGTGGAGCTGCCACCACATCATTAACGTGGAAATGATCACCGGATTCAAAGGAGACTTCGCTGGAGCAAACGGCTGAGAAGCCATCGGCAACGCCTCCAGACTCGGCCCCTTACCTGACCCCAATGCTATCTGCACCCAGGCAACCTCCCTGCCCCCCATCAACATTAACCCCTCCAAAACCCACACACCCATCCCTTGATTTTTATTAAACCACCCCCCTCCAAACAAGGGCAAAAACACCAAACACACAAAGGCATGAGTACAGTACACAACATCCCCCCCCCCCCCCCCCTTCATACAGAGTCCCAAACAGTCCTCTTCACAGTGCCCCTCCAACTTCATCTCCCTAATGAAGGCCCCTGCTTTTCAACGCCCCGGCGTTTCAAAAAAATGATCTTTCACGTCCATGGTGACCAACAGCCTTGCCGGATACACCACCCCAATGCGCACTCCCTGTACTGTAGAAACAGCCTTTGACCTGCTAAAGGCAGCACGCCTCTTGCCAGCTGTGTCCCAATGTTGTGATATCTCCATGTGCCTGTCCCAGTCGATATTCTGAATACTCTTTGCCCACTCTGACCCACTCCTTCTGTTGGTAGTTATGAAAGTGGATAATCACCATCCGCGGTGGCTTATTTGGCCTTGGCTTCTGCTGGAATGCCCGGTGAGCTCTGGTCAATTCCGTAGGGGCAAACACCTCACCTCTGCTCAGCAACCGAGAAATCAACACTGCAAAGTACCGAGTCGGCTTTGAGCCCTCCAATCCCTCCGGCAGCCCCATCAACCTGAGGTTTAACGGCCTTGACCTGTTCTCGAAATCCTCCACCTTCAGCCTTAGGCCTTTGTTGTTATCCGCCACCATTAGCAACTCGGTATCCAACGAGGCAAACCGAACCTCGTGCTGTGACAGGGCCTCCTCCACACCTTTCATGTCTCACCCTACACCTTGACCACATTCAAAGTCTTCACCAACTGCACCCGAGTCGACTGACCCCAGATCTTCCTCGACAGTAGCTTTAAAGGATTCTCTTATCTCCTTGTCCTGCTGCTCAAACTGCCAGCCCATTTGTTTGCCAAAATTCTCCAGCTCCTGCGCCATCACTACTGCCAGTGTGTCTAAAGTAATGGGCGCAGTGGCCCTCTTTCCTCCTTCACCTTCCTTTGATGGGCTACTCTCGTGAGCATTCTTCATGTTGGGCTTCCTTATTGATGCTTTTGACATGACTCCGTCGAAGAACAGTTCTCTGAACCCACAACCCGGTGTTTGGTCATCAAAACCCTCCGAAAAACCAGGTAAAAAGGTATCAAAAACAAGGGTCTCTTTTTGTGCGACTTGCTCTTACATGTGTCACCCGAAATCCCCCTTTGTCATTCTTAATGGGAGGAATGTTGCCGGAAAGCTGATTCTAAAATTTAACACACACATCTTTCTCTCCCTCACTCACACTCACAGACACACACACACACACACACATCCACGTCTCTCTCTCTGTCATATTCACACACACGCTCACGTCTATTCTCTCTCTCTCACATTCAACATGCTCACCCCAGATCCTCACACACAAAAATGCATTCATCCCCATACACACACTCACTCATTTACACACATGTTCACACCCTCACAAACACACACATTCACTTCTTTCTGATGTGATGAACGTCGGAATTTCAGATAGATTAAAACGTGGAATAGGCATTTGGAACATTTATAGGAATTGTTCGATCGACTACAGGAGGCTGGATTGGTGGTAAACTTGGCTAAAAGTTAATTTGCAAAAGCTCAAGTCCTATTCTCGGGTCATACAATTGAACATGGTCAGATGGCCTGATGGAATGTGAAAATGAAAGCTATTTTGGAGCTTCCAATACTATCAACCAGGACAGAAGTTCTGAGATTTCTGGTCTTGAGTGGTTCCTACCAGAAATTCATGCCAAATTGTTGCAGTGTCGTTGCTTTACAGAATGAACTTCCGAAAAAGGCATTAGATAAATTTCAGTGGACGTCAGGAGGAAGGGTGGCGCTGTCGCACAGTGGTTAGCACTGATGCTTCACGTCACTGAGGACCCGGGTTTGATCCTAGCCCCGGGTCACTGTCCATGTGGAGTTTGCACGTTCTCTCCCTGTGTCTGCGTGGGTTTCACCCCCACAACCCAAAGATATGCAGGGTAGGTAATTTGGCCACGTTAAATTGCCCCTTAACTTAAAAGAAAATGTCAGGAGGCATTCGTCAATCTGAAAACTGTTTACCACCGCAGCCACGTTGACGACACCTACTTATGCCAAGCAATTTAAGGTGGCAAGTGATGTGGGCATTAGTGCTGTACAGTTGCAGAAATTAGGGGCAGCAGGGTAGCATGGTGGTTAGCATAAATGCTTCACAGCTCCAGGGTCCCAGGTTCGGTTCCCGGCTGGGTCACTGTCTGTGCGGAGTCTGCACGTCCTCCCCCTGTGTGCGTGGGTTTCCTCCGGGTGCTCCGGTTTCCTCCCACAGTCCAAAGATGTGCGGGTTAGGTGTATTGGCCATGCTAAATTGCCCGTAGTGTCCTAATAAATGTAAGGTTAAGGGGGGGGGGGGGGGGGTTGTTGGGTTACGGGTATAGGGTGAATATGTGGGTTTGAGTAGGGTGATCATGGCTCGGCACAACATTGAGGGCCGAAGGGCCTGTTCTGTGCTGTACTGTTCTATGTTCTATGTTCTATGATGATGAAAAATAGAAAGGCATGTTGGTTATTTTTCTTGGAAACTAAATATTTATCAAAAGAAATATTCAATCGTGGAGAAGGAGATATTGAGTTTAGTATTGACGTTGCAACATTTTGATATTTATGTTGCTAACAATTCATTGGAGACAATTGTACATACAGACCATAGTCCATTAAAGTTTTTGGAGAAGTTTAAGGATCGAAATGCAAGACTGTGTTTGGGTGGAGTTTCTTGTTACAACCATTTAACTTAAAAATTCTACATGTAGCAGGAAGAGACAGCTTGATTGCAGATGCTTTCTCATGAGTTTGGAATAATGAAGACTGGGATCTTTCAAAGGTAGAAAAGAAAGATTGAAATTGACTATACTCACGTTTAAAAGTTGTGCTTGAATGTAATATATGTATGTTATATAATATTTAGAATCAAAAAGCTTTATATTGCTGGTTCATATTTTTAAGGGGGGAGGTGTGATGAATATAGGAATTTCAGATATATTGTATTAAATGTATTTGGTGCAGTAAGGGTTAAACACCTGGGATAGTATGTGTGACTGCTGAAGTCATGTTTTTAAAAATCCTGGTTTGAAAGAAAGCTAGGATCGCTGGAGACAGAACTGCAATTAAAGCATTGTAAAAGTTTGGGCTAATGGACTTTTATTTATATTAAGAGGATCCCTGGGGAGTAGATAATTAGAGACATTGGGCGTGATTCACTGGCTTTTCATGCCGGCAGGATATTCTGGTCCCACAGGTTTCCGGTGACGAGGGGTGCACTCACCAAAAAATTCCATGGACACAACAGCGGGATCAGTAAATCCCGCTGGCAGGCCGCCTCCAGCTCTGAAAAACACGAGATAAAGATAGCACTTGGGAATTAGTGTTTCATTGTCATTGTTAAGCATTATTTAATCAGTAATTGTTAGCTATTATCTTGTGTGATGTGAAAGATATTTTAATCCTGTGTTCGTAATAAAGTTTGTTCTAACATACCATGTTTCCATTTGTGCACCCCCCCCCCCCCCCCCCCCCACTGCAAGGAAACCCATGGTGGGGGTTCGTCGCCAGTGGGACAAGAAGATCCCAACGGAGGAAATTTTCGATAAGCAGTCTGACATCACAGGAATGGTTGAGGTGATGGGGAGCTAGAGTTTAGTGTACATGTGGAAGCTGACTGGCCTTACTGGTTAAGGAAAATATTATAGCCGTTCTGTGGGAGGACACCTCGGAGGGCCCATACAATGAGTCAATCTGGGTACAGCTCGGGAACAGGAAGGGGTCAATCACAATGTTGGGGGTTTATTACAGGCCCTCTAAACTGCCAGAGAGCGATAGAGGAGCAGATAGGTAGAGGGATTTTGGATAGGTCTAAAAGTAACAGGGTTGTGGGTGGGGGATTTTAACTTGCCCTTTATTGACTGGGACTCACTTAGTGTTAGAGGCTTGGATGATGCAGAGTTTGTAAGGTGCATCCAGGAGGACTTCTTCCAACTAGGGGAGGGGCAGTACTGGACCTGGTATTGGGGAATGAGCCTGGACAGGTGGTTGAGGTTTCAGTCGGGAAACATTTTTCAAGTAGAACATAGAACATAGAACAGTACAGCACAGAACAGGCCCTTCAGCCCTCGATGTTGTGCCGAGCAATGATCACCCCTACTGAAGCCAACGTATCCACCCTATACCAGTAACCCCCCCCCAATTAACCTTATTTTTCCAGGACACTAAGGGCAATTTAGCATGGCCAATCCACCTAACCCGCACATCTTTGGACTGTGGGAGGAAACCGGAGCACCCGGAGGAAACCCACGCACACACGGGGAGGACGTGCAGACTCCGCACAGACAGTGACCCAGCCGGGAATCGACCCTGGAGCTGTGAAGCATTTATGCTAACCACCATACTACCGTGCTGCCCTCAGTAGTGTGACCACAATTCCATAAGTTTTAGGGTGCTTTTGGGCAGGGATGAGGGTAAGGTGCTAAACTGGGGCAAGGAAAATTACGATAACATATTAGGCAGGAATTGAAGAATTTGGATTGGATGTGGCTGTTGGAGGGTAAATCAACATTGGACACGTGGGAGACTTTCAAGTGACAGTTGATTAGGATAAGTCTAGTTTCTGAGAGAACAAAGTATAAGTTTGGAAAGTTTAGGGAGCCTTGGATAACAAGGGATATTGTGAACCTCATCAAAAAGGAAAAGGAGGCCTTTGTACAGTCTAGAGGGGTGGGGACAGTCAAAACCCTTGAAGAATGTATAAGGTAAGTAGGAAGGTACTTAAACAGGAAATTAGAGGGCTAGGAGGGCTCATGAAAAGTCCTTGGCAAGTAGGATTAAGGTGAACCCCAAAGCTGTATCTTCATATGTAAAAAGCAAGCGGGTGGCCAGGGAAAGGATTGAACCACTTAAAGACAGTGGGGGGATTCTGTGTTGAGCCAGAGGAAATGGGCAAGCTACTAAATGAGTACGTCGCATCAGTGTTCATCAAAGAAAAGGACGTTATGGAAGATGATTCTTGGATAGCGTGTGTGGATAGTCTGGATCATCTTGACATCAAAAAGGAGGAGATATTGAGTTTTTTTAAAATACGTTAAGGTAGATAACTCTCCTGGATCGGATGGGATTTACCCCAGAATACTGAGGGAAGAAAGGGAGGAAATTGCTGGGGCCTTAACTTGCCTCTTTGTCTCCTCAGTGGCTACAGCTGAGATCCCAGAGGACTGAAGAATAATAATATGGTACTGCTCTTTAAGAAAGGTAGCAGGGATAATCCAAGAAACTATAGGCCGGTGAGCCTCCTGTCAGTAGTAGATAAATTATTGGAGAGAATTCTCAGGGACAGGATTTATACCCATTTGGAAACAAATAGACTCATTAGTGATGAACAGCATGGTTTTATGATGTGGAGGTTGTGCCCCACTAACTTGACCGAGTTTTTTGAGGAGGTGACAAAGACAATTGACTGGAGGGTGGTGGATGTTGTTTATATGGACTTCAGTAAGGCCTTTGACAAGGTGCCTCATAGCAGACTGTTACAAAAGGTGAAGTCACATGGGATCAGAGGTGAGGTAGCAAGATGGACAGAACTGGCTCGATCACAGAAGGCAGAGGGTAGCAGTAGAAGGGTGTTTTTCTGAATGGAGGTTGTGACTAATGGTGTTCCACAGGGATCGGTGCTGGGGTTTCTGTTGTTTGTAGCATACATAAACGATTTTGAGGAAAATGTAGTCGGTCTGATTAATAAGTTTGTGGATGACACCAAGGTTGGTGGAGTGGCAGATAGTGTGGAGGATTGTCAGAGGATACAGCATGACATAGATAGGTTGGAGACTTGGGTAGAGAAATGGCAAATGGAGTTTAAACCGGACAAATGTGAGGTAATGCATTTTGGTAGGTCTAACATAGAGTGGAAATATACAGTAAATGGCAAAACTCTTAGGAATATAGAAAGTTAGAGAGATCTGGGTGTACAGGTCCACAGATCTTTGAAGGTGGCAACACAAGTGGACAAGGTAGTCAAGAAAGCATATGGAATGCTTGCCATCATTGGACGGGGCATCGAGTATACGAACTGGCAAGTCATGCTACAGTTTAGTGAACCTTGGTAAGGTAGCACTTGGAACATTGCGCACAATTCTGGTCGCCACACTACCAGAAGGATGTGGAGGTTTTTGACAGAGTGCAGAGGAGGTTTTACCCGGTGTTGCGTGGTTTGGAGGGTGTTAGCTATGCAGAGAGGCTGAATAGACTTGGACTATTTTCATTGGGACGACGGAGTTTGAGGGGTGACCTGATAGAGGTCGACAAGATTATGAGAGGCATGGATAAAGTGGATGGGCAGACACTCTTTCCCAGGGTCAGTCAGCAGGGGGCATAGGTTTAAGTTCCTTGGGGCAAAGTTTAGAGGAGATGTGCAAGGCAGGTTTTTTACATAGAGGGTGGTGAGTGCCTGGAACGCATTGCCAGGGGAGATTGTGGAACTCATTGACGGCATTCAAAAGGCATCTCGACAAATACATGGCTAGGATAGGTATAGAGGGATAAGACACTAGGAAGTGTTGAGGGTTTAGGCCAAGTGTGGTATTATGACCGGTACAGGCTTGGAGGGCTGCAGGTCAGTCCCTGTGCTGTATTGTTCTTTATTCTTTCTTCTGACTTTGTGTCTGTCAACCATGTTGCCAAAGGGTGAAGAAGAAAAGGGTGCCAAAGACCATTGAAACAGTGGGTGATAGCAAAACGGAAAGTTTTGACTACCTTTGGATAAATAGGAATGATGAAGAACAATGAAGCTTGAACACAACGTTTAATATTGGGAAATGACAGATGGAGTCAACCCTAATGTATTTGAATATGGAGCTGTAGGAGAGATAAATACAAAGCTGCGAGGCAACAGAATATTCAAGGATTTTAGAGAGTAACAAAAGTTTACAGTTCAGATGATAGTTGGACAGAATAAAAGAAAATCTCAGCCTATATTTTTAAACTTTTCAAAAAATAAATTTAGAGTACCCAATTAATTTATTTTCCAATTGAGGGCAATTTAGCATGTCCAATCTACCTACGTTGTACATCTTTAGGTTTATGGGGGTGAGACCCACACAGACATGAGGCGAATGTGTAAACTCCACACGGACCGTGACCCGGGTCAGCAGTGCTAACCACTGCGCCACCATGCCGCCTATATTTTAAAACTTAAATAAGGACAATTATGAGGGCACGATAGCAGAGTGTCTAAAGTGAATTAGCAAACCAGGTTAAGGGATAGGTCAGTAGAAATGCAGTGGCAAATATATATATTTATTTATAAAGTTAGAGTACCCAATTTATTTTTTCCAATTAAGGGGCAATTTAGCGTGGTCAATCCACCTAGTGTGCACATCTTTTGGGTTGTGGGGGCGAAACCCACACAAACACGGGGAGAATGTGCAAACTCCACATGGACAGTAATCCAGAGCCGGGATCGAACCTGGGACCTCGGCACCATGAGGCAGCAGGGCTAACCCTCTGTGCCACCGTGCTGCCCTGAACAAATATTTAAAGGAATATTTCAGCTGTACAGAGTTGATAGATTCCAAGGAGTACAAAAAAGTGCAAGGGACAGACACACCATCTAAGGTTAACTAGAAAGTTCAAAGATAGTATCAAACTTAAAGGAAAAATATATAATTGTGCAAAGATAAGCAGATGATGTGCTGATTGTCCCTTTTTTTTTAAATAATTTTTATTGAAAGAGTTTTTCCATACAAACATTTACCCCTACTATTTTTTAAATTATATACAACACAATCCCTCTAGGCAAATATCCCCCCCCCGCCCCCCCCTCTCGCGCGCACCAGTCCCCCCCCCCCCCCCAAGCAACAACTTAACAAACAAGGCAGCCTACAGTTTCAGACATGAGCAGCGAGCAGACTTGCCCGCGTTACAGTCATGCATGTCCCCCCACGACCATTGCTGCGCCCCCCCCCCCCCCCCCCCCCCCCCGGGTTGCTGCTGCCACGACCCCGAACGTCTATCTCTGATCTAAAAAGTCAAGGAAAGGTTGCCACCGCCTGGAGAATCCCTGTACCGACCCTCTCAGGGCAAATTTGATCCTTTCTAGCTGAATATAGCTAGCCATATCGTTAATCCAAGTTTCAACGCTTGGAGGCCTCGCGTCCTTCCATTGAATTAATATCCTTCGTCGAGCCACTAGGGACGCAAAGGCCAGTATTCCGGCCTCCCTAGCCTCCTGTACCCCCGGTTCTACCCCAACCCCAAAGATCGCAAGCCCCCATCCTTGTTTGCACCCTGGACCCCACCACCTTCGACACCGTCCTTGCCACCCCCTTCCAGAACCCTTCCAGCACCGGACATGCCCAGAACATATGCACATGGTTCGCTGGGCTTCCCAGACATCTGACACACCTGTCCTCACCCCCAAAGAACCGGCTCATCCTTGTCCCCGTCATGTGAGCTCTATGCAGCACCTTAAATTGAATGAGGCTCAGCCTCGCACACGAGGAGGAAGAATTGACCTTCTCCAGTGCATCCGCCCACGTCCCGTCTTCTATCTGCTCTCCCAGCTCCCCTTCCCACTTGGCTTTCAGCTCCTCCCCTGATGCTTCTTCCGCCTCCTGCATTATCTTGTAGATGTCTGATATCTTCCCCCCTCCGACCCAGACCCCCGAGAGCACCCTATCACTCGCCCCCTTACTGGGGAGCAGGGGAAACCCCTCCACCTGCCGCCTAGCAAATGCCTTCACTTGTAAATATCTGAACATGTTTCCCGGGGGGAGCTCAAACTTCTCCTCCAGCCCTCCCAGGCTCGCAAACCTCCCCTCTATAAACAGGTCCTTCAGCTGCCGTATGCCCACCCTGTACCAGCTCTGAAATCCCCCGTCGATGTTCCCCGGGATAAATCTATGGTTCCCTCTTATTGGCGCCGCCAACAGACCTCCCATTTCCCCCCTGTGTCGCCTCCACTGCCCCCATATCTTGAGGGTGGCCGCCACCACCGGGCTCGTGGTGTACCTCGTGGGGGGGAGCGGCCATGGTGCCGTTACTAGGGTCCCCAGGCTTGTGTTGCCACAGGACGCCCTCTCCATTCGTTTCCAAGCTGCCCCCTCCCCTTCCATCATCCACTTGCGCACCATTGACACATTTGCCGCCCAGTAGTACCCCGAGAGATTGGGTAGTGCCAGCCCTCCACTGTCCCTACTCCGCTCCAAAAAGACCCTCCTCACCCTTGGGGTGCCATGCGCCCACACGTAGCTCATGATGCTACTCGTCACCTTTTTGAAGAAGGCCCTAGGGAGGAAGATGGGCAAGCACTGAAATAAAAACAAGAACCTTGGGAGGACCGTCATTTTGATTGACTGCACCCTCCCCGCCAGCGACAACGGTACCATGTCCCACCTCTTAAATTCCTCCTCCATCTGTTCCACCAGCCTGGAAAAGTTCAACTTGTGGAGGGTCCCCCAGTTCCTTGCCACCTGCACCCCTAAGTACCTAAAGCTCTTTCCTGCTCGCTTGAAGGGGAGTCTCCCAATACCCTCTCCCTGGTCCCCCGGGTGTATCACAAAAACCTCGCTTTTGCCCAAATTTAGTTTGTACCCCGAAAAGTCCCCAAACTCTGCTAATAGTTCCATTATCTCCGGCATTCCCCCTTCTGGGTCTGCCACGTACAGCAGTAGATCATCCGCATACAGCGATACTCGATGTTCCTCCCCTCCCCTAGTCAGTCCTCTCCACCCCCCTGAACCCCTCAGTGCCATCGCCAACGGTTCAATCGCCAGTGCGAAAAGTAGGGGGGATAGGGGACATCCCTGCCTGGTCCCTCGGTGGAGCCCGAAATACTCCGACCTCCTCCCGTTTGTCACTACACTCGCCGTCGGGGCCGAGTAGAGCAACTTCACCCACTTAATAAACCCTTCCCCAAACCCAAACCGTTCCAACGTCTCCCACAGGTACTCCCACTCCACCCTATCGAATGCCTTCTCCGCGTCCAGCGCTACCACTATCTCAGCCTCCCCCTCCACTGCCGGCATCATAATTACATTCAGCAATCTCCGCACGTTCGTGTTGAGCTGCCGCCCCTTCACGAACCCCGTCTGGTCCTCATGGATTACCCCTGGCACACAATCCTCTATTCTAGCTGCCAGGATCTTTGCCAGCAACTTGGCATCCACGTTCAGAAGCGAGATAGGCCTGTAGGACCCGCACTGCACGGGGTCTTTATCCCGCTTCAATATCAGGGAGATCATAGCCTGCGACATTGTCGGGGGCAGAACCTCCCCCTCTCGCGCATCATTAAAGGCTCGTACCAGTACCGGTCCCACCAAGTCCACATTTTTCTTATAGAATTCCACCGGGAACCCATCTGGCCCTGGCGCCTTCCCCGCTTGCATCTGACCTATTCCCTTGACTAGCTCCTCTAGCCCTATTGGCGCCCCCAGCCCTTCTACCAGCCCCTCCTGGACCCTTGGGAACCTCAATTTGTTTAGGAAGTCCTCCATTCCCCCTATCCTCGTCGGCGGCTCAGACCGATACAACTCCTTGTAAAAATCCCTGAAGACCCCGTTCACTTCTTGCCCCTTCTGTACTACCTTCCCGCCCCTCTCCTTCACTCCCCCAATCTCCCTAGCCGCATCTCGTTTGCGAAGCTGGTGTGCCAGCATCCTGCTCGCCTTTTCCCCATACTCATAGACCGCGCCCTGTGCCCTTCTCCACTGCGTCTCTGCCTTCCTGGTGGTCAGCAGGTCGAACTTGACCTGCAGGCTGCGCCGTTCTCCCAGCAGCCCCTTCTCTGGTGCCTCCGCATATCTCCTATCCACTTCCAATATCTCCCCCACCAGCCTCTCCCTCTCCTGCCTCTCCTTTCTTTCTCTGTGTGCCCTTATGGAGATCAGCTCTCCCCTGATCACTGCCTTCAGGGCCTCCCAGACCATCCCCACCTGCACCTCCCCCGTGTCATTCAAGTCCAGATAGCTCTCAATGCTCTTCCGGACCCTTTTACACACCTCGTTGTCCGCTAACAGCGCCACATCCAGCCGCCACAGCGGGCGCTGGTCCCGCGCCTCCCCCATTTCCACATCCACCCAATGTGGTGCATGATCAGAGATCGCAATGGCCGAGTACTCAGCTTCCCGTACCCTCGGGATCAGCCCCCTGCTCAACACGAAGAAATCGATTCTGGAGTACACTCTATGGACGTGGGAGAAAAAGGAATACTCCCTCGCCCTCGGCCTACCAAACCTCCATGGGTCTACTCCTCCCATCTGCTCCATGTACCCCCTCAGCACTTCTGCCGCTGCCGGCCTCCTATTGGTCCTTGAGCTCGATCTGTCTAGCCCGGGGTCCAGCACTGTGTTGAAGTCCCCCCCCATGATCAAGCCCCCTGCCTCCAGTCCTGGAATGAGGCCCAATAGGCGCCTCATAAAACCTGCGTCATCCCAGTTCGGGGCATATACGTTGACCATCACCACTTTCTCCCCCTGCAGCTTACCCTTCACCATCACATACCTACCCTCCTTATCCGCCACCACCTCCTCCGCCACGAACGACACCCTCTTTCCCACCAGAATCGCCACCCCCCCGGTTCTTTGCGTCCAATCCAGAGTGGAACACCTGTCCCACCCACCCCCTTCTCAGGCGAACCTGGTCCACTACCTTCAAATGGGTCTCCTGTAACATTGCTACATCAGCCTTCAGTCCCTTCAGGTGTGAGAATACCCTTGATCTCTTGACCGGCCCATTCAGCCCGCTCACGTTCCAAGTGATCAGCCGGGTCGCGGAACGACCCGCCCCCTTCCCCTGCCGATTAGCCATGTCCCGTTCCCTGCTCGCCCCGGGTCGACCCTCCCCTTCTGACCCGCTCCCCATGGCGATGGCCCCCTCCCCCCACCTCTCCAGTCCTCCACTTCCCGTTTCTGGTCTTTTCAGCAGCAACCCGGTGTCCCTCCCTAACCCCCCCCCCCCCCCCCCCCCCCCCCCCCAGGCTAGGACCCCTCCTAGCCGCGATGTACCCTCCATCGTACTCCCGTAAGTCAGCTGGTTTGCGCTGACCCGGCTGCTCCTGCCACACTCCGACTCCCCCCGGCTCGGGGGGGGGGGGGGCCTCCCCCCCCCTTGCCACTCCTCCCTGGCCCCGCTCCAACGCGGGAAAGGTCGCCATTGCTAGCCACGCCCCGCACTCCTCCCCTCCCCCCTCCTCTGCCCCGCGCGCGGGAAAACAGAGGAAAGCCCGCGCTTTCGCCCTGCCACACCCCACCCCGCCATCTTCAGTTCCACCCCCGCCCCCGTCCATGCCTGTAAAGAACCCCCCCTAGGAGCCCGTATCCCCGATCTGCTCTCCCCCCCCGTCCCGCCCCCCCAACTTAACATTATAAATAACAGATAGATAACAAATAACAATGTACTTAACAGTCGCCCTCTACCAAACAGTATAAATAACCATAAATAACCATGAATAACCACAATAACAATAACTACGGGAAGTTGGCAAAGGGGGGGAAAAAACATCAGAAGAAAAAAAAAACCCAAAGCCAGAGTTCAAGATCCAAACAAGGAAAGAAGAAGAAAAAAAAAAAAAAAAAAAGGAAACCGTTCCAATAAGAGTTGCCCAGTTCCGACCCAGCCGAAAAAAAAAAAAGAACCGCTTGTTCAGCTGAAAGTACCCGAGCGGCTACGGCCGCCAAGTACCCCCTGGGTCTAATTCGAGTCCAGTTTCTCTTCCTGTACAAAGGCCCACGCCTCCTCTGGGGACTCAAAATAGTGGTGTTGGTTCCTGTAGGTGACCCACAAGCGCGCTGGCTGCAGCATTCCGAACCTGATCCTTTTTGCATGTAGCACCGCCTTCGTCCGGTTGTACCGGGCCCGCCGCTTAGCCACCTCCGCACTCCAGTCCTGGTAGACCCTCACCGTCGAATTCTCCCACTTACTGCTCCTTTCCCTCTTGGCCCACTCCAGCACTCTCTCACGATCGCTGAGTCGCTGGAACCGCACCAGCACCGCCCTCGGGGGCTCATTTGCTCTTGGCTTCCTAGCCATGACCCTGTAGGCCTCTTCCAGCTCCAGGGGCGAAGGGACGGCCCCTGCCCCCATCAGGGAGCTCAGCATTTCTGCTACGTATCCCAGGAGGTCTGACCCCTCCAGGCCTTCTGCCAGGCCCAAGATCCTCAGGTTCTTCCGCCTCATTCGGGTATCCAGCTCCTCAAAACGGCTCTGCCATTTCAGGTGGAGTGCCTCGTGCACCTCTACCTTTCCCACGAGGACCGTGGCCTCCTCCTCCCTCACAGTCATCTCCTGCTGCAGCTCCCGAATCGACGCCTCTTGGGTCGCCTGGGCTCCCATCAGCCTGGTGGTCGTCGCATTCATTGACTCCAAAAGCTCCATTTTCAGCTCCGTAAAGAAGCGCAGGAGCGCGGCCTGCTGCTCCTCCGCCCATTTCCTCCATTCCTCGGGTGCGCCACCGGCCGCCATTTTGGTTTTCTTCCCCCGCTTTTTTTGGGGAGCTGCTGTTGCTTTTTTTACCACCCCACTCCGGGTACCGACCATAAAGTTGGTCTGGTTCTCCTCAGGGAGCCTTCCCCCACCGGGGTTTGTCCTTACAGCGCCGTTGGGGCCCTCCAATCGGCCCGAAAACACCTTTGTAGCAGGAGCTGCCAAACGTGCGACTTAGCTGGTCATAGCCGCAACCGGAAGTCCCTGATTGTCCCTTTAAGGACAATATAGCAGATTACGGGTCATCTTCCCTGGGGGACCAATGGAGACTCAGAGTAGGGAATCACCCAAGGGTGGAGTCTTCTTAGGAAAAGAGACATGTAGGGAACTAGCTGCAGCAATGTGGCTAATGGTCAATTCTTATTCATAAATACCTTTGGAACTTACCAATGGAGTCTCTGAAAGTGCATCATTACTGATGATTAAAAGATTAATAAGGAGAGAATGATTAGAGTCTGAGAAAAAACTATTTTAAAAAGAAACAAGTTAATAAAGTGAGCATTGGTCCTATAGAAAGTGAGTCTGGTGAATTGATGATGGAAAACAAAGCAATGGCAGATGACTTGAACAGGTATTTTGCATCAGTCTTCACTGTACAGGATACAAGTAACTGTCATAACCAATGCACGGGACCTACAGGGTGGGGATGATTGTCTTCCCGGTGTCTTTCGCTCCCTTGTTAAGGGGGCGGGGTAAACACTATCCACATTGTATGTAAGTGCGGTCAGTTCTGCACTGACCATTATACCCGATTGGGACATATGGGGAGCTGTGTATTACAGCCTTGTAAATAAACCTACGTTTCTTTAATACAACTCAGTGTGGATTCTCCCTGACTTATAATACTGGCAACAAGGAGTAAACTAGTTTCCTGTCAACGCTGCAGTCCTGTCAATTGAGCTACCTACTTGACTTGGTGGATCCAGGTCAGAACCTGCTTTTTTCACCATGCCTCTGTTTGAGCTTGATCTGTTCTGTGCTGGAGTTGAGGACTGGAATCAATATGCAGAGTGGATGCAAATAACATCACGGAGAAAGACCGCCAGGCGGTGATTTTGCTGACCGCCCATACATATGGGGTAATTCGAGACTTGCGTACCAGGCAGTGTCCGACACCCATACCTTCAACCAGCTCGACACGCTTGCGGGTCTGCATTTAACCCAACGCTGTCTGTTATCATTTCAATGTGGTAAAAGGATCCTTGGCTGAGTCGGTCACCAAGTTTGTGTACCGGCTTTGATGTAAGATTTGGTGGCGAACTTCAGCTGCCTGGACACGGCGTTGTTCTCTGCATAGCGCTTGTGGATCGTTTTGGCCACTCTAATGTCTTGGGATGTTGGCCGTCCATCTGCCTGAACCCGTTACAGGCGAGCCAGAAATCCAACACGTCCACGCCTTTCTCTCCAGGAAGGTACGTAAGAGATGGGCTCAATCCTGGTTGCAGAGAAGTGATCCACCTGGTGAAGGGGGATTCTGGAGACGTGCTGCTGGCTTATGAAAGGCAAGACACCATCAGAGCGGTGCTCATGGCTGTGGATGCAGAGCCCGGGTTTTCTCTCTCTTTCAATCGGCTTGCAAAGCGCCTCTCCAGTCAGCAGGGGAGCACACAGCCACCTGTCTGCAACAGAAATATCTACCTAATGAAGCCCAGAGCTGCTCAATTTCAAAAAGCACTCGCACAGCAAGCAAGACAGGCTTTTCAATCAAATCTTTTGTGTGTGTGTCTAGCCGAGATATCTCTTGAAGCTAAACAAAAGTACCAAAAACTGTCTTGAAGGTTATTGAAATGTGGGAGACTCGCTTGATGAGCCACCAGATTATACAGGTATTCTAAAATCCGAGACACTTTCGGCCCCAAGCATGTTGGAAGTTCAAACTGTATGGATTTAAGATCCTAATTTCAGGCTTCATGAAATCACTTTCAAACTCAACATAAAATTTTATCATATTATGGACACACTTCCCTAGAGACATCTTTACTACCAGATTAGGAACCAACCCTTTCTCATTGTGCAATACTAGACCCAAATAGCCTGTTCCTAGCATACTGATTTAGAAAACAATCTTGTTTCCATGAATTTGTGCTCTACACTATTGCTGCAAACTTAGTTTGCCCAATCAATATGAAGATTAAGGTCCCCCATGTTTCATGAATTATCCTTGGTCAATGCACCTCTAATTTCCAGAATTATATTCTGCTTGACAACGCAACTACTATTTGGGGGGGTCTATGAACAACTCCCACCAATGTTTTCTGCCCCTTGCTGTTTCTTAGCTCCACCTAAACTGATTCTTCTTGAATTTCTGAGTTACAGTTCTTTCTCTCAACTACCTTTATCCAATTCTTTTCCATTTTGCCTTTCTCTTCAAAGTTAGTTTTTTTGGAATATTTAGTCCCTATCTTTGACCCCAGCTTTAGCTGGTGTTAACTGCTGCTCAGGTGTTCCAGGTGGTGGGTTATTCTGCCCACTGCCCATCGGATACACCAGAAGAGGAGAGGGGGTGGGAGACTGAGGCTCTGTGGTGTTCCAGCTCCTCCCCTGCGGGAGTCACTGGCACAGGCCCCATCACCTCTTCCTCCCTCGGGATTCCCAATGGGTACCGGAGCTAACCCCTGAGGCGCCCCCGCCACCTGATGCTGCCAGTCCTGGAGGCCCGCACCTGTCCAGACCAGGGTCTCTATACTCATGGTCATGGAGCACAGGGAGTGGATCACCTTCCTCTGGGACTGCGCCACATCATGCTGGGACTGTGCCACCACCTTCTGGGTTTGTGCCACATCAGCCAGTAACTGTGCCACCTCCCTCTGTGTCTGTGCCATGTCAGCCAGCGCCTAACCAATGCCCTCAGCCATGGCCCTCTGTGACTAGGCCACGCTCTGGAGTGCCGCAGCAATGTCCAGGTGGCACTGGTACATGGCTGCCTGTGATCGGGTAGCCCTGTCCTGGGCCTCGGCTGCCATCCGCACAGAGTGCCCCAGGCCTGCGACTTCCTGACCATGGCTGAAATCTTGCCCCCAAGGCCTCCACCGCAGACACCATTCGTGTGTTGTTGGCCTGGATGGCACGCATGGTTGGCACCACCACCTCCTGCTCTCTTATGCGGTTGGACTCCTCCAACTGCACCTGCAGGTTCTGGATGCTCGCCGACAACCATGCAAATTTGGAGATAATACATTTAGTTCCCTCGCCCAAAATTAACATATAATGTGAACAGTTGGAATCATAGAATCATAGTATTTACAATGCAGAATCATAGTATTTACAATGCAGAAGGAGGTCATTCGGCCCATTGAGTCTGCACCGCCCTTCGAAAGAACACCTTACTTAAGCCCGCACCTCCACCTTATCCCTGTAACTTGGTAACCCCACCTTTTTGGACACTAAGGGCAATGCAGCGTAGCCAATCCACCTAACCTGCACATCTTTGGACTGTGGGAGGAAACCCACACAGACACGGGGAGAAAAGTGCAAGCTCCACACAGACAGTCACCCAAGGTGCCAAGCTGGCATTTTCTGTGTGCTGGCGATCAGGCCGGAGGTGCTGTCCGTGAATGTTATGGGGAAGGGACGGAACCCTCCCATTGGGCTGGGGGGGATGGGGGGGGGTCGCATTGGGGACCTCGGAGATTAGGACGCTATTGTTATATGGCGCCCCGATGTTTCACTACACTGAGACGTTCCAACGAGCGGAGCTCCTCAGTGCACAAAACGGGGCTATGAGCGGCCTTGGCTGCACGTTCCCCGCTTAGGCCCCTTATCCAACATAGAACATAGAACATAGAACGATACAGCGCAGTACAGGCCCTTCGGCCCTCGATGTTGCACCGACATGGAAAAAAAAAACTAAAGGCCATCTAACCTACACTATGCCCTTATCATCCATATGCTTGTCCAATAAATTTTTAAATGCCCTCAATGTTGGCGAGTTCACTACTGTTGCAGGTAGGGCATTCCACGGCCTCACCACTCTTTGCGTAAAAAACCCACCTCTGACCTCTGTCCTATATCTATTACCCCTCAATTTAAGGCTATGTCCCCTCGTGCTAGCCACCTCCATCCGCGGGAGAAGGCTCTCGCTGTCCACCCTATCTAACCCTCTGATCATTTTGTATGCCTCTATTAAGTCACCTCTTAACCTTCTTCTCTCTAACGAAAACAACCTCAAGTCCATCAGCCTTTCCTCATAAGATTTTCCCTCCATACCAGGCAACATCCTGGTAAATCTCCTCTGCACCCGTTCCAAAGCTTCCACGTCCTTCCTATAATGAGGCGACCAGAACTGTACGCAATACTCCAAATGCGGCCGTACCAGAGTTTGGTACAGCTGCATCATGACCTCATGGCTCCGGAACTCAATCCCTCTACCAATAAAGGCCAACACACCATAGGCCTTCTTCACAACCCTATCAACCTGGGTGGCAACTTTCAGGGATCTATGTACATGGACACCGAGATCCCTCTGCTCATCCACACTACCAAGAATTTTACCATTAGCCAAATATTCCGCATTCCTGTTATTCTTTCCAAAGTGAATCACCTCACACTTCTCCACATTAAACTCCATTTGCCACCTCTCAGCCCAGCTCTGCAGCTTATCTATGTCCCTCTGTAACCTGCAACATCCTTCCGCACTGTCTACAACTCCACCGACTTTAGTGTCGTCTGCAAATTTACTCACCCATCCTTCTGCGCCCTCCTCTAGGTCATTTATAAAAATGACAAACAGCAACGGCCCCAGAACAGATCCTTGTGGTACGCCACTCGTAACTGCACTCCATTCTGAACATTTCCCATCAACTACCACTCTCTGTCTTCTTTCAACTAGCCAATTTCTGATCCACATCTCTAAATCACCCTCAATCCCCAGCCTCCGTATTTTCTGCAATAGCCGACCGTGGGGAACCTTATCAAACGCTTTACTGAAATCCATATACACCACACCAACTGCTCTACCCTCGTCTACCTGTTCAGTCACCTTCTCAAAGAACTCGATAAGGTTTGTGAGGCATGACCTACCCTTCACAAAACCATGCTGACTATCCCTAATCATATTATTCCTATCTAGATGATTATAAATCGTATCTTTTATAATCCTCTCCAAGACTTTACCCACCACAGACGTTAGGCTCACCGGCCTATAGTTACCGGGGTTATCTCTACTCCCCTTCTTGAACAAAGGGACCACATTTGCTATCCTCCAGTCCTCTGGCACTATTCCTGTAGCCAATGATGACCTAAAAATCAAAGCCAAAGGCTCAGCAATCTCTTCCCTGGCTTCCCAGAGAATCCTAGGATAATCCCATCCGGCCCCGGGGACTTATCTATTTTCACCTTGTCCAGAATTGCCAACACTTCTTCCCTACGCACCTCAATGCCATCTATTCTAATAGCCTGGGTCTCAGCATTCTCCTCCACAATATTATCTTTTTCTTGAGTGAATACTGACGAAAAGTATTCATTTAGTATCTCGCTTATCTCCTCAGCCTCCACACACAACTTCCCACCACTGTCCTTGACTGGCCCTACTCTTACCCTAGTCATTCTTTTATTCCTGACATACCTATAGAAAGCTTTTGGGTTTTCCTTGATCCTACCTGCCAAAGACTTCTCATGTCCCCTCCTTGCTCGTCTCAGCTCTCTCTTTAGATCCTTCCTCGCTTCCTTGTAACTATCAAGCGCCCCAACTGAAACTTCACGCCTCATCTTCACATAGGCCTCCTTCTTCCTCTTAACAAGAGATTCCACTTCTTTGGTAAACCACGGTTCCCTCGCTCGACCCCTTCCTCCCTGCCTGACTGGTACGTACTTATCAAGAACATGCAATAGCTGTTCCTTGAACAAGCTCCACATATCCAGTGTGCCCAACCCTTGCAGCCTACTTCTCCAACCAACACATCCTAAGTCATGTCTAATGGCATCATAATTGCCCTTCCCCCAGCTATAACTCTTGCTCTGCGGGGTATACTTATCCCTTTCCATCACTAACGTAAAGGTCACCGAATTGTGGTCACTGTCTCCAAAGTGTTCACCTACCTCCAGATCTAACACCTGGCCTGGTTCATTACCCAAAACCAAATCCAAAGTGGCCTCACCTCTTGTTGGCCTGTCAACATATTGTGTCAGAAAACCCTCCTGCACACATTGTACAAAGAACGACCCATCCAATGTACTCGAACTATATCTTTTCCAGTCAATATTAGGAAAGTTAAAGTCTCCCATAACAACTACCCTGTTACTTTCGCTCTTTTCCAGAATCATCTTCGCCATCCTTTCCTCTACATCTCTAGAACTATTAGGTGGCCTATAGAAAACTCCCAACAGGGTGACCTCTCCTTTCCTGTTTCTAACCTCAGCCCATACTACCTCGGAAGAAGAGTCCCCATCTTGCATCCTTTCTACCACCGTAATACTGTCCTTGACTAGCAGCGCCACACCTCCCCCTCTTTTGCCCCCTTCTCTGACCTTACTAAAGCACCTAAACCCCGGAACCTGCAACAACCATTCCTGTCCCTGCTCTATCCATGTTTCTGAAATGGCCACAACATCGAAGTCCCAGGTACCAACCCATGCTGCCAGTTCCCCTACCTTATTTCGTATACTCCTGGCATTGAAATAGACACACTTCAAACCACAGACCTGAACACTGCCGCCCTCCTGCGAAGTCAAAACTGTGCTCCTGACCTCTCTACTCTCAATCTCTCGCACCCCAAAACTACAATCCAGGTTCCCATGCCCCTGCTGAATTAGTTTAAACCCCCCCAAAGAGTACTAACAAATCTCCCCCCCAGGATATTGGTGCCCCTCAGGTTCAGATGTAGACCATCCTGTCTATAGAGGTCCCACCTTCCCCAGAAAGAGCCCCAGTTATCCAGAAATCTGAATCCCTCCCGCCTGCACCATCCCTGTAGCCACGTGTTTAATTGCTCTCTCTCCCTATTCCTCATCTCACTATCACGTGGCACGGGCAACAACCCAGAGATAACAACTCTGTTTGTTCTCGCTCTGAGCTTCCATCCTAGCTCCCTAAAGGCCTGCCTGACATCCTTGTCCCCTTTCCTACCTATGTCGTTAGTGCCAATGTGGACTATGACTTGGGGCTGCTCCCCCTCCCCCTTAAGGACCCGGAAAACACGATCCGAGACATCACGTACCCTTGCACCTGGGAGGCAACATACCAAACGTGAGTCTCTCTCGCTCCCACAAAATCTCCTATCTGTGCCCCTGACTATTGAGTCCCCAATTACTAATGTTCTACTCCTTTCCCCCCTTCCCTTCTGAGCAACAGGGACAGACTCCGTGCCAGAGGCCCGTACCCCATGGCTTACCCCTGGTAAGTCCACCCCCCCACAAGTATCCAAAACGGTATACTTGTTACTCAGGGGAACGACCGCAGGGGGTCCCTGCACTGACTGCTTCTTCCCAGTCCCTCTTACAGTTACCCATCTATCTCCAGTCTTTGGTGTAACTACTTCCCTGAAGCTCCTATCTATGACCCCCTCTGCCTCCCGAATGATCCGAAGTTCATCCAGCTCAAGCTCCAGGTCCCTAACACGGTTTTTGAGGAGCTGGAGTTGGGTGCACTTCCCACAGATGAAATCAGCAGGGACACTGACGGCGTCCCTCACCTCAAACATTCTGCAGGAGGAGCATTGTACTGCCTTCCCTGACATCCCCTCTAGATTAAAAAAAAAACAAGAAAAAGAAAAAGAAAGGAAGAGCTTACCTGATATTACCTCAAACCCTGATCCCGCTGAAAGGTAAGCAAATTTAAAGGCACTCACTCACCTTCACGACAGGCCCCTGCTCCCGCTTCCCAACCACCGTGGGGTGGGGGGGTTGGTTAGAGGAGGAGGTAGGGTGGGAAACACTCACAAAGTGTTTCGGGTTTAACTGTCACTTGCCAACAGCCCCTCCACAAACCACCTTCAACTTAGGCTGACCGCACTGCACGTATGCAAATTTCCCCAGAACAGCTGATCAGTAGCTCTGCTATGCTGCCCTCTGCTGGTTGCTTGCCTTTACTCAAACTCCTTGGGTCTTCTTCGCAGGTTCACCTTCAACTTAGGCTGACCGCACTGCACGTATGCAAATTTCCCCAGAACAGCTGATCAGTAGCTCTGCTATGCTGCCCTCTGCTGGTTGCTTGCCTTTACTCAAACTCCTTGGGTCTTCTTCGCAGGTTCACCTTCAACTTAGGCTGACCGCACTGCACGTATGCAAATTTCCCCAGAACAGCTGATCAGTAGCTCTGCTATGCTGCCCTCTGCTGGTTGAAAACATGGGTGGCGTTTTATAGCCATATGTTTCTCCGCACCACACGCACCGGGAAACATGCGGCTAAAACACGCTCGCGATGGGACTTTGTTCCCTTTTAGTTGAATTGCCCCCTCGGTCTTTACATTCATTACAGATGTAGACAACTGGCAGGGCACCATGCAAACCTTTAAAACAAGCCTGTGTGGATCTTGGTTCTCCCTCACTCAGCAACTATAACTTGCTACTGATTCATCACTCTAAGTGAACATGAAATAGTTAAGCATTGTCGTCAATCATTGTTTTAAAAAAAAAAGAAACTAGGGGAATGTGATGTACAGCGTTTCATTTATTAATAATGAAACTTTATTGCGGAAATTTGACAAAGGAATGTTTTTTGTAGCCAAAATACTGCTTACTTGTTTTTAGCTGGTCACAACTGTTTGTCATTAAATAAGGCTGTAGTTATATTATATTACTGGTCATAGACTGGTAGCTGCAGAAGATAAAGTACAACCTGCAAGACCTGTTGTGATGCCTAGCTGTGAATCGTACTGTGGTTCATTTCTTAAATAATGACATTTAGCGTTGTGCTTACATGTGTGCACACAGCCATACACCTGACCACTAATATTTTAATGGTTTGACAAGAGTGCCTACTTTTTAAAACATTTCTGAAGCATATTTTTAACGTGTTCAGAAGATCCAATGGGCTATTGAGTATTTTGCAAGCCAACACTGAAGTTATAATTTACTTGATACCATGTAGTGTGAAATTGTGTTCCTAAGGGAGGTCACACATGGCTGCATTTGGAGGCAGATTAGGACCTGATGCTATTTATTCTGTTACTTTTACAGTGATACTGTTACTTTGACAACTCCATTTGCAGCAAAACCAACAATGGTTTAATCCCTAGAAATGCTCATATATTTACTTGCAGAAGCCTGGTGCCAGCACTGAATGCAGTGCTCCAGGAGGGTTCTGACCAAGGACCTACAGAACTAAACAATTACTTTCTTTCCTTTAAAATTCAGTACCACACAGACAAAGGCCAATTTTGTATTTAGTCTTTTTAGTTGCTTTTTGTACACACCTGTGAGCTTTAAATGGCATGTGTACTTGCATTCCCAAATCTTTGTGCTCCTTTACAATTCTTGGTATCTCATACTTTAGAAAATATTCACATTTATCTTTCCTAGGCCAAAAATGGATGACCTCACACTTAATTTTGTTGCCTCTTTTCAACCTCCTGCTTTCATCTGCAGTATTTATTGGGCTGGATTCTTCTGCCGTGCCCGCCGCAAGATCGCCACGGGTGGGATGCGGACCATGTAAAGGTCCATTGATCTCAGCAGGTATTTCCGGTCACCGGGCAAACGTTGCCTAATTTAGTGTAATCGAAAACTTGGATATACAACTTCTAATCGTTCATTTAAGCTATTAGGAAATATGATAAATTGAGGACATAGGACAGTATGATGGAGATCACTATAATCACATCCTGCCTTTCTGAATGCAAACCGTTTATCCTCACTCTCTTATTTCCTAACCGATTTCCAGCCAAAGTCAAAAGGCTACCTCCTTTTTTGCCAACAATGGTAGATGTAACCATGTCAACAAATGCATGTGCGAACAGGATTTTAAAACCAGTATTCATTTACAGGATGTGGGCGTCGCTGGCTAGGCCAGCATTTACTGTCCATCCATAGTTGCCCTTCAAAAAGTGATGGTGAGTTGCCTTCTTGAATCGCTGCAGTTTTTGATGTCTGGGTACACTCACTGTGCTGTTAGGGAGGGAGGTCCGGGATGTTGCCCGAGCGACAGTGAAGCAACGCCGATATATTTCCAATTCAGGGTGGTGAGTGACTTGGAGGGGAACTTCCAAGTGGTGGGGTTCCCAGGTATCTGATGCTCTTGTCCTTCTAGATGGTAGTGGTCGTGGGTTTAGAAGGTGTTGTCTTAGGAACCTTGGTGAGTTACTGCAGTGCACCTTGTAGATGGTACACATGGCTGCCACTGTTCGTCGATGGTGAAGAGTTTGAACGTTTGTGGAAAGGGTAGCAATCAAGTGGGCTGCTTTGTCCTGGATGGTGTCGAGCTTCTTGAGTGTTGTTGGAACTGCACACATCCAGGCAAGTGGAGAGCATTCCGTTACACTCCTGACTTGTGCCTTGTAGATGGCGGACAGGCCAGGAGTTGAGTTTCTCGTTGTAGAATTCCTAGCCTTTTGACCAGCTCTGGTAGCCACAGTATTACTGTGGCTAGTCCAGTTCAGTTTCTGATAAATGGTAACCCCCAGGATGTTTATTCTGGGGGATTCAGCTATGGTAATGCCATTGAATATCCAGGGGCAATGGTTAGATCCTTTCTTGACCAATGCTATTATTCATGGAGCAGCCATGATTCTAAAATATTATGGATCAGCCCACAGTGCTTACATTATTTGAGAGTCAGGACACTCTTTGCAGCCTTGGCTGATCACCCTTATTAGGATTTAAAGGGATCATTAACTACTTTCAGGACAGCTGTTGATTGACTTCTGTGGTTTGCAACTGCTAAATGTGTGTAAATGAGCCGAAACTATGAAGGTGAGCTGCGAGTCATTATTGGCAGAGATTGTTGATGAGTAAGTAAGGGTTGAGGGTGCCTTGAGCAGTGTGTAAGGCGAATAGTTCAGTTTCAGGATATAGCATTTTAAAATGAGTTTCTGACTTGATCACTCATGTGAGACCTCCTAGTTCCAAATAACATCTGTCCTGATCTGGAGAATTGTTGATCGTGTTTTTGCTGGTTTACAAATCTGCCACCCTCTAGTTCTTTTACCAATTGACCAGTTCTTCTGGTTACTGACCCTCCCGCCACCAGAAACCTTTTCTCTTTATTTCCCTCATCAATCCCCTTTGTGATTTTGAACATCCCTATTAAATCTATCTTTACCTTTCTTTGCTGTACGGAGAACAACCTCAGCTTTTCAAATTTCCCCCGGAACTGATGTTCCACATTCCATTATAAATATGGTCAAAAGAATTTATAATACTGGACAAAATATTGACGGAACTAACCAAATGCAAGGTTTTCAAATCGATGATAGATTAATAATCATCCTAGTGATCAAAGGCACTCTTCAGTGTACTACTAGGCCACTGCAGACCTCCAGATCCGAGGTTCAAATGCTGGATTGTCAGCATGCATGACACCAAATCTCAATAAATATCAACACCTCCAGTGAGGGGAATGAGAAAAATGGGGTAACAAAACTATACAAGAGATCACTTGATTTTTCATAAAGAGTGTTAAAACTGATTGGAACGCCTTGTCGAGCCCGCCCTTCATTTCTGGCATTTTAAAATGTCGGCCCAATCACTGGAACTCTCACTGTGGCCTCCGGACCCCTCCAAAGCTAAATTTTTTAACTGTTACAGGGTCCTTGGGCCTCCCCTTACCCCACCTCATAAGGGCAGAACAGCCCCAGGCCCAATTCCTGGCAGTCAACCTGGCACCTTAGCCCTGGCAGTGCCAAGGTGCCCGAGTGGCAGCAGGAGTGTCAGGGTGCCACCCTGCCCAGAGCCCGACCACCCGGTTCACATCCCAATCTAAAACCAAACTGTTTTTCTGCAAAATGCTTGGTACTCCAACTCCTCCCATTTGTTACATCATCTTACTACACTGAAACATAATGGGCGCAATTCCGTGCACTCATTTTAAAGTCCACTGAACAGCGCGTTTAGCGCTGTGTTTCTTGGTGCCTGCAGCGTCGAGAAAGACTCCGTTATTCAACGGCACTCAGCGAGGAACTCTCCATCGAGATCATCCCTTTTAAGTAATTTCCTGCACTGTTGAGCTCAGCTTGCCAGTACAGGAAGACTACTCAAGGATCAGGGTGCCTTTTTAAAGGCAGCCCCAATCATTTGATCCACGACCTCAGGATTCCCCCACTTCACCCAACTTACCTTTTCCAGGGTCCTCAACCCCTCCTTACTTCGCCTCTTATGGGCAAGGCAACCATGGGCCTGACCCCTGGCATGGGCAACATGACATCTGGGCACTGCCAGCCTGCCATTGCCAACTGGGCACCCTGGTGATGCCAGGGTGTCAGCCTGGCAATACCAAGGTTGTTTGGGACAGGGTTTAATGGCTGAATTTAATGGCTCATTTAAATATGGCACTTGGATCTTGCCTCGCAAGAACCAAATCACAACACACCGAGTGAGGTGACTGTGTGGAGTCTGCACGTTCTCCCTGTGTCTGCGTGGGTTTCCTCCTGGCGCTCTGGTTTCCTCCCACAGTTCAAAGATGTGCGGGTTAGTTGGATTGGCCATGCTAAATTTCCCCTTAGTGTCCACAAAGAGAGGTGGAGTTCCTGGGTTACAGGGATAGAGTGGAGGTGGGCTTAAGTAGGGTGCTCTTTTCAAGGGCCAGTGCAGACTCGATGGGCCGAATGGCCTCCTTCTGCACTGTAGATTCTATGATTCCATTGAATCTCACAAGATGTTTCGAGTGTCACAATTGTGCAGCCTGTCAAACAATAAGTGTTGTCTATTCACCAATTAGACCTACAATTCTAATTTAAGCACTGGGAACATTAACTCTTTAGTAACAAGCTTAACATCAGCTGTTGGGGAAAATGCTGAAATCTATTATTAAGAAAGTCCTAGCATGCACGTGGAAAAGCATAGCATGATTAGAACAAATTGACTTCCAGTGGTGGCTATGTGCTCAGCAGTCGCACACATGGTGGCCCCTGCCAGGGCACATTGTTACTGGTGATCTTTGCGCGGTTTATGGATGATTTGTTTTGGCAGAAATTGGTGTCGCTTGGAAGAATCCCCTCGTACGAGTAATATCTGGTAAATATAACAAGGCAGAAGTCGGGCAAGGGATGGTTGTCAGACTCCGAAGTTCCTCGAGCCTCAGCAAGGAGGACCATGGTGGAGTTTCTGCAGTGTTGTTGGCCCATCAATGGTAGACTGAGATGTTGGCTAGCTTCTTGACCGACGATTTTACAAAGCAGTAGTAGGCAGTTGCTGAGGATCTGGAGAAGGAAATGGAGGGGCCTATGGACCCAATTCACATGGCCATGGACAAGATGGACTGGCTGATTGAGGTACAAGAAGCGATGATACAGTGGGTGGTGGTGGCACTCTCTGACCAAGCTATTGGCTGTCTCCCTGGAGGCAGAGATGGTGTTGCTCGCTGAGTAGCTTAGAGTGTAAAGGGCAAGTTTGGCAATCTGGAGAACTGCCCCAGACAGCAAAATGTAAGGATCGTTGGGCTGCAAAAGGGCCCGGAGGGCTCAAACCCGATGGACTGTAAGTCCAAGATGTTTGGAAAGTTGGTGGGGGATGGGGTCATTCTGACCCCTCCTGAGTTGGACCAAGCCCATCGGTCGCTGAGGCAGAAGCCCAAATCTGGGGAGACACCACGGGCTATCATAGTCATGTTTCATCGACACCAAGATGAGGAGTGGGCTCTGAGGCGGGTGAAGGACCATTGAGACTGTAGATGGGAGGGCCCATGCGATCAGAATATAGCAAGATGTTGGGGCAGAGCTGGTGAGAAGGTGTGCTGTATTTAACAAGGTCAAGGCTGCGCTGTACAAGAGAAACATGAGGTTCGGTGTACCCGGCTCATCTTCGGGTGACTTTCAAGGACAGCAACTAGTACTTTGATGCACCGGAGGATGTGTGATTTGTCAAGAACCACGGACTGGGGGTGAACTAAAGTGCGCAAGGACCATGGAGTTTCTTGTCTATTCATTGTTAAGTTGATCTGTATTTTTATTTTTTGTGGGATTTTTGTAATGTGGGGACGACTTGGGGTTGTGCCTAGGTTTGTTTGTGGGTTTTTTTTCTGGGTGAGGTTGGGGTTTGTATATTGTACTAGTGGAGTTTTTTGGGGGGAAGGGAAGGTTGTGTGTTGCTTTTCCTCTGTTGTTCTGTATTAAAGTTTGGTTTGAAACATAGAACCATAGAAGATAGGAACAGGAAGAGGCTATTCAGCCCTCCAAGCCTGCTCTGCAATTCGCCATGATCATGGCTGATTGTCCAACTCAATATCCTAATCCTGTTTTCTCGCCATAACCCTTGATCCCATTCGCCTCAAGTGCCATATCTAGCCACCTCTTGAATGTATTCAATGTCTTCGCCTCAATTACTTCCTGTGATAATGAATTCCACAAGATCACCACTCTTTGGGTGAAGAAATGTCTCCTCATCTCTGTCCTAAATGGTCTACCCCGAATCCTCAGATTGTGACCCTGGTTGTGGACACACCCTTCATTGGTAACATCCTCCCTGCATCCACTCGATGATAGAATTTTATAAGTCTCTATGAGATTCCCCCCTCATTCGTCTGAACTCCAGTGAAAATAATCTTAACCTTAACCTAGTCAATCTCTCCTCATATATCAGACCTGCCATCCTAGGAATCAGCTTGGTAAACCTTCACTTCACTCCCTCGAGAGCAAGAGCATCCTTCCTCAGAAAAGGAGACCAAAACTGCACACAATATTCTAGGTGTGGCCTCACCAAGGCCCTGTATAATTCAGCAACACATTCCTAATCCTGTATTTGAAACCCCTCGCAGTGAAAACCAACATATCATTTGCCTTCTTTACTGCCTGCTGCACCTGCATGTGCTTACTGGAGTCTTGTTTGCGGCCACAGGGTTGAATGGGTTAGGGATGGCGGAGAGGGGCTTTTGTTCTTTTGGTTGTCTGTTTGGACGTCAGGGTGGGGTGGGGCTGGGAGGGGGTTGGGGAGATGAGTGGCATGCTGACAGTGACGGTTCCTTTTGTTTTAGGACTGGCTTCATGGGGGATGTGGTGGCCATCTTGGGTGGACCTGGCGCTGCGCATGATGGGGCACTGCTGGATTGCCTCGTAAGGTGGATATAGCTGGATATGGTCTGGGTCGGTGGGGGGTGGGAAGCGGTGAGAGGCCTCTGGTGTGGTTAGATAATTTAGAATGTGAGGGGATTAAATAGCCCAGTAAAAATGTCCCAGGTGTTTGCGCACCTGCAAAGTCTGAAGGCAGATGTGATTTTTGTACAGGAGACCCATTTGGGGGCAGCATGGTAGCATGGTGGTTAGCGTCAATGCTTCACAGCTCCAGGGTCCCAGGTTCGGTTCCCGGCTGGGTCACTGTCTGTGCGGAGGCTGCACGTCCTCCCCGTGTGTGCGTGGGTTTCCTCCGGGTGCTCCGGTTTCCTCCCACAGTCCAAAGATGTGCGGGTTAGGTGGATTGGCCATGCTAAATTGCCCGTAGTGTCCTAAAATGTAAGGTTAGGGGGGGGGGGGGGGGGGGGGGGGGTTGTTGGGTTACGGGTATAGGGTGGATACGTGGGTTTGAGTAGGGGTGATCATTGCTTGGCACAACATCGAGGGCCGAATGGCCTGTTCTGTGCTGTACTGTTCTATGTTCTATTTGAGAATCCAGGATCAAACAAGATTGTGGAAGGGAGGGTGGGGCAAGTATATCACTCTGGTTTTGATTGCAGCGTGCCCGGGGGCTGCTGTGTTGATTAATAAAAAGGTGGGTTTTTCTCTGGTTAATATATTGGCAGAGGCAGACCCGGAGGGAGGAATGTAATCAGCAGTGTTGGCGGGCACATCGGTGCTGTTGGCCAAAGTGTATGCACCTAGCTGTGATGATACGGAATTCATTAATAAGGTGCTGGCATTTATCCCAGACCTTGATTCACAAGAGCTAATTATGGGGGGGTCTTCAATTGTGTTTTGGATTGGGTGAGTCCCAAGTCTGAGTCCATCAGGGGTGACAAAGGAGTTATTGGTGTTCATGGAACAGGTGGGGGTGTGGGGACAGACCTGTGGAGATTTAAGTTTTCGAGGGATAAAAGAATTTTCTTTTTTTCCCATTTTTCTCGTGTCCATGGGGTTTACTCTTGGATTAACTTCTTCATGGTGGGTAAGTTTCCTCTCTGCGGTGAGCGGGGGGATATTCGACGATACTCTGCATTTTGTGGACCTGATGTTGGAGCTGGGCCGCTCTCAGCAACCCTTGTGGAGACTGGACACAGCGTTGCTCGCAGATAAGAGAATAGTGAGCGTGTATCCTCTCCTATTGGGGAGTATGTTGAGTTCAACACGAAGTGGCAGTCTTGCCTTCCCTGCTCTGGGACACGCTGAAGGCGGTTATTAGGGGGGGGAGATAATCTTTTATGAGGCACATAGGGATAAATCTGGGAAGGTGGAGAGGCAGAAGCTGGTGGACTCCATTCTTGAGACGAATCACCAGAACTCGGTTGCCCCGACACCGGAGTTATTGGCAGAAATAAATAAATTGCAAATAGATTTTGAGTTGTTGTCAACGGGTAAGGTGGTGAGCCGGCTGCGATGCTCGAGGGGAACATAGAACATAGAACAGTACAGCACAGAACAGGCCCTTCGGCCCTCGATGTTGTGCCGAGCAATGATCACCCTACTCAAACCCACGTATCCACCCTATACCCAGCGCCGGCCCTAGGGTTGCTGGCGCCCTGGGCAAGCTGAACTTCGGCGCCCTTTTTAGGACACTACGGGCAATTTAGCATGGCCAATCCACCTAACCCGCACATTTTTGGACGGGAACTTAAGGGGAGAAGGCTAGTTGTCTGTTGGCTCACCAGTTGAGATGGGCGGCTGCCTCCTGAGAGATAATGCAGATCAGGGACTTGGGTGGTGGGTTGTTTTCTGCCTCCAAGAAGGTTAACGAGGTATTTGAGGCCTTCCTTCTACTGTGGGTTGTATGAGTCGGAGCCCCCGGAGGCGGGTTGATCATTGAGGCAATTTTTGGATGGGCTGATCTTCCCGGAGGTGGAGCAGGAGAGAAGGCAGAAGTTGGAGACACCAAAAGGGCCGGAGGAGATCATGTGCTGTATTCAATTGGGACTCAGTTGATCTTGGGAGGCTACCGTTTCGTGGGACCAGGACTAACCTCTGATATCTGGGAATCCCAGTGTCCCATGACTAGGCCACACTGCATAAACCTAACTTTTCTAGTCTGCAGAAGGCCGATTTGAAAAGGTGGGATGCCCTCCCTCTGACTTTAACGAGAAGGGTACAGACGGTGAAGATGAATAGTCTCCTGAGGTCCTTCTTTTTGTTCCAGTATCTCCCAGTCTTTCTTCGCAAGGCTTTATTTGCACGGTTAATAAATTGATATCTACTTTTGTTTGGGCTGGCAAGAATCTTCGGGTTCGTAAAATGTTTTTGCAAAAGGATAGGGGGTTAGGGTTAGTGGGCAGCAGGGTAGCATAATGGTTAGCACTGTGGCTTCACAGCGCCAGGGTCCCAGGCAAGCACCTGGGGCCCTCCAAATCATGGAAACCTCCATGTGTACCATTTCATCTGTTCCCCCTTTGTAGAGAACAGCACTGAATGGCGCTCACCCAAGGTCTTCAAGCAAAGGGGCGAGATGCCAACGCTTTGGTTAGATCATGGGAGTGCATTGTAGAGTGAGACTAGCTGTCTCGCTCTAATATGCAGATTTGCTAAAAAGTGATCCGCCCATAATGGGTGGGATTTACATCAGAACATCTCAGATCGTGTTAGATCTCACGAGGCATGGCGAGCCAGTAGGTTCTGGAAGAGGGATCTACCAGCCGTGCCGTGCTGTCTTTGGATGCAATGCAGCCTGTAGATCATGTCCTTTGGGTGGTAAATGTATGGAAAGCAGGAACTGGGCATAAACAGTATATTTTTCATGTTGGCAGGAAGTGAGTAGTGGAGTGCAGCAAGGATCAGTGCTGAGATCTCCGTTGTTTACAGTCTATATTAATGACTTTGATAGAGAACGATGTATCAAAGTTTGCTGATGAAACAAAGCTAGATGGGAAGGCACTCTATGAGTAGGACACATAGAGGCTGGGAAGAGACGTAGACAGGTTAAGTGAGTGGGCAACAAGATGGCAGAAGGAGCATAATGTGGGCAAGTGTGAAGTTAATCATTTTGGTTGTAAGAATCAAAACAAATAATTTTTTTTTGAAGGGTGTAAGCCTTGTGTTTTTAAAGTACTTGGGTGCACACTTGAAAGAAGCACAAAGTTACCATGTAGAGCAGCAAGAAACTAGGAAGGCAAAACTGGGAAGGCAACTTGCATGTTGGCCTTTATTGGAGTACAGGAATAAAGAGGTTTTGCTACAATTGTAGTACAGGGTTTGGCGAGACCACTGGGTGGAATTTTCTCACATTTTTTGCAGAGTGTGACAGCAGATGGGAGATACAGCACTGAAGCTGCCAGCCCCAATGGTTTCTTCCCCCGCCGTATTCTTAGGCAGATGGAACAAGATATTCCAAGGAGCAGGTCCCACAATGTCACAATGGCAGGCGGGCTTGGGTCCCAAAAAACCGGGGCACCTTTTTTAAAGAGCGCCTCGATACAAAAAATGAAAAATATTCTGTGGCAGATCTGTCCTGATTCACATTGACATGCCCTCACGCCAACACATAGTACAATCTCACTGAGGGGTGGGGGGGGGGGGGGGGGTAAAGGTTAACCGGGAGAAGCATCAGGCATAATGGCCTCATGATTACATTTAAATGGGGATACTGGCATTTAGCGTCGGAAAAACGCTAAAGCACAGTCAGAACCTCAGGATAACGAGCTGACATTTATTACTGAGATCAGGAGAAAATACTCCACTTAAGAGTTATGAATCTTTGGAATTCGCTATCCGGGAGGGTTGTGGATACTTCATCATTGAATATATTTAAGGCTGGGATAGACAGATTTTGGTCACTCGGGGAGTTGAGGGATATATGGGGAGTGGGCAGCAAAATGGCGTTACAGCCGAAGATCAGCCATGATGATATTTCATGGCAGAGCAGGATTGACAGGCCATCTGGTCTATTCCTGCTTCTATTTCTTGTTTTCGTGTGTTCTGTCTTCCAAACATTGGGAAACTTCAACTTACCTGGAAATACTTTCATGCCATTAAAATACTTCACTTTGAGCTCTTCAGAATCTACATTTTACTTTCGCAGCTCCCGGCACCACAAGAAGTTGAGCATGTGCCATGGATGTCCAATATCTGGCCCACCCAAAAGGTGTGCAACTATTGTGTAGTGCAGGAAACACTGGTTGCAAGTGGGGAACATTTTAAATGGAAGTTATTATTGTAGCCACCTTGGGTGGCCACGTCCCGATTTCAAAATGAACACTCGTGAGGAGTGTAGGGAAAATTGGACAGCTACAGGGAACACAAGCAGGTGCAAGGTTTCCTGTGTATTAAGATTTGCAGATCCCAGACAGAACCGAAACCAATAGCCATTAACATATTAATGAGCGATCTCCAGAAACAATCAGAGACATTGAAACAATCGGGACCAAGACAGACACCCCGGCGCCAGTGGGAGCTAGAACAAAGGCAGGCCAACGAGCACCTAGGGCCCGCCCAACAATCAGGGAACAACTCCAGTATTGGAGAAAATCGATGAGAACGATTGAGACATGGTCCAATTAATTGGGACCAAGTCCGGGGTCCGCCCAAAAGGGCGCGAAACCCCTGGGGCCTATAAGATAGCGTCCCCAAGTTCAGTTCTTTCTTCTTGGCCTTGGCTCTCAACGAGGAGAGACCTGCCTAGCAGCTGCATCAACCAAGTAAGTCTCAGATCAACGCACGCTACGAGATAGGCGCTCCGAGCTACTATTCCGTACCAGCTCGAAGCCAGCAGAATCAGAACCGGACAAAGGCCATTGTTCCTCAGACCTGGTGGGCCATTCGAAGCTAAGTATAGGCTTTTAGTAGTAGTGATAGTTTAGTAAGTAGAGTTTATGCATGAGTAGTGATTGACTGTGTGTATAATAAATGTGTATTGATTTCAAACTTACTAACTGGTGTATTGAGTTATTGATCAGTGCTTGGCCTTGAACCTCGTGGTGGTATCAGAAAGATACCTGGCGACTCTAGAGCAAAGGTTATTAAAACAGAGCAATTAAGGGAAAGTATAACGAGCAACATTATAAATAATAATTCTGCCTGCATCCTTTTAATGTAACATACACAATATGCACCCCAGCCCACCGGTACCCAAATACAACCAACTAATTTCTAGGCCCGTGTGTTTGTGCCCTGTATTTGCTGTTTCAAAATTGCCCTCCCATTCGGATTGAGAAAATTATTTATTGTAGCTGGGATAATATTATTTTGGAGAATACTTGCTGGGTGACAGTATCACATATAAGAACACATCTTTGTGCATACCTACTATAAATTCACACTTAAAATTCATGTGACAACGTGATTTGTTCACTACCTGTCTTCACTGTCTACCTCCCACTGAGGTCATGTGTTACCTCGACTACTCTGTGTGCAGTCCACATCCCTCCCAATGTAAAGGCATTATGACGTAGCTACAAGCTGTGCATGCTGGTTGTGTTCACCTCCAGCTGTACTATTTACTACTATGCAGAGATTTTTGTGTGATCCTGCATTTTTTGTGCAATGAAAGAATACTGAGATTATGTCAAAACCTATCACCGGGCTTTGAATGCTATCTTATTGAGCGAACAGCAGAAAAACATTTAAATAACTCCACACCTTTTATAACACAATGATAATCATGTACACAAATACTTATCCTGGTGTTTTACCTTATGCCATTTTCCCTGGGATCCAGTCAAACTGGTTGGTGGCATGAACTCAATTTGAATCCTTCACCTGTGCAACTTGGTCTCTATTTTACCAGGATTGTTAAACAATGGCCTTCCACCCCAAGAAGAACCCTTTCCTTTTGCAGCAGCACCTCAAACGGAGGACAGATGTTTCCACACTGTATTCAATATACAATATTTTCAGAGCGAACTATATGCTCACTCTGTAGAGCAATGACACTCCTTCAAGTTATTGGACAGATGCAGTCCACTACTCTTTACTGGTAAGCAGAAACTCTTTATGCATTGCTGCCTTGTCCAGTTTGTCATCTCCCAGCCAATCTACAGGCAGGGATAAAATAATACAGGGATCTTTAATCTTTATTTTTATTATTGTCACATGTAGGCTTACATTAACATTGCAATGAAGTTACTGTGAAAATCCCCTTGTCGCCACTCTCCGGTGCCTGTTCAGGTGCACAGAGGATGTCTAATTCACTTAACATCACGCCTTTTCGTGACTTGTGGGAGGAAACCGGAGCACCCGGAGGAAACCCTCCAGGCACGGAGAGAACGTGCAGACTCCGCACAGGCAGTGACCCAAGCCGAGAATCGAACTTGGGACCCTGGCGCTGTGAAGCAACAGTGCTAACCATTGTGCTGCCGTGGATCACGGGGGATGGCTGACCTCACAAATGAGTGGACTCAACTCTGATTTTACTGACCTTGTAAAATTAAGACTGTAGTCTGAAAAGTCAGAATAAGTCACTGAAAAAGTTACTTTTATTTCTTAAAACACTTGATCCTTATTAACGAAGTAACAATGAGCAGATTCATTAATATTGTGGGAAGAAATGATCTGGGAACTATGTATAGTACCATTGTGAACGCATTTATGATGTGGTGATGAACAATAGCCAGAGCAATATTTCTTCTCTGGAATGGAAGCATAGCCCTCATAGTATTAATCTCAATTAAGTGGAAGAGGAATTTAGGCACATATCTTTAAAATCAGAATTGCAAGTCTAAATAGCCATAAAAAGAGCAAATGGGATTCTGGGCTTGAGACATAGGTGCTTTGAGTACAAAAGCAAAGAGGTAATTGTAATACAGTGATTAGCTAAAATGGGTGAGCCTGCAGTTGGAATATTAAGCATGGTAGCACAGTGGTTAGCACTGTTGCTTCACAGAGCCGGGGTCCCAGGTTCGATTCGCGGCTTGGGTAACTGTCTGTGTGGAGTCTGCACGTTCTCCCTGTGTCTGTATGGGTTTCCTCTGGGTGCTCGGTTTCCTCCCATAAATCCCGAAAGACGTGCTTGTTAGGTAATTTGGACATTCTGAAGTCTCCCTCTGTGTACCTGAACAGGCGCCGGAATGTGGCGACTAGGGGCTTTTCACAGTAACTTCATTGCAGTGTTAATATTAGCCTACCTGTGACAATAAAGAATATTATTAAGCATGTGTTTTGAGAATCCTGTTCTGAAAAGGTATTATCATTAAGATGGTCCTAAGGATGAAAGGATAATTAGGAGAAAGGACTTTAGTAACAATGGCAATAACTACTAAAGCAAGGAGGCTCTACTAGAAATGTTTGCAATTATGACGAGATTGGAGAGATTAAATAGTGAAAAATGATTTCTATTGGTCAGTGAATTGTGAAAAGTGTGCATAAATCCATGACTGGAAGTATAAAAGAGGGGACAAGTAAAAATGTTTTCCTGAAAACTTACTAAATTATGGAATACATTACAATAAGTTTGCAATATCAGAAGTAGTCAAGCTAATCACGATACTTAGATGAACAAAGAGGTAGACATTGAAGTGTATGGGGCATAAAAGGGGAATCAGTCCTTGGTTCTGACATGCAGTTGGCATCTACCAAAGAAGCAAAATGACCTCCTCCTATTTGGAAGTTCTTTGTTTCTGAAATAGTTTTCTGTCACTTGTCAGCAGGTGGTATAATCCTTTCAGCTGCTTTTATCTTCACTAATTTACATATCATTGTAACAAATGTTTTTGTCAACCAGGTAAAGACTGCATTATTTAACAGGTGGCACAGGTGTTAGCCCTCCTTTGAGTTACTCACCTCTCTTTGTTAAGATCATCTGATCTGATATTTCCTTGAGTGGCCTGCTGTCACATTTTGTTTTAAAATGCTCCTGTGAAGCACTTGGGGCATTTTAGTACATCACAGGTATTATGTAAATACATGTTGTCGTCCTTGAAGCTAATTGGTAAAATGTATAGGAAAAAGACTATTTGAATTTACCTGGTGTATTTCACATTCTCTGCTAATTTATTATTTCGAAGTAGTAGTCATTTTTTATATAGACAATAACAATGGTCGCAAGTAACAGTCAGATAAAATGACCAACTGAGGAAACATTGGCCCCCTGGTGGTCTTCAGTCTCATGGGATCTTTCATAGCCTCTTGAACAGGCAGACAGGGGCTTCATTTCACATCTTATCTGAAAAACAGTACCCCTGACAATACAGTACCCCATCAGTATATCACTGAAGCAGCAGCTGAATCCCTGGCCTGCTGACTCCAGCAGTAAGAATGCTACTACTCAGCCAATAAACACAAGTTGTTGCCCCTGCCTTGCATACAATCAATGGATTGAAAACCACTACCATGGATCATGGTGCATAAATTGACCTGGTATATAACTCAACCCCATTTTTCAGCCCCACAAATCATGGGCAGGAGTCTCCTTCCCGCTGAACCTGTTTTCTGGTGCGGGGTGCCCTTACCGGCAGCAGGATCTCCCATCCCGACAGCCGGCCAATAGGGTTTCCCATTGTGGGCACCGCCACCCTGTCGGGAAATCCACGGGCGTGAGTGCGCTGTTGGCGAAGTGAAGGATCTCGCCGACTGAGAATCCAGCAGCATGTTTTTGCAAATACTCAGCATAGAAGTCGACCACCCCCACATTTCTACCACAACGTGCTATACTCGCGGTAATAGTTGGCCTCAATTGTTTACCCTACGAATGGATATTTGACTTACTGGTACCTTAGAACTGAGTGCAAGGAATCAAGCAGATGATACAGGCTGTGGTGAAAAGATGTGGTTTAAGACAGAGCATAGAGCAGATCCATCTTGGCGAACAACAAGGATGGTGGTCACCCACACGCATGTCAGCAGTTCACTTTATATTCTGTGTATAAGCAGCACGGTAGCATGGTGGATAGCATAAATGCTTCACAGCTCCAGGGTCCCAGGTTCGATTCCCGGCTGGGTCACTGTCTGTGCGGAGTCTGCACGTCCTCCCCGTGTGTGCGTGGGTTTCCTCCGGGTGCTCCGGTTTCCTCCCACAGTCCAAAGATGTGCAGGTTAGGTGGATTGGCCATGCTAAATTGCCCGTAGTGTCCTAAAAAGTAAGGTTAAGGGGGGGGTTGTTGGGGGCATAGGGTGGATACGTGGGTTTGAGTAGGGTGATCATGGCTCGGCACAACATCGAGGGCCGAAGGGCCTGTTCTGTGCTGTACTGTTCTATGTTCTAAGTCAAACCGGGAGTCGATTAGCTCAGATGGCTAGTCTGTGATGTAGCTGGCGCAAACAGTATGGGTTTAATTTCCGCACCGGCTGAGGTTATTCATGAAGACCCTGCCTCCTCAACCTTGCCCCTCGTCTGAGGTGTGGTGGACCTCAGGTTAAATCACCAACAGTCAGCTCTAAAAGGGGAGAGCAGCCTATGGTTCTCTAGGACTGTGGCAATATTTCTATTTGTAAGTTGACCCGCACTTTGAGAGAGGTTTTCTAAATCATAAATGGTCGACTTATATGCTGACATTCGGGATATTCAAGAAAGGAGGGAGACAGAGAGCAGGAAAGTATAGGCCATTTAATCTAACACTGGTCATTGGGAAAATACTAGAATCCATTACTAGAATCATAGAATTTACAGTTCAGAAGGAGGCCATTCAGCCCATCGTGTCTGCACCGGTTCTTGGAAAGAGCACCCTACTTAAGTCCGCACCTCCACCCTATCCCCGTAACTCAGTAACCCCACCTAACCTAAGGGCAATTCAGCATGGCCAATCCACCTAACCTGCACATCTTTGGACTGTGGGAGGAAACCAGAGCACCCGGAGGAAACCCACGCAGACACTGGGTGAACGTGCAGACTCCGCACAGACAGTGACCCAAGCCGGGAATCAAAGCTGGGACCCTGGAGTTGTAAAGCAACAGGGCTAACCACTGTGCTACCGTGCAGCCTTGGAGGAAGTGGCAGGAGATTTAGAAAATGATAACACAATCCGACAGAGTCAACATGATTTTATGAAAGAAAAATCAGGTTTGACACATTTATTTCTTTTTTTCTTTTTTTTTAAATTTAGAGTACTCAATTCATTTTTTCCAATTAAAGGGCAATTTAGCGTGGCCAATCCACCTACCCTGCACATAAGAACATAAGAACTAGGAGCAGGAGTAGGCCATCTGGCCCCTCGAGCCTGCTCCGCCATTCAATGAGATCATGGCTGATCTTTTGTGGACTCGGCTCCACTTTCCGGCCCGAACACCATAACCCTTAATCCCAACATCTTTGTGTTGTGGGGGCGAAACCCACACAAACACTGGGAGAGTGTGCAAACTCCACACGGACAGTGACCCAGAGCCGGGATCGAACCTGGGACCTCGGCGCTGTGAGGCAGCAATGCTACTCACTGCGCCACGTGCTGCCCCTCCGTTTGACACATTTATTAGAATTATTTGCAAATTATTTACAAATCTAACAAGCAGGATGGCTAAAGGGGAACCAGTAAATATTTAGGTGTTTGAAAGGAATAGTGTAAAAATGGCACATAAATGACGACTGTGTTTTGTATAAGAAAAGAGGGTGTGTTGAATAAGGACATGGGGCCAGTCATTCCTCGTCACCCAGGTTTGTCCAATTTGTGGACATCCCAGCTGGATGGTGACAAATAGAAGGGACCCCCCCCAGATCAACAATTTTTGGGGAACCTCACCTGGGCCTGGTCATAACCGAGTGATATGATATTGTGCAGCCACGCCAAGAATCTATCTCTGTCGTGTTTCGGAATATCAGCATGGATTCCATCTGTTCCAGGAACCTTTTGTTTTCCAGCTTTCGAATTACTTTTTCAGCCTTGCTCCAGACAGGGGGAAGTGCCGGGAGCAAAGGTAGTTTGGAATGAAGTGGAGAACATTCGAGTCAAAGACACAGGCCGGGATTCTCCGTTCCAGATTCTTTAAGTACTCCTGCCAGCAGAGAATTGGGATGGTGTCCTGCTGAGGCGAGGAGCGTCGCTGGGGTGAGATTCCTATGGCTTGACCATGTAAAAATATGCATAGCGCCAGTTTCTCTGCAGTTACTGGGGCCAGGCCGCCATTTTGAACGGCCACCCCGATCCCAGGGACAGCCCCGCCTCACTACAATACAAATGCTGACAAGGGAAGAAACCCCAACTCCTCAAGGAGGGACATTATCTTCCCCACCTTCCCCCTCCACCCCATCACAATGTTTATTAGCATTCTTGTTATGATTGGCTGCTGACCACTTCAAAATACCAAGCGGTTATGCGGACCACGTCAAAAGTGCTAATGCTAAGAAAAGTGGAAGTGATACCACTTCACGCTTTGAAGTGGTCAACAGCTGTTAAACATAAAAAGAATGTTTATAAACTTTGAGGTTAGGATCAATGGAGGGTACTTCAGATGCATTCAAGCGTGAAAGGAAGATAAATAAACAAACCTGGCAGCTGTGTTTAAACCATTAAGCTTTCGAAGTTTAAGGTTCTGCTCTGTGAAATTGAATGAATGCTTAACATTTCAAAGGGTCTCGGGGGATTTCAACCCTTTTCAAGTTTTGTGGGCTTTCTAAAGTCTCTAACACTTAAAAAAGCAGCAGTTTCAAAAGCGAAAAACATAGTGCTGAGGGAGCAGATGTGAGGAATGGGAGAGTGTTCCTGGCTTCTTCACTGTCTGGTTTGCTTAGCAGCTGTCAGTCAGAGCAGTTCAGAGTGAGAAGGCCACTTTAAAAAGGTCAGGCCAGGATGAAGATCTTGAACAGAGGACTGCCTGAGACCACCTTGCTAAGAATCATCTAGAGGTTGCCCAGGCTGGAAGGGGCAGTCTGGACCTGGAACTCCATCCTGGGGAGGGTACTGAGGTCAACCTCCAATATGCTTGAGGGAACCTCCCTCTGCAGACTGGGAGCATGGCACATGATCAATGGGCTGATCCTTCTCTAGGTCCATCATACCATGACTGCGCTGGGCAATACTTACACCAAAGCCCACGTGGTACTGAAAACAGGCTGAGAAGATAGGCCAGGAACAGAAACTGCCTCATGAGACCCTGGCTGGAATCAATACTGGTCATCAGCAAAAGCACTCAAGTCACAGCATAAACTTGTTATTGCTGTATAGACTTTGTGATTACCCACTCCAAAGACTATGAATATGCAACAAACTTCCAGACACAGGTGATCAACTTTGCAGCAGGACGAAGAACAGCCAAAAGAAGCCATCAAACTTCATAATGAGCTGATGGCTGGTCAGGCAAGGGGAGTTTCAGAGGACAATGATTGAACCACCATCGATAAACAGAAGTATCTTCTCTTTCCCATTAACAAGCTGGGGTCTGGCTAGGACAATGGCCAGTGGCGGGCGTATGCCTATGACTCAATCCTAGCTTCCCAATATAAAGAAAGGAACTTCGAACAGATCTTGAGCGATAACCTGGGAGTTCCCCAGGCACAACCATCGCAAGAAGAAAGGACCCTGAGTTTCGAACCCAGAGAAGACATAAACATCGAGTGATTGTAGCCTGTCAGCCTCCTTTACTAAGTGCGGGTAAAACCCAAAGCACAGCTGTAAGTCTGAATCATATTTCCTTGAGTAATAGAATTATGAATAAAATTGCATTAAACTGTTACCCTGTTTTGTCCTTTGTTCATCTTGCAAATAAGGGCACCTGGGTAAAACCTTTGAGTAAGTAAACTGTTCAAACGTTTCAGAGGTTTTAAAGGTACAACATTTAGGATGCTTGGGGGAACCTCCCTCTGCCGACTGGGAGCATCGCACATAAGCAATGGGCTGACTCTCCTCTAGGTCCATCGTGCCATGACTGCGCTGGGCAATACTTACACCAAAGCCCGTAAGTTGGAGTTCCCACTGTGGATGTCGGGGCATATTGGGGAAGGGGGGGAACAGGGGGGGGAGATTCACGCTTCTCATCCATTAATTGCATTCAAATCAATGCAAATCAGCTGTTTGCATGTTACCGTGATGCCAGGCACGAAACCCGCAACAGCCATCAGGGCGGAAGCGGAGACAGGGGGCTGGTTTGCTGCCCAGCCCGATCCAGTTTTTTTAGCCCAATGCAGGTTTCTCTGCCTAATCGCGATTCCCATTCTTAACAACAGGGAATGGAGAATCCCTCCTAGAAACTCAGTTGAGGAATTCTGAAAAATATTCTCTCCTAACTATAACCTATATTAATGACTTGGATGAAGGAATCAAATGTAATGTAGCCAAATGTGCCGATGATACAAAGATAGGTGGGAAAGCAAATGTGAAGACGATACAAAGAGGCCTCTCTACTCCAAAGAGATGGCAGAGGTTAATCCATTGAATATTTTCAGCGATGAGATAGACTAATTGATTTCTGAACTGAAGGGAATCACGGTGTAGCCATCTAAGATGGCCACCTGCAAAGGACCATGGGAATTATGGCCAACCCAGGACTCGGACAGATACACAGGGCGGAATTCTCCGCAAGGCCAGGCGCCGTCGTGAAACCTGGAGAGGTTCACAACAGCGTTTGAAGCCTCTCCCGGCCCCCTTTTCTCCCCTACCCGGGGGGATAGGATGCCGTACCGGGAAACTTGGCGGCCGGGCCTTGTCCCTGGCTTCAAGGCTCGGCGCGCCAAGAATGACGCCGTGGCTGTGCCTAATGACGTCAGCTGCGCATGCGCAGATTGGACAGCTCAAACCCACGCATGCGTGGTTGCCGTCTTTCCCCTCAGCCGCCCCGCAAGACGTGGCGGCTTGATCTTACAGGACGGTGGAGGGGAAAGAGTGCGTCCCCTTGAGACGCCGGCCCGTGATCGGTGGGCACCGATCACAGGCCAGTCCCCTCCCGAGCATGGTCATGGTGCTCGATCCCTGATCCGCCCCCCCTAGGCCCCGCACTTACCTGGGGCGCCATGTTCACGAAGGCAGCGACCAGGTTTGGTTGCCGCCGTCGTGAACAGTTCGGGAACGGCAGGCCGCTCGGCCCATCCGGGTCGGAGAATCGCAGGCCGCCGTGAAAAACGGTGGCCCGCGTTTCTCCGAGCGGCGAGTCGGAAAACCGGACATGCCATTTTGGGGGGGTGGGAGAATAGCGGGAGGTGCTGGAGTGGTCCTCCCGCTATTCTCCCACCCATCGTGGTTGCAGAGAATCGCGGCCACAGCCTATGTGTATCTAAAACACAGGTAACCAGACCTGATTGAAACCCACGCTTGTTTGCATTTTAATGGCCCATTTTCCCAGGACAATAGAACTCCAATCAAGCAACTGGTACAGCCACAGACTGATCGGCGCCACTCCCTTACTCAGAAAGCACAACTGCCAAGGTCATTGACCGCTAAGGCCCATCCACCAAGGTACCCGCCCCTTTATTGGCCGAAATCGAAGAGAGTGATCAGAGCCCTGTCGAACTATTGGGTCCAAGGTGAAGGACCAAGGTTAAGAGCGCGAAATCCCAGAGGGATAAAAGAGAGCACAGCCATGTGTTCTGTCTCTGGCCTGCCCCAACCCAATCGTGGCAGAAACAGCGAGCTAAGTTCAAGACCAACGATTGCTACCTGACGGATGAGCCCAGCAGAGACAGAGCCACTTTCTTCGCACCAGCCAAGTGAAATCCAAATAAAGGCCTTATCCATTTGCACAATGCCGGTTACCCTGAAGTTAAGTATAGGTTATTGTAGCTGTAGGTGTACTTTAACCCATAGTAGATATTGTGTTTGCATATTGAGATAACTCTTGTGTATGTAAATAAACCATATTTTGAATTAACTAACTGGTTGTGTGGTCATTTGATCGATATAAGGAAAGGCTTGTGATTCACTAAGATAAATAGAAATACCCACAGTATTGGCGACGCTGTTGGGACCGAAACAGAGCAACATTATTGGCGATGCTGTTGGGGCCAAAACAGAGCAACAAAGGGTAAGTGGCAACAGACAAGAAAGTGGAGATGAGTCCTAGGTCATATCAACCATGATCTTTTTGAATAATGTGTAGAGCTGAGTGGGCATATGATTTGCTGTTACTTATAGTTCTTGTGGTCTAATTGTTCTTATGTTCTAATAATTGTCGGAACAGTACAGAATAATAGCTGTAGGTCAATCGTACGTTCCTCAGTCTGAGTCTGCAGTTTCTGCAATGGTGACGTTTTCCTTTTCAAAGGAAAGTATGAAAAGTCCACGGCCAGGAAAGCCAATGGAAGAAGTGTCTCAGAATATGGCCGCCTTTATCTTGCTGACATCATTCAGTGTTGAATAAAGCACTGTAAATATTTTTTGTCACCAGAGAGAGAGATAAGGCAAAATGTCTGCAAGTAGCATATTTACCTAAGAAATAAGCATTCAATAGAAGCATTCACAACTGCATCATTTGTGCAAAAAATATTAAAATAAAATAAATAGGAAAATTGGGCCTGGAATGAGAAGAATAATGGTACATATTGACATTGAACACCCAATTCCTTGTACAATTGTACTATGAACAGAATTTTGTTGCTACCATGGAGATGGTGATTGGAAATGTGTAATCAGAAGTATGATGCAGTTTAACACTATGGGAATTATGTCAAACCATATCAATATAGCGTTTTATTTAAACATTGAACTATTTGCAAACAAACTTCCATTCTTATCTGAAAAACTGAATAAAAAGGTGAAAAGATGTATTTTAACTCTGATGAATGTATTCTTACAATTACAATTTTCATAGTAAGGATCTGGGAATTAGTATGATGACTGTATTTAACTTAAACGTTGGCCTCTTTAGCTTAATCTTATAACATTATGATATTTATGTTTGTCCCACTGTTAATCTGTTCGTTGTAAACAATTATATCACAAAATCTAATGGACAGATTTCAATGAACTTGGTAAACATTTAGGCTGGGAGTTTCCTGCGCCTTCTGTGGCAGAAATTGGTGCGGGTGGGACTGGTAAATTTGGACAGCAACCAAAGTTTGGTAACTTTTGGCAGTCATGACTGGAAAACCCCATCCATAGTATGGTTAAAGAAAGAACGTTTATTCCCCCATTTTTTTTTTGATTTTTAAAAAATAAATTTAGAGTACCCAATTCATTTTTTTCCAATTAAGGGGCAATTTTAGTGTGGCCAATCCACCTACACTGCCACAACTTCACTGCCACCTACACTGCACATCTTTGGGTTGTGGGGGTGAAACCCATGCAAACATGGGGACAATGTGCAAATTCCACACGTACAGTGACTCAGAGCCGGAATCGAATCTGGGACCTCGGCGCCATGAGGCATAAGTGCTAACCACTGCCCTGCTGTCCTGCACCATTCAGGGAAGAACTGATTAGTTTTTGGATCAGATAAACGGCAGGTTCTGGTTCCTGGAATTTCTAAAAGGATCCGTTAACATTGGGAAATGTGGTTTTGTTTAGAACATTAATTGCTTTACAATGTTGTGGATTTTATCTGCTGCTAGCTGGAATTTGTCACAGCTGTCAAAATGTGAGCAGAGTTTTCAGGGCAATTTGTTGGATTTTTTTTAACCGAGTGACCCTTCCACAGTGAGAGGGAAGCTCTTTTTTTAAAGAAAAATACTTTTTTCAGTTTTACAGTTACAGAACCTCAAACAGGTAGGGAAAAACCTCAAGAAGAACAGCATAATTGCAATAATATTGAGTTAACATTAAACGGGGGAGGTGTGCATTCAACTAAGTGCCATGTTCTCTTATCTGTATGTGTGGCATGAGGCAGTTCCCTTTTAATTTTGAAAACATGACTTCAACTTTCAAATGACTGGAAATTTTGCAATTTGAAACGAAACTGAACAAGCTAATTAAAATGGCAAGACCCACCTCCAAAGGTGAAGGTTAAAAATCAAACAAAGAACCTTCAGGGGAGTGTGAAGAGAGGGACAATCCTTACAATTCAAAGATCCATCAAAATCTATCACTAAGGAGGTGACATTAAAGTGTAAAGTGCTGGATATTGAAACAATGGCAGCCACAGACAGACCCACTCAAAGCCCCTTGGAAATACACAGTAAATGAAGTATAAGAGGCCAGCCTGCAGTCACTGCAGAGAGATTGCAAGTGACACAGGGAATGTCAAGAATGTTTTCAGCAGAGGAAACTGGCTGAAAAGTTGTACCCTCTCTCTCTCTTGGAATAAATGTATTAACCAGTTCAGAAGACAACTTTATGAGAAAACTATTCGCAAACTGATATCTCATGACAATGGTAACATCTTCCACACCTGCCTGCATCCACAAAACCAACTTGCCAAAATGGCCACAATGTGTAAAAAAACAATCTACATCTCAAGGACAAGACACCTAACTGTACATTTTTAAATTGGAATCTAGCTTCCCTTATTTCTTAAAATTTTTTTTTAGAGTATCCAATTATATTTTCCAATTGTGGGCAATTTAGCGTGGCCAGTCCACCTATCCTGCACATCTTTGGGTTGTGGGGGTGAAAGCCACGCAGACATGGGGAGAACATGCAAACTCCACAGGGACAGTGACCCAGGGTGGGGATTCGAACCCGGATCCTCAGCGCCATAGGCAGCAATGATAGCCACTGTGCCAGCGTGCTACCCAGCTTCCCTCATTTCTGCCCTAACCCTAACCTGTGTGTGCAGTGTGGCATTTTTCTTATTATTTTTTCTCTCTGGCTTGATGTTACTAAATGTATTTTTTATTTAACTCCAGGAAGTCCAGTCTGATTTGGCTCCTTATTGTTCACTGAATAAATAGTTAAATACTTATGGATTCAGAAAAGGTATATCCTTCTCAAAAAGAGTTTTGAAATTTGAAACCTTTGTTGTGACCAACCGAGGAGGCTGATTAGAGGTGAGTCAGTTCACTCTTTCTCACCTTAACATGTGTGGCTGAAAGAGAGTTTTGTTAAAACTACAGATTACACAATATGTATATAACAAAAGATTTTTTTAAATACAGCCAGCCAATTACGTTAAGCTAAATTGAAAACCTTAAATGAACGGCAGGTTAGTTAGCATCAGGAAAGGGAAAAGGCAAATTAATGTATGCATTCTAGACCAATACTGGTTTCTCTTGTCATCGATGCTGACAGACCTGCTATCTCCAACCACATAATAGTTGGAATTTTACAGCCCTGTTGTGCAGAGGCAGGGCAGTAAAACGCTGCGAGCCATTCCAAAGCCCATTGACTGAGGTGGGACCACAGGATTTTGATGATGGAAGGAGCCGTAAAATTCCACTCAATGTTTTGACTTGTAAAAAAAAATCTAATGTCACATAGGTAAGGTATGGGTGAAGGAAGAACTGACTAGTTTTTGCTGAAGGTCCTGGAAATTTTTTTAAGGATCCTTACATTAACATTGGGAGATGGGGCAAAATAAATTTTGTTTGGATTGTTGTTGATTGCTTTACTTATAATGTTGTTGGTTGTTTTAGGATATTATGAAATTTGTTACAGTTGTCAAAGTGTGAGCAGCGCTTTCAGAGCAGGGTGTTGGATGTGGATTAGTCAAAGCCTTCTGAGTGAGATGAGGCTCTTCACAAAAAAAATCTGATTTTATTTTTGAAAGAAGAGCTGTGCAATTGTAATAACATTGAGTTAACACAGTGTGGTGGAGGGATGCACACTGAGTGTCCTCTTCATTTGCTGTTTCTGGAATTGAGTGCAGATCAGACCTGATCTAACAGAATGATGTAACAGATTTGAGGAGCTGAACAGTCTGTTCCTGTTTTTTCATGCTCACCGTAGTTTCTACTTTTACTTGAAAAGTAGAAAGAATACATTTGTTCTTATTAATTTAATCCATCAGTGCTTCCTTCCTAGTTTGGTGTTTTACATACTAGACGAAGGGCGGAATTCTCCGCCAGGCCCGACGCCGTCGTGAAACCTGGAGAGGTTCACGACGATGTCGGAGGCCGCTCCTGGCCCCCAATTCTCCCCCCGCCGGGGGGGTAGGAGGGCCGTGCCGTGAATCTCGGCCGCCGGGCATTGTCGCTGGCGTCAAGGCCCGGTGCGCCGAGAATGACGCGGCCGACACGCCTAATGACGTCAGCTGCGCATGCGCGGGTTGGCCGGCTCCAACCCGCGCATGCGCGGCTGACGTCACGCCGGATGACGGCTCGAACCCACGCATTCGCGGTTGCCGTTTTCCCCTCCGCTGCTCCGCAAGACGTGGTGGTTTGATCTTGCGAAGCGGTGGAGGGGAAAGAGTGCGTCCCTTTGAGACGCCGGCCCAACGATCGGTGGGCACCGATCGTGGGCCAGTCCCCTCCCGAGCACAGTCGTGGTGATCATTCCCCTCTCTGCCCCCCACAAGCCACAAAACAGCTGTCGGCGCCATATTCACGCCGGCAGTGACCAGGTGTGGTTGCCGCTGGCGTGAACCAGTCGGGAACGGCAGGCCGCTCGGCCCATCCGGGTCGGAGAATCGCGGGCCGCCGTGAAAAACGGCGGCCCACGATTCTCAGAGCGACGTGTTGCAAAACGCGACACGCCATTTTGGGGGGGGGGTGGGAGAATCGCAGGGGGTGCCAGAGCGGCCCTCCCGCGATTCTCCCACCCGGCCTGGGGAGCGGAGAATCGCGCCCGAGAAAGGAGCCTTGCACATATTGTAAAAGCATATTCCCTGTACCTATTTTTCTGTTTCTGAATGCAAGTTTATATGAGGTTGTTAAAAGTTCCCGTGATTGTTATTCTCTGAACTTTAATCATTTCCCACATTCCTTCCTCTACCACCGGCCCATCCTTGGGTTATCTGGAGTATACACTATTAGCATGATCAATCCCTTATCTTTTATTTCAATCCATATGGTTTCTTTAAGTAGCCCTCTGTTCGTTATGTCCATTTTTTCTATTGCCATTGTGCTATCTCTAATCAGTACAGTTATTCTACCCACCTCCCAATCTTCCTTATTATTCCTTTATGATTGTTCAAACCAGTAATATTTAGTTGCCAGAGCTCACCCTTATTTAGCCATGGTTCAGGTACTCTAGTTATATTTTGTTCCTCACAATGGATTATTGTCCCCAGCTCCCCATTTTATTTTGGATGTCGAGTACACTGGACAGTGGCCACTGTTTTACATATATATTTATACATGGGATTATGACTTAGTTTAATTTCATAATTAAGGATTTTATTTATACTGTCTGACACCTTGTATGTATCCCTGTAGCTGCTGAGTTGTAGGGTGTGCTTTCAGAATGTGTGATTCATGTTTATTGACCTCTTGCTGTCCAGGCAGTTGAATTCATATTTAATAGTCATCCCTTTTTATTTTAAGTCCTTTTATACTCCTGTTTTATAACTGTATTTATTTCCCGGTCATTGACTGAGTACATCTTCAATCAGACCCTGCTCTGTATCAACAAGCTATCAATAATTTATTTTCAAAATATTCAATGTGCCATCTAACATTATAAATAATAAGGAGCATGCATTCTGACACCTAATAGGCTGTGGTACTAAATTTCTACATCAATAAGAAAATCCTCTAATTTCCTGTACCGAACGATTCACAGAGATGAAAATGTATTGTCATAATTCAGGCTCCCTCTCAATTTTCTATATGTATTTGCAGAAAATGCAGGTCTAAAATTTCAGTTCTAACAGAAAACAGGCACGCACGGGGTGGGCATGCATGGGTTCACGTGGGGCCATGTGAAATCGGTGCTGGCAGTTCATCATACTGAGACAATGGTGCTGCCAGTGACATCGGCGCTGCTTTTAACTGTCCGCTTGGGAGACATAGTGCAAAATTGGGTCTCTGTGATGCAATTTAAAGGCAGTCTGCACGTCTGAAAGAGAGGGGGGGGGGGGGGGGTTCCTATGGCTGCAGGAGAAAAAAGATTGCAAGATCTGTAGAGTTTCAAAGAACTCTTTACCACCAGTAGTGAGTTGAAGGAAGGGTACTGGTGCACAGAAAACTGGAGTCAGCAGAATGGAGTATTTAGAAGGCGATGTACAGCTAGAGAAATTGTATGAATTTATAGGGTAAGACCATGAAGGGAATTACTGATGAGAATGATTTGAAAAGTGGGCTGTGATCGAACAGCATCGACTGGCTCGACTCGGCCACGTTTAACCAGTGGGATCTAATCTGGAACACAATATACAGGGTAATTTAGAGCAATTGAGTTATGGATTATTAGAGTCCAGCAAGGAAAGAATTGGGATAACAGTGTTTGGGGATTACCACTAAAATCTTAATTCACCCTTTTGTCAAAAGAATTGGGGTAGGTGCTGGGGTTGATAATAATAAATAATAATCTTTATTGTCACAAGTAAGCTTACATTAACACTGCAATGAAGTTTTTTTTTTCAAAAAATATACTTTATTCATAAAATTTATCATAATCTTTACAGAACATTTCAAAATACCTTGACTGTACATTTCCGTCTGAGTTACATTCATTTGTCTTCAATTCAATTGGGATAACGTTGCACACGTATCCTACTATAAGCTACAGTTCTTTCTTCAATATTTACATTTACATTACTTTGTTTCTACACTGCAATGAAGTTACTATGAATGAAGCATTGGATGCGAGGAACAGAACAGTAAGCAGAAGCAGGAATTACTAGAGACAGCACTCTGGAAAGTATTTTTATCTTTAAGATCAATCCACCAATGCAGTTAGCACTGCCGCTCCCTCCTCCTGCTTATTGACTTCGGCTCAGATTTCACAGGCAGCAGTGGTGGCATTGCGATTACCATGCATCACATTTCCAGCTGTTACAGCCTTTTCATGTGCTTTAGAGCCACAATTTACAGCTTTTTTAGTGTGACACCCTCTGCAGAGGATCTATGTGAACAGGACAAGCCATAAGGTGTCCCCTCATCCAATCAGATTGAGGAGTCCTCACTAAGACTCATGGGATCGGTGGGGGTGGGGTGGGGATGGGGTTATCTAGGGCTGGGTAGAATTTTAACCTTAAAAGAAATTAATGAGGGGGGCAGGGGCTCAAGTCTCAGAAATTTGAGGCTGGATTCTCCGAGCCTCCGTGCTGAAATTGCATTTGGCACGGGGGCGGAGAATGGGCGTTCACGCGGAAATTGTGACCGCCGCCGCTGAAGCGATTCTCCGGTCCCTGGAGAATCGCTCGGGAACGCGGGTGTTATACCATCAATTCACTGTGAGACCATGAGAGTGAGTGAACATTGGGCTTTATTATCCATGAACCCGCCTGCCAGAGTCGGCTGTACAAATGAGTGCCACCCACATGTGGCTGGTCTATATATGGCCCCGGTGAGGGCGGAGCCCGAGGCGGAGCCAACCGGGGTTCCAGTACAATACCTGGAAGTAGCCCGTATCATCACTTTCAGGTCATGGGTCACATCATTATCCTGACAGAGAACCATTGGGTGAAATACATTCACCACAGCGGGCGATCTACACGGCACTGGTCAGGGGCCATTGACAGAGCCCCCTCCCTGCGCGCAACTGGCCGAGTTTCTGACGGCGTGGTTCTAACCGTATATTGGCCGTCGGGAACCTCGCGTGGTGGCTGCAGACTCCACCCGCGGTCGCCCTGATGGGGGTGCGGGGGGATCGATCACCTGGGGGGGGGGCCTCATGGATGGCTAGGGGAGTGATTGGGCAGCACTGATCCACAGGCGAGCGAGATCTCGGGGTGCCTACATTTTCTATGACGGTCCGCCATGTCGCACGGGGCGGCCTTTGCTGTGCGTATACGCGGACTGCTGACCGGAAGTGCCGGGCCCCGTCTCTGCAGCCAGAGTCTCAATTGAGACTCCACATTTGAATGGTTACATTTTCAAGGCCAGAGAGATTGTTTGGAAGCACTTACACCGTTAAAAATTCACTTACACTTTAAAACACCAGCTCTAAATTACTCTGCCGTGTTTAGTGGGTAATGAATGGGCAAGTATAGCAGGTTCAAAGGCATTTATTTCAATGCAGAGTCTATTGACAAGGTGATGGTGGAGTGTAACTTGTGGAGGAACAGGGTAAACTGAACAGCAACTTTTGGAATTCCATATTTAGCTGCACTTGTGCAGACTCCGGAAATTGCTGCCCAAACTGCTCCATAAGAACAGTGAGGGCTGATAGGATTATTGTTCCACTTATCACAAAACCTGAGCCCTTGTACTTGAACCTGAGTTTCCTAATCAAGATTCCAATGCTGTTGTTATGTTGCTTAAATTCTAGACTTCATCTAGCAATGATGTATCAGTCACTGTGATTCAGCACAAACTATTTGTGGATTATTGTTTGCACAATGATAAGTTTTAGAGCTGCATTAGCTTATTCAGAATACATTAAATCAAACTCTAAAGTTTTACCGTTTTTTAAATGGAAAACCCTTAAGATATTTTACTGTGCCTGAGGCCGCACCATTTTACATGGAAAGTTAACAATTGTATACATTTCAGCCTTCAATCAGCTCTGGAATTTCCCCGTATTTGTGTCCAGAGACATGTGCAATTAGACTTCAAATTACATATTGCAGCCTAAAAGATTATGGAATTTTGAGAGTAACTGAGATATGTACACAGGTATGGTATGGCTTGATCTGTGATTTCCCTAATCCTTTCTGATTATCCATTGACTCTTGCTGAACATACTTTAATGTCCACCGGATGATATAAGATGGTTATGTTTCAAACTGTCTCTTCTAATTCAAGGTATAATCGAGTAGTTTGGCCTGGGGAATGCAACTTTAATAAGGATCCAGGAAGTCAACACGGAATAAAAATAAAGAAACAATTTTTTTATTTACAACACGATATATATACACAGCATGGTAGATCCCTATCAGGTTCATTTCTGATCGCTGCTTTACTGGTCAAACTTTTTATACAGAGGCCAATAGAGATCTCCTGCCCCTAGGGGGGGAACTCATACTCTATAAGGGCCATGGAGAAGAGAATTATTCACATCTCATTAACCCCGTTCAGGCTGTTACAGCAACCTCCCATGAAATGTGCCCAGAGACGAGCACTTGTGACCTGTTGCCATGGTCAAAACCTATCGAAAGTAAGGTGCAGGTTTTAATATGTTAGCAGAGTAACTCATAAAGGATCGTGTCTTTTTGGAAGCACAGGAAAGCAATCAGACAGGGAAACTTGAAGATTGGGACTGGAACTGGGTGTGAGAAGGAAAGGACTGTTTGAGTTGACCATCAAGCAAAGTACTGGTGAGGACTGATTCCAGGGCCAAAGAAACCAGGCCTGTGAAGAGCTAAAGGCCACAGAATCACCACTTGCTACAGGAATTGTATTTAATTATGCCTAAAGGGTTGAGTCAAGCAGACTTTGTTCAAAAGGACATTGGAAGATTCACACTGGTGGGGCAGGAAGTAGAGATCCTTTTAAAGTCAGTTGGAGCCTGGGACCTTTAAAACATAATGACCTATTTGTTTGGAAGAAGGGGAAGCAATTTTATTGAGACATACTCGGCTGGATTCTCCGTTCCTGAGACTAAGCGTTGATGCCGGGGCAGGATTTGTGCATTTCCATGACAGCAAAACTGGTGAAGCACCTGGATCGATTCAGCAACTGTTAAGGGCTAGAACTGGCGCCAGGTGGAACGGAATCGATTCCAATGAGAAATGGTGCCGGATTCGTCGGGTTCACGATTGACACCCAGGAGACTGGCAAGCGGCAGCTACAGATACACACTTCATTCCCCACACACACACCATCCCAGCCAAGACGTTGGCAGCAAGATGGGCGGCAACACAGTTAACTGACGCCGAGCTTGATACCGTCCTGGACACGGTGGAGGAGAGGAAGGCCACCCTGTATCCTTGCCTGGGAAGGTGGCTGCCAGCTGCCGCCATTTGCCATGCCTGGTCTCAGGTGGCGGAGGCGGTTAGCGCCACCAACAACACCGTCTGGACCGAACAAGAAACTGTATGACCTCCTCGGGGTGGCCAGGGTGAGTAGGCAGCAATCTGCCCCTGGTACCAATCCACCTCCCACACACCCGTGAAGCCCCGCCCCCACCACCCCCACCAGGAGAGCAGCCGAACTCCCACGCTGCACCACATGCCGGCACCCATTCCCAGTCAGTTTACTGCGCACAAACAGTGGTTAAATGACTTGAAACCTGAATTTTCAAACTTAATGAAGGAATATATGGTGTGAGTTTGACACTTTCCTTGGGCTACATTTGTTTACGCCACTTCGACTGATTTATGCCCTTTTTTTCATTTGGGCATAATATAATAACATTCACAAGAAATTTGGGGGAGGAATTAACATCTGCACAGTGGGGTCATGTTTGGTTTGGTTCTAACTTCTGGGCGTTATGAAAATTCCAGCCCTTAGAAACAACATCAGCAACAAATCTAATTGGTAATTTTCAGCTAGAAATTGTAAGCTGCAAAATGATTTCAGGGTTGTTGTCGCTGCAGTTGAACATAAAATCAACCACAGAAAGTCAGTTCTTCGGAGTTTACAAATAATGGTACATTTTACTGGTTGGTGTGATCTGCACAAAAAAGGCTCCAATTAATTTCTGTGCAAAATTTAAATGCTTTTGCAAGAGTTTGAGCACAAACGACATTCTGCAATTGCCAGAAAACAGGACTGCTGTACCTACATCCTGTTATATTCGCACGACAGATCGCAGCATTGCAAACTAAACACCAAGTTGCCAATTTAGAGCTTGAGTTGATTTTTCCTCACTTTATCAACTTTGCAATGATGCTATAGCCCGATTTGAAACCAGACACAACTTTTCTTCGGGTGTTTATGGTGCTAATCACATGTTTCAATCATCACTGTTTTTCTCTTCCAGTTTAAAATAAAATATTGATTGGGATGAATCCATCTCCTGGAAATGGGGTAAAACCTTAAGTGAGTCTGAGAGTTGACAGAAACTGGAAAAATAGGAAGAGAAGAAAGTCTTTAGCTAAGAGCTTCAGTTGCCATATTGTAGTGTGAAATCCTCATTGCTGATTTGAGGGAGTGTGGTGATATAACCACTGTAGATATGTGTTCTTGCAGTAGGGGAATGTATGGCTGTACCTGTAATACAGGTTCCTCCGGTAAGCCCCTGCCGGCTAGCTCCGCCCACAGGGAGCTTGTGTATAACTATGCGTGTGAGTCACTGAGATCCTATTCTACAGCTGCCGCCGGAGGAATAGCATCACACAGCAATAAAGCCTCGATTGTACATGTCTCGAATCTTTGTGTGCAATTGTTAGCAGCACAATTTATTGCTGTGTGATTTTCCTTACACCATGGACATTAGGATCAAGCCTGACTGTCTGCAGCTGGATCCGCAGTCGCCTCACGCCAGGAAAGACTTTGTTCACTGGCTTGCAGTCTTCGAGGCCTACATCTCTTCAGCGGACCCTCCCCCGACGGAGGCTCAAAAAAGACAACTCCTGCACTCAAGACTTGGCTCACGACTCCGGGCCCAGTCCTTCTCCATAGGCATGTCCGGCACCACAAGACGGAAGTAACCACTGGTGGACAAAGTACGCCTACTCCACGCCAACCCTCAGTATGCCTACGTGGAGTTCCCCGACGGCCGCCAGGACACAGTCTCGCTCCAGGACCTGGCTTCCTCAGGTGCTGATCCCATGCCCACGCACCTTTCCCCCCCCGCGCCACCCTCTCTTTCCCCGGCGCCCCCGTATTCGTCCCCACCAGGTCCATCCCTCGTCCCCCTGCCCACACTGGAGGACACGGAAGATTTTGGCTCACTCTCTGAGTCATCCCGCTAGCACCTGCACCATCGTTGCCATCACCGCCTGTGCCGACGTCGCCACCACAGCTACGCCGATCACAGCAGAATGTTCGACCGCCGATTCGGCTCAACCTGTAACCTGCTAACCGGATGGACTCTTGCTTTTCTTTGTTTGAACCCTTTTGCATATAGGTCATCCTTTGTATTATAGTTACACGTCACCCCCGCCGGACTCATTTTTTACAGGGGGTGAATGTGGTGATATAACCACTGTAGATATGTGTACTTGCAGTAGGGGGATGTATGGCTGTACCTGTAATACAGGTTCCTCCGGTAAGCCCCTGCCGGCTACCTCCGCCCACAGGGTGCTTGTGTATAAATATGCGTGTGAGTCACAGAGATCCTATTCTAAAGCTTCCGCTGGAGGAATAGCATCACACAGCAATAAAGCCTTGATTGTACATGTCTTGAGTCTTTGTGTGCAATTGTTAGCGCCACAGGGAGGCATTCCATCTGCGTTTACCCCGAATCGGACAACCCTAATTTTGCACAAAAACAGAAAATGCTGGACAATTTCAGCAGCTCTGACAGAATCGTAGAGCGAGAATAGAGCTAATGTTTTGAGTCAGAATCCCTTCTCTCTCTCCACAGATGCTGTCAGGCCAGCTGAGATTTTCCGGCATTTTCAATTTCAGATTCCAGCATCTGCAGTACTTTGCTTTTTACTCCTTTTTATACATATTTGATAACCTAGTATAAACTAGCAGCAAGCAAAGGCTCTTTTATTTTTATTTTCAGGGCCTAGAGTTCTTTTAAAAACTTGTTTACTTGGCAGACTGCTTGGGGATACGCCCTCGACTGTTTCATTTAAATGAAACCTAAGGTCAGCTGTTGAATAGCCCCTAATCCAACAAAGAACAAAGAACAATACAGCACAGGAACAGGCCCTTCGGCCCTCCAAGCCTGTTCCGGTCATGATACCACCCTTGGCCGAAACCCTCAGCGCTTCCTAGTGCCGTATCCCTCTATACCCATCCTATCCATGTGTTTGTCGAGCTTTTTGAACGCTGTTAATATATCTGCTTCCACAACCTCCCCGGGTGGTGTGTTCCAGGTACTGACCACCCTCTGCGTAAAAAAACATACCTCGCACATCTCCTCTAAACTTTGCCCCACAGAACTCAAACCTATGCCCCCTGGTGAAGAGTGCCTACCCATCCACTCTATCCCTGCCTCTCATAATCTTGTAGACTTCTATCAGGTCACCCCTCTATTTCTGTCATTCTAAAGAAAACAGTCCGAGTCTACTCCGCCTCTCCACATAGCTAACATCCTCCAGACTAGGGACCATACTGGTAAACCTCCTCTGCACCCTCTCCAAAGCCTCCACACTCTTTCGGTAGTGTGGCGACCAGAATTGTGCGCAATATTCCGAGTGTGGCCGTACCAAGGTTCTATACAACTGTAGCAAGACAATCCAGACCAACTTGTTTAGACACTGACATTATTCCTGTTGACACTAAAAGACTGACTCCATTGAATTTTATTCCACCTCCGTTTGTGCCAAGACTTGGGGGTTATTTATATGCAGTTGCCTTTATTGATTTGATTCATTTTTCTTATTCTTTTGACGATAGCTAGCTGACATCGAAAGCAGAGAAACCCCAAGCTGTCAACAGCAGGAGATCATTTTGGCAGCATGAGGCAGGCTCTGACTCAATGCCTACAATTGGTCTCTTAAGTATACTGTCAGAAGGCTCAATCCCCAGCAGACTTGGGGAACTCGAGGCACCTGATCTTGTTTTTACATTTAGTACCCTGAGGAAAACCTTCAGAAACTCAGACTGGAAAATGTTGATGTTTCCACAACGTTTTACAGTGTCACATTTTTTGGTTTCAGTTCCACTGTGGTGGAGTTTAATTGTTACCTGTTCGACAGTAATTATTCATCTTCAATAGCTGGAGATACCGTGAGATTCCTGAAAATGCATCAAATTTCAGACAATTCTAATTATTACCTGTAGTCATTTGTTGCAATTTAATTAATACCATTTGGGGGATTTCTCTATTTTTGCAGATGAAGCCTTTGTCATTTTCTGTCAATTAACTATAAGTGTGCATTTTAGGAGGAGTGAATTAAAGGCCTCATTCTCCCAGTAGAGCTCAAACTCAGCAAACACACTGCATCATCTTCTTATAGTTATGCAATTTCTCCAGAGAGATCCTGTTTGTGCATTTCAGAATTTTCATTTGAGCTTCTGCAAACCAGCCAATCACAGCCCAGCCTTTGGCAACTGTTTTCCTAAACAGGATTGACAATCAATTGAGTTCAATTAGGCAATAGAAAATAGAGAGCATGGGAGCATGGTAAGGTCATGGCAGTTCCTGTGCAGTCAGACAAATGCCTTAGATCCTGAATAGAACAATTATTGTGACTGTGCCCACCTCCAAAGTGATTGTACTCGAAGACACTTTATAGTCTTTGGGATAAAGTGACTAGATGCACCTGGTCAGAATCATATTGGGCTCCAAATAACATTGGAGAATATACACTGAATAATTCAGTGCAAGTTATTCAGAAGATGTATGTGGGTAGCTGACAGTCATTTAATATTAAGAAGATAATGAGTCAAGATAGCACTTGATGGTTACAGTTACTATATATAAACATAAGAGACAGTCAGACAAAAATCAAGATATAGAAAAATATAGTAAAGGCATTCGGGAAATGACTTTTTGTTATTGACTTTGTGAAGGAGACCACAAAGCATTGATGTCAAAAGCCTTCATCAAAGATCACTGAACATCATGACTGTTGACACAGGAGTTGGAAATTCTCAGGCCTTCATGATACCAAGTTCAACAACAAGGTTTTTAATTGCATCTTCAACATAATAAAACATCCCAAAGTCTTTCTCAGGAGTGTTATCAAGCAAAGTTTCATAGGATCATAGAATTTACAGTGAAGAAGTAGGCCATTCGGCCCATCGAGTCTGCACCAGCCCTTTTTGAAAGAGCACCTCACTTTGATCTGAACCACATCAGGAAATATTAGGACAGGTGACCAAATGCTTGGTCACAAAGGTAGTTTTAAGGAGTGTCCTAAAGGAAGTAAAAGAGACAGCGAATCGGTGAGGATTAGGCAGCGAATTCCAGAGCTTAGGGCCTTGGCAGCTGAAGACATGACCACTATGGTGGAACAATTAAAATTGGGGATACGCAAGAGGCCAGAATTAGAGGAGTGCAGATCTTTGCCAGCTTTCGCAGCCTCTGCATTCTCAAGCTAAAATTGAGCTGTCGAACCTACAGCATCGAAAGAGGTCATTCAGTTAATTTTGTCTATGTCAGTATTTATATTCCACATGAACCTCCCCTCACTGCTTACTTGTTCCCAGCCTGTCCCCAGATCCATCAATTCCCTTCCCCTTCTTGCACACACCAGGCTTCCCATAAAACGTATCATTGCACTCTGCTTCCACCACTCCCATGTGGCTGGAAGTTGCGCTTTCTCATCACTGTCTGTAAAGATATTCCTCAAATTCTACTTTTGACCTGTCTGTGGCTAGCTCCTATTTATGCACCCTTGTTCTAGACTAACACACAAGTGGGAATAGTTTCTACACCTACACACAATCAAACCCTTTTCATAATTTTACGCCTGTGTCCTGTAGATATTGTTTTGCAATTGTTACCATGTGAGAGGAAAATGCTGTTAGAGCCCATTGTGAATGCAGTAAGTAACAGAGTGTGTACTTGGAATGAGAAAGAGAGGGGGCAGACTGTCCTTGAGAGAGGGGGCAGACTGTCCTTGAGAGAGGGGGCAGACTGTCCTTGAGAGAGGGGGCAGACTGTCCTTTAGAGAGGGGGCAGACTGTCCTTTTTAGGAAGAAGTGGGGAAGGATGCAGCACAAGGAGGGAAGAGTTCAGATTGCTGGAAGAAGGGTGGGGTGGAGTCTGAATGGGTAAGAGAAGTACTGTTGTTAGGTGTAATGCAGATAACTATCGAAGCCGTACCAACTCTTATTACTCTATTCAGACCATTCCTACATAGAAACCAGGGTGTTGGGGCTGATGGGACTAGCATTGATTACCTCTACCACCTCTCTACTTTGAATGTTCTACTTTGGCATTTTCCCCCATCTGATAAAAAGCGGATTGGGACTGTAATAGCACAAGGTATCACTGAGAAGGTTTCTTCTACAACAAAGACGTTCGTGGGGAAACAGCAACAATGAGGTTCAACTATGTACAAGCACAGAGGTATATCATACAAGTCTTTACTTTTGACACTACCCAGACCCTTCCCCCTCCTCAGCCCCCAGTTTCCTTGCTTCAGGCTACACTGAAGGGAGATTAGTAGTCTCCACAGAACCGCCTGTTCAGTCATTGGGGCTGAGCCTCTCCGATCCCTATGTGCTTTTACACTTTTCTGTCTTATCAGTCCACTGGGTATGAGACAGGACCAAATTTTGCCACAATTTTCCCAGTTATCCGTGTTGGACCAGATGCAACGTTCCTTACAAAAACTAGGTCGGAATGGGCCGCGGGGGTCGTCACAGAAAACCCGAGTCCCGCCGGCGCCGTTCTAACCTGCTCTCAGCCAGTGGGACCTCGGCATGGACGGTTCCGGGGGGAGGGGGGGGATCGACCCCGGGGGGGGGCCTCCGTTGTTGCCTGGCCTGCGATCGGGGCCCACCAATTGGCGGGCCGGCCTCTTGGGCTGGGGGCCTCCTTTCTTCCGCGCCGGCCCCTTTAGACCTATGTCCTGTAGGGGCCAGAGGCCATTTGTTTTTAAATTTAGAGTACCCAATTGATTTTTTCCAATTAAGGGGCAATTTAGTGTGGCCAATCCACCTACTCTGCTCACCTTTGGCTTGTGTGGGCAAAACCCACGCAAACACGGGGAGAATGTGCAAACTCCACACGGAGAGTGACCCAGAGCTGGGATCGAACATGGGACCTCGGCGCTGTGAGGCAGCAATGCTAACCACTGCGCCACCGTGCTGCCATCCTGAGGCCATGTTGACGCCGTCGAGAAACACTTAGCCTCAGCATTAGAGAATCCCGCCCCATACGTCTGGAAGGCCATGAATGGCGAATGGTTAAAATGTGCCTCAGGGTTTCACTGATGGCTGCTGATGGTCGCTGAGGTTGTCATCCACATTTCCTGGATGTCCATCTACTTGGAGTGGCCATCCACCAGTATCAAGCACATTTTTCCCAGGAAAGGACCAGCAAAATCAATATGTATCTTTGTCCAAGGAAGGCCAGGCCACCTCCATGGTTGCAGGTCACACTGATGGACCAGATTCTCAATATTTTTGTCAAAACCAGGCCAACATATCTAGCTACAGAATTTACATATAGCTACAGGCCAACATTTTATTCTTAGTCTGGCCAGGGTGTGCACTTTGCAAAACCTGCAACAGTGGCAATCTTGCTGGGTAGTACCGCCACCTGGGAACTCCAGAGCAATGCTTTGTCTTCCCAACAGAGTTAATCTTTCCTCAGCTGGTAGGGTTGGTCTGATCTAAGTTATCGTGGTGCCATCCACTGAGAACTATTCATTTGACCTTCGGGAGGACCGTGTCACGTTTAGTCCACTTCCTGATGTGGGTCGATGAGACTGGCAAGGTATCACGAAAATCTAACGGCAAGACAATCTCTAGTGGCACAAGCGGTGACGCCGGACTTTGGGAGAGTGGGAACCGATTTGGGTTTGGCAATGGAGAGTGGCATCCCTGGTCGATGCTCGAACCCGTAGCTTTAGGTTGCCAGTAGCAATGCTCACCGTTGTACCCTGGTCGAAGCAATAGGTGGAATTGGTTTACCCTCACAGAGCAGCCCAAGTACTGGCTTGTGTTCGGTTACAACGGTGAAACGGCGACCATACACGTACTGATGGAATTTTTTCAACGCTGTATATGACAACTAGGCCCTCTTTTTCAATTTGTGCGCACTTGTGGTCTGTGCCGGTGAGTGTTCGCGAGGCGAAGGCGATGGACCTGTCACTGCCGTTCTGCATCTTGTGGGACAGGGCAAAATGTCGCGGGTCAAAATGATCTGTTTGCCTGGGTCGAAATGGGCCAACGAGCTGGACGACTGTAGGGCCTGTCTGACTTGATGGAAAACTTGTTTTCGCGGGTCTTTCCAATGTCAATGTTGGTGCTTCTTTAAAGGGAGGTACAGCGGTGCTAACATAATAAGGGTTGAATCGCCAGTAGTAATTTACGATACTCAGAAACTATTTAAATCCTGCAACATTCTTTGGTGCAGAGACTGATGTGTTGGGTAAGCTGGGTCTGGGAGGACTGCGTTTACTGCAGCAGTGAGAGAGACAGGCTACTTGAAGAAATGCAACTCGATTTTATTGAAAATTTAACTATAATACATGCTTTAACTGTGGGTTGGCACTATGCTGACTTGACTGGAGACCTGAGGCTAACCTGACCAGACTATCTTACTACCACATGGTGTGTGTTCTAGCTGCTGCTCACGAGCTCTGACTGTCTCAGAGGCTGGATCCCGAGAGAGCGGGAAAACTGGTGCCCTCTGGCTTTATAGTGGTCGTGTCCTGTCTGGTGATTGGCTGCTGTGTTCTGTGTGCTTACTGGTCATCCTGTGTGTCAATCACTGCCTGTCTGCACTCCATTATATACATAGATGTATATTATGACAGAGACCTCTTTGATGATTTTCACCTAACTTTTATAGGGTGTCAGTCTTTTGAGACAACATTAAATCTCAAGTAAGTGGCCTGACTGGCCTGCAATGTGCACTTTTCTCTTTTTAGTCTGATGCCAACATCTCTGAACCTGTTTTAAGGACTCCTTCCAAGGTGGCCAAATGCTCCTCGTGTGAAGTCCCCATCACCAAAAACTCACCTAAGTACACAATGACATTTGCGATTCCTTGCAGCAAATTCTCCATTGTCGTTGAAATATTGCACAAGCAGACAGCAAATCAAAGACAATAATGTATGTTGGAAAAGTCCCTTGTGCATGTTGATGGTCATGTATATTTCCTGCAGTTCTCATCCAGTTCAGGTTGTAAATAAACGTGACTTCAGTCAAGCTCTGTACACATGAGGACCCCCTGCCAATTTTCCACAGAGGTCTTCTATTCGACGGACCGGATACTTGTCGAGTTGGGCCGCTTGGTTTATGGAGAGGTTGTAATCACTGCAGATTCTGACTTTCTGCACTGGAGTTGTGGTTTGTTTGTTTTGTTGTGGTTGAATTATTTTGTGTCTGGGGCTTCTGGAGACGTTAAAGGGGCCCACAAACCGTTAACTAAATGACTTTTTTTTGCTTATTTTCTCCTATGGTCTCATTGCCGATAAAACAAGTACCGAAGCCTCTCGCTATATTAGCTCCTGTCTTCAGCCATCTGGCCAAACAGATCGAGGGTCCCTATCATAGACATTGGGCTAGATTCTCCGTTTTAGGGACTATGTCCCCACGTCCTCATGAAAACTGTGGGGTGCGATTCTCCCATGCCATGTCGTATGGGGAGAATCGCCGTTCGTGCCATTTTTTCCCGAGGCGATGGTCCAACGCTGGCAGGTGATTCGCCGAGGAGCGGAAAATCGGCGACGTTTGGCGCGGCGCCGGTCGCAGGCCGCTGTCCGGGGCCGGGGCGCCGATTCTCTGGCCTTGATAGGCTGAGTGGCCGTGCGGAAACAGCAGAGTCCCGCCTACGCCGTTCACCCCTGCTCGCAGCCGGCAGGAACTCTGCGCGTTGGGAGAGGGGGCGGCCTGTGGGGCGGGGAAAAGCGCTCCTTCACCCGGGGGGGGGGGGGGGGCCCTCCAATGGGGTCTGGCCCACGATCGGGCCCCACCAATTGGCGGGCCGGCCTTTCCAGCCCCGGCCCTATTTTATTAGGCGGCCAGCCCCTGAACCCCCATGCCATGTTGCGTCGGGGCTGGCGCGCTGAGGAAGTTCCCCACGCATTCGCGGGTTGGCGCAGCCCAAATGCGCATGCGCGGGTTGGCGTGGCACCCATTTTGTGCCGGGAAGAGAGGCTGGACCGCTCCAGCGCTGTCGGGCCCCGTGTGAATCGCTACTTCCCGCACCCATTTCGCGCCATTGTGAAACGCGACAGCGTTCACGACGACGCGAGCACTCTGTCTCCATTTCGGAGAATCGTGTCCGTGGTGTTTTATGCCAGCTACACAGATTTACAGATTCACAGCCCAGCAATGGGTTAGCAGGCAGCTGTCGTGGAGCTCACAGTACCAGCTGCCGATACGGCCCCCCGCACTTCCAGGTCATGGCCGCGCATGTGTATGGCGCCACCCTCCAGCGGCCGCGCCATGCTCCATGGCGGACTCAGACTGCGGACCTGGACCACAGAACTAGTGCCCCCGATCGGCCGCTCGCCCGACCCGGACCGCCCGCACAATAAAGGCCATGTTCCGTATGAGGCCCCCCCCCTGCCCTCCGATCGGCTGGCCCCCGACTATCCTGAATGGCAGGACCACATTAGAAATACTCCATTGGGACTTCGGCCGGTCGGGTGCAGTGAATAGCGGGGCGGGCCTCCAGCAATGGCCGCAGGTGGTGGATATGCGGCACGGCGTACTCCCCAGGTACGCTGCTTTTCGGGGGGTGGAGAATCGCGGAACAGGCGCCGGGCCCGATTTCATGCGTGAAATTGGATTCTCTGCCCTGGCTCCGGATGTGATTTCGCCGTTGTGGGGCAGAGAATCCACCACATTGTTTTGCACTTACTGTTTTTTCTGCCGACCTCGTCTTTTCTGTTTTTTGGAGATTTCCGATGCAACTCCTCCCCAAATCGTTGTCTGATTTACTCCTATCGCCAATGTAATAGTGCGAGGTATCACTGATAAGAGGTTTATTGGAAACAACAAAGAGGTTTAACAATATACAAGCACAGAGATATATCACACAAATCTCTATTCCTTGACTCCTGGGCCCACACTGCCTGGGGCCCTCCTCCCAGGGCCCTGCGCGTTTTCCCCATTGGTCGGGGTTCACGTGCTCTCACAATATAGGCCCTGAGGGGGTCACATCCCCAATGAAAGGTCACCTCCTAAAGGGGCCTTGCTACCACAGGGGTTAGATGTCTTGGCCCAGAAAGTGGGCAAGAGCATCATGTTGTGTGATTAACCTGTGCCTTTGGTTGCAATGCAAGCAGCAGCCAACTTCGTGCTGTCTGCTGATTTAAATTACTTTAGTCCCTTGCAAGTGCTAACTGTAATGTTGATTGGCTGGAAGAAGACTGAGAAAGGCTGTATAGTTAATGGTTAGCACTGGTGAGCTACTTAAAGGGCAGATGCATTCCAACTGCTTGCAGTCATGCAAAGTGAATCTGACCTGTGAAACTTCGAATAATGGTACAAAATGAGCGTGCGCAGGCACTTGAGGCCCTGGTGGAGGAGGAGGTAAACCTTGGATTCACAGGGACCAGGACACCCTCCAGACACATGACCCATAGGCAATGGGAACAGGTGTCCGCTGATATGTAAATTATCCACTTGCGCAGACATATAGGGCGGGATTCTCCGTAGCCTGATGCCGAAATCGAGAACGCCGATCAGGCGAATAATGGCTCCAGACTCCGAAATCAGTTAAGGCGTCGGTTTGACGCTCGGTCGCGATGCTCTGCCCCTCCAAATCAACGCCATCGGGAGGCCCGGCATCTGCATATAATTATTGGGCCCACCTGCGATGCTCCGCCTCCGAATGGCAGAGTTCTCGATGGCACAGACCATGTGTGGCCGCAACGGTCGGGAGCCTGGCGTGCAGGCTGCGGACAGTGTCCAACACTGCCACACTCAGCTGGGATCTGTGCCGCTGGACGGAGAGCTTCTGCTAGGGCTGGCGGGAGTGGTGGTGGGTGGCCAGGAGGTGGGCTGTGGGGTCAGGATGGGTGGGTTTTCTGGAACGACCGGTGCGTGTGTGGGGGGTGTAAGATTACGCGAGGCTGCTGCTTGTCAGCCCTGCGCATGCGCGGCCCAGGACCCACCGATTCTCCAATCGTTTTCCGCGCATTCCACGGGTGTTTCACATGGCGCTGGTGCTAGCCCCTCACTGGTCGGAATCCATGAGGGTTTCGTGCCGATCTTCCCGTCACGGAACACCATGGATCCTCCGTTGGCATCGGCACTTAGCCTCAGGAACGGAGAATCCAGTCCATTGATTTAACTCTTTAGTGATTCTATTACATCATAGGCTAAATTACCCTCCGCTCTCCCTGTTCGAGAATGCTCATAATTACTACGATTTAAGGGGCAGCACAGCGGCGCAGTGGTTTGCACAGCTGCATCACGGTGCCGAGGTCCCAGGTTCGATCCTGGCTCTGGGTCATTGTCCGTGTGGAGTTTGCACATTCTCCCCGTCTTTGCGTAGGTTTCGCCCCCACAACCCAAAGACGTGCAGGGTAGGTGGATTGGCCACGCTAAATTGGCCCTTAATTGGAAAAAATTATTTGACCTGACACACCAGGAGACCCTCCAGGTACACCATGCAAAGGGAATAAGAGAAGATAGCCCTGGAGGCCAATGCAAGGAATCTGAATCCAAGGACCAGTGGTGTTAGTTGGAGATTTGAGCTCAATGGCATCTAACTAAATGAAAATCACGTATTGTCACAAGTAGGCTTCAAATGAAGTTACTGTGAAAAGCCCCTAGTTGCCACATTCCAGCACCTGTTCGGGGAGGCTGGGTGCTGCAAACTGATTGACATCATGATTATCCTGGTGTGTGTGTGATGCATGTCATGTTGGCCTCCAAATAAAGCCGCCTACTGCCCAAACAACAGCATCACTGTTACGTTCAGGGTGTCTGTCAGTGAACTTTTTCAGAGGGAGATGTGTGAGTTTTTTTTAACCCTTTGAGTGTGTGGATGATTTGTATAATCAGCAGCAAGCTTTTGATTCATGAGTTTAAACCAAGAAAGATGACTAATATAAGCACATGCCCTGAATTTTAACACCGCCGCACCCACTTGCATAATGACACACACACACACACACACACACACTCAATAAAAGTACAGCTGGAAAGATTACAAGTTATTTAACAAAAATATAATAGTTTGTAATTCATGTGGTTGTCTTGTTTTGGAGAAGCTACGTTTTGCAGCCCTGATGGAAGTACTTTGTCACACTTGAAGTGCAGTTTAGGTGAATTCAGTAGCCAAAGTCATATGTCAATGTTATTTACAGAACTTTCTTGACGTGCTGGACTTTCTGCAGGTTACAAAGTCAGTTTCTTGCAGTCCTTTCACAAGGTCGTCAGTTTGAGGTTTGGGTGGATCTGAAATAGGATAGGTTTGGAGAGCTCATGATGTTGTGGCTCTCAGATCTTTATGGGGTGCAGATGTTACTGCATTTTCCTTGTGTCTCTCTTTCTGCAGACAACATTTTGAAGGTTAGCAGGGGCTGTACCACGTGACGCCTTACAATTGTGGTTTCTTTGCTAAACATGTGGACGTTCTTAGATTGAGCCACATCCTATTTATTGTGTGGACGTTTGTCTGGATGGGTTGAAACAATTATTTTCTTACCATTCAATTCAGGAATATCACTTTGGTCTTTCAGGCTGTGTGTAATCAGTAACTTTTAAATCTGGCTTGTATATTTTATCTCTATTAGACGCTGCACCGGTTATTGAATACAGAACACGTAATCTGACCTTCAGTGACCATCACATTGTCCACTTTTAAAAATGAAAACATTAGTTCAAAAGATTCTATACTAGGAACAGAAAATAGGAGCAGGAGGAGGCCATTCGGCCCTTCAAACCTTTATGATCATGGCTGATCTTTCAACTCAATACCCTGATCCTGCCTCCCCCCATAACCTTTGATCCCCTATGTCCTCAGTGCTATATCTACTGCTTCTTGAAAACATACAATGTTTTGGTCTCAACTACCTCCTGTGACAATAAATTCTACAGGTTCACCACTCTGGGTGAAGACATTTCTCCTCATCTCTGTCCTAAATGGTCCACCTTAGACTGTGACCCTTGGACCCCACCATCGGGAACATCCTTCTTGCATCTACCCTGTTCAGCCCTGTTAGAATTTTATAGGTTTCTATGAGATATCCCCCCCCCCCCCCCCCCCCCCCCCCCTCATTCTTACGAATTCAGCGAATACAATACTAACTGACTCAATCTCTCCTCATACGTCAGTCCCACCATCCCAGGAATCAGTCTGGTAAACCTTCCCTGCACTCCCTCTAAAGCAAGAACATCCTTCCTCAGATAAGGAGACCAAAACTGCACACACTATTCCAGGTGTGGTCTCACCAAGGCCCTGCAAGATATCCCTGCTCCTGTACTCTAACTTCTGCAATGAAGGCCAGCATATCATTTTGCTGCCTTTACTGCCTGCTGCACCTGCATGCTTACCTTCAGCTACTGGTGTACGAGAATACCCAAGTCTCATTGCATATTCCCCTCTCCTGCCATTCAGACAGTAGCCTGCCTTCATGTTTTTGCTATCAAACCTTGTATTTATCCAAATTATACTGCAACTGCCATTCATTTACCCACTCCCTCAACTTGTCTAAATCATACTGAAGAATCTCCTCCTGACAGTTCGCCCTCCCACCTAACTTGGTGTCATTTGCAAATTTGGAGATATTACATTTTGTTCCCTCATCTAAACCAATAAATATTGTGACTAGCTGGGGTCCTAGCACCGATCCCTGCCGTACCCCACTAGTCACTCCCTGCCAATTTGAAAAAGATCTGTTAATTCCGACTCTTTGTTTCCTGTCTGCCAAACCGTTTTCTATCCATCTCAATGCACAGCCCCCAATCCCATGCGCTTTAATTTTACACGCTAATCTCTTATGCGGGGCTTCTTCAAACGCCTTCTGAAAATTCAAATATACCACATCCACTGGCTCCCCCTCATCAACTTTACCAGTTACCTCCTCAAAGAATTCGAATAGATTGGTCAAACATGATTTCCCCTTCATAAATCCGTGCTGACTCGATCTGATCCTGCCACTGTTTTCTAAGTGCTCTGCTTTAAAACTATAAAACCTTTTGATAATGAATTCTTACATTTTCCCCACTATTGACGTGAGTGTGGTAGTATGACTAGAGGTACTACGATACCTGGGAGTGCTGAGCCACCATTGGTGGAGAAGGCTCGTTGCTCATTGGCCCAATGGTTTGTAACCCATTGGTCAGAATGTAAGGTAGTTCCGCCCATTGAGGCGGGGTATAAGAACCCATGTTTCCCCTGCAGCTTCCTTTTCTGTACTCGAGCTGCTGGGGAAACATCTTGTCAATTAAAGCCTTCAATTCGGGCTACATCCTCGTTTCTGTGGTCATTGATAGTGCATCAGTGAGCCTTACTGGTTTATAATTCCCTGTTTTCTCTCTACCTCCCTTTTTATTTTTATAAATGTTTTTATTGGGTTTTTGAACAAGGTATAATTACCGTTATGTACACAGAATAAGAAACATATATCTATATATACACATATTTAGAAGAGAAGGGCACACCCCAACATAGAATACAATAAAATCTGAAATAGACTAACTGGTGGGGTACTGTGCACCAGCTCGACAGCGGCAGCTCTGTGCATCTGACCAAATTATTTACACCACGTAAGTACTCGACTGTTTGCGGGGGGGGGGGGGGGGGGGGGGGGGGGGGGGGGGGGGGGGGGGTGGGTGGGATGGGGGGAAGGGGGGGCAGGGGTGGCGGGGACTGGGGGGGGCAAATATACATTTGGGTGCCGGGGAGATAACCACAGTGTGCAACACCTGGCCGGTTTGCGTGCCGCTGTTGCCCGCCTCTCTCGGACGGTTCTCGCCGCCGTCCCCCGCTCGCCTCCGCTGCTCCTCCCGTCCTCCATCCCCAACCTCTTCGTTCCCCGCTCCTGGAGATGTCATGCACGTTTTGGCACCCCGTGCCTTCATTCCGGCTCCCGTTTCCCTGCTCCCTGCCCCATCCCGCTCGTTCTCCTCTGCTGTCCCCCTCCCTCCATGGTTCGCCCCTCCCTCCTCAAGTTCAGCTGTCTGCCCCCCCCCCCCCTGTGGTTCGCCTTTCTTTCTTCAGGTTTAGCCCCCCCCCCCCCCCCCCCCCCCCCCAACCCCCTCCCTCCCTCTCAGTCCCTCTCTCCCTTTCATGCCTTGGCTACCCTCCCCTGATTCTTGACTAAGTTCCCCTGATTCTTGGCTACCTGGCTATTCTTCCTCTTGTTCGTTGGCCACAAACAGGTCCCGGAACATTCGCGCGAATGGCTCCCACGTTCTGTGGAAGCCGTCGTCCGACCCTCGGATGGAGAATTTGATTTTCTCCATTTGGAGAGATTCCAAGAGGTCGGACAGCCAGTCTGCAGCTCTGGGTGGTGCTGCTGACCGCCAGCCAAACAGGATTCTACGGCGGGTGATCGGGGAGGCAAAGGCAAGGGCATCCGCCCTCCTCCCCAGGAATAGATCTGGCAGGTCCGAGACCCTGAAGACCGCCCCTTTCGGGCATGGTTCCACCCTCATCCCCACCACTTTGGACATGGCCTCGAAGAAGGCTGTCCAGTACTCCACAAGTCTGGGGCAAGACCAGAACATGTGGGCGTGGTTGGCCGGGCCTACTTGGCACCGTTCACATCTATCCTCCACCTCCGGGAAGAACCTACTCATACGGGTTCTTGTTAGGTGGGCTCTACGTACCACTTTTAGCTGCGTCAGGCTGAGCCTTGCGCACGTGGAGGTGGAGTTGACCCTATGCAGTGCTTCGCTCCAGAGTCCCCATCCTATTTCAATCCCCAGGTCCTCCTCCCATTTTCTACCTCCCTTTTTAAATTGTGGAGTTACATTAGTTACCCTCCAATCTGTAGGAACAGTTCCAGAGTCTGTAGAATCCTGGAAGACGGCCCACAATATATGCACTATTTCTAGAGTCAGTTCCTTAGTACTCTGGATGTAAATTATCAGACCCTGGGGATTTATCAGCCTGCAATCCCATCAATTTCCCCTATACCATTTCTCTACTAATATTGATCTCCTTCAGTTCCCCAACATTTCTGGTGTCTTATTGTGTCCTCATTTGTGAAGACAGAACCAAAGTATATATTTATTCACTCAGCCATTTCTTTGTCCCCCATTATAAATTTCCTTGTTTCTAACTGTAAGGGACCTACATTTATCTTCACCAATCTTTTTCTCTTCATCCACCTTTAGAAACTTTTACAGTTTTTATGTTCCCTGTAAGCTTACACCTGTATTCTATTTTCCGCTTCTTAGTCAATCCCTTGGTGCTTCTTTTCTGAATTTTAAACTGCTCCCAATCCTTAGACCTGTTATGTTTCTTGGCCAATTTGTTTGCTTCTTCCTTGGATCGAATATTATCTCTAATTTCCCTTCTGTAAGCCATTGATTGGCCACCTTTCCCGTTTTACATTTGTACCAGACAGAAATGCACAATTGTTGCATATCCCCCATGTACTCCTTGAATGTAAGTAAAGTTTCCCAATTGATCATAGCCAACTCATGCCTCATATCATCGTATTTTCCTTTATTAAAATTCAGGACTCTGGTCTCAGAATTAACTACTTCAGTCTCCATTTTGATTTTAAAAGTCTATCATGTGGCGTTAGGCTCCGGGTCACTGACCGTGTGGAGTTTGTACATTGTCCCCGTGTTTGTTTGTGTGGGTCTCACCCCCACAATCGAAAAAGATGTGCAGGGTGAGTGAATTGGCCGTGCTAAATTTCCCCTTAATTGGAAAATAAAGAATTGGGTACTCTAATTTAAAAATAAAATTCTAACATATTATGGTCGCTCATTCCCAAGGGGTCTCGCACAACTAGATTGCCAATGATTCTGTTCCCATTACACAGGGCCCAGTGTAGGAGGGCCTGTCCTCTAGTTGGTTCCTCAGTGTATTGGTGCAGAAAACCATCCTGTATACACTCCAGGAATTTCTCCACCTACGGTATTGTAACTAATTTGATTTATCCAATCTATATGCAGATTAAAATCACCCAAAATTACAGATGTTCCAAGGACAGCATGTCTGTGTGGAGTTTGCACATTCTCTCTGTATCTGCGTGGGTCTCACCCCCACAACCCAAAGATGTACAAGGGTAGGTGAATTGGCCACCCTAAGTTGCCCCTTCATTGCAAAAGGAAAATTGGGTACTCTAAATTTATATTAAAATACTAATAATTACAGGTGTTCCTTTATCGCATGCGTCTCTAATTTCCTGCTAAATGCCATTCCCATCATTACCACTACAGTTTGGGGGTCTATATACAATACCCATTAAATTATTTTGGTGTTTCTCAGCTCTACCCCTGCAGATTCCACATTGTCTGAGCTAATATCCTTCCTCACAATTCTATTAATTTCCTCTTTAATCAGAACTGCAACTTCACAGCCTTTTCCTTTTCCTTTTTGTCTCTCCTTCCTAAATTCTAAGTACCCCTGGTCATTCAGTTCCCATCCCTGGTCACTCTGCAGTCATGTCTCCGTAATCCTGATTATATCATATCCATTTAAATAAAGTTCATATTTTAAAAAGTTATTTACTGGGCGCAATGGTGGCACAGTAGTTAGCACCGCTGCCTCACGGCGCCAGGGACCCAGGTTCAATTCCGACCTCGGGTAACTGTCTGTGTGGAGTTTGCACATTCTCCCCATATCTGTGTGGGTTTCCTCCGGGCGCTCCAGTTTCCTCCCACAGTCCAAAGATGTGCAGGTTAGGTGGATTGGCCATGCTAAATTATGCCTTAGGTGGAGCTGCAGGAATAGGATGGGGGATTGGGCCTCGGTAGTATGGTTGTTCAAAGGGTCAGTGCAGGCTCAATGGGCTGAATGGCCTCCTGCACTGCAGGGATTCTATGATTCTATGACAGCTACCGATGTCAATTTCATGCTTGACATCTCTCTGCCCTTATCACATCAACAAGGAGCTTCACAGATGTATCAGAAAACCGTTGTACTTGCTAAGATTCATCTTCCACACTGTGATATTTTCAGCCAAGGCAGAGACCAATGCCAGCAATGAAAAAGGTGCCTTTAAAAGGTGCGTTAATGCTTTAAATAACTTCTGCATTCTTCCTGGAAATCTTATCCTGTAAGTGGGTGATGTGCCGATGACAGATTTCATCGAGCAGACAGCCTGCCAATCATATGTTACTAAGGATGATCGGCTAACCCGCAACAGGCAAATGCACTGGGCGGGAACATTGTTCTGGTCCTCCCTTTCCTCCAGATACCTACTGCCAGTTAACATTTCCCAATTGATGTTTTGGACTGAATTAACCAATGCTAATTCTAAGACATCCAATAGGTGGCGTGCATGTAACATTTCATGGTTGGTTATTTTGGGTATTTGGTATCACTTCCAAATTCTGCAGGAAATACTACTCATGACCATAGGCTAATCATTGTAATGTGGAATAATGCTCATAATATTAAGATCAAAATTATTCACCTAGTCCTTTTCACAGCTACATTGTGACATGATGGAAAAATATAAATGAAACAATACTTAAAATGGAAATCTCATGGGAAGTTCTTGACCACCTTACAGCTATGGATCTCACTATTTAATCTATTGTTCTTCATTGATCCCTGTAGAATTCCCAAAAGTGAAGGTTCAATTATTTAATTAACTCATTCAATGCTAAGTATTCCAATAAGTTTAAACATTTTAATTTGAAAAAAAATTACTTCATGGGATGTGGGCGTCGCTGGCTGGGCCAACATTTATTGACCGTTCCTTAATGCCCTGGAGAACGTGGTGGTGAGCTGGTTCATTGAACCATTGTAGATCATGCGGTGTTGGTACATTCACAGCGCTGACAGCGAGAGAGTTCCAGGATTTTGACCCAGTTTCAATGAAGTAATGTTGATGTCGCCCCATGCAGGGTGGTGCGTGTCTTGGAGGTGAATTTACAGTTGGTGATGCTCCCATGTAACTGCTGTCATAGAACATACAGTGCAGAAGGAGGCCATTCAGCCCATCGAGTCTGCACCTACCCACTTGAGCCCTCACTTTCACCCTATCCCCGTAACCCAATAACCCCTCCTAACCTTTTTTGGTCATGAAGGGCAATTTATCATGGCCAATCCACCTAACCTGCATGTCTGGGGCTGGTTCAGCTCACAAGGCTAAATCACTGGCTTTTAAAGCAGACCAAGCACGGTTCGATTCCCGTACCAGCCTCCCCGGACAGGCGCTGGAATGTGGCGACTAGGGGCTTTTCACAGTAGCTTCATTGAAGCCTACTCGTGACAATAAGCGATTTTCATTTAGGGGCTGTTTAGCACACTGGGCTAAATCGCTGGCTTTGAAAGCAGACCAAGCAGGCCAGCAGCACGGTTCGATTCCCGTACCAGCCTCCCCGGACAGGCGCTGGAATGTGGCGACTAGGGGCTTTTCACAGTAACTTCATTTGAAGCCTACTCGTGACAATAAGCGATTTTCATTTTATTTCATTTCTTTGGACTGTGGGAGGAAACTGGAGCACTCGGAGGCAACCCACACAGACACAGGGAGAACGTGCAGACTCCGCACAGATAGTGACCCAGCAAGGAATTGAACCTAGGACCCTGGCGCTGTGAAGCCAGTGTGCTAATCACTTGTGCTACCGTGCTGTCCTTAACTTTCTTGATGGTAGAGATTGTGGGTTTGGAAGGTGCTGTCGGAAGTGTCTTGCTGAGCAGCATCGCCAAAATAACTCCTTAGATTTCTAAACTGACACAGTTAATGATGTTGGAACTTGTAAAATAGCACCATTCAATACAATGCCTGTGCTCAACTCCATCTTTAATTTTTATTTTGGTGGGGTGGCACCGTGGCACAGTGGTTAGCACTGTTTCCTCACGGCACCGAGGACCCAGTTTCAATCCCGGCTCCAATTCCATGTGGAGTTTATACATTCTCCCCATGTCTGCGTGGATCTCACCCCCACATTAGCCAAGAAGATGTGCAGGGTCGGCGAATTCGCCACACTAAATTGCACCATAATTGGAAAAAAAAAGAATTGGGTACTCTAAATTTATAAAAAAGTGAAATTATTTTGGCAAGGAAGAGGACAGCCTGGGCTACTGCTGTACTGATTATACTAGGCTGGCACATAAAAATTAAAAGTAAAGAATAACAAATATTTAAACCGAAGGATAATGGCAGATTGGCAAATTAAAGGGGAGATATTCCTTGGATAAAAAGTAAACTCCAGTAGTTGGCATTTTGAACGAAAGACTTCTATTCCATATGAAAGCAAAATACTGCAGAAACTGGAAAGCCAAATAAAAACAGAAAATACTGGAAATACTCAGTAGGTCAATTGAATGGCGGAGCAGACTCGATGGGCCAAGTGGCCTAATTCTGCTCCTATGTCTTATGGTCAAACAGCATCTATGGAGAGATAAACCAATCTTTGAACATCCCAATCATAGTTGTTCTCAATATTTTTAAAAAATGTTTTTATTGGGGTTTTCTTTTTATACAAAACAAAGATGAAAGTGAACACACACAGAAACTATGTGCATTGGTTACAATTCACATATTTTACAAGTACCCAGCTTTGACCTGGCCTCCTAATCCTAACTCCCCCTTTCTACCAGATCCCCCTCCTCTTTCTTGCTAGCTGGTGTATCTTCTTTGTTTGTTGGTTCATCAAACTGAGACCTATTGGGGTAGCGTAGTGCTATGTATGCTGCTTCGTGTTAGGTTGCTTGTGTGGGGTATGGTTGGATTATGTGCCTCTTTGTTCCCTCCCTCCTTCCTTCTCCCCCCCCCCCCCTCTCTGTTTGTGCCTGTGTATCCTCCCTCCCCCGGCTTATTGGCTCTGGTTACAAACAGGTCTTGGACCTGGTTGTGAATGATCTCCACGTCTTGTGGAAGACCTCTTCCGATCCCCGGATGGTAAATTTGAGTTTCTCCGTTTGGAGAGGTCAGCCAGCCAGTCCACAGCTTTGGGTGGTGCTCCCGATTGTCAGCCGAGCAGAATTCTCCGGCAGGCGATTAGGGAGGCAAAGGCTAGGGCGTCTGCCCTCCTCCCCATAAATAGATCTGGCTGGTCCAATACCCTGAAGACTGCCACTTTCAGGCATGGCTCCACCCTCAACCCCATCACCTTGGGAGCGCTGTACAGGGGTTTCACCCAGGCGGTGAATCCTGTTCAAAGCCCAAACAGCTTCAGTACCTCTGAGTCACTTCCATTCGACTCTGCTGAAGGCCTTTGCTGCGTCTAGGGAGATAATCTCGCCCCGGATGGGGGCCTGCCAGCAGCATCACGAGGGCAGATTACATGAGGTCCAAGATATCGTCCATTGCGTGTTATATTTGTCAGGAATTGGGAGAGGGTGAGAGACTAGAAACCCGTTCTGGCTTCCACCCACCCTTACGTTCCCAGCCATCTCCGAGGGTGTCAACCAATGAGGCGGTTGTGCTGGGGGACCCAGCCCTGCACGCACACCTCTGACACAGCAGTCGCCAGTACTTGGTCCGTGTTCAGGTTCTCTCCCTGATCCACCCACCCATCCACCCTCTGGTCATGGGAATGACCCCAGTGCTGAAGGGTGTTTGATTGTTGGCTGCTGCCCCTGCCGTGTTGATGCCTCCAGTGTCTAGGCCTCACAGTGTGATTGAGATGCCAGGCAGTAACATCCGCCTGCGACGTGGCACGTGTACCCATGGGAATCCACTTGGGAGCTGTGAAGTGCTCACATCACTAACATTGCCACTTTCCTATTAGTGTTAGACTTCAGCTGTGCTGCCACGGTCAGTGGGGGCTAAAGTGACCTTTACCATATTTCCAAGGACTGGGCTCTGTCCTGGAGATGTTTGGTGGGATGGGCAGGCAGAAGCTGAAGTTGCCCCTGATAAGGGTATACATGATCTGGGGAGGTGGGGGTGGCAATTTCGAAGATGGCTACTCACCTCCTCCAATTCCCACAACGGCCATTTTGCCAGCTTCATGTTTTTAAACAGGTGCTAAGCTGCGCCCACGTGACCTCTCACTGGGGAGTCAGTTAGATCACAAGAGGCCGTTCGATAGCGAGTTCTTCCAAGAGATTGGTCTTAATTGATGATTATTGGTTTCTTGCCACGCCCCACGGGATCCGGATCTCACCAACAGGAGCGGGCCGGTTAGATTGGAAGCCAATTGGTGTCGGGTGCAGTTCCCAATTTCAAAACTCCCACGATTGAACCGCCAATTTGATTTTGTTTGTTTTCTTACCCAATGTATAAATGTTTGTTTTGGCAAATTCATAAAATGCCCATAGCTTGGATGGTCATGCGCTAATTTTATTTTAAAGTTACATTAATTAGCTTCTGTTGTTGCAGAAGGGTGAATAGTAAGAAGATTAAGAAAATCTTTTGAGAGACCAGGGCCGGGATTCCCCGGGATGGCCCGACGCCGGCGCCAAGAATGGCGCAAACCACTCCGGCGTCAGGCCAACTCAAACTTCTGGAAACTTCCGACCCGGAAGGGGCCAGCAGCGGCGTGACGCCAATCGTGACGGTGTCACCTGTCACAGACACGCGCGCCGTCATTGACGGTGACGCCACACGGTGTCACAGCACAAAAGATGCCACCGCCGGAGACTCAGCAAAATGGCTGCCCGCCGCACATCGCCGAGGTTCCAGGAGCGGGACATCAAGGCGCTCCTGGGCGCAGTGGAGCGGAGGGGGGTGGCGCTGTACCCCGGACACGGCTGCAGGGTCGCACCTAACCTCAGCTGGTGCCTGAAGAGGGAGGTGGCAGAGGCTGTCAGCGCCGTGGCCGTAACAGCCAGGACAGGCATCCAGTGCCACAAGAAGGTCAATGACCTTGTCAGGGCAGGGCAGCCAGGGTGAGAACCCCCCCATTCCCCCCAGTCCCCCTGTGCCCCCCCCCCCCCCCCAAGAATGGGCGGCACAGCCCAAGCTAAAACCGACATGGCTGCACTCACCCATGCGAGGACCGGGAGGTTGCGAATGCAGAGGTCGGGGGCGCAGCACCAAATGAGACCCCCCACTGCTTGACTCCATTCCTCCTTTCCCCATACCCCTTCACCCCCCCATCTCCCCTTCCTCCCTACCCTCCTTCCCCTCATCCCCGTCTGTGTGTCTAACCATGCATGCTATATTGTGTACTGCAGGACCAAACATCGACCCACCTGTCCCTGCGGGTGCCGAACGCCCCCAGGACGTGCCAGGGCACCCACAGGACATGGAATGACCCAGGCCATCAGGCATATGACGCCCCCACCCAGTGCCAGGGCACCCACAAGACAGGGAACGACCCAGGCCATCAGGCATACACCACCCCCATCTAGTGCCAGTGCGGCGATGCTGGAGGGCCACACCCAGCGACGGGGAGGGCAGCCACACCAACAGGCTCCCATCCCAGTCGACCCAGGACACTGACACACGACACATCCACCCAGGGCATCCACATACAGGACACAACCATACAGGACACAACCACCCAGGGCACCCACACACAGGGGACGGACGGGTAGGAAACACCACCCCAGGGGACCCCGGACTTCGGGTCCGATGAGGACCTCGACATTACCCACTGCTGTCTCCGACACCCTTCACCATCTCAGAGACTCTCACCTCGGTTGGGCACTTTAGCGATGAGGCTTCTGATACATTCATTGGTGCGCACAACACAGCTGTCCTGGTACAGCAGGTGGAGGTCGAAGCAGCCGAGGGGCCGGACAGTTAGAGGGCAGCCCAGCCCCAGCAACCATCTGCTGCCCAGATGGGTCCCAGGTTCCTGGAGTTACCAGACCCACCCATAGACCCGATGCAGTCACGGACCCAATAACGATCGAAGGGGGTGACGGCCGGCTTGCAGCAGCTGCAGACGCAGGTGGAGGAGTCCACCCGTGTGCAGGAGCAGGGAGTGGTGCCGATCATGCGTGCCACCTAGGCCGACATCGCACGGGTGGCGTCCGCAGTGGAGGCAATGGGTGTGAGGGTGTCAGACATGGGGAGCAGTATGCAAGGTCTGGGGCTTTCATGCAGGCAGCATCCATGGCCCAGGACATGGCTGCCCTCTCACAGGCAGCCATGAGCCAGAGCCAGCTGCAGATCGCAGAGGCGCTCAACGCCATGGCACTGTCTCAGCAGGCCATGGCGCAGTCCTGGCAGGCCGTGGCCCAGTTTCAGCAGGCCATTGCTGAGGGCATCGGTGCCATTGCCCAGGTGCTGGCCGGCGTCGCCCAGACACAGATCAGGATGGCCAACTCCCTGAGCTCTATTGCTGCAAAAATACAGACCCTTGTTGATACCAGGACAGGCCTCCAGGACTGGCAGTGCCAGGTGCTCGGGGTGCCTCGGGTGCTGGATCCGTTTGCACCTCCGACCCATGGAGGGCCCGGGGGTCATTGGGCACCCGAGCTGCAGTCTGGCCCATCCAGGTCGGGCCACCCCAGGAAAAGGCTGCCAAAGGGATCCCTAGTCACAGGTCAGGAATCACAGGAGTCCGACTCCAGTTCTACTGTACCGTCTGAGGAACCATCTAGACCTAGTAAGGCAAAAAAATTGGACACTGAGTAAGTTGGCAAGGGTGCAGGGCACAGGTTAGTTACAGGGGTTAGGGCATGTGTATGAACTGTTTGCCATTAAAATCACTTTCACACCTACTGAAGCTGCCTCTGTGCTCTGTCCGATGCATTCAGGGGTGGGGTGTGAGGTGAGCGCCAGTGTGTTTGTGAGGGGTGATAGGACGTCAGGTTCAGGTGAGTGTGCCCCCTCCTCCCCGGGTCGCCCTCGCCAGTCCCCCGGGCAGACCGTGCGCTGCAGTGTCACGGCCGCATGCAGGGACGGTCTAGGTGGACGGTCTTACTGTGGCCACGAGTCAGACATTGTCCAACGATGTAGAGCCCAGAGCTCATCACAGAGCGGGTCGTCATCATCCTCCATGGCATGCAATAGATCCGCTTCCACTGGTGACAGTGTGAGTCTGCCCCTTGTCCCGCAGGTGGATGTGCAATGGAGGGGTGGTGTACATGCGGGTGGGGTGAGGGTGGGTGGGGTGAGGATGGTGGGCTGGTGCCGTACTGTGCTGTCCGTGCCCATACTCGGCGATTCCCACAATCCCCAAGTCTGTGAACCGTGCGGCTATCAGCCCGTCCTGTGCCCGCTGGGTCAGCTGGTAACGGTGGGCAGCCTCCCGTCCATGTCCAGCCTGTCTGTCCTGTACATTGCCCCCGTCCTCCTCATCTGGGGAGGCCTGCCCTTTGTTGTGTTGCTTCCCCTCCCCCTCCTCTGCCTCCAGCACATCGCCCCTCTGCTGGGCTATGTTGTGCAGGATGCAGCAGACCACAACGATGCAGCCAACCCTCTCCGAAGTGTACTGGAGGGCCCCTCCAGAGCAGTCCAGCCACCTGAAGCGCATCTTCAGAAGCCCAAAGCCCCTCTCGACCACACCCCGACATTGTACCAATGAAAGAGTCATGCATGTAGTGATCTTCACATAGTTATGTACAGAAGGGGCTGATGGGAAATGGAAAGACCACTAGGGGGCAGCACTGGCGGGTATAAAGGGGGAAGCAAGCAGCCCTCAAGGCTCTTTGGTTGATTAGACTGTGAGGAGAACAAAGGCAGCGATATAGTTCAGGGCTGCTTGTGTGTTCAGGCCTAGTTCTAGTGTATAGAAAAGTTGTAACCTTTCTACTAGTAAGAAGTCTTACAACACCAGGTTAAAGTCCAACAGGTTTGTTTCAAACACGAGCTTTCGGAGCACGGCTCCTTCTTCAGGTGAATGGAAAGGCTTGTTCCAGAAATGTTTATATAGACACAGTCAGAGATGCCCGGAATGCGAGCACCTGCAGGCAATCAAATCATCAAAGATGCAGAGAGAGAGGTAACTCCAGGTTAAAGAGGTGTGAATTGTCCCAAGCCAGTTCAGTCGGTAGGCCTCTGCAAGTCCAGGCTTGTTGGTGGGGGCCGAATGTAATGCGACATGAATCCCAGATCCCGGTTGAGTCCGCATTCATGCGTGCGGAACTTAGCTATAAGTTTTTGCTCAGCAATTTTGCGTTGTCGCGTCTCCTGAAGGCCTCCTTGTAGAATGCTGACCCGGAGATCAGAGGCTGAATGTCCTTGACTGCTGAAGTGTTCCCCAACTGGAAGGGAACAGTCCTGCCTGTTGATAGTCGCACGATGCCCGTTTATTCGTTGTCGCAGTGTCTGCATGGTCTCGCCAATGTACCACGCTTCGGGACATCCTTTCCTGCAGCGTATGAGGTAGACTACATTGGTCGAGTCGCACGAGTATGCGCCGCGTACCTGGTGGGTGGTGTTTCCACGTGTAATGGTGGTGTCCATGTCGATGATCTGGCATGTCTTGCAGAGATTACCCTGGCAGGGTTTTGTGGTGTTGTGGTTGCTGTTCTGAAGGCTGGGTAATTTGCTGCAAACAATGGTTTGTTTGAGGTTGCGCGGTTGTTTGAAGGCCAGTAGTGGGGGTGTGGGGATGACCTTGGCAAGATGTCCATCCTCGCTGATGATGTGTTGGAGGCTGCGAAGAAGATGTCGTAGTTTCTCCGCCCCAGGAAAGTACTGGACGACGAAGGGTACTCTGTCAGTGGTGTCCCGTGTTTGTCTTCTGAGGAGGTCGGTGCGGTTTTTTGCTGTGGCGCGGTGGAACTGTCGATCAATGAGTCGAGCGCCATATCCCGTTCGTACGAGGGCATCTTTCAGCATCTGTAGGTGTCTGTTGCGCTCCTCCTTGTCTGAGCAGATCCTGTGTATACGGAGGGCTTGTCCATAGGGGATGGCTTCTTTAATGTGTTTCGGGTGAAAGCTGGAGAAGTGGAGCATTGTGAGATTATCTGTGGGCTTGCGGTAAAGCGAGGTGCTGAGGTGACCGTCCTTGATGGAGACGAGTGTGTCCAAGAATGGAACTGAATTTGGAGAATAGTCCATGGTGAGTTTGATGGTGGGATGGAACTTATTGATGTCATCGTGTAGTCGTTTCAGTGATGTCTCGCCGTGGGTCCAAAGGAAAAAAATGTCATCGATGTATCTGGTGTATAGCATCGGTTGAAAGTCCTGTGTGGTGAGGAAGTCCTGTTCAAACTTGTGCATGAAGATGTTGGCATATTGAGGTGCAAATTTGGTCCCCATGGCTGTTCCGTGCGTCTGGATGAAGAATTTGTTGTCGAAGGTGAAGACGTTGTGGTCTAGAATGAAACGGATGAGTTGCAGAATTGCGTCTGGAGATTGGCAGTTGTCGGTGTTGAGGACTGAGGCTGTTGCAGCAATGCCGTCGTCATGGGGGATGCTGGTGTAGAGTGCCGAGACATCCATTGTGACGAGGAATGTTCCTGGTTCAACTGGTCCATGGGTGCTGAGTTTCTGTAGGAAGTCCGTCGTGTCGCGACAGAAGTTCCGCACGCATGAATGCGGACTCAACCGGGATCTGGGATTCATGTCGCATTACATTCGGCCCCCACCAACAAGCCTGGACTTGCAGAGGCCTACCGACTGAACTGGCTTGGGACAATTCACACCTCTTTAACCTGGAGTTACCTCTCTCTCTGCATCTTTGATGATTTGATTGCCTGCAGGTGCTCGCATTCCGGGCATCTCTGACTGTGTCTATATAAACATTTCTGGAACAAGCCTTTCCATTCACCTGAAGAAGGAGCCGTGCTCCGAAAGCTCGTGTTTGAAACAAACCTGTTGGACTTTAACCTGGTGTTGTAAGACTTCTTACTGTGCTCACCCCAGTCCAACGCCGGCATCTCCACATCTTTCTACTAGTACAGTTCTTAATGTAAGAGCTCAAGCAGTTATTTAAGTTGTGTTACTCAATAAACTTTATGCAAAACTTCTGGACGACTTTGAGCATTTTTCCGAAAGCGTATGCTGTAACTGAATTGAGTAGCACATGTTACCTGCCATACAGGTAACAAAACAATGCACACGGCGTGGGTACCGGGTGCATGATCCTCATCCGGTGGTCACAGACCACATGAACATTCATGGAGTCGGTCCCCTTCCTGTTCGTGAACACAGCCCTGTTACCTGATGGTAGCTGCAAGGCGACGTGCATCCCATTGATCACCCCCTGGACCATGGGTATCCTGGCTATGGCAGCGAATCCCGTTGCCCGGGCATCCTGGTGGGTGAGGTCCACAGGGAACTGGATATACCGGTCTGCGATGTCATACAGGGCGTCAGTCACTGCACGGATGCACCTGTGCACCGATGCCTGGGAGATGCCGGACAGGTCCCCACTCGACGACTGGAATGACCCCGCCGTGTAGAAGTTCAGGGCCACAGTAACCTTGACGGCCACCGGGAGAGAGTGTCTTCCCCCAGTGCTACGCGGTGCCAGGTGTGCCATGAGATGGCAGACATGAGTCTCCTCCTGCATGCCCGGTCTGTGAGGTCCTGGTACGATGAGCGGTGCCGGTACACACGGGGTCTCATCGGGCGCCTCCATCGCCATGGCACCACCTCCTCCTCCTCCTCCTCCTCCTCCTCCTCCTCCTCATCCTGTCGGGCGGGCGGTTTTCCTGCTTGGGCGGCTGCCACCTGCCCCTCTGTGGCAGCCTCTGCTGCCTCCCTGGCATGTTCCTGCTCCAGCTCCTACAGGGCAACATGTAGAAGGTCGGCTCCTGCCAAGGCGGCCAACATCGCTGGGTGATGACCAAACATAACTGTCTGCAGGGGGTGGGGGTATCATTGCCCATACCCTCCTCTGAAGCCAAGTGCCATGGGCTGCATGGGCGCCACTGTTGCCAGCTGGTACCTGGCCAGGCCAACCCGCTCCCCCCCCCCCCTTCCTGTGCACCCCTGATCCCCGGCACTTCTGAGCCATGGCACTCCCATCCTTGGCACCCCCATCCCTGGAACTCTCGAGCCACCCTGCCGAGCCACGGCACCCCCATCCCTGGCACCCCCATCCCCGGCACCCCAAAACCATGGCACCCCCATCCCCGGCACCCCCATCCCCGGCACCCCCCATCCCCGGCACCCCCATCCCCGGCACCCCCATCCTCAACACCCCATCCCCGGCACCCCCAAACCATGGCACTCCCATCCCCGGCACCCCCCATCCCCGGCACCCCCATCCCCGGCACCCCCATCCCCGGCACCCCCATCCTCAACACCCCTCATCCCCGGCACCCCCCATCCCGGCACCCCCAAACCGTGGCACCCCCATCCACGGCACTCCCATCCACGGCACTCCCATCCACGGCACTCCCATCCACGGCACTCCCATCCACGGCACTCCCATCCACGGCACTCTCAAACCATGGCACTCCCATCCCCGGCACTCTCAAACATGGCACTCCTACACTCCTATCCACGGTACTCACGAGCCATGGCACACACATCCCCGGCACCCCCATCCCCTCTCCAATCCAAACCCCCCCCCCCCCCCCCCCCCCCCCCCCACCCCTGGCACCGACCCTGATCACCAGCAAGCACCCTCGGCCCTGGAGTGCACCATCCACCGGCACCGCAACCAATCCCCCCTGCCCCCCCCCCCCCCCCCCAGCTACGGCCGTGCCATTTCCTCTATGGCGGGCAACCCCTACCTCCTCGCTCGCCAGCGTATGCCAGCACTACTGGTTGACACCATTAAAAAGCATGTTTAATTTATGCCGGCATGACCTGGGGGTCACATCAGCGGGACTTCGGTCCATCCAGGCTGGAGGTTTGGTGCAGCTCTGGGGCCCATCGTATTGCGCTGATTCTTGCGATTCTGCGAGGTGATTCCCGTCGGCACGATTTTTTGCCGGCCAGAGAATACGGCGGCCGGTGTCAGAGCGGCGGGGCGGGATTCATGCCCCCCCCCGGGGATCCTGCACCAGAAACCGGTCTACCTCCAAAAAGGATTGTAAACTTTACTCTTGTTGTTTTGAGGTTCCAGTGATGTAGGCAACATTCTAAAAGAGGCCTGTCACTGGCTCGTGGTTATTGATGCTGGTCACTGAATGGGTAGCCAAAACTTCCAAAGCTCGGTTATGAATCAGGAGAGTGAAGTGATGGCCGTAACAAGTTAGTAAAGAATCGGACAACGGTTAATGTCAATGGGATTGTCAAAGAGTTTGATGGCAATTTTTCTAAAGGATATACTTCCACCTGTGGGAATAGTAGCCTGAAGAGAAAGTTTGTTTCTGGTAATTCGAAAACCTGAGGTTCATATTTCAGCCCGTTCTTTTTCTCTGGGCAGCATGGTGGCACAGTGGTTAGCACTGTTGCTTCACAGCACCAGAGACCCGGGTTCAATTCCCAGCTCGGGTCACTATCTGTGCGGAACCTGCACGTTCCCGTTGTGTCTGTATTGGTTTCCTCCGGGTGCTCCGGTTTCCTCCTACAGTCCAAAGGTGTGCGGGATAGGTGGATTGGCCATGATAAATTGCCCCGAAGTGTCCAAATGTTGGTGTGGTTACTAGGTTATGGGATAGGGTGGAGGTGTGGGCTTAAGTAGAATGTTCTTTCAAGTGTTGGTGTAGATTCGATGGGCCGAATGGCCTCCTTCTGCACTTTAAATACTATGATTCCAGTCCCTGTTGGTAAGCTTTACGTCTGTCAATTTATTCTCCCCAGTCAACCCCCTCATTGTAATTTTCCACTGAAAATATTTTTATTTATATCCATTGTTTGAAGTCATGTTATGCTTGCAAGTCTAATGTTTGTCCTGCTGCATTTACATTTTGGTTTGTATTCCTTGGACTTTGGTGTGAGGTGCACAGTGCAAGGTTCACTCCTCCTGAAGCACTTGAAGGGCTCGACTGGATGATGGATAGATTTTGCTGGGTGAACAAATGGAGGAAATTGGGACATTCCCGAAGCACATTAAGGCCATTCCCATCATTTCCTGTAGAAATAAGTCACTATCCTTCAAAGCAATTATTAGGGCAGCTTTGGCCTGTTGTCTTTCATACCTATGTCGGTACCTGAAAGAGCTGAACAGGGAACTCTCTGGCGCTACACTCCTCAGGGAAGACACAATCCTCGGTGCTGTTTCTGGCCTCCAACTGGCCATTGGATTAGACTATCGACTGCCGCCGTTTACTGGCGACACAGATTTCATGGAATTGCTAATATCCTTTAGTCCTTTGGAATATTCGACCAACCCAGTGGTGTCCTGTAGTCCCTAGAACCAGAATGTGAGTGAGAATGTGAGTTATTATGTGGTCGAAGTTCTGCTGGATGTCCCCGCACTTGATGATCCTGTCACTGGTTTACTTTTTCTGCTTCTTCATTCCGGTTTCTAAATTCTGTGTAGAAATAAAGACAGAAGAACATTTCCTGTTATCCAACGTTTCCTCATAATTTTGCTTTCATAAGAGTATCTTCAGAGTATGATTGTCAGAAAAGGGAAATTGTTTTTGAATTGTTGAACGATAAAGCTTATTCATTACATAGAGAGTTTCCAGAGCTCCATCATTTGTCTCCTCAAACTGGGATTTGAGTTTCTCAATTGCCTCCTCCTGCTGCTGGGTTAAGGGAAAGCATATTTGCTGTTGCTCCTCCTGTACCTGTATATTGTGGTAAATTTTCTCCTGCATCAATTATTACGTCTAGTCACAGGTGGTTTATTGGACAATTTTAAATATTTGCAACATTATGGGAAATGTTCGGAATACAAAGGGTTAATGTCATATTATAATTAGCCACTAGATGGAGCTAGATGCAGAATTATATAAGCACTGGCTTCTGGGAGAAGGCTGGAGACGAGAGCATAGGAGTAGTGAGACCGATCAGAGTAGTTATAGATAGAGTGTAGACTCTAATGTTAGTTGAGTGTAGAATGCAGATTACTAGATTATTGTTTACTGCAGGAGTAAGTGGTTGAGCTTTAATAAGTAGTGTAAATAAATGTTAGCTTTGTTAATGAACTTAGCTTCTGTGGTCTTCGTGAACACTTCAACATCCATCCTGAGAACAACAATCACTAAGAACCCACCATAATATTCTCTTGTACAACTCAGAGAAAGTTATTCTCTGAAGGACAGACACGCATTGCATAGTTCTTTAGCAATATAATATGAAGGAGTCTGTATTGTTAATCTAGTACAAATGGTTATACTGTTATATTTATTACTACGCTTTTCGGGGATACTGTTTCAGCAACTGAAAAGCTGGCTAAATAGCCTGAAGTGGTAAAGTGCCCTGAAAATTGGAATCTATGCCCATGGAAGACCTAAACTGGCTTTCAGCAGCAAGTGTTAAGAAGAGCCATACAAGGCCAATCAATCCACAGGGAGATGTTGGGACCATTACTGCTGTTTGCTTGGTCCTACTAGCACCTTCTGCACAGTGGCCCAGGAAGTGACAGTAACACAGGAAGATAGGCGAGATAGACACAGGACATACCCGCCATCACCATCTGTCTATATGTGGTAGATAGGGTAGAAGAGGCCAGCACTGGTAATGTTGGGGAGGAAATTACTGATGCTATGTTAGGCCTCATCTTAAATGGGATTGCCAAGGCAAATCTTGGCCAACTTATCAAATCACTAAGAAGCAGCAGAGAAGAAAGGAAAATGAATTCTGAATAATATTTAAAAAAATAAATTTAGAGTACCCAATTATTTTTTTTTCCCAATTAAGGGGCAATTTAGGGTGGCCAATCCACCTTTAGGTTGTGGGGGTGAAACCCACACAGACAAGGGGAGAACGTGCAAATTCCACACGGACAGTGACCCAGAGCCGGGATTCGAACCTGGGTCCTCAGCGCCACAACCCCAGTGCTAACCACTGCGCCATGTGCTGCCTTAATTCTGACTAATTTTGATAATTAGTATAAGTCAGAAGCTATCTCACTAAAATTGTCTTAGTTGCACTTTGAACAAACACTGAGCCGTAAGAAATATTTAAGGCATGAGCAGCCGTGAGGTTAATCACAGTGTCAAAGAGATGGATAAAGAGGAGAAACTGGGGTCCTTGCCCCTTTTAAAGCAGGTAACTGAAAGGGGCCTTTGTAGAAATATGCCAATATTTGAAACAGCACAGATAGGGTAAAGACTAGTTCAGTGAAGCCAAATTGCTAGAATAATTGTATACGGTACGACTGAAGACCAGAATATTATGACCTATATCAGGAAGACCTTCTTCACAAAAAGAATACCTCATGCTCTTTCAGAAGAGGTAGTGGAGGACAGACATTAGGGTATTTCAGGAAGTAGTTCGATGTTGAGTATTTTAAGATGTAGTTCGACGTTATGAAGGATGGATTATAAGTTTTATATTATGGATAGATGGGATTGAGATGGTCTCTGCCTTTGAGATCCTATGTGAAAAAGAGAGATTCAGGCCAAGATCCTGCATTATACTTGCTACCTTCTTCACTGAATTCATGAAGTAATTCTCAGGATTTGTTGAAGAATTGGAAAACATTAGTTCTTACTCAAGAGGCAAAAAAAAACAAATAAGGTCAACAGATTTCAATTAACTGTCTAACACTTGTTCAAAACGGACTTGGTCACAAGGAAATTGCCGGAGTTAAATGGTGAAAAATTAGATTAATTTGACATTCAGCTGATAGAAAGACAGCAGACTGGGAAGGAGCCCACTGTTTTACAAGTCTCCGACAAATCGTTCGAATTACTTCATGAACATGGTGAACCTGAGACATCAGTCATCAGCTATTGTGTCACAGCTGGGTCTGCAGGCTCTGTCATAAAGTTGGCCACCAAATCCATGCTGGAATGGATGTGATCCAAGCTCCGCATGATCCCCTGTGTCAAGTTGGAATTTGTCTCTTCCAAGCTCCTTGACAGTGACAACAGGCTCTGTGGTTGGTCAGCCAATGAATCAACAAGCAATTTTGCAAACTCCAGCTTTGTCCTGTTGACTTCTATCTTTATTACTATTAATAACCACAATGTCCAAGTGTGTTCCATGTATTGGACAAATGACCACACAATCACAGTTTATTTTGAACAGAGGATTAGTTCTATATTTAATAAATTACATGCTACTACACATTAGACTATATCTAGCAGTTTAAATGACCTTTACTTAACTTCCAAGTGACCGGCTCTGTGCAGATTAGATAAGGCCTTTATCTGGTTCCTCATGTGTGGCGACTGGAGGTTGTCTGGTTCATCTCAGCTGAGTGTCATCTTTCAGGTGGAGATCGCGGGTCCTTGAACCTGGCTGGTCTATGTGCTGCAATTGGATGACAGAAGCCGGTCCCAAAAGAGACAACGTTGGCTGCGCAGTTCTTCTTATCCTCCAATCTTTCACGCTCTTTTGGGCGATCCCAGGTAGGGATCCAATGGATCGATAGGATTTCAATCACCCTAATCGGTTCTGGCCAGTTAGGGGCGGGTACCTTGATGGCTGGGCGGGTCTTAGCCGTTATTGATCAAGGCACGTCGGCACTCCCAAAAACAGGCGCCCCCCTAGTCTGCTACTTATGGTAAGTTTCAATCTGGAGCCTATTGTCCTGGGAAGACCTGTGAGTGGCCTCTTGCAGGTGTAAGTTTCTGTATAAGTCTGAGTTGATGTTTGCAATATGCACAAGTTGTGTCCTGTCTGTGTCCCAACCTAACCACAATTCCCATCAACCTTTACGGGCGACCATTTTGGATGGCCACAGTCCTCTATACCACCCCATCGATGACATCATCTGAATCCTCTGCAGCACAACCTGTCTGCAACCTCAACTTTCAAGGAGCTTTGGCCTTGTTGGAACCCACCCATGCCCAGTGACTCACAACTCACTGATCTTGTCTCTGTATTAAATTACACAATGTGTCAGTGACTGGTGCAAATAGTGTTGAGAGGGGAAGAGTGTCAGTGGGTGTGTTGCAATATGTTTGGATTGCGTGTGTGTCATGGTTGAAGTATGTGGAAGCTGTGAGATGTGACTGTGAGGTATGCATCAGTGGCAAATTTATTAGGCTGACGTGGAGTATGAAAACCATAGTTATGCGCCCTGTTTGCTAGAGATTGTTGGATGGGGTAACTAATAGGGATGTGGAGTAGAGGGTAGGAGATATTATTTGGAGATGTATACACTAATTTTGACCACTTTATGTGAGCTCATTGAATTATTTTTTGACACTACCTCTAGATCTTTGGTGGTCAGATTTGGCGCTTTGGCCTCTGTGGCTATCTCTTTGCAGTATATACCTGGAGGGCCTCCTGACTCCCCGCAGAACCATGATGTTTCTCCACATTTCTGACTCCTGGTTTAAGATCTCCAGCACCGTACCAGAAAGCCTGACTGTCTCCCCCCCCCCCCCCACCCCCGCCCCCCACCCTTGTCTGCTGCTCCATTTTTCCTCTTTCGTTTCTGTAAGAGACCCTTATAGAGATCGTTCCAAGAACTATTGCAGCCAGAATGCAGGTCCTCTATAAGAGCTGTGAGCTGACTTTAAAAAGTGCAGGCTAACTTCAAATTGGGCCAGTTCCCCCCCCCCCCCCCCAAATCTGGGCCTGTGATGAGTGTGTAACCAGCCACTCGGTGACCTGTTTAATGCTGGGCTGCATGCCACAATCAAAGAGATGAGAAAGCAGCATGAAGGGTATGCCCTGCCTGCATCAACTTGATCAGATGTGAATTAATTGTGAATCATGATCCCAGCACTCAAAATCGGCCATATCCAGATTTTGGGCAACCATCTGTTACTACGTCTTAGCCAGTTATACTACGTCTTAGCCAGTTATACTACATCTTAGCCAGTTATACTACATCTTAGCCAGTTATACTACATCTTAGCCAGTTATACTATGTCTTAGCCAGTTATACTACGTCTTAGCCAGTTATACTACGTCTTAGCCAGTTATACTACGTCTTAGCCAGTTATACTACATCTTAGCCAGTTATACTACGTCTTAGCCAGTTATACTACATCTTAGCCAGTTATACTACATCTTAGCCAGTTATACTACATCTTAGCCAGTTATAGTACCTCTTAGCCAGTTATGCTTTTTCTGTCCCTGATCATATTTTCTCACCACTTATTCCAACTGACAAAAGAAATTAGTTAACAGGAACGTAATTTTGTTAATTCGTTGATGGAATATGGGTGACGCTGGCGAGACCAGCATTTATTGCCCATCTCTAATTGCACCTGAGAAGCCACCACCTTGAACCTTGCAGTTCCTGAGGTGTAGGTACACCGATCGTGCTGTTAGGGAGGGAGTTCCCGACAACAAGACTGAAGGAATATAGTTCCAAGTCAGGAAAGAGGAAACTGGCAGGATGTGGCGATCCCATGGGTCTGCTGCCCTTTTTCTTGTTGGTAATAAAGGTCGGAGGTTTAGAACGTGCTGTTGAAAGAACCTCGGAGAGTTGCTGGAATGCACCTTGTAGATGGTGCACACTGCCGCCACTGTGTGTCGGTTGGGAGCAGGAAGTGATGGCTTATAAGATGGTACAGTAATCACTAGAGTTGGAATATAAATCTTTGTATAAGTGAGATGATGATCGCATAGGCCGGGACTTTCTGGCCGTGTTGTGTATGGACCCGCTGTGGAAGATTCAACGGCCCAGCCATTAACTTTCAGTGGGACCAGACGATCCCAGCAGTGGACAGGGCCAGAAAATCCCACCCATCGTGTTTCTTTTTAGTGATGCTAACTGAGAGATAACCAGGCCATTAAATGGAGTGCTGTAGACCATTATCGTAGAGCTAAGTTTAAAAATGTATTGACCTGAATGTGGAGCCAGAAAGTGCAGAAACCCCCTCTCCCACCGCCGCCGCAATTCCACAGGTGGTTAAAAATAGTTTTGCAACAGCTGTCCTGAACTGTGGCTTTAATAGCTAGATCCCACTTCCAACAATTCAAAGTTGAAATTTCTTACTGATGGCGGGTTAAAAGGTAAGCTTTCGCTGATATTTTTAAACAACTTGGCAAACAGTTGCTGTGTGAATGCTGGGAACTATTTTTAGCTCTTTGGGAAACTATTTAAATGCTATTTTTAGCTTTTTCGAGTAGGAACAAACTAACATGGAAAGTTAAATGTGAACAATTCACTTGTGCTCTTAATAATGAACTTTGCATTCAAGTTCATTATTAAGAGCACAAGTGAATTGTTCACATTTAACTTTCCATGTTAGTTTGTTCCTACTCGAAAAAGCTAAAAAATAGCAGCCATTCATGCAATTGTTCCGGGACCTGTTTGTGGCCAACGTACAAGAGGAAGAATAGTCGGGTGGCCAAGAATCGGGGGAAAATGGACGGGAATCGGGGGAAGGTAGCCGGGGGGGGGGGGGGGGGGGGGGGGGGGGGGCGCTACGGGTTCGTTATGGGGGTTTGATGGCTAGCTAAGGCCCAAAACCAAACTGTAAATAAATGCCTATAAACATGTGCCTCGGCCATATTGGGGAATGTAAAATATGTAAGCCGGCTAAAGGGGGCGGCCACAGCTGTTATTACGAAGATGCTTACCTGTAAATATACATGTTAATTTTTGCGTGTTTTTTTTTCCTCTCTAATAATTTGTTATTTGTTCAATATAAAATATGAAAACTCAATAAAAAACATTAAAAAAAAAAAAAATGAACTTTGTTTCATTTTTAGATCGAAAGGTGAAAGGAATGAGATCCTGTTTCTGAATGTGTCACTGGTGAAACTGAGAACAAGGAATCACACTTCAGCCTTGGAACAACCAGAACTAATAAAGGGTCTTTGCAAAACCTGGACTTTGCTGCTTTTAACTGCACTTTGATGTGGCTCAAGCAGAATGTGAGCACAGATTTTTTTTCTCAAGAAAAGATCTGATAGACTTTATTCTACTTTTGATTAGCTACCATTATTTTCTCAATGCTTCTTCTCTCGTGCCGGACAGTCGTACTCAGTAATTGTTAAATTTGGTGTTGACTAAAACAACTTCCTCACATGAGGTGAAAGGCAATGTATTGTCTGTGATGCACGATCAATCACTACTGAAGCGAGATTGTAGTCCAATTGAAGGCTTTAATGAACAAGTTACCCAGCAGCTCCGGTGTAGAATGACTGCTGTGGGTGAAACACAGACTCTTATGATCCGCCTGCTGGGCGGAACCAGCAGGCAGGTTCTACCACTCATAATACAGTATAAGGTACATCCTACCTAGGTACCGCGATACCCCTAATATAGCCTACCACATTCACCCCCTGTTTAAAAAAGAGTCTGGTGGGGGTGGTGGCCTTGCTTTTACAGTGGTAGAGGTTATAGCGGTACCCTTCAGTGCCTTTACATGCAATACACATATTTACAGACAATTATTTACAATTTTACAATGAAACTATCAGCTGGTCAGGGGCCCTGGTCGTCCTCTACGATTGTCGCAGGATGTCTTGTGCCCGTTGATGAGTACCGACGTCGTAGCGAGACTGGTCCAGTGTCACTGAGGCAAGTTGTGGCAGAAGCTGAGAGATCTCGTCGGGCGATACATGGCCACCCGAGTCGGGGTCCTGAGACGTCATCCAAGATGGCTGCCCCCATGAATCGCACATGGCCTGTGAGGAGAGGAATGGCAACGGGCTTGGTTCGCCTGCGGAGACAGCAGCGGCCGGCCGGGCCTAGCATACTGCCACGAGGTGCCCCTTCTTCCCGCAGCTCTTGCAGATTGTGGATCTGGCTGGGCAGCGTTGCCGGGGGTGTTTGTTTTGCCCGCAAAAATAGCAACCCCCCCCCCCCCGGGGTTTCCTGGCTGCTGCACTGCACAAGCCTGTGGGGAATTTAGGGGTGCTTTGGAATCGCCCGCGGGTGGGGTCCACCCTGTCCATTCGGGTACCGCGCGGTCAGGAACATAGGCCTGGGCGTTGCGGGAGGCTACATCTAGGGAGTGCGCAAGTTTAGCGTGTCGTTTTCCAGCAGTCGCTGGCGGATTTTAGAGGATAGCATGCCCGCAACAAAAGCATCCCGTATTAAGAGTTTGGTGTGGCCATTGGCTGATACTTGTGGACAGTTACAGTTTCTACCTAACACTAACAATGCGCGGTAAAAATCGGCCAGTGATTCCCTTGGGATCTGCCGTCTGGTAGCTAAAAGATGCCGAGCGTATACCTGATTCACAGTGCGGACGTAGTGCTCTTTTAACAAAGTCATTGCGTCCTCGAAACCATCCGCGTCTTCGATAAGTGTGCAGATTTCTGGGTTCACCCTTGAGTGGAGGACTTGCATTTTCTGTTCCTCCGTGGGGATAGTCGGAGCTGTCCTGATGTATCCGTTGAAACATGCCAGCCAATGTTTAAAAGTTGCTGCTGCATTTGCTGTGTGGGGGTTGATTTGTAGACACTCTGGTTTGATGCGGAGAGCAGCCATTATTCAATTTTGTTCATTAAATTGATGCAGGATCAATCACCACTGAAGCGAGATTGTAGTCCAATTGAAGGCTTTAATGAACAAATAGTTACCCCAGCAGCTCCGGTATAGAATGACTGCTGTGGGTGAAACACAGACTCTTATGCTCCGCCTGCTGGGCGGAACCAGCAGGCAGGTTCTACCACTCATAATACAGTATAAGGTACATCCTACCTAGGTACCGCGATACCCCTAATATAGCCTACCAGCAGAATGTGAGCATAGATTTTTTTTATCAAAAAAAATCTGATAGACTTTATTCTACTTTTGATTAGCTACCTTTATTTTCTCAATACTACTTCTCTCGTGCCAGACAGTCGTACTCAGTAATTGTTAAATTTGGTGTCGACTAAAACAATTTCCTCAGATGAGGTGAAAGGCAATGTATTGTCTGTGATGAGACCATCAATTCACGCGACATGTGGTTAGAAGTGAACAGTGGTTTTAATCGTCTTACAACAGAGCCTGCCTGTGATTAGGTGAACTCGAGAGAACTAGCAGCAGGTTCACAGCACTGATCTTTATACTTCCGGTTGGGGGAGGTGCCATGGGCAGAGCCATGGGCAGAGCCAAGAGTGGAGCCCAGTACAAACTCCTCATCTCCCCTTATGGGCAGGGCTGCGCGATTACACACAATCCGGTACAGAGTACAGGCTTAATACATGTGGTACAATACAATGTGAATTACTGAGGTTTATAATTCACCACATTCACCCCCTGTGGAAAAAATCAAGTCCGGCGGGGGTGATGGGTCTACAAATTGAGTCTGTCCGGTGGCCGAGTTGTCCTTTGTGATCGGCGGAGCACTGGAGTTGCAACCTCTTCTGGTGGCTGGACGATAACGGTTGGTTGGGGTACGATGGAGGACTCCGGGGGTGATTCTGTCCGAGCTTCGTACCCGACTGGTTCGACTGGTGACCGGGAGTGCTGGAAGCTTGTGGGCGCGGGTGTGCGGAACGTGGGTAGCGAACCGGTAGGTGCGGGGGCATGGGGTGCGGCGAGTTGGGTGGGGAGTAGTGTGAGGGGTACCTCGGCGGTGGTAGTGGTGGGATTAGATCCTGCAGGCGCTAGGTCCCAGAGGGATACAGTGTCCTGACGGCCGTCAGGGTACTCTATGAAGGCGTTTGAGTGGAGTAGGAGCACTCTTTCTACGAGTGGGTCAGTTTTGTGTGCCCTGACGTGCTTCAGGAGGAGTACTGGGTCCGGTGTCTTCAACCATGCTGGGAGCGAAGCACCCGTCGTAGTGCCCCTGGGAAAAACAAAGCCGCTCGTGAGGGGTCTGGTTGGTGGCCATACATAGGAGCAACCTAATAGCACGGAGCGCGTCGGGGAGGACCTCCTGCCAATGGGAGGTTGGGAGCTTCCTGGACCAGAAGGTCAGTAGGACGGTCTTCCAGACCGTCGCATTCTCCCTCTCCACCTGCCCGTTCCCCTGGGGTTATAGCTGGTAGTCCTGCTCGAGGCGATGCCCTTGCCAAGCAGGTACTGACGCAGCTTGTCGTTTATGAAGGACGAACCCCTGTCGCTGTGTACGTAGCTGGGGAAACCAAACAGGGTGAAGATGCTATGCAGGGCCCTAATGACTGTGTGGGAGGTCATATCGGGGCACGGGATAGCAAAGGGGAAGCGGGAGAACTCGTCGATGACATTCAGGAAGTACACATTCCGATTAGTCGAGGGGAGTGGCCCTTTGAAATCGATAGCGAGGCGTTCAAAGGGCCGAGAAGCCTTGACCAGGTTGGCCCTGTCTGGTCTATAGAATTGCGGTTTGCACTCCGCACAGATCGGGCAGTCACTGGTGATGGCTTTTACCTCCTCAGTGGAGAAAGGCAGATTTTGGGCTTTGACGTACTGGGCGAGCCGGGTGACCCCCGGGTGGCAGAGGTCATTGTGGATGGCTTTCAGGCGGTCGTTTTTTGCGCTGGCGCACGTACCGCGGGACAGGGCATCTGGGGGCTCGTTGAGCTTCCCCGGTCGATACATAATATCGTATTTGTAGGTGGAGAGTTCGATCCTCCACCTCAGGATTTTATCATTTTTTATTTTGCCCCTTTGAGAGTTGTCAAACATGAAGGCAACCGATCTTTGGTCGGTGATGAAGGTGAACCTTCTACCTGCGAGGTAGTGCCTCCAGTGACGAATAGCCTCCACAATGGCTTGTGCTTCTTTTTCGACCGAGGAGTGTCGAAGTTCCAAAGCGGAGAGGGTTCGGGAGAAAAAGGCGACTGGTCTCCCTGCCTGATTTAAAGTGGCTGCGAGAGCTACCTCTGAGGCATCGCTCTCTACCTGAAAAGGGATGGATTCATCCACCGCCCGCATGGCCGCTTTGGCGATGTCCTCCTTGATCCGAGTGAAGGCCTGACGAGCCTCATCCGACAGAGGGAAGAGTGTGGCCTTAAATAGTGGGCGGGCTTTGTCCGCATATTGAGGGACCCACTGGGCATAATACGAGAAGAATCCCAGGCACCTTTTGAGGGCCCTGGGACAATGAGGGAGAGGGAGTTCTAAGAGGGGGCGCATACGGTCCGGGTCGGGGCCCTGGACTCCGTTTTCCACGACACAGCCGAGGATGGCTAGTCTGGTCGTGCGGAAAACGCATTTCTCCGTGTTGTAAGTGAGGTTGAGTTTCTGGGCCGTCTGGAGAAATCGATGGAGGTTGGCATCGTGGTCCTGCTGGTCATAGCCGCAGATGGTGACGTTATCCAAGTACGGAAACGTGGCCCGCAGCCCGTACTGGTCCACCATTTGGTCCATTGCTCGTTGGAACACCGAGACCCCGTTCGTGACGCCAAAGGGAACCTGGAGGAAATGGAAGAGGCGGCCATCGGCCTCGAACGCCGTCTAGTGGCGGTCCTCCGGGCGGATTGGGAGCTGGTGGTATGCAGACTTCAGATCCACCGTGGAGAAAATACGATACTGGGCGATCTGATTCACCATGTCTGCAATCCTGGGGAGGGGGTACACATCGAGGAGCGTGAACCGATTAATGGTCTGACTGTAGTCCACTACCATTCGGAATTTTTCCCCGGTCTTGACGACCACCACCTGAACTCTCCAGGGGCTGTTACTGGCCTCTATGATCCCCTCACGTAGGAGCCTCCGGACCTCGGTTCTGATAAACACCCTGTCCTGCAGGCTGTACCGCCTGCTGCGAGTGGCTACGGGTTTACAGTCCGGAGTGAGATTGACAAAGAGTGGCGGGGGGGAGATTCTTAGCATCGCTAGACTGCAGATAGTGAGTGGAGGTAGGGGTCCGCCGAAGCTCAGTGTGAGACTTTTGAGATTACACCGGAAATCAAGTCCCAGTAAGAGTGGGGCGCAGAGTTCGGGCAGGACGTATAGCTGAAAATTCGAGTTTTGGATTGGATTGTAAATTTGAAAATTGGATCGTTAAGAGTCGCGACGGTGTGCCCTTGGAGGTGAACAGAGTGGGAGCCCGAAGCGAGGGAGATAGTTTGCCGTGCAGGAAAAACAGGGAGCGAACAGCGTCTTACCAGATCTGGGTGTACGAAGCTCTCGGTGCTCCCGGAGTCGAAGAGGCACGGTGTACTGTACCCATTGATTTTAACGGTCATCATCGAGTTTCAGAGGTGTTTTGGACGCGACTGGTCCAATGTGACCGCCCTGAGTTGTGGGTAGTTGGCGGCTCGATCAGCTGTGCTGGAGTGGCCCCGTGATGAATGCCCGCTGAGGTCGCAGTCTTCGATTTGAGTTTCTGAGTTTGGAGAGGATGGAGCCCAAGATGGCCGCCCAAGTGGATCGCACGTGACGGGCGGCGAGGAAGATGGTGTCCAAGATGGCGGCCCCTATGAGTCGCACGTGGCCGGCCGCGTGGTGGGGGGTTGCCAAGATGACGGCCCCATGGGTCGCACGTGACGGTTGGGGGTGGAGTCGGAGTACAGGCCGCAGCGTTACGGGGCCTGCGGGCCTGCGAGTTTGGAGAGCGAGTGCTCTGGGCTGCGAGAGAGTTTGGGGCTGGAGTTTTCTTTGCCAAGCATACCCGGGCATAGTGTCCTTTGCGACCGCAGCTGCTGCAGGTCGCGTTGCGGGCCGGGCAGTGCTCCCGCGGGTGCTGGGGCTGTCCACAAAAGTGGCACGTTGGTGCAGTATAGTGGCTAGGTGGCGCGCTGCGCAGGCCTGGGGCAGTCGGGGGCCCATGACAGGGTCGCTGAGTCCGCGGGAACGAGGTGAGGCTGCGGAACGAGACCTCCATAGTAGTGGCGAGTTCTACAGTGTCTTCTAAGTTTTGGGCTCCCTTCTCAAGCAACCGTTGGCGCACATAGTTGGACCTGAGGCCTGCAACGAATACATCTCGGACAGCGAGTTCCCTGTGTTCGGCAGCAGTTACAGCTTGATGATTACAGTCCCGGGATAAGGCCTTTAAATCACGCAGGAATTCCTCTAGCGATTCTGTGGGGCGCAGGCGGCGAGTCGTAAAAACGTGGAGCGCGTAGACCTCATTGACGGGCCTCATGTACATTCTGTCGAGCAGGGCCAGGGCCTCCGTATATGAGTTGGTACAATTAAGTTGAGTAGAGATACGATGGCTCACCCTTGCGTGCAGTAGGCTGAGTTTCTGCTCCTCCGTAGTTTCTTGAAACATCTGAGCCAGTGTGAAAAGATTTCTTTCTCCTCTGCATCCTGTGGGTCGAGTTCCAGTCGATCAGGTTTGAGGGCTGATTCCATAGTCGTTTCTTACTGTTTCTTAAGACGATTAAATTGATGAGACCATCAATACATGCGACACGTGGTTTGAAGTGAACAGTGGTTTTAATCGTCTTACAACAGAGCCTGCCTGTGATGAGGTGAACTCGAGATGAACTGGCAGCAAGCTCACAGCACTGATCTTTTATACTTCCGGTTGGGGGAGGTGCCATGGGCGGAGCCATGGGCGGAGCCAAGGGTGGAGCCCAGTACAAACTCCTCGTCTCCCCCTATGGGCAGGGCCGCGCGATTACACACAATCCGGTACAGAGTACAGGCTCAATACATGTGGTACAATACAGTGTGAATTACTGAGGTTTATAATTCACCACAGTCTGCACCAAGTGGTTTTATAAAACAACGGCCATCTTTGAGCAAATACTTTGTCCAGAGTCGGGGGAGAATAATTGTCTCAAACATTCAGCAATGAGCCACATGCTGTGATTCTGCAGAGTATCGGCTAACTTGCTAAGCAAGTTCATTTTCAAAGGAAAATCATGGAAATAGAAAAGAAGATGCTGTCCTGACAGCAGTCTGATAATGAGAGTCGTTGGGGTATTAAAGGGATCGATAATTGCAGCAGTGAAATGTTGCACAAGAGATTTCTCAGAGCAGTTGGAAGTCGGGAACAGATTTTGGAACCAAAAAAACTCTGCATGGCAGTGAACACAGGCACATGGAAAATAATTGAAATTCAATAGGGTGTTGATAGTGTTAGTGGCAGTAGAATGGTGGGAATGTGATCTGAAACAAAAAACAGTTTATCAGCCAGTAGTGGTGGGAAAATAAGCAGACAAAACGAAGGGAGAAAATGAAAACTGACTTTAATGATGAGATAAGCAACAATGAATAAGAAAAGTATGGCAAATGTATAATGTACTTGGAATGTTGAGTATGTAGTGTTTACTTCTCTCAAATGCATTCCTTTAATAAAGCACCCCTTATTCCTCTTCAGGATTGCTTTAATTATCTGCATTGTTCCATAGCATTGATATAATTGTATTTTATCTGTTTGTAACTAGCAGTCAGTCAATGACTTAATGAGAAAGCAAGGTCAACTTATCGTCAGCCTCGGATTATAAGCAGGATATAATACTAAGAAGCAGAAACTGTATATACTCGAATAACAGTTGACCTCACTTGTGAGTTGACTCTTGACTTTTCGCCAAAAAATCTGACCTCCTTGTACTTGCCTCTTGTTCACAGCTGACGGCAAACTTGCCATGGTGCAAACCTACTCATTTGAAGATGGTTGTTTAGTATCTCGTGTCTGTGCAAAGTAACAAAAATACTTTTTGGCTTCATTTGCTCTAGATTTGGGGAGAACTCTGCCCTGGCCACTCTGTGATTGGCTAGTGTACCCCAGTAAACAGTTAGGTAGCAAGATGAAAGGAGAGGTGGAGTTCAACCCCGAGAAAGTATTATTCGTCAAGCCTCCCCCTTTTTCCAGCCAAAGATTTGGTCTCAGAAACTTGACTTTTACATGAAAATATGCGATACCTTCTGAGGAGACTCCCGAGGCCTAGATATCTAAATCATGTTGGGCGCGGTCTAACCGTTCTTAGCAGGATTGGAGAGGTTGTTCCTGGTGCTTGTCGCAATTGTAATGACTGCTACCTCACGGCACTTTTTTTTTCAGGCCTCCACTGGGAATGTCCGTCGAGGCTGCACTTAGCTGCATTTGTTGTGGTGCCCTGATCTCTTGACCCCACCCCCCGCCCCCGACGCAACTCCTGAACTATCTGTTGGGGTGTCTTCGAGCTCCCCCTACCACACCCCACCTCCCATGGGCAGGGCACCCTTGGGCCCGATCCCCAGCATGGGCAAAATGGCACCTGGACACCTTGGCACTGGCAGCGCCCTGCCAGGCTGGCAGTGCCAAGGTGCCTCAGTGGCATCAGCAGTGCCAGGGTACCACCCAGCCCAGATACCAACCATCCGGAGGCCTCCAATCACCTGGGAGATCCCCAAGTGCCATGCTGCCTGGCCCCTGCTTGTGGGGATCAGTGCTAATCGGCACCTACTGGCGTCTTCTCGACGAGGCCAGTAGACCCCGGGAGCCAGTTAGATTGGATTGGATTGGATTGGATTGGATTTGTTTTATTGTCATGTGTACCAAGGTACAGGGAAAAGTATTTTTCTGTGTACAGTCCAATCAGATAATTCCATACATGAGAAAAAAAACATAAGACATACACAAATACACAAAGTAAATACATAAACCGAGGCATTGGGTGAATCATACAAAGTACAGTCCTATTCAGCAGAGAAGATGTGTGAAGAGATCAGTTCAGTCCATTCAGTCACATTTAGGAGCGGGGAATAAGCTGATTCTGAATCTGTTAGTGCGTGTTCTCGAACGTTTGTAGTTTCTGCCCAATGGAAGAAGTTGGAAGAGGGAGTAACCCGGGTGGGAGGGATTTTGATTATGCTGCCCGCTTTCCCAAGGCAGCGGGAGGGGTAGGCAGAGTCAGTGGATGTGAGGTGGGTTCACGTGATAGACCGGGCTGTGTTCACAACTCTCTGTAGTTTTGTATGGTCTTGGGCCGAGCAGTTTCCATAACAGGCTGTGATGCAGCCAGAAATCTGGCAAGGGAGTAGTTAAGTGAGCTTTAAACTCCTTTATCTCTGCGAGTCGGGGCCCGCCCATTGTGGATGGAATCCTGGTCATGACGCCTCGCGGGACCTAACGAGATCATGCAAGGCATAACAAACGTCAGGAATTCTGGGAGAAGCCTCTTGACGGGATGTGGCCAGTAAATCGCGATGATTGGTTTTTCTTTTCATACAAAGGTTGCCATAAAATGACATGCTAAAACAAATGGAAAGTTCAAAATTTAAAGCAAATTACTGCGGATGCTGGAATCCGAAACAAAAAAAGAAAATGCTGGATAATCTCAACAGGTCTGACAGCATCTGTGGAGAGAGAAGGGAGCTAACGTTTCGAGTCAGGATGTCTCCTTTGTCAAAGCTGGAGAGATCTGGAAATAGGGTGAGATTTGTAGGGTGCGATTCCCAGGAAAGATTTCTCAGTGTGGTAGCGAGCAGGAACTGCTGCGAGTTTCCCGGCGCTCAGCCCAGCGAGGCCAACAAGGCTATTCAACGTTTATTGGGCTGATGGAGATGTTAGGGCGCGGCCGGGACATTTACAGGGAGATGTCAGTGACACTCGAGCAGGTTCATAGCCACTTGGAGGAGTCTCAGAGGCTATGGGCGCAGGAGATGTTGCCGGCAATGCGTGGCACCGAGGCCAACACTGCTAGAGTAGCGACCGTAATGGAAAGTCTGGTGCATGATGTTGGCATGGCTGAGGGTCTCGACAGAATGTCTACCTCGCTGGGGGATGTTCCCAGGACCAGGCTGACCTTGATGAGGTTCTGAGGGACATGTCCCGCTCCCACGAGGGAATGGTTGAGACACTGCGGAGCTTGTTCCAGTCTGTAGGTGGGCATTGCTCAATTACGTTTTGCTTGGTCCATGTTTGTGCGGATCAGTGCTGAATGGCGCCCAGCTGCGGTCTCGCTGGGGAAACTGGTGGACCCTGTGATGGCGGCAGAAATCAGGTAAGTTCGCCAAAGTGGGTTTAAAATCAGCATTGGTGAGCGCTGTTTGGTCCTGCCCCTTGTGGGCAGGATCTTGCCTCCAACACCTCGGGGGACTTGGGTGAATGCTGCGAGGCATGAAGACTTCCGGGAAGTTCGTGGGAAGGCTCTCCCGACATTCACCGGCTGCACTGCGTTCAAGCGAGAGCGGATTGCGGCCGGTGCATTGTGCCCATAGAACATAGAATATACAGTGCAGAAGGAGGCCATTTGGCCCATCGAGTCTGCACCGACCCACTTAAGCCCTCACTTCCACCCTATCCTGTAACCCAATAACCCCTCCTAACCTTTTTGGTCACTAAGGGCAATTTATCATGGCCAATCCACCTAACCTGCACGTCTTTGGACTGTGGGAGGAAACCGGAGCACCCGGAGGAAACCCACGCAGTCACGGGGACATCGTGCAGACTCGGCACAGTGACCCAGCGGGGAATCGAAGCTGGGACCCTGGCGCTGTGAAGCCACAGTGCTATCCCCCTGTACTGCCGTGCTGCCCACTAAGTCAGAGCTGCCAACCCCCAGCCTAATTGCCGGCCACGAACAGGTCTTCAGAGAGCCTGATGAATTGTTTCCATGTATGGCGAACCCTTCCTCTGCCCCACTGATGGTGAATTTTATTTTGGCTAGTTTTTGGAACTCCGCTAGTTCGGATAGCCAGTTTGAGGCCCTGGGTGGGACTGCCGACCTCTATCTGAGCAGGTGTGTTGTATCTGTAAAACCTCAGATACTTTCGACCAGTTTGCTTACTCAAACATTTTCCTCGGTATCTTTATTAACGAGAAGAACAAACCACAAACACAAGTTCAAATTCAACAATATTTATTTAACACAATTAACCCTTACATTACCCACAAAATATACTAGAGGTACCCAAGATCAGTGTATTCTACATGCAAGCATAGCTTTGTAGGGCTATGGATTTGATCACTGCATTCCTCTGGTCCATCTTCACGAAGGTAGTTCTCACTGCCAGTCTCTTCCTACCTTCCTTCTTTGGTCTGGTCTGGTCGTCTTTTCTCTGGTCTGGTCAAGGTCACATCCCATGCTAAGTCTTCCCTTCCGAGGGGTCCGGAGTGCCTACTTTTATTCCCCTTTTCCCATTTCCTGTTGGCCATGTGGCATCGAGAGGGGGTTTTAGTGTCCAGTGATCCGATTGATGCCCAATTGGCAGGTCACCAGATTTCCATCTCCAATGGCGTTATTTGCATGTACACCTTTACAAAATAAAGTGACGGTGGAAACTCTCGGTGCCCGAGCATCTGGCCCCGGCCTGGGCTTGCAACGATAGATTGGTGCATATCAATGAGGGGTTGGTTTAGCACACTGGGCTAAATCGATGGCTTGGCAGACCAAGCAGGCCAGCAGCACGGTTCAATTCCCGTACCAGCCTCCCCGAACAGGCGCCGGAATGTGGCGACTAAGGGCTTTTCACAGTAACTTCACTGAAGCCTACTTGTGACAATAAGCGATTTTCATTTTCATTTCATTTCAATCAAATCAAATATCTCTTGATAGCCGAATGACAGGACAGGTCCGGACATGTCTTGGCAGCTTGTCTGACCTTTAGTCTATTTGAACTTGGCCAGTTCGAATTCCCATAAGGCTGAGCTGGAGTGACTGTGGCTTGTATTAAAGTGCCCAATTCTTTAATTTAAGATGGCCAATTTTAACTGGTATGTCCAGCCCATTGAGGAACTGTTTTATTTTTGAGTTCCCCTCTGGGGGCTTGGACATGTACAGTCCTCAGTAAAAGGTTGCGATGTTTCCGTTGATCTCGTTTAGAGCTGTGACTACCCTACTGTTCCCGTCCCTTATCTGTGCTATCTCTCCTGTGGTAGCCTGCTTCCTCAGCTGATGTGCCTGCAGGTGGCTGGCCTTGTCTTCGTGCTCATAGAAGGCTCCCCATGTCTGACGGAGCTGGTTTCCTGCTTACCAGTGGAGAACAGGTCAAATTCCGATTGTAGTTTTTCCTCTCTGCCAGCAGCTCTACGGTCAGGGCTGTGGAGTACCATCGATCTACTTCCCATATGTACACATTAGGATCCTTTTATTATGTCTCGTGGTAGGACAGCAATCTGATACAGAGCATGTTATCATGGAGTCTTTCTACTCCTCTGGAACGTACACCTGGAACTGACTAATTATATGGGCGTCTTATTACCCTCTCCTTGTTCTTCAGAAAATGGCCGGGTGTGTATATCTGGGTCCCAGATCACATGACCTTGGTCTGGAGACCACATCGTTTGTCTGTACCACTGCTGGTTGGAGGTCTCATACCATCCAACTATGATATAGCTCATAGGCATATTACCACAACTGTTATCAAATTATTTGAGAGATGATCCTCGAAAATAGAATCCTGTCATTGGAGTCCTTTATTCCACCCAAAAGTTTCTTAAAGAAGTTGACATAGTTTAGATTTTTCCTCATGTATTCTATCCGTGATAGTTGAAGTAGACTGTTATTTAAGGAATGAATACAATTACACCTAAAGATGAGCAATCTACCTTTAAAAAAATTACCATTACCAATCTACACCTTTACTTCCTTTACTGATAAAGATGCTGACATTTCCGGAATGGGCTCCAGCAGAAGAAGCGTGCCCTCCGATGCGCGATCAATCACTACTGAAGCGAGATTGTAGTCCAATTGAAGGCTTTAATGAACAAGTAGTTACCCCAGCAGCTCCGGCACAGAATGACTGCTGTGGGTGAAACACAGACTCTTATGCTCCGCCTGCTGGGCGGCACCAGCAGGCAGGCTCTACCACTCATACTACAGTAGAAGGTACATCCCACCTAGGTACCGCGATACCCCTAATATAGCCTACCACACCCTCTTATTTGGTAACAAATATTTTCATGATGAGGTTAATTATATTGAAATGTCTTGTTATGACTAAAATTAGTGCACTATTCTTCACAATCTGAAATTTTAAGAAAAATAGATTCTTTCTTGTGAAATATTGCCTCCCTAACTTACAAGAAGCATTCCTTTTGTGCAGCTTGGGCACGTATAGTATTTTCATTTATTTATATACATTTATTTTATTTTTAAAAAAATAATTTTTATTCAGATTTTTCAACAACAAATTTTATCCCAACAAAGAAAACAAAAAGAAAAAACAGAAACCCCTTCCCCCCAATGCAAAGCAATAAATTAACAACCAGAAAGAGTAATAAACATAGAACCGTAAGAACAAACCCCCATATCCGAGCCAAATTCCTCTGGCATCCCCCCTGCCGGATCCGCAATGTACAGCAGTAAATCGTCCGTGTACAACGACAGCCGGTGCCCCCCCCCCCCCCTCCCCCCGCACAATCCCCCTCCAGTTCATCGATTCCCTCAGTGCCATGGCCAGGGGTTCAATCGCTAACGCGAAGAGTAGGGGAGACAAGGCGCATCCCTGCCTCGTCCCCCAGGACAGCTGAAAGTCCTCCGACCTCCTCCCATTCATCACCACGCTCCCCACCGGAGCACTGTACAGTAGCCTCACCCAACTAATGAACCCCTCACCAAACCCAAATCTCCTCAACACCTCCCACAGGTAACTCCACTCCACCCTATCAAAAGCTTTCTCCGCATTCATCGATGCCACTATTTCCGTCTCCCCGTCCGTCGCCGACATCATTATAACATTAAGAAGCCGCCGCACGTTGACATTCAGCTGCCTCCCTTTCACAAACCCCGTTTGGTCCTCGTGGATCACCTGCGGAACCACATCCTCCACCCTCCTGGACAGTATCTTGGCCAACAGCTTCGCGTCCACGTTGAGGAGCGAGATCGGCCTGTAAGACCAACACTGGAGTGGATCCTTATCCAGCTTCACGATCAGAGAAATGAGTGCTCTGGACATCGTCGGGGCAAAGCCCCCCCCCCCCCCCCCCCCCCCCCCCCCCTCCCTCGCCTCATTCAGGGTCCTCACTAACAACGGGCCGAGCAGGTCTGAGAACTTCTTGTAAAACTCCATCGGGAACCCGTCAGGTTGCATGCTCCCGTCAGGCTGCATTACCTGACTGCATGCTCCCCAACGCCTCGATCAGCTCCTCCAACTCAATTGGGGCCCCCAGACCCTCCACCCACTCCTCCCCTAGTCTCGGGAACTCCAGCTTATCCAAAAAGCGGTCCATCCCGCCCACCTCCCTCAGGGCACCGCCCGGTACAGCCCCTCGTAAAAGGACCTGAACACCCCATTGATGTCCCCTGCACTCCGCACCAGATTCCCCCCTACATCCCTAACTCCCCCTATCTCTCTCGCTGCCTCCCGCATCCGGAGCTGGTGGGCCAGCATCCGACTTGCCTTCACCCCGTACTCATGTACCACCCCCTGTGCCCTCCTCCACTGCGCCTCCGACTTCCGGGTGGTCAATATATCAAACTCCGCTTGGAGACTACGATGCTTCCTCAAAAGCCCCTCTTCCAGGGCATCCGCATACCTCCTGTCTACCCTGACCATTTCTTCCACCAACCTCTCCCTCTCAACCTTCTCCCCCCTCTCCCTGTGTGCCCTAATAGATATCAGCTCCCCTCTAACCACCGCCTTCAACGCCTCCCAGACCACCCCTACTCGCACCTCCCCAGTGTCATTAGCTTCCAAATACCCCTCTATGCACCTACGGACCCGCCCGCATACTTCCTAGACATGGACAGAAGCCCCATGTCTAACCTCCACAGCGGGCGTTGATCCTTCCCCTCCCCCAGCTCCAGGTCCACCGAATGCGGAGCGTGGTCTGATGTGACTATTGCCGAGTACTCCGCCCCTATCACCCTCGGGCTTAGCGCCCTGCTGAGTACAAAAAAATCGATCCGGGAATAAGCCTTGTGGACATGGGAGGAAAAGGAGAACTCCCTACCTCCCGGCCTCAGAAACCTCCAAGGATCTACCCCTCCCATCTGGTCCATGAACCCCCTCAGCACTGTGGCCGCCGCCGGCCTCCTGCCCGTCCTGGACCTCGAACGATCCAGAGCCGGGTCCAGCACAGTATTAAAATCTCCTCCCACTATCAAGCCCCCCATCTCCAGGTCTGGAATCTGGCTCAGCATACGCCGCATGAAGCCTCCATCGTCCCAATTGGAGGCATACACATTAACCAGTACCACCCGCTCCCCTTGAAGCCTACCACTCACCATTACGTATCTGCCACAGCTATCCGCCACCACACTCGACGCCACAAACGACAAGCTCTTTCCAACCAAAATCGCCACCCCCGGTTCCTCGCATCTAGCCCCGAATGGAACACTTGTCCAACCCACCCTTTTCTCAGCCTCACCTGATCCGCCACCTTAAGGTGCGCCTCCTGGAGCATAGCCACGCCCGCTCCCAGCCCCTTCAAGTGCGCCAACACCCGGGCCCGCTTCACCGGTCCATTCAGCCCCCTCACGTTCCATGTGACCAGCCAAATCGGGGGGGGGGGGGGTCTTCCCCCTCCCTCTGCGCCGGTCAGCCATAGCTCTCCCTCGGCTCACCACGTGCCCGCAGAACCCCCCAGGCCCGTTCCCCACGGTGGCAGACCCCCTTCCCAACCCCCCCCATCACCAGCAGTTCCCTTTTGGCCCTACCAGCAGCAACCTGGTACCTTCCCCCTATCCCCCCCCCCAAGCTAAGGACCCACTAGCTGCGTAAACCCTTCCATCGTACTTCTGTAAGTCAGCCGACTCTTGCTGACCCCGGCTGCTCCCGCCACCCCAACGACCCCCCCGGTGCAACACAACCGCCACTCCCCCCGCCCGGTGCCGGCCCCTCCCACTCCACCTCCAGCACGGGAAAGAAGCCCGCGCTTCCATCCCAAACCCCGTCCCCCCGCCCAACACACGGGAAAAGGAAGGACGCGTGACCCAATGGGCCTGCGAAACAGCTCCCAGCCCTCCACCAGTGAAAAACATCAAAAAACACCATAATAAATACTTAAAGAGCCCCCCAAAAAGCAAAAAGGAACCAACAAAAAACAGCAACCAGGAAAAAAGGATACCAGGGAGGACAATGCCTCCGGACAGTGTACATCAGTCCGCAGCCCCCCAGTCCTCAGTTCGAGTCCAGCTTCTCTGCCTGGATGAAGGCCCAGGCCTCCTCCGGGGAGTCAAAGTAGAGCTGGCGATCTTTATAAGTGACCCAGAGGCGTGCCGGCTGTAGCAGGCCAAATTCACCCCCTTCTTGTGAAGCACTGCCTTCGTCCGATTAAAACCAGTCCTTCTCTTCGCCACCTCCGCACTCCAGTCCTGATAAATCCTGATCTCTGCATTCTCCCACCTGCTGCTCCTCTCCTTCTTCACCCATCTCAGCACACACTCACGGTCAACGAAGTGGTGAAAACGGACCAGCACCGCCCTTGGCGGCTCATTCGGCCTGGGCTTCCTCAGCAGCACTCGATGGGCCCCCTCCAGCTCCAAGGGCCCTTGGAAGGACACCGCGCAAGTTCTTCCGGCGGGAACGGTTCTCCATCTCCTCCATCCTCGTTTGCCATTTCTTGTGAAGTGCCTCGTGCGACTCCACCTTCACTGCCAGGCCAAGGATTTCATCCTCGTTCTCCGAGGCCTTTTGCCGTATCTCACGGATCTCTGCGCCCTGAGCCGTCTGCATCGCCATAAGCTTGTCCAATGAGGCCTTAATCGGTTCCAGGAGCTCAAATATCAATAATGCTGTAAATATCAATAATATTATATGATAGTGTCCATCACTCTTTAGCAGCACTTTTCCTCATTCCGTAAGTGCATATTATTTTACTGCTAAATTACATATAATAAATAACGCATGGGTCGCTATGACAATTGACAATGGTTTCGTGGTCATTGTTAGACGTTGGACGGGATTCTCTGTCCGCCGACGCTGAAATCGAAAAACGCGGTTGGGCAGAGAATTGGTTTTCACGACGAAATCATGGCAGCGTCAGGTTCATGCCAAATCGCAATTCTTTGGTCCCTTGACAGCAGCGTCAATGCGTTCCACTCCACACGTACAGTAAATGCCATTTGCATATCATGTATTCTCTGGGGCCTCCGCGATTGTCCGCCTCCATCGGGTGGGAGGGTGGGGGGATTTCCGACGGCGAGGTTCACTTGCGCTTTCTAAAATTGTGAAACAGGTGCCATGGTTGCTGAGCGGGAGGGGGTATGGAAAGTGTCCAACATCGCCATAGCATGCTGACAGTTGTGCCAGCGGAGGGTGGCCAGGAGGTGGACTGTGGGCTCAGGATGGACGGGCACGGAACATCATTGCCGCAGCCTGAAAGGCAGCCATGCAGCTGCGCACGCCGCTGACTGCCCACTGTGAACTTAGTACCATGGGTCGTATGGCCACCCCCCCCAGGTGACCTCTGGCCCCAGCCAACCCACCATGGTTGGGATGGGCGCGCTCCAGCGCAACCATTGCCATCTTGTTGGCTGGGATGAGTGTGTGTAGAGAGTGTGCAACTGCAGCTTGTCAGCCTCCTGAGTGTCAATCACAGACCTGGCGAATCAGACACCGTTTGGATGTGTTCCATGTGGCACCGGCGCTAGCCCCTCAAAGGTCGCTGAATCTGTCCAGGTGTGGTGCCAGTTTTCCTGCCGTAGAAGTTCACAAATTCTGCCCCGGCGTCAACACTTAAGTGTCAGCAACGGATAATACAGCTGCTGATTTTTATTAAATTCAGATTTTGCCATCAGCCATGATGGGGTTCAAAGCCAGCTCTCCAGAGCATTACCCTGGGTCTCTGAATTACTAGTCCAGCGACAATGCCACTACACCACCATCTACTTGTTTTCATCCACTATTTCTTTTTCTCGGAAACTGAGATATCTAATACCTATATAAGGATATAAACAACATTTTAAAAGATTAAAACTATTGAACATTCCCAAAATGTTAATTTATTCCCTGAGTTATCTTATATCTCTTTTTAATGTCTTAAATTTTTACTTGAAGCATCTCCCAAAAGCATTCATTTAGATTTGATATTTTCTCTGGAGCTGTGACTTTTAACTGGAAGTTGCAGCCTGAACATGTCTACTGTGGCTGATTTCCTGGGATACATCAGTATTGTCCAATCATGGGATATTCTTAGTTTCTAAGGCTGGGATTCACTGCTCCTCTGCTTCTTGGGCGGGTTTGGTGACGCGAGTGGAAAATCTCACGAGAGGCCCAAATCACAATTTACGCCGGCTGGAAGTTTCATGCCGCCCTCCCCTCCCCCCACCAGTGACGTAACAGGAATCCCGACGTTCATTGTCGGCAACCCCAATAATTCTTTAGAAATAAATTCAGAGTACCCAATTATTTTTTTTTCAATTAAGGGACAATTTAGCGTGACCAATCCACCTACCCACCCACACTTGTGGGTTGTGGGGGTGAGACCCACGCAGATACGAGGAGAATGCGCAAACTCCACACTGCCAGTGACCCGGGGCCGGGGTCGAAAGTGGGTCGTCGGTGCCATGAGGCAGCAGTGGTAACCACTGTGCCACCGTGCAGCCCGGCAACCTCATTATGATAAATTTGCATATCATTATCTTATGAGGCCTCTACTCTGATCATGCACAACCCTGACCCTTCCCCCCCCCGCCCCGTTGGATATTCCAATCAAGCCAGCATGAGGGCACACCGGTGTGAAATTTGACTGTTCTCCCACCTCATGCACCTCACGGCTTTAGCTGTTGGAGGAGCACAAATGAGCACATCACTCGGGGGGGGGGGGGAAAGAGGGTCATGACTAGGCAGTGCCTGGCCCCTGCCTCCTGGCTCATGGTGGGGGGGGGGGGGGGAGGGGGGTTTCCTTTTCAATTGTTGTGCATTGGACGGACTTTAAAAAACTAATTTGTTAGTGAAGCGAGCTCGGTCAGAACTCATCCCACCAACGTGATGTCCTGGAACCCATCCCTTCAACTTTTACACGCTATGTTCCTTGCAATACGGCTCCATTGATTTATTTTTATTTTTTTAATTTTAGAGTATCCAATTAATTTTTTCCAATTAAGGGGCAATTTAGCATGGCCAATCCACCTAGCCTGTACATCTTTGAGCTGTGGGGGTGAAACCCACGCAAACACGGGGAGAACGTGCAAACTCCACACGGACAGTGACCCAGAGCCGGGATCGAACCTGGGACCTCGGCGCCGTGAGGCAGCAGGGCTAACCCACTGCGCCACCGTGCTGCCCTTTACGGCGCCATTGATGCCAGTTGCTTCAACGCCGCTATTCCCACCCACTGCCACACTTGGCAACAAAGATAAAATTCCATCCAAAGTCTTAAAGTGACACGGTACGGTAGCACAGTGGTTAGCATGGTTGCTTCAGAGCACCATGGTCCCAGGTTCGGTTCCCGGCTTGGGTCCCTGTCTGTGCGGAGTCTGCACATTCTCCCCTTTTCCACGTGGGTTTCCTCCGGGTGCTCCGGTTTCCTCCCACAAGTCCCGAAAGACGTACTTGTTTGGTGAATTGGACATTGTGAATTCGCCCTCAGTGTACCCGAACAGGCGCTGGAATGTGGCGACTGGGGGATTTTCACAGTAACTTCATTGCAGTGTTAGTGTAAGCCGACTTGTGACAATAATGAAGATTATTATTATTAAAGTGAAATCATTTAATTTGTTGTTGAGATGTTTGTGGAAGAGATTTGGACTTAGCATGTTTTGTAGGTCACGAAAGAGACCACACCGAGTAGATCAAAAAGAGATAAATGTTTATTTCGAAGAATTATTATGTACACCACACGGCAGCTCCCTGCGGGTCTCTCTTTGTCGGTGCCAAAACCTGCTGACTTTAAATCACAGATGAGTGTTCTACGATTAGAGTTCCCCAATCCCTTAACAGAGCTCATATTCTGCGAGGTTAATGGGGAGTCTGCTGGTTGCTATCCCATAAGTTCTGTTCTGGTTATGACAGCATAGCACATACAGGGGCTCCTAAGTTTATGGATGCAGCTATGAAGAGGCCATTTTGGTGCAGACCAGGGCTTGCAGAGTGATCTTGCCCCCCCCCCCCCCCCCCACCCTTTACTCAGAGGAAAGTGCAAAGACAAACAATAAGCCTTGAGGGAGTGTCAGCCAGCATCATTCCCAGGATCTGGATCAAATTCAGGAAAAATTCAATGATCCTGCCCATCCTATCAAGGTTAAATTCACTTCTTGCCCTGTCTCTTTCTGTGCATCTGATCTTTTTACATCAATTCCATCACCTTTGCACTGTGCTCCAAGGACTCTCCGAAGATCACTGCAAACTGATTGTTGTCAGGAGCTGTCATCAGAAGCAGACACTTGCAGCATTTCACTTTTGCCAAGTAACAGCTCGAAGATTGTTACTCACTCACCACTTCCCTGCACATTACCACCTCCTCATTATGTGTTTCACTTGCTAAGTTTAACTCTCAACATTCACAGCCCCATGATACTGCATGCACATGCACAATCCTTTTCTACAGCCAAACACTATCTTTCTCCCCTTCTTTCTGCAGGACAACCTTGCATAATTCAAGTAACAGGACCGGGGTCATCGGAGGGTCAACTTCTCTTCAAGCCGTCATCCCCCTGTCAGGAGACACTTGTAAATAATGGTGCAGACCTACTTGGGAATAATGAGAATGTAGAAGTTGGAGATTTTGTCCATCAGCGTTGCTGCTTTTTCTTTTCCTAAGTAGGAAAACCTACAAAGAGTAGTGTATCCTGGTGAGACCTTCTGTCTCCACTTCTGCTGTTCTCCAACCTGCCCACTACCTGTTGACATTTGCCCATCATCTCTTCTTTTCACAGATCTTCTGGATCATGTGGCCAGTCTTAAGAGGATGCAGCTTACTCACCAATTGATTTGATTTGATTTTGATTTTGATTTGATGTATTGTCACATGTACCGATGTACAGTGAAAAGTATTTTTATGCGGCCGAGGGAATGTACACAGTACGTAGATAGTAGACAAAAGAATAATCAACAGAGAACATTGACAAATGATACATCGACAAACACTGATTGTTTACAGTGCGGAACAAGGGGCCAAACAAAGCAAATACATGAGCAAGAGCAGCATAGGGCGTCGTGAATAGTGTTCTTACAGGGAACAGATCACTCCGAGGGGGAGTCATTGAGGAGCCTTGTAGCTGTGGGGAAGAAGCTGTTCCTATGTCTGGACGTGTGGGTCTTCAGACTTCTGTACCTTCTGACTGATGGAAGGGTCTGGAAGAAGGCAATGCCTGAGTGGGAGGGGTCTCTGATTATGTTGTCTGCCTTCCTGAGGCAGTGGGAGGTGTACACAGAATAAATGTGGGGGTGGCAAGCTTGTGTGATGCATTGGGCTGAGTTCACCACACTCTGCAGTTTCTTGCGATCTTGGACCGAGCAGTTGCCATGCCAGGCTGTGATGCAGCCGGATAGGATGCTCTCTATCACACATCTGTAGAGGTTTGTGAGAGTCAATGCAGACATGCCAAATTTCTTTAGCTTCTGTAGGAAATAGAGACGTTGTTTGGCTTTCTTGATTGTTGCATCAACGTGAGTGGACCAGGACAGACTGTTGGTGATGGTGACCCCCAGGAATTTAAAGCTATCGACCGTCTCCACTTCAGAGCCATTGATGCAGACGGGAGTGTGTGTTGTGCTACACTTCCATGGGCAGCACGGTAGCACAAGTGGATAGCACTGTGGCATCACAGCACCAGGGTCTTAGGTTCAATTCCCTGCTGGGTCACTGTCTGTGCGGAGTCTGCACATTCTCCCTGTGTCTGTGTGGGTTTCCTCTGGGTGCTCCGGTTTCCTCCCACAGTCCAAAGACGTGCTGGTTATGTGGATTGGCCATGATAAATTGCCCTTGGTGACCAAAAAGGTTAGGAGGGGTTATTGGGTTATGAGGATAGGGTGGAGGTGAGGGGTTAAGTGGATCGGCGCCTACCCGATAGGCCGAATGGCCACCTTCTGCACTGTATGTATGTTCTATGTTCCTTAAGTCGATGATCAGTTCCTTGATCTTTCCAACATTTAGAGAGAAGTTGTTTTCGGTACACCATGCAACCAAGCAATTTATCTTCCTCCTGTAGTCGGATTCGTTGTTGCTTAAGATACAACCCAGCACAGTTGTATCATCCGCAAACTTATCGATTGAGTTGGAGAACCTGCATTTCCAGAACCTGCATTTTAATCAATACCCTGGTGTAATGTTGTCCACGATGATTGGGTGGAGATGTAATAATATAATAATAATCTTTATTAGTGTCACAAGTGAGCTTACATTAACACAGCAATGAAGTTACTGTGAAAATCCCCATATCATCTGGCATTTGACCACCTGACATTTGATCATGTTTTTCATACTTGCCCCATAGACATTAGGCTGTGTGGTTGAGTGCCTTTGTTGATACTGAATTGTATTTTTAGAAAGAAATACAACTTTGGTTAAAGGAAACCCCATTTTGTGTAAAAGTAGATCTAAGTATTGGGTCATAAATCTGAGGCAGTATATCAGGGGTTACCCCAAAGATGCGCTGGAGAACCCTCCGCACCTATCCTGCATCCCTGCCCCTCCGAGGTTCCCAGGTAAGGATTGCACAACAGTTGTCAGGGAAGTTCAAACTTGTGAATGCCGATTGCCTTCCATTGGGAACCATCCAAAGATGCAATTTAAATCACAAACTTCGAAAGATCCCAGCTGTCTTACAAAAATAATTACCCAGGAAGGTTAGAAGCATGAAAACCATCTTTCGCTTTTGGGTAACTATAGCAGCCATCCCTCCCGACCCTCCAAGGTACCCTCTCAACCCCCCCCCCCCACTTCCCCCCTCCCCCGCTAACTCACCCTCCCCCCACCCCCCCGCCAACTCACCCTCCCCCCACCTCAAGAAAATAAATTGTATCAGTACAAGTTGATTTCCTAAACTAAGAAGATGTGAGTTATGTGTTAGGTTTTATACCAGTTTATTGAGAACATAAATCCATAATTGTCCAGAAAGCTGCAGCACTGGGGGATTTGGAGATCCTCATGCATAAATCACAAAAAGCTAGCACGCAAGTTCAGCAGGTAATAGGGAAGAAAATGGAAAGTTGGCCTTTATTTCAAAGGGAATGGAGTATAAAAATAGGGAAGTCTTGCTAAAATGATACAAGGCACTAGTTTGACTACACTTGGAACACTTGAACAGATGTTGTTCCCTTACCTAAGATGTATTGCATTGGAGACAGTCCAGAGTAGGTTCACGAGGTTGATCCCGGGTATGGAGGGATTTTCTTATGAGGAGAGGTTGAGTAGGTTGGACCTATTCTCATTGGAGTTTGGAAGAATGAGAGACAATGTATAGGATTCGCGGGGGTTTGACAGGGTAGATGCTAAGAGGTTGTTTCCATGGAATTCCTACAGTGCAGAAGAAGGTAATTTTGCCCATCGAGTCTGCACCAACACTCAGAAAGAGCATCCTACCTAGGCCCAATCCCCCATTATCCCATAACTGCATCTAACCTGCACATCTTTGGACACTAATGAGCAATTTAGCATTGCCAATCCACCTAACATGCACACCTTTTTTTTTAATAAACAATTTATTGAGGTATTTTTGGTATTGTAAGAACAACAAAATAAACAATGTACATGAAACTATAAAACTATAAACTTAGTGCAAAAGCCGTCTCCCTTCCTTACAGGTCCCACCTTTATTAACCCCTTACCCAAAGCTAAACTAACCTCCCCCCCCCCTCCCCCCCACCTTCTGCTGCCAATTAATTTTCCGCAAAGTCGACGAACGGTCGCCACCTCCGGGTGAACCCTAACACTGACCCTCTCAAGGTGAACCTGATTTTCTCCAAACAGAGAAAGCTAGCCATGTCCGATAGCAGGGTCCCTGACTTTGGGGGCTTTAAGGCCCTCCATGCTAATAACATCCGTCTCCGGGCGACCAGGGAAGCAAAGGCCAGAACGTCTGCCTCTTTCTCCTCCTGGATTCCCGGGTCTTCTGACACCCCGAAAATCGCCACCTCTGGACTCAGTGCCACCCTTGTTTTTAAAACCGTGGACATGATGTCCGCAAACCCCTGCCAAAATCCCCTAAGCTTCGGACATGCCCAGAACATGTGGACATGGTTCGCTGGTCCTCCCGCACACTTTACACACCTGTCTTCCACCCCAAATAATCTGCTCATCCGGGCCACTGTCATGTGAGCCTGATGAACGACCTTGAATTGTATCAGGCTGAGCCTGGCACATGTTGCGGGTGCATTGACTCTAATCAATACGTCCGCCCATAGACCATCCTTTATCTCTGCTCCCAGCTCCTCCTCCCACTTATGCTTCAGCTCCTCGGTCTGCGTCTCCTCTGACTGCTGTAGCCACCTGGGGTGGCCACGTCCCGATTCCAAAATGGACACTTGCAAAGAGTAAAGGGAAAATTGGACAGTACTAAGGAAACAAGCAGGTGCAAGATTTGCCTGTGGATTGGAACTTGCAGGTCCCAGACAGAACTGATATTACAAGCCATTAGCATAATAATGAGCTATCTCCGGGGACAAAAGAGAAACATTTAAGCAATCGGTACCACAGCAGACTCCCCGGCGCCAGTGGAAACTAAAACAAAGGCAGGCGAACGGTCACCTAGGGCCCGCCCAGTGATCAAGGAACGACCCCTTTATTGGAGAGAATCAATACAAACGATTGGGACATGGTCCAATTAATTGGAGCCAAGTTCAGGAACCGCCCAGAAGGGTGTGAAACCCTTTGGGGGATAAAGAAGAGTCCCCAAGGTCAGAGCGTTCTCTTCTTCTTCACCTTCACCTTGGCCTTTGACTCTCAGCGACGAGAGGCCCGCCAAGCACCAGCCAAGTAAGTCTAAGGTCAATGCACGCTACGAGATAGGCGCTCCTAGCTACTCTTCTATACCAGTTCGAAGCCAGCAGTATCAAACAGGACAACGGCCATTGTTCCTCTGACTGAGTGGGCACCTGAAGTTAAGTATAGGCTTTTAGTACTAGTTGTAGTTTAGTGAGTAGAGTTTGTGCATCAGTAATAATTGACTGTGTGTGTAAATAAATGTGCATTGATTTCAAACTTACCAACTGGTGTATCGAGTCATTGATCAGTATTCAGTTTTGAACCTTGTGGTGGTATCAAAAAAATACCTGGCGACTCTTGAGCAAAGGTAATTAAAACAGAGCAAATTAAGGAAAGCATAACGAGCAACACCTCATAAGTTCCTTGTAAATGTCAGAGATGCTCCCTTCTCCTACCCATCCTCTGGAAACTACCCTGTCCTGAATCCCCCTTAGCTGTAGGGGTGGGAGGGTTTACGTAGGAGGTCCTGCACTTGCAGATAACTGGGGGCAGCAGGGTAGCATGGTGGTTAGCATAAATGCTTCACAGCTCCAGGGCCCCAGGTTCGATTCCCGGCTGGGTCACTGTCTGTGTGGAGTCTGCACGTCCTCCCCGTGTGTGCGTGGGTTTCCTCCGGGTGCTCCGGTTTCCTCCCACAGTCCAAAGATGTGCGGGTTAGGTGGATTGGCCATGCTAAATTGCCCGTAGTGTCCTAATAAAAGTAAGGTTAAGGGGGGGTTGTTGGGTTATGGGTATAGGGTGGATACGTGGGTTTGAGTAGGGTGATCATGGCTCGGCACAACATTGAGGGCCGAAGGGCCTGTTCTGTGCTGTACTGTTCTATGTTCTATGTTCTATAACTGAATTTGTTTCCCCTCGCCAACCCAAACTTCTCCAGCGCCCTCATACTCGGAAAGCACCCCTCTATAAACATATCCCCCATCCTCTCAATCCCTGCTCTCCGCCATATCCAGAACCCCCCATCCATACTTCCTGGGGCAAACCGCTGATCATTACAGATTGGGGACCAGACCGATGCTCCCTCTGCTCCCACATATCTCCTCCATTGCCCTCAGACTCTCAGGGCCGCCACCACCACGGGGCTGGTGGAGTACCGTGCTGGTGGGAACAGCAGAGGCGCAGTTACCAATGCCCCCAGACTGGTGTCCTTGCATGAAACCACCTCCATATGCTCCCGTGCCGACCCGTCCCCCACCACCCACTTCCAGATCATGGCTATATTAGCCGCCCAGTAATAGTTACTAAAATTTGGCAGCGCCAGCCTGCCCTCTCCCCGACTCTGCTCAAGCATTACCTTCCTTACCTGTGGGGTCTTGCCCGCCCAAACAAAGCCAGTGATCACTTGTTGACCCATTTAAAAAAGGACCGCGGAATAAAGATGGGGAGACACTGAAATACAAACAGGAATCTTGGGAGAACCATCATCTTCACCGTCTGCACCCTCCCAGCCAGTGACAACGGAAACGCGTCCAATCTCCGAAAATCGTCCTTCATTTGGTCTACTAGTCGGGCCAAATTTAATTTATGCAGCCGGTCCCATTCCCGCGCCACTTGAATGCCTAGGTATCTAAAGCTCCTCCCTACTAATCTAAACGGCAGCTTCCCCAATCGCCTCACCTGTCCCCTCGCCTGGACTGCAAACACCTCATTTTTCCCCATATTTAGCTTATACCCTGAAAACCGGCTAAATTCCCCTAGAATCCTCATGATTTCTTCCATCCCCTCTCTTGGGTCCGATACATACAGAAGCAGGTCGTCTGCATGCTCTACCCTCCCCTGGACCAGGCCCTTCCAGCCCCTTGAGGCTCTCTATAGCTAGCACGAACAACAGTGGCGAGAGGGGGCATCCCTGTCTCGTCCCCCCGGTGCAGTCTAAAGTAGTCCGATGTTGTCCTATTCATCCATACGCTTGCCACAGGAGCCTGATACAGCAACCTGACCCAGTCAATAAAGCCCCGCCCAAATCCGAACCGTCCAGTACCTCCCACAGATGGTCCCATTCTACCCGATCAAAAGCCTTTTCTGCATCCATTGTGATCACTACCTCCACCTCCCTACCTTGCGGGGGCATCATGATCAAGTTTAACAACCTTCTTACATTGGCCACCAACTGCCTACCCTTAACAAACCCCGTCTGGTCCTCCCCAATAACGTCCGGAACACAATCCTCAATCCTGGAGGACAAGATTTTGGCCAGCAATTTGGCATCCACATTCAACAGGGATATTGGCCTGTAGGACCCACACAGCTCTGGGTTCTAGTCCCGCTTCAGAATCAGTGAAATTGTGGCCTGTGACATCGCCGGGGGCAGCACCCCACTTTCCCTTGCCTAGTTGAACATCCTCATCAACAACGGCCCCAATATCCCAAAGAACTTTTTATAAAACTCCACTGGGTACCCGTCCGGCCCCGGGGCTTTACCCGCCTGCATGGCCTTCAGACTCTCTCCCATCTCTTCCAACCCGATCGGGGTCTCCAGCCCTTCTACCAGCTCCCCGTCCACCTTTGGGAAATTCAGCCCCCCCCCCCAAGAAGTGCCTCATACCGTCCGGCCCCACAGGGCATTCCGACCTGTACAGCTTGCTATAGAAATCCCTAAACGTCTTATTCACCCATACTGAATCACCAACCAGGTTCCCATCTCCGTCCTTTACTTTCTCTATCTCCCTAGCTGCCTCCCTCTTTCTAAGCTGCTGTGCAAGCATTCTGCTGGCTTTCTTTCCATACTCATAGATTGCCCCCCTCGCCTTTCTCAGCTGCTCCACCGCCCTCCCTGTGTTTAGCAAGCCGAACTCCACCTGTAGCCTCCACCGTTCCCATAAAAGCCCTGCCTCTGGGGTCTCCACATACCTCCTATTGATCTGCAGTATCTCCTTTGCCAGTCTGTCCGTCTCTACCCTGTCCACCTTCTCCCTATGGGCCCGTATCGAGATCAGCGCCCCTCTGACCACTGCCTTCAGTGCTTCCCAGACCACCAATGCTAAATTTCCCCCGTGTCATTGACCTGCAGATAGCTCTGAATACATTTCCTCAACCGCTCGCACACCCCTTCATCCGCCAAAAGTCCCACATCCAACCTCCAGTGCAGGCACTGGTTACTGTCTTTACTAACCTGTAGGTCAACCCAGTGCGGAGCATGGTCTGAGATTGTGATCGCCGAGTACCCCGTGTCCACCACCCCTGCCAGTAAGGCCCTGCTCAAAATGAAGACATCAATCCGGGAGTACACTTTATGCACGTGTGAGTAGAAAGAGAACTCCTTCACCCTCGGCTGCCCAAATCTCCATGGATCCACCCCACCCTCCCATCTGCTCCATGAACCCTTTTAGTTCCTTTGCCATTGCTGGCACCCTGCCCGTTTTCGAGCTTTGCCGGTCCAAGCCAGGGTCAATAACTGTGTTGAAATCCCCTCCCATGACAAACCTGTGCGAGTCCAGGTCTGGTATCTTCCCCAGCATCCTCTTTATAAACTCCACATCAACCCAATTTGGCGAATACACATTTACTAATATCACCTGTGCCCCCTCCAGTTTCCCACTGACCATAATGTACCGGCCTCCCACATTCAAGACTATTCTTCCCACCTCAAACACCACCCGCTTGTTGATCAGGATCGCAAACCCTCTAGTCTTTGAGTCTAGTCCCAAGTGAAAGACCTGACTGACACAGCTTTTCCTCAATCTAATCTGGTCAGTTACTCTAAGATGCATCTCCTGCAACATTACCACATCCGCCTTCAGTTCCCTAAGATGCGCAAACACACATGCCCTCTTGACCGGCTCAGTTAATCCTCAAACATTCCAGGTGATCAGCCTAGTTGGAGGGTCAATGCTCCCCCCCCTTCGCCGATCCGCCATCCCCTTTTTTGGGCCTGCCTCCAGCCCATGCTCCGCGCCTCCACCGGTCCGCCCCCAGGCAGCCTCCGCCCCCAACCTCCTCTCTGACCCTTAGCCCAAGTCCCTCCCTCATCAGCAGAACATTTACCCCCTCCCCCCAGTAACAACACTCTGTAACCCAAACCCTTTAATAAACCGAACATATGCACACCCCCACTGCGTTTCCATGAGCTAGCCTGCCCAGCTAGCTTGGTGGCCCCCATCCCTGGCGCCGGATAGTCTCCCACCTATTGTTCACCCCCCCCGCTCATACAAGCATACTCCAACATCAAACAATCCCCACACAATTGCCCGACAGAAAAAACAACAAGATCTAAACAAGCATACCTCCATCCCCCAACAGTGCAAATGAAAACCTTAACTCACTCAGCTGTACCGCTGGTCCCAAATCAATGCAAAAGCATTACAAACAGCTTCTTCAAAACAAAAAACAAGAAACTTTTTTCAAAAGAACAGAAAAACAAAAACAACAAAAAAAACAAGAACGTTGCAGCAAAGTTCAAACGTTCTCAGTCCACCATCAGTCCTTTCCTTTTCGCGAAGTCCAGTGCGTTCTCAGGCGACTCAAAATAAAAGTGCTATTCCTCGTGCGTGACCCAGAGACGGGCCGGATACAACAGTCCGAACTTCACCTTTTTCTTAAAAAGGATCGACCTAATCTGGTTGAAGCCTGCTCTTCTCCTGGCCACCTCCACACTCAGGTCTTGGTAGACCCACAGGATACTGTTGTCCCACGTACAGCTCCGTGTCTGCTTGGCCCACTGTAGAATGCGCTCCTTATCCAAGTACCTGTGGAATCTCACCACCATTGCCCTGGGAGGTCTCCCATTCTCGGCTTCCTTGTGAGTGCTCTGTGAGCTCTGTCCACATCCAAGGGTCGGGAGAATGCCCCATCACCCAGCAGCTTCTCAAACATGTCTGCGATGTATGCCCCAGCGTCCGCTCCTCCGGGAGCCCAACGATTCTCTAGTTCTGCCGGCGGGACCTATTCTCTAGGTCCTCCACCTTCTCCAGGAGCTTCTTCTGCTGGTCTCTCAGCATCCCCACCTCCAACTCCACCGCAGTTTGATGTTCCTCCTGCTCAGCCAGCGCCTTTTCTCCTTCTGGATCGCCCGATCTTGGGCATCCAATCTAAGCTCCAGCCGCTCAATTGACTCTTTTATCGGGTCCAAGCAGTCCCGTTTCTGCTTTGCAAAGCCTTCCTGAATAACTTGCATCAGCTGCTCCGTTGACCGCTGGGTCAACAAACCAGAGGTCAGGTCCTCCGCCATGCTGTCTCCTGCTGCAGCTTCAGCCCAAGCCTTCTCTGTTCTTCTGTTTCTGCCTTTACGAGCACTTCTAGTACTTCTCTCCATGCTCCGATGTGGGAATTCAGTACACAATTGCCTCTGCCATCAGTTTTACAATTCAAGTCCGGTAGAAAATTGGGGGAAAAGGTTCAAAAGTCCGACCAGAGCGGGAGCCACCAAGTGTGCAACTTACTCCTTCATAGCCGCCACCGGAAGTCCCTAACATGCGCATCTTTGGACTGTGGGAGGAAACTAGATCAGCCAGTGGAAACCCACGCAGACATGGGGAGAAAATGCAAACTAGTACAAACTCCACACAGTCATCCAAGGCCGGAATTAAACCCGGGTCCCTGGCTCTGAGCCAGCAGTGCTAACTATTGTGCCACTGTGCCGCCCTAAAGCATTTGTGGCAGAGTCTAGGGCCAGAGGGCATAAAACTCCAAGTGTGGGGACACCCATTTAAGGCAGAGTTGTAGGGGACTTCCTTCTCTCTGAGGTTAATGAATCTGTGGAATTCTTTACCGCAGAGGGTTGTAGAGGCTGGGTCATTAAGTATGTTCAAAGCTGAGATAGACAGATTTTTAATCAGTCAGGGAATCAAGGGATCAAGGGTTATGGGGTAAGACGGGAAAGTAGAGTTGAGGATTATCATGTCAGATCAGTCATCCTCTCATTGAATGGTGGAGCAGACTTGTTGGGCTGAATGGCCAGCTTCTGCTCCTACCTTTAATGGTCTTTTGGTCTTATGTAAACTGAACATATTATTTCAAATGAAGCTTTGAATTTGAACAACTACGTATGAAGATTTCACCAAATGCTTTAAATGAAAAATGAAAGTGTAGCACAGTTCAGTGTTTATACATGTTTTTTTGCATTCCATTTGTACAGCGCATCATTATCTAGAACTGCAGTTTGAAGGTGATTTTAATTTTTAAAATGTTTAATCAATGTTTTATTTGTCTTTATGTTTTGTGAATCCATCTCACTTCTTGTCCAGTTTTGGACTTGGCCCAAACTTGGCAAACCCACCCATGCCATTTCCTTGGTTTTGAATGCACCACACCACCGAGTACACTTTTTTGTGGGTTTTCCCTCCTGACCCTGAGATGTGCAAGCTTCAGGCCTAGCTAGAGTGAATAGAAATGACCTATTTCCTTTGAAAAGGTCCGTGAGCAGGGGGTCATCACTTCAAAGTAATTGATAGAAGGATTCAGGGGATATTTGAGGAGTCAATTTCTCTGAGCAACAGTGCAGGAAACGGGACTAAGTGCGGCCTCGGCAGATCATTACTCGCTGAGGCCCTGGATTGCAACAAAGTCCTGATAGATAGCATGGTGTTTCTCGGCACTGCGAGTGCTGGGGAACACCCAGCTAAACATGATCATCACGGGACTCTGTTGCAATTTGGTTAGATCGTGGCCAGGGATTTCTTGAAACTGTACAGATATGGCAACCAGATTTAGCATATCCACTGTAATGTATGTTAAGAACAAACAAATCATTGTCGAGAAGGCCAGGGAGAAATGGGTGGGAACATGGTTAGGTATACAGGCGAATTTCATGACAGTTAATGGCAGGCAATTTGCCAATGAGGTGTTTAGAGACATGGGTGAAAATTTGAACATTGTAGTTATGCACACTGTGGTTGAGAGTCTGTTCAGTACTGGTCTGTGTAAAAGTATAGATGACATGTTGCATAAAATATTGGCTGAGTAACCAGAATATCAATTCTAAATAGAACTGGCATGGGCAGTGCATACAAAGAACTCTTTGCAAATGGTAGGAGGGTACAATCCATACCAATTGGTGTACAGCTGGAATCTGAAGTTGCCTTCGGATCTATCAGATATTCCTCCTGCTTGAGAAGGGACTAAGCTCTAGCTCTACTTTTCCTGCACATCTGAATGAGTTCATAGAATCATAGAATCCCGACAGGAGGCCATTTGGCCCATCGAGTCTCCACCAAATCTCTGAAAGAGCACCCCCCCCCCCCCCCAAGCCCACTTCCACACCCTATCCCAATAACCCATTAACCTAACCTACATATCTTTAGATACTAAGGGGCAATTTAGTGTGGTTAATCCACCTAACCTGCACATCTTTGGACTGTGGGAGGAATCCAGAGCACCTGGAGGAAACCCACGCAGACACAGGGAGAAAGTGCAAACACAACACAGTCAGTTACCCGGAATTGAACCCAGGTCCCTGGCGCTGTGAGGCAGCAGTGCTAACCACTGTGCCACCGTGCACGCAAGAAGAAAGGCTTCATTAAAGCTGAGATTTCAGTGAAAATTTGACGAGCCTTACGACACAGCATAAGGCCATGAGGAATACAGTTCGGCTGGCAGCAGGATTCCGTGTTCCCACTGCTGTCAATGGGATTTTCCATTGAAGCCACCCCATGCGACCGGGAAGCCCGCAGGCGGGGGTGTTCTGCCGGCAGGAACAGAGATTTGTTCTCCCAGTGGATGGCGGAGAATTCCGGCCCTGATATGTTAGAAAAGAGAAGGGCTAAAAGAATGGAAAGTCCCTGGCTTTCGGTGTGGACGATGGAGTAAGTGGTCACACACAAGGCAGCTCCTGCCCAAAATTACAGAAAGTAGCTCTTTTTTAATCAATACGGGGTGGAATTTTGATGAAAAGGCGTTGGTGAATGTTGGAGGTGTACTTTCCCCCAGGAATGGTAGGTTTCTTGGTTACCAGACTCGCAGAAACAGTGAAAGATTTGGCTGAAGCTGCAGCAAAGACCAAAGCCTCTTTCAGCATGCAGGCGGGGGAAGGGCAAGCTTAAAGGCCTCAAGCTGACTTGAGGGCCTTTATCAAAGCTGAATTCTAGGAGCAGAGGGAACCACTGTGAAAAGATCTCACCAAGGCCATTGAAGATGCTGTGACGGCTGACTTCCGGTGACGGCAGGCAGGAGGCAGCCGCACGTTGGAGGGCTCCCGTTCGGGAATGGCATTGTCGGGGATTGACGCCCGGTCCTAGGGCAGTGAAAGCGGTGAAGGCCAGGAGAAAGCACAGGGAAGGGATATGTCGAGGTCCAGTAAGAAAACGGCTGTGAAAACAGCTGAAAGTTCATCGGGGAGTGGAAAGGTCACTGCGGGGTCACCAAGGAAAATGGAGGCTGGAGCACCAGGGGAGGCTGCATTGCTTACGGAGGTAATGGCTGCGGAATTCGAAAGGCAGTTTACAAAATACATGGAGGCAATGAGGAAGATGAGGGAGGTTTTGAGTATGCTGGTGGAGGAGGCGATTTCCCCGGTGATGACGGCGTTGGCGAGCGTATTGGCGGAGGTCCGGGAGCAAGGGGAGGCGCTGAAGGAAGTGGAGGAGACATTATTGCAGCATGGTGATCAACTTACGTCGATGGGGAAGGAGATGCGGAAGATGATAGAGATTAACAAGGATCTGCGAGGAAAAATGGAAGACCTGGAAAACAGGTCCAGGCGACAGAATTTGAAGATTGTGGGGCTGCCCGAACGAGTTGAAGGGCCGAGGCCAACTGAGTATTTTGCTGCAATGCTGGCGGAACTATTGGGGGAGGGGGAGGATCCCTCCCGAGATGAGCTGGATTGGGCTCATCGGTCGTGGAGGTCTGTACCAAAGGCGAGTGAGCCGCCAAGGGTAGTGACTCTGTGCTTCTGTAGGTACAGTGTGAAGGAGAAGGTCCTGCGCTGGGCCAAGCAGACGTGGGTGGTGCAGTGGGCTGGAGCTGGTATACGTGTATACCAGGACTTTACGGTGGAACTGGCGAGGAGGCGGGCTACTATCAACCGGGTGAAGAAGGCACTGTACATTAGCAAGGTGCAGTGCGGCATTGTATATCCAGCGAAGCTGAGGGTGACTTACAAGCTCAAGGACTTTTATTTTGGAACGGCGGAGGCAGCGGAGGAGTTTGCGAAGGCAGAAGGACTGTGGCAGAACTGAGAAATTGAGAAATGGCCATGTGCCAATGTAACCTCATGACTGTATTTTCTTTTTTTTTGTTTGTTTGTTTCACTGCATGCGGATGTATGGGTTAAAGGAGCTGGTGTTGTATATATTTGGACAAGGGAAGTGATGGGACTTTCACTCGAAGTGAGGGCTCTTTGGGGTGTAGGTGGATATGCGGGGTTTGTGCGCTAAAAGGGGATTTTTGGGCTTTCCTAGGGTCGGGCAAGGGGGAAAGGCACCCGGGTGGGGTCCTCCACGCTGGCCGGTCTAAGCCGGCCAGTGAACGGGAGTGAGGTGGGGGGAGTGGCTGCGGCCATCGGAGCCTGGCAGAACAGGGTCCGGGTGGTCTAGCCGGGGTGGAAAGTTGGGGGGAAGGAGCCGAGGTTGGGGGAAGGAGTTTTACAAGAGGCAGTGGACGGGAGGAGTTGGGGAGGGAGGGGTTGGAGGTTTACAACTCTTGGGTATCATGTACCCGGCCTGCTCGGCCCAGGACCGCAAGGAACTTCAGAGAGTCGTGAACACGGCCCAGTCCATCACACGAACCTGCCTCCCATCCATTGACTCCATCTACACCTCCCGCTGCCGGGGGAAAGCGGGCAGCATAATCAAGGATCCCTCCCACCCGGCTTACTCACTTTTCCAACTTCTTCCATCGGGCAGGAAATTCAGAAGTCTGAGAACACGCACGAACAGACTCAAAAACCGCTTCTTCCCCACTGTCACCAGACTCCTAAATGACCCTCTTATGGACTGACCTCATTAACATTACATCCTGTATGCTTCAACCGATGCCAATGCTTATGTAGTTACATTGTATATCTTGTGTTGCCCTATTATGTATTCTCATGTATTTTCTTGAATTTTGTTTAATCCCCTTTTCGTCCATGTACTGAATGATCTGTTGAGCTGCTTGCAGAAAAATACTTTTCATTGTACCTCGGTACACGTGACAATAAACAAATCCAATCCAATCCGCACTCTTTCAGAGGTTGGACGGTGTGGAGTGTGTGGGGGGGTGGGGGGTGATGCACTATCAATTGTACTAAAGACTCGGATTGGTACAACTGTGGCTTTATTACAGTCAGATGCGTGGCCTCCTACTGCAGCTGGCAGAATGGCTGATCAGGAGGAGTCATGCATATTTATACGGCTCCTTGTGGGCGGAGATAGCCGGCAGGGGCTACCGGCAAACCTGTAGTATAGGTACTACCGTACATCCCCTAATACAGGTGCACACAGTTAACACAGTGGATCACCACGGGGGAGGGGGGGGGGGGGACTCTATGGTGACCATGGGCGGTCCTAGACTCCTTTTTTCTTTTTTTTCCTTTGTTTTTTGTTTCCACCGTGGGAGGGTTTGTTTTATTGGATGCATATAATGACAGGTGGGCCGTTGTTAGGGATGGTGGGAGGACAGGATCGTTGTTATTGTTAAGGGGATTGATTTTGTATTTGTTACTGTTTACTGTCTGTGGGTGGGGTGTAAATTTTGAAGGAAAATGTGAAAATGGAGAATAAAAACATTTATAAAAAAAAAAGAATGGAAAGTCCCAGGCAAAATGATAGGCAGTGAAGGAAATGTAGTGAGTGTACAACATGGGAACCAAACTGTTAGGGTTCATACTTCGAGGTTAATTGGTACTGACGACACCTTTGCAGATTCTGAACAAGATATAGAGAGTAAAGAGGCACCATGAACTTCACATATGCTCATAATGGACAATTAAAGAAGAATCGACTATGACAAATAATTAATTGATTGATGTTGAACGAAGTAACACTGAAGAGCAGGATAGGGCTATTTATTCAAAAGGACAATTACTCAATGTAGGAACAAAGGTAACATAAATGCCATAAGGAGCCAATGTGTGAAGGGGTGTCAAACATCATAGGAAGAGCAGGAAAGGCCTCCGGTAAATATAAACGCTGGTGAAAAGTTCAAGATGACAATCAGGAGATTAGACACGTGGATTAGTAAAAAGAGGGTAAAATGTGAAAGACCAGAAAGTGTGGCATATGTTCTGACAGTTAACCAGAAAGGGGTTGTGATACCAGGAAGAGATCTCGGGCTTGCAGACAAGATGCTGATCATGTGCAGGAAAGATCATGTAGCAGCAGTCCAGGAAGACAGGAGGGGGCGAGCACAGTCATAGCTTGATCAGAAAGTGAACCACAGACCAAATCTGGAATGTCACTAGAAGTAAAAGCCCCATGATGGAGAAATTGTAGTAGAATCATAGAATTTACAGCGCAGAAGGTAGCCATTCGGCCCAGCGAGTCTCCACCGGCCTTTGGAAAGAACTCGACCCTATTCCCATAACCCAGTAACCAACCTAACCTTTTGGACACTGAGGGGCAATTTAGCATGGCTAATCCACCTAACCTACACATCTCTGGACTCTGGAAGGAAACCTGAACACCCAGAGGAAACGCACGCAGACAGAGGCAGAAAGTGCAAGCTCCACACAAACAGTCACCCGAGGCCGGAATTGAACCCGGGGCCCTGGAGCTGTGAGGCAGTAGTGCTAACCACTGTGCCACCAATAAATTGGAAGACAAGCTGATAAAAGAGGCCAAACAAAAAAATAGCTGGACAAGTGGAAAGAATTTGGAGTACATACTGAAATTCCAGACAGGAGACAGCCGGCATTATCACACAGGTGGGCATGCACCACAAAGATCTTCCTGATGACACATACAATGTTAAAGCTAGGCTGGTAGCTCGGGGTTTGGGGAAAGACTTAGAGATCAAGATATCAGAGTGGACTCTCCTGCAGGGAAAGTAAGCATGAGGTTTTTTTTGGCCATTTTGGCAGCATGCTCCTGGGAGTAAAGATCGATAAATATAAAAGCAGCATTTTTTCGGGGTGAGTGCTTTCAAAGAGAAGTATTTTGGAAACCACCAAAAGAAGCCTCTGATATGGAAGGAAAATTGTGGAAGTTAAACAAGCGTGTTTATGGATTGACATTTTTCCGTGAGGTCGGTCTTGTTGAAAATGGGTTGCTTCCAGTTAAAAGCAGACCCTGTGATGTTCTATTGGCATAACAAGGTAGGAGTAGCAGGAATATTTATTGTGCATGTGGATGATTTTCTGTGGGGAGCTTCGGTAGAATTTAAACAATGGGTGATCGTAAAATTTGGATGGAATTCAAGGTTGGAAGCCAACAATTCTAAGGTTTAAACATTAAGCAAAACAAGTCAGGAATGACATTGAACCAGGTAGCACGGTGCTGTAGTGGGTCAGCCCTGCTGCCTCACGGAGCCGAGGTCCCAGGTTCATCCTGGCTCTGGGTCACTGTCCGTGTAGAGTTTGCACATTCTCCCCATGCTTGCGTTGGTTTTACCCCCACAACCCAAAAGATGTGCAGGGTAGGTGGATTGGCCACGCTAAATTGCCCCTTAATTGGAAAAAATGAATTGGGTACTCTAAATTTATAAAGAAAAAGAAAGAGGAATGACATTGAACCAACAGTCCTATCTAGAAAACGTTAGTTGCATCCCAGTAAATCTGGTTTAATCTTGACAAAAAGAGGAGTCAGCATCCAAGGACGAACCGAGCATTTGAAAAGTTTAATTGAGCTGGTTATGTACTCAAACCAGTACTGTTGCTAGTTATGACATGTTGGAGCTGAGTGCCATGATGGAGCATGCCATGATAGTGATTTATTTTTGAGCACTGCAAACATATTTTGGGTAGGAAGGAATGATAAATGTCCTTCGGCTTGGGAAGCCAAAAGGATAGTGAAAAGCACCTTAGCTGCAAAAACGCTGACATTGGTTGAAGCCATAGATATGGGGATTTACATATCCATTCAATAGACTAACAGACATTGTACAAGGAGCAAGGTGAGAAAAGTCTGCACATAAATTGCTATGTTGATAAACGATCCCTGTGGGAAAATGTTCATTCAACTAAAAGTGTCACGGAAAAAAGGCTATGAATAGACCTAGCTAGCATAAAAGAAATGTTAGAAAGAGGGGAGATTTCTGAGATATGATGGGTTGACACAAGTCACAAATAATTAGACTGTGTTACAAATTATTAGCCTGCTCCAAAAAATTGCCAAATGTATTGGAAGAGGGCATCTTGTGTTATAATAACAGAATGGGAAATAAATTTTTGCTTTGTAATTGTATGTGCATAAATATAGTAAGGGAAATGGGGGATCGATAGGGTGGAATTTCCCCCCCAAATTACTTGGGCCGTGATCGAATGGCCTCGTCAACCCGATTCGGGGAATCTCACGAGATTTGCAATGCTCAGAATGCCTCGCGAGGTCTAGCGGGATCTCGCAACATGTCGTGATCTGGACCTTGCCCTCTCTGGGCGAGATCCAGATTAACATATTTAAATGAGCCTATATGGCTGCGCCCGATTTTGTCAAAGCTTGGGAACTAATCCACGTGCCTCGGAGACCTCGCCATGGCGCCGTTTAACAAACATAGACCGGGAGTAACGGCAACTGGGTGGGGGTCTCCAAGGCCATCGGAGGTCCCAGGTGGTCGCTGTCGTACCCTGGCACTCCTGGCACCTGAGCAACTTGGTACTGCCACATGGGCACCCTGGCAGAGCAACTCAGGCACTGACAAGCACGGGTGCCAGGCTAGCAGTGCTATGGTGGCAGGTTGCCAGTGCTAGCATTTAGAATCTGCGCCCCGAGCTCCTCCTGCACTGAAGAAATTGCGGCCTTGGTAGGGGGTTCCTCGCCGAGGTCAGAAAATAAGATAGTGAGGTTGTTCTCGGAGCTGCAGGTGCCGAGAAACATCCCACTACATGCGTCCAAAATGGGACGCTGTTTTTTGTGCATTAAATTGTGCCAAAAGTTAATTTTGTGCGTGAAAATCAGTGCAAATTACAGCAGCTTTTCTGGCGCTATTACTATTGTTATCCTCCTGTACTTTTCATTTGTTTTGAGGCGGGGCTTGATTTGTACTGTCATTGGGACGGGTGTGAGGGGAGGGGGGGGGGGGGGGGGGTTAAAAACACCGCAGAAAGTCCGGTTTCTCAGAGAAGCATTTTTACAGGGCGCTTTGATCTCCAGAATGACGCGACAGGCCATTCGTTTCCTCCCTCTGGCTCATCAGCATCCAGTCCCCCCACCCAATCACTGGCATCATGCCATCCCAGTGCTTGCATAGGCCCCGCCCAGATGAGTGACACCCCTCTATGGAGTCACCAACTGCTCTGTCCCTTCAGAACCCATCCCCTTCAGGACCTGAGTCATGGCACTGCCCCGGCACCCTGGCAGTGCCAACTTGACAGTGCCGGGTTGGAAGTGCCAGGTTGGCACTGTCAGGATACCTGACCACCCGAGGGCTACAATGGCCCCCTCCCCCCCCCCCCCCCCCCCCCCGTCCGCGTGGTCATTGTGTTTGATTTCCATTTGTGGAGACCATCAGTGATTTGCATTGGCTTCACGCTGTGCGGGCAGCTGGGAGAATTACAGGAGTCTGGAGAATCCGGCTTTAGATAGAGCCTGTATACTTACATTAAGATTTAAATATACTAATCAGATTCATGCTCGGTGTGGGAGAGCCTGGGAACACCGTAAGCTGTTTGGTACTCGGCGCAAATTCCGTTTTGGTGATCTCCTGGTATTTTCCCGACATTGCGGGATTTGCACCGGACTCGACGGCCAGAAAATCGCCCCATAATATTAAAGGACATAATTTTATTTTCATTTGTTTGGACTGAAAAATATGTTCTTGAATTTCTTTGTTCTTCTAAGTCTTTAATTTAAAAGAAAGTGAGAGGAATCTGTCAATATATCAACAAGTGCATGCTTTGGCAATTATATTTTAAAGCTAATTTCCTTATTAAAGACAGGTAATTGTTCTTGGCTCAACCTCCAAAAGAGTTTAAAAGCGACACAACTGGAATAGTTGCTGTGGGAAAATGATAAGGGGTTTGTATTTATGAATGCAAAATAAACTTGCTGAAGGTAAAAAGCAAGTTGCTGTGTTGTTCCCTGTCCTGTACTAACATTTGATATTACAATGTGTTACTATTTAATTCCAGTTGTTAGTGCCATTAAAGAAACAGAATCTTTTGCATCTGTGTTTCTATGTAGAGTGGTTCCACATTCAGCTCCAGAATCTGCACTGTCAGCTAGCTTGTGCACTGTGATGGTCATTATTTTGCATTTCCTTTAGGGATGGTGGAATGATTAGACAAGATGTTGTGGTGGAGGGTGTGGTCTTGGTGAGGACAAGAGTAGGGGTGCAGGGAGAAATTAATGTGAATTGCTGGGTTCTCGAATGTGCCCTACAGGGATATCTGTTGATAGTTGCAGCTTCTCCTTTCCTCCCACAAGTCCCGAAAGACATGCTGTTAGGTGAATTGGACATTCTGAATTCTCCCTCTGTGTACCTGAACAGGCACCGGAATTTGGTGACATTTGGGCATTTCACAGTAACTTCATTGCAGTGTTAATGCAAGCCTACTTGTGACAATAATAAAGATTATTATTAAAAATATTTTTCTACCACTTACTTTACCACAATGCGCTCTTAACTCAACCCAATATGAAAGCTTTTATTTACTTAGGATGCTTTCATAGAATTTACAGTGCAGAAGGAGGCCATTCGGCCCATTGAGCCTGCACTGGCCCTTGGAAAGAGTATCCTACCCAAGCCACACCTCCACCCTATCCCTGTAACCCAGTAACCCAACCCTTTTGGACACTCAGGGCAATTTAGCATGGCCAATCCTTCTAACCTACACAGCTTTGGACTGTGGAGGAAACCGGAGCACCCGGAGGAAACCCACGCAGACACAGGGAAACGTGCAGACTCCGCACAGACAATGACCCAAGCCAGGAATTGAACCTGGGGCCCTGGAGCTGTGAAGCAACTGTGCTAACCACTGTGCTACCATGCACCAGTGCTTTGTTCAGTTATGACAGGTTACTCTACTCAACACCACTACATTCTAACATTTTAAAAATACTTTCCTAGTTACTAATGGTAATTAATAATTGAGATTATAGCATGATTTATGTTGCATTAGATTATCCAAAAACAAAAAATCAAAGGACACAACTTTATTAACTGACATCACCAACAACTACAACTGATTTATTGGGTGTTTCTAATAAAGTGACACACCCCAAGGTGTTCCACAAAGATGTATGGAATAATGAGGATGTCAAGCTAAAGAAGAGATATTGGTTGTTGTGGTCCAAAACTCAGTCAATCAGATGGGCTTCTAAGGAAGGTGGCCCTGATGACCTGCATCCTCAGGTCTTGAAGGAAGTGGATGCAGAGATAGTAGATGCGTTAATTGTAATCTTCCAAAATTTGCAATTCTGGAAATGTCACAGGAGTTTGGAAATCTGCAAATGTAACTCCTCTTCAAGAAAGAAGAGACAGAAAGCAGTCTCTCTGGCCAGTTAGTCTGACATCTGTCATTGTGAAATGCGAGAATCCATTATTAAGGTGGGAGTAACTGAACATTTAGAAAACCATAATACCATCAGGCAGAGTCAACATGGTTTTGTGAAAGGAAAACAGTGTTTGACAGATTTGAGAAATCTTTGAGGATGTAACAAACAGGGTAGATAAAGGGAAAATAGTAGATGTAGTATATTCGATAAGGAGCCACCTAAGTTACTGAAAAAGATAAGGGTTCATGATAGATTGATGCTTGACTAACTAACAGGAAAGACAGTCGGGATAAATATGTCTTTTTCAGGTTGGCAAACTGTGACTTGTGCAGTGCTGCAGGGATGGCTGTGGCCTCAACTATTTGCAACATATAATAATTACTTGTATGAAGGGACTGGCTGTATTGTAGCCGAATTTGCAGCTGATACAAAATTAGGTGGCAAAGGAAATGTGAAGAGGCCACAGAGAGTGCATGGGGATACAGATGGGTTAAGTGAATGGACAGACATTTGGCAGATGGGGCATAATGTGAGGTTGCCCATTTTGGCAGGAAGAATAGAAAAGCAGAATATTACACAAATTGAGAGAGACTACAGAATACTGCAGTACAGAGGGTTCTGGGTGTCCTTGTACATGAATCACAAAATGAGCAGGCAGATACAGCAAGTAATTAGGAAGGCAAATAGAATGTTGGCCTTTATTGCAAGGGGGTGGAGTACAAAAACAAAACGCTGGATAAACTCAGCAGGTCAGGCAGCATTTGTGGAGAGACGAACAGAGTTATTGTTTTGAGTCTGCATGCTCTTATACAGAGCTAAAAGTAGGGCAGTTTTGATGACAACCACGCAGAACATTGTTGTGAGCGCATCTGGAGAACTGTGTACAGTTTTGGTCATCTTACATAAGGAAGAATATACTTGCATTTGAAAGAGTACAGACAATATTCACTGGGCTGATTCTTGGGATGAAGGGGTTGTCTTATGAGGAAAGGTTGAGTCGGTAGGGGCAATACTCATTGGAGTTAAGAAGAATGAGCGGTGATCTTATTGAAATGTGCATTTCAGGGGCTTAATAGGGGAGATCTGAGACTAGGGGCGCGATCCACCGGTCACGTGCTCTTGTTCAAGTGTGGTGCAGCCCGTGAATGCCGGGAGAGCCCTCTTGTGGGCTTCCCGACAGACTTCACATCTCCAGGATTCACCCAAATCCCGCAAGGCCTTGGAGTGAGAAACACAGTCACAAGTGATGAAGCTGGTTTTAAACCGTCTTCAGCAAACTTACCTGGGATCCATCGGCCTTGCAGGATCCACCAGTCTCCCCAGCGAGTCCGGAGTCAGGCGCCATTTGTCCACACAAATGTGGACCAGGCAGAACAGCACCCAGGAGATCTCCTGGGCTATTGGGGGCTCCTGGGTGGTCAGGGTCAGTGCAGGGTGGCTCCCTAACCCTCCCCTTAGCACTGCCAGGCTTGCACCTTGGCATTGCCACCCTGGCACTACCAAGGTGACCAGATGGCACTGTCAAGTAAGAAGGAGCACTGTCCCTGTGCCAGGATGGCCAAGTGTCCAGACCTGAAGGGGGCCATGCCCATGAAAGGATGTTGGAGGGGGGGGGGTTGAAGTGTCGGGGTATGCAGGACAGATAAGCAGGAGCCTCTGGGAGGTGACGGGTGGGGTCATGGAAGGGGATGGGCCTGTAAGTGGGCGTGGGGGGCCTGAAGAGGGGAACCCCACGGACCCCGGTGTGTCCTCACTTGGAGTGTGTGGGATAGTGCCCATGTGTGTGTGGGGTGACATTGGCCATGGGTGGGGAGACAAGCTCACTTAGAGATTAGGGCATGCTTTCAAATGGCGGCCCAATCTCTGAGTTCTGCTCCTCAATTTTACAAACAGTTCTAAGTGTGGCCTAAACTGGTGAGAAACTCCTGGAGGGCCCCAAAAAGTGACTAAGTGTCACTGAACAGCGGTGGGAAACTCGCTGAACTCCCTGGAAAAACCCACCACAAATTAACTTCAAAATGTTTTTGGAGAATTGCACCCTATGTTTTGTCTTGTGGGTAGAATCTAGAACTAGGGGGCAGTTTAAATATTTGTCTCCTGTTGAGACAGAGATGAGGAGGAATTTCTTCTCTCTCAAGATCTCTTCCTCAGAAAGCGGTGCTGGTCGGGTCATTGCATTCATTCAAGGCTGAGTTACACAGAAAAAATAAATGTTGCAAAGATCACAATCAGATCAACCGTGATCTTATTGAAGGCAGAACAGGCTCAATGGGCCGAATGGCCTTCTGCTGCTCCCATTTCTTCCGTTCTTACAGACGGGGAGTATGCTGAAAACATTGAGCGGGAATCGTCACCCTTAAATAAACTCAAATAAAGGCTAGAAACACACAGCAAGCCAGCAGAGAGAGAGCGACAAGAGGGAGTGTAGGAAGTTACAGTTATGTAAGTAAATTCAGCCAGGGAAAAGTGAAGTGACAAGGCATATTTTCGGAGTAACTCAAGCCGTGGTTAGATGAGACTGCTTGGGAAGCAGCTCCCAGATCCAGCTAGCACCAGCCGTAGTAGCTAATGTACACACTGAGCCGAGCCAGGTACCTGAACCCGGCCTCTGCTTCCCTCATTGGTGCAGCGCTGTGTTCTGCAAGCAAGCAGCCTCTGTGCGGTTGGTTGGAGGAGCAGCAAATGAACGTTGCAGCACATCCGCAAGGCGATTGGCACACCCACTGCAACAGGTTACTTACTAACAGCTGGCAAAGTCTTTCAGTTTTTTTTATATAGCCCCCCCCCCCCCCCTCCCTTTTAACATAGCACTGCTGTTTAGTGAGAGATGCACTGCTGTTTAGTGAGAGATCTAGCGTCCGCTTCTTATAGTCCCTTCCCTTGTGATTGCAGGCGACTTTAGGCGGGTGCAGTGGGTTGGGCCTGTTGTCCATCTGACGCACGGTTCCAGATTATATTGAGGTTAGGACACGGACCTGGGTTGATCCCTTTCAATTGCTGCTGCAGGCACTGGCTGCTCACATGGGCTGTGTGGATTACCACGCTGTTTATGCAATTTCTCTTCTGGGAAGATACGGTTGCAGATTTGAACGCTGACATTTCAAGAGCTCACGACCTTGTCTGAAGTTGTTCTTTTAAATTTCGACTGGGGGTGATCTTGGTGGAGAGGAGGGAGAACTTGAACAATCTCAGTCACAATGTGGGCGAAGTTGGCGCTGGTATTATGCCAGTTCTTTATCCTTTCCTCGGGTAAGTACAATGCTGTTATTAGATTGTGATTCGCTATTACATTTAAACGAAAGGAAAATAGACAAATTGAATTTCAGTATAGTAAAATCATTTATTGCGAATAATTATCAATGGATATTCTAAACATAGCTCTGATTCCTTGACCGATGAGATGACGTGTATATTAAGCAGAGAAGATCTCCTTTATTTAATGTATGGAGTGGACCAGGAAATAGTTGTTGACATAAAGTGCTCTGAATGCCGGTGGTTCCTTCCAGCGTGGGTTGCAGTCATTTCGCGGTCTGTCTCGCAATCCTGTACAATGCCTAGTCACAAGTGTAACAGGACACTTCGGACCTGTCGTTCAGCCAGTCTTCTGTCAACTTTGCAGAGGTTTTAGAGGGGCTGAGCGGCCGAACTCTCACCCACCGTGTCAGTTGAGCGGAGAAGGGGGTGGGCGATGGCGAAAGAAGTCAGATTGAGGAAGTGGCTGTGGTGCCAACCAACCCAGCAGTGTAGCAGGTTGCATTCCACATTTCAAAGGTGGATATTTGCCTACGTGTTAAAATCACAAGTAATCGTTTCCTTTCTCCTTTTCAGCAACTGATGGCCCGACTACGCACGCAACAACCCAAACCGGTTCTGCAACAGCCGCAGCTAGCTCTGGATCCGGAAATTCATCCACCGCGTCTAGCTCCCCAACGCCTCTTAACATCACAACCTGGCCAAACAGAACAGCAGCCCCCAGCTCAGCGACAGATGCAGAGACACCTCCGCTTTCTCCTTCCAGTCCCACTGCACTGGCTAACACAAGCCACCTCACCAGCACCATGTTACCCTCTGTATCAGTGAACTCCACTCAGAGCAATCTGACTGCTACAACACTGCTGTCCACACCAACTCCCAACATCACTTTGACCAGCTCAATGTCCTGGACGCCTTACTCGCCCAACGTGACAAACAGCTCTCAGAATCACAATGCAACCAGTACAGCGTCCAGTCCGCTGGCAAATCACACGGCCGACACAACCTCACTCCACACTGTTGCCACCAACAGTTCTTTCACAAGCAGGGAACCAACACCCCTGCCAAATAGTACCGGGCACAGGGAGGTCAGCACAGCAAAACCCTCTACCGTCACCCCTCCGACAGCTGGCACCTTGACTACCGTCCTATCACCTTCGAGCCCAACCGCCTTCCCAAGCACCAGTCTCCCAACCAACAGCACAGGAAAGCAGGATAGGATTGCAACTCCAAGCGGTGCAGGTGAGAGTTAACCTATTTCAAAGAGGCGCGGAGGTCACGAGGAGTCTGTGCATCAGAACTCTCTCGGTAAAAGTGAAATCACTGCAGAGATTTACTGTGACCTTTGCCTGTCTTTTAACATTGGGCTCTGTGTATTTCTGTTGAGCGTGTGGGAGGTGATAAAGTAATCAGCATCACTGGCTGCAAGACAGGACAGTGATCGTGACGTGACGGTACTGAATTTGCAAGTGCAGCTAAAAGGATACATCTGAGAAATAGTTTACTTCAATAACCACAAAGCTGTAAAAATGCAAATTGATTTCTGGGCATCATATCCACGGGCACAAAGATAAAAGCCAAGAGGTAATCATCAGTCCATATAAAACCTTAAGACTTCAATTAGAGTACTGTATGCAATATTAGGTTACACAGCACAGGGCGGATGTTGAGATTTCGGAGAGTACACTATACACTCCAGCACCATGATGAAATGTCGATATGGAGAAAGACATGGCTCAGACTGGGTACAGTCTGGCATAAGCAACTTTTGAACATTTGAGTTTTGCTGCGCACCTGTCCCTCACCTGAAGTCCCCATACCATCGCCTCAAATAACAGCGAGTGCCTTTAGCCTCACTGTTACTTTGACAACAAATTACCTGTTATTCTAGAAAATGCTCAGGAGAACATTTCAGAAATTCGTGAAAGAAAAACCAAATGCTAGAGACACTGGATGAAATAAACCAGAAAGTGATTGGAATACTCAGCAGGTGGGTGAAGACCAGTCAAGAGAAAAACAGGGTTTTATGTCATTGGCCCTTTTATCAGAAGTAATGTAGAGTATAAATGAAAACCTCTCATAATAATCATGTTGTTTCTCTAACGTCCGTCCCTGATATTGGTACATCTGCCCACAACATTATGGTTGTCTGGAACAACTCTGACACGAGTCCTCATTCTTTACTGTTCCTCAGTTCTGTCCTTATTGATGTCCTTTCCCTCTGCTGCCGTGATTTGTGTCTTTTACCAATATTGCTATCCTCCTCGGGTCCCAATTTTCATTTATTTCCTGAAGAGCTTATGGTCTGGAATAATTGGCTCTCAGCCCCTTGTTGCCAGGTTTCTGTAATGGATACAATGGCACAGGGTCAAGTTTCTGCTAGTTATTGCAGTGTAATTTGGGTGTAATTGGCCTATCCAGCACAAAAGAGCTGTGATTTTTAAACAATAACAGCTTGTAATTAAATAGCACCTTTCATGTGTTAAACTTTCCAAGGTGCTTCACAGAGATATCACTGTATACAACAAAATGGGACACTGAGCCACATGCGATATTAGCGTAGATGGTAGTGTGATCAGCTGTGTCAAATGCTGAACATAGGTCGAGAAGGATGCAAGATGATAGATTACGTTTGTTATAGTCACAAAGAATGACATTTGTGATTGAGATAATAGCCATTTTGATAAACTTGTGTGTTGTGATGAGAATCACATGCTTTGTGCTTTCTGTGATCTGTTACACTGGTTCAGTATACAATTCACTTCAATCAGACCCCGCCCACAAATCTGGCTGTACCCCGGGGTGAAATTGCAAACCTCTGCTGGTTGTGATGGTTCAGAATTGCATTCATGTTCTTAGGTTCACAGCCACTAGCCGGCATATTTTTAAAAAGTTTTTAGATTTTAAATAAATGTAATTTTAAACTGACTAGTCTTCACCAGTAAAATCATGAAATAGTTCGGATTAGTTTTAAAGCCATTTTTTTAGTGATTTTAATTCTGGTTACAACACACTTGGAAGACTGAACATCCTTATTAAATACTAATTTTTGCTGTTTAAACCCATTTATATTATATTAACAAAGCTGCACCAGATAGTTACTCTTCATTACATCAAGGAATACTTTTAATAGGAGAAAAAGGAGCAATAAAAATGTGCTTCCTGATTGCACTGCTTCATGGGCGGTAAAGATGGGCTGGTCAGATGGGCAGAACAGTGTCAAATGGAATTTGATCCTGAAAAATGTGAGGTGATGCGTTTGGGAGGACTAACAAAGCAAGGGAATATAAAATGAGTGGCAGGACCCTAGAAAGTACAGAGGATCTGAGGGTCATTGTGGTGTATGCCCATAGATCTCTGAAGATAGCAGAACAGGTAAATCAGGTGGTCAAGAAGGCTTATGGGATACTTGCCTCTATTGACTGTGGCAAAGAATATAAGAGCAGGGAGGTTTTGATAGGGCGGTATAAAATGCTGGTTGGGCCACAGTTGGGCATACTGTGTGCAGTTCTGTTTGCCACAATATAGGAAGGAAGTGATTGCACTAGAGAGGATGCAGAAGAGATTCACCAGTATGTTGCCTGGGATGGAACATTTCAGCTAGCAAGAGAAACTGGGGTTATTTTCCTTAGAGCAGAGAAGGCTGAGGTGGTGGTGTGGGGGGGGGGGGGGGGGGGGGGGGGGGGTGCATCCTGATTGAGGTGTATAAAATTATGAGGGGCATAGATAGGGTGGATAGGAAGTAACTTTTACATTTAGTGGAGGGCTCAATAACCAATGGCATCGATTGAAAGTAATGGACCGGAGGTTAATAATAATATTTAATCTCTATTGTCACAAGTAGGCTTACATTAACACTGCAATGAAGTTACTGTGAAAATACCCTAGTCGCCATATTCCGGCACCTGTTCGGGTACACTGAGGAAGAATTCAGAATGTCCAAATTACCTAACAGTACATCTTTTGGGAGGAAACCGGAGCACCCGGAGGAAACCCACGCAGACACAGGGAGAATGTGCAGATTCATACACACACAGATTCCCAAGCCGGGAATCGAACTTGGGACTGTGAAACAACAGTGCTAACTACTGTGCTACCATGCCATAGGATATGTGAGGAAATATTTTTCACCCAGAGGGTGTTTGGAATCTGGAACTCACTCCCTGAAAAGGTGGTAGATGTGTTAACACTCACAACATTTAAGGAGTATTTAGATGAGTACTTGAAATGCCATAGCATACAAGGCCAAGTGATGCAAAATGGAACGAGAGTAAATGGATGCTTTATGGCTGGCATGGCCATGATGGGTCGAAGGACCTCTTTCCATGCTGCAAAAACTGTGGCCGGGATTCTCCAAAATGGAGGCGAAGTGTTGACGCCGGCGTAAACAGCGGAGTATTTCATGCCGCATCAACGGGCCTCTTGGCCCAGAGATTCCGTGGCCCACAGGGGGCCAGCATGGTGCTGGAGTGCTCCACGCAGCTCCGGCTGCCGATACGCGGCCCTGCACTGCCGTCCGCGCGTGCGTGCGGAGGCCGCTTCTGCACCGGTCCCGCACAACATGGCGGACCCACACAGTGGGCCGGTGCGGAACAAGGTAGACCCCCCACAGATCGCACGTGCACGCCGATCGTTGGCCGACGATCGCGGGCCGGGCCGTCGTGGAGGCCCCCCCCCAGAGGCTGATCCCCCTGCCCCCCACCAGGACAGCCACCGCAGCCCCACGCTCCCACCGGGTGGAACCATACGTGAACCATGCCGTGGGAACTCGGCCGGTTGACCGCAGAGAATCCTTGCGGGGGCGCCGATTCTCCTGTCGCCAGAAGATCACGTCCCGGCGTTGGAACCGATCGCGGGTCTGACGCCACATTCTCCGCACCTACGCCGAGCGTGTATTCGGCGCGGAGGCTTGGAAAATCCCGGCGTATGATTTTATGATTCTCTGAGTTAATCCTATAGTACTTAAACTGAGTTTGTGCTTCCAAGGTACTTGTTTTGCTCCATGCGTTCATCAGCTTAACTATTATTTGGGTAACTATCTCACCCTGCCCAGATGATGCATTTCTCATACTTTTTGACCTATTACATTTGTGGTTGATGATGATCTGTGAATATGTTTTGACTCTCCATCACTCTGGCTTTGTATTTACAGCTATATCATCCTTACTTCTTTTTTTCCCGTTTCTGGATTATTTATATTATCCTAATTCTTTTTGTATTCTGGCCTTTTTGTTTTTAAGTTTTAGATTTTTTTCTGTCCAGATCTTCCCCTCTTTATTGGTTAAAAGTCCCCACCTACAGTCCCTTTGATTGTGACTATCTCCCCACATTTTGGAATTTCCCTACGTCTAAAACAATTCATTTTTTGCTGTTTCTGTGTTGCGCTCCCCCTACACCCCAGCCACATTGCCTCCTGCTTCAGGGTGCCCTGGTTACATTCCTGTCCATTTTCCCCATAGCCTTCTTCCTTTTTCCACATAGGTAGCAAGCCAATTGGACATGGAATCGCACTGCACCGGTCGCGGGCCGCCCGCGGCGATTCTCCGGCCCGCGATGGGGCGAGGTTCCGCACCTTTGGGGAGGCCCGTCGCCGGAGTGGTTCTCGCCACTCCGTCCCGCTGGGACCCCCCGCCCCGCCGAATTGTGGAGAATCCCGACCATGAAACCATAAATGTAGTGCAAAAGCCATTTACCTCTCGTACAGGTCCCACCCTCATTGACCCCCTACTCTAAAATAAACTACACCCCCCCCCCCCCCCCATCTGCTGACGATTAATTTCCCGCGAAGAAGTCGACGAACGGCTGCCACCTCCGGGTGAACCCTAACACTGACCCTCTCAAGGCGAACTTGATTTTCTCCAAACGGAGAAAGCTAGCCATGTCCGATAGCCAGGTCTCCGTCTTCGGGGGTTTTGGGTCCCTCCAAGCTAACAGTATCTGTCTCCGGGCTACCAGGGAAGCAAAGGCCAGAGCGTCTGCCTCTTTCTCCTCCTGGATTCCCGGGTCTCCTGATACCCCGAAAATCGCCACCTCTGGACTCAGTGCCACCCTTGTTTTAAACACCGTGAACATGACGCACGCAAACCCCTGCCAAAATTCCCTAAGCTTCGGACATGTCCAAAACATGTGGACATGGTTCGCTGGTCCTCCCGCACATTTTGCACACCTGTCCTCCAGCCCAATGTATCTGCTCATCCAGACCACTGTCATGTGAGCCCAGTGAACAACCTTAAATAGTATCAGGCTGAGCCTGGCACATGTTGCAGACGTGTTGACTCTACTGAATGCGTCTGCCCATAGACCATCCTCTATCTCACCTCCCAGCTCCTCCTCCCACTTGCGCTTCACCTCCTCGGTCTGTGTCTCCTCCGACCCCAAAAACGCCTTATAAATGTCTGAGGTTTTCCCTTCTCCTACCCACCCTCTGGAAACTACCCTGTCCTGAATCCCCCTTAGCGGTAGGAGCGGAAGGTTGACACATGTTTACGAAGGAAGTCCCGCACCTGCAGATACCTGAATTTGTTTCCCCTCGCCAGCCCAAACATTTCCTCCAACACCCTCATACTCGGAAGCTCTCCTCTATGAACACATCCTCCATCCTCTCAAACTCCGCTCTCCGCCATAACCGGGACCCCCTCCTGTCCATACTCCCCGGGGAAAACCGGTGATTATCACAGATTGGGGCCCAGACCAATGCTCCGACTGCTGCCACATGTCGCCTCCACTGGCCCCAAACTCTCAGGGTCGCCACCTCCACTGGGCTGGTGGAGTACCGTGCCGGCGGGAACAGCAGAGGCGCAATTACCAACCCCCCCAAACTGGTGCCTTTCCATGAAGCCGCCTCCATGCGCGCCTATGCTGACCCCTCCCCTACCACCCACCTCCTGATCATGGCTATATTAGCCACCCAGTAATAGTTACTAAAATTTGGCAGCGCCAGCCTGCCCTCTCCCCGACTCCGCTCAAGCATTACCTTCCTTACTTGCCCGCCTAGACGAAGCCCGTGATCACTGTTGACCTACTTAAAAAAGGACCGCGGAATAAAGATGGGGAGACACTGAAGTACAAATAGGAATCTCGGTAGGACCGTCATCTTCACCATTTGCACCCTCCCAGCCAGAGATAACGGAAGCGCATCCCGTCTCCGAAAATCATCCTTCAATTGTTCCACCAGCCGGGCCAGATTCAATTTATGCAGCCGGTCCCATTCCCACGCCACTTGCATGCCTAGGTACCTAAAGCTTCCCTTTACTAACCTAAACAGCAGCTCTACCAGTCGCCTCTCCTGACCCCTCGCCTGGACCACAAACATCTCACTCTTTCCCATATTAAGCTTATACCCCGAAAACTGGCCAAATTCCCCTCGAGTCCTCATGATTTCTTCCATCCCCTCTATTGGGTCCTAAACGTACAGAAGCAGGTCATCCGCATAGAGCAAAACCCTGTGCTCTGCACCCCCCCAACCCCGGACCAGTCCACTCAAGCCCTCGAGGCTCTCAGAGTAATTGCCAACGGCTCTATAGCCAGCGTAAACAACAGTGGGGAGAGGGGGCATCCCTGTCTCGTCCCCTGGTGCAGCCTAAAATAGTCCAATGTTGTCCTATTCATCCGTGCACTTGCCACAAGAGCCTGATACAGTAACCTGACCCAGTCAATAAAGCCCCGTCTGAATCCGAACCGTCCCAATACCTCCCACAGATAGTCCCATTCTACCCGATCAAAAGCCTTTTCTGCATCCATTGCGATCACTACCTCCACCTCCCTACCTTCCGGGGGCATCATGATCACATTTAACAGCCTTTTACATTGGCCACCAACTGCCTGTCCTTAACAAACCCCATCTGGTCTTCCCCAATAACGTCCGGAACACAATCCTCGATCCTGGAGGACAAGTTTTTGGCCAGCAACCTGGCGTTTATATTCAACAGGGAGATCGGCCTGTAGGACCCACACAGCTCCGGGTTCTTGTCCCGCTTAAGAATCAGCAAAATCATTGCCTGTGATATCGTCGGGGGCAATACCCCTCTTTCCTTTGCCTCTTTGAACATCCTCAACAACACTGGCCGCAATATCCCCGAGAACGTTTTATAAAACTCCACTGGGTACCCGTCCGGACCCTGGGCCTTACCGGCCTGCATGGCTTTCAAGCCCTCCACTATCTCCTCCAGCCCGATTGGGGCCCCCAGCCCTTCTACTCGTTCCCCGTCCACCTTTGGGAAATTCAGCCCCTCCAAGAAGTGCCTCATCCCCTCCGGCCCTGTAGGGGGTTCCGACCTGCACAGCCTGCTGTAGAAATCCCTAAATGCCTTATTCACCCCTACTGGATCACCAACTAGGTTCCCATCTCTGTCCTTTACTTTCCCTATCTCCCTAGCTGCCTCCCTCTTCCTAAGCTGCTGTGCAAGCATTCTGCTGGCCTTCTCTCCACACTCGTAGATCGACCCCCTCGCCTTTCTCAGCTGCTCCACCGCCCTGCCTGTGATCAGCAAGCTAAACTCTGCAAGTAACCTCTGCCATTCCCTTCAAAGCCCTGCCACTGGGGTCTCCGCATACCTCCTATCAATCTGCAGTAACTCCTTTGCCAGTCGGTCCGTCTCTGCCCTGTCCACCTTCTCTCATTGTGTCCCCTTCTTACCACCGCCTTCAGTGCTTCCCAGACCATCGCTGCAGAAATTTCCCCCGTGTCATTGACCTGCAGGTAGCTGTGAATACATTTCCTCAGCCGCTCGCACACCCCTTCATCCACTAAAAGTCCCACATCCAACCTCCAGTGCGGGAACTGGTTACTGTCTTTACTAACCTGCAGGTCAACCCAGTGTGGAGCATGGTCTGAGATTGTAATCGGTGAGTACCCTGTGTCCACCACCCCAGCCGGCAAGGCCCTGCTCAAAATAAAGAAATCAATCCAGGAGTACACTTTACCCCCCCCCACACGTCTGAGAGTTCTATCCGTCTCAAACACCACCCGCTTATTGATCAGGATCCCGACCCCGCTAGTCTTTGAATCCAGTCCCGAGTGAAAGCCCTGACTGGCCCAGCCTTTCCTCAGTCTAACCTGGTCTGTAACTCTAAGTGCGTCTCCTGCAACATTACCACGTCCGCCTTCAATCCCCTAAGATGCACGAACACACGTGCCCTTTTGACCGGCCCATTTAACCCTCGAACATTCCAGGTGATCAGCCTGGTTGGGGGGCTCATTTCCTCCCCCCCTCCACCGAACAGCCATCCCCTTTTTTAGGCCCGGCTCCAGCCCTTGCTCCGCACCTCCACTGGTCCATCGCCCCAACCTCCTCTCTGTCCCTCAGCCCAAGTTGCTCCATCATCAGCAGAACATTCACCCCCCCCCCCCCCCCAGTAACACCCTATAACCCAACCCCTTTACTAAACCAAACATAAGCACGCCCCCCACTGCGCTTCTGACAGCTAGCCCGCCCAGCTAGCTTGGTGGCCCCCATCCCCGGCGCCAGATAGTCTCCCACCTATTGTTCCCTCCCCACCTCCCCCCCCCACCCCCCCACCCCTGCTCATACAAACAAACTCCGACATCGAACAATCCCCACACAATTGCCCAACAGAAAAACACCAAGATCAAAACAAGCACACCTCTATCCCCCAACAGTGCAAATGAAAACCTGAACTCACTCAGCTCTACTGCTGGTTCCAAATCAATGCAAAGGGCATCACAAACATCTTCCATGAAACGCAAAACGAGAAACTTTTTACAAAAACAGAAACAAAAAGAAAAAACAAAAACATGAACGTTGCAGCCAAGTTCAAAAGTTCTCAATCCATCAACAGCCCTTTCTGTTTCGCAAAGTCCAATGCGCCCTCAGGCGACTCGAAGTAGAAGTGCTGATCCTCATGTGTGACCCAAAGACGGGCTGGGTATAACAGTCCAAACTTCACCTTTTTCTTAAAAAGGATCTGGTTGAAGCCTGCTCTCCTCCTGGCCACCTCTACACTCAGGTCCTGGTAAACCCGCAAGATGCTGTTGTCCCATTTACAGCTCCGTGTCTGCTTGGCCCACTGTAGAATGTGCTCCTTATCCGAGAACCTGTGGAATCTCACCACCATTGCCCTCGGTGGGGGGGGGATCTCCCATTCGTGGCTTCCTCGCGAGTGCTCTGTGAGCTCTATCCACCTCCAAGGGCCGGGAGAATGTCCCAGCATCTCCCAGCAGCTTCACAAACATGTCTGCGATATATGCCCCAGCGGCTGTTCCTTCGGACGCCTCCGGGGGCCCGACGATTCTTAGGTTCTGCCGGCAGGACCTATTTTCTAGGTACTCCACCTTCTCCAGGAGCTTCTTCTGCTGGTCCCTCAGCACCCCCACCTCCAGCTCCACCACAGTCTGATGTTCCTCTTTCTCCACCTTTTGGATCGCCTGATCTTGGGCGACCAATCTAAGCTCCAACCACTCAATTGACTCTTTTATCGGGTCCAAGCAGTCCCGTTTCTGCGTAGCAAAGCCTTCCTAAATGACTAGCATTGGCTGCTCCATAGACTGCTGGGTCAACAAGGCAGAGATCCGAACCTCTGCCATGTTGTCTTCTGTTGCAGCTACAGCCAAGCCTTCTCTATCTTTTTGTTTCTGCCCTTACGAACACTTCTAGTCTTTCTCTTCATGCACCGAAGCGGGAATTCAGTAAACAATTGCCACTAACATCCATTTTACAATTCAAGTCAGGTGGAAAAATGGGGGAATGGTACAAAAGTCCGACCAGAGCGGGAGCCACCAAATGTGCGACTTACTCCTTAATGGCCGCCACCGGAAGTCCTTTTGATTCCTTTAGCCCCAAGAGATGTATCTATTTCTTTTTTGATAGAAACATAGAAAGGAACTCTGACGCCACTGGGATCTGGATGTGCATATGGTCCTGATGAGCGAAAATCTTTCAAGTTGGGATGCTTTAGCCCATTGTTAATTTGTTCAGCATCAGCATGAGAGTAATTGGAAATGTGCTTGGACAGCAAGGGAAAAAGCTTTTTGTAGCAAGTCACAACATGCATTAGTCACTCACTCTAATGCCTCAACATATTCTATCAAAAAATAAATGCAAATCCTTTTATCCTTCTAGAAGACTCCATCTCTGTCTGAAGCTATTTTCTGATTGTGTCTATTTGGTAACAATGTGACTGATTACATGACTTTAATGGATCATTGGAAAACTTGTGGGGTGACTGGTTGGAGGAATAAATTCACGAGCTATTGGCTGCATATCATGTTTAAACAAATGTATTTAGCAATAATCAGAACTAAAATGTTATTTATTAATTCCGTTTTGAAGACGGGGGAAATGACTAAAATTGTTGCTTGATACAAAAAAAAAGTTTCTCATCGTGGGTACAGCTACCTTTGTCTTCAGACAAGCAGGTCCGTATAATAGTTCATGAAGCATTTTCTTTTTCATTCACTTAGACCTCAGTTTGCTGCTAGGCTAAATGTCTGTTGTGAGCTGTTAATATTCAAAATTCTAGTTGTAAAAATCCCTCATTGTCATCAGTGATAGCCAATATTGCCAGCAAAGAGCAAAAACCCAGTCCTGAGGGTATGTATTGACATTGAGACTCTTTTTCATTTCTGAATAGAAACATTGGTCAGCGATTTCTGCTTCTGCACTTATCTTGTCTTCCTCCTGTTCATTAAAATTAATTTTGGTGTGTGTGTGTGTGTGTGGGGGTGGGGGGATGGCATCAAGGGCTGGTGTATGCACCAACAGAAAACCTCGGGCAATAAACTGCAGCGAGGTTGAGTTACCTATCCTTTACCTTCTTTTATTAAGATGTTTGTTTTACCATGAAAATAAATATTAACGGTAAACATTGGAATAAAATATTAATATTGTATGAGGTGAAAGCTTTTACAACAAGATGTTGCGCATATATATATATATATATATAGGCTGAGTAGCACATATTCTGAGAAATAATTTCAAAATAAGGAAGGGCCATAAATATTTAATCTCAACAAGAGAACAGTGAAGATATGCATAATAAACTAGATTTTAAAAAACAAATACAGCTGAGTCATTATGGGTGAGCGCTGTATGAAGGTGCCATATAGGTATAGAGCAAAGGAGGGTTAAGGGAATCAGTCACACAGGGCGATCCTTGATATTCTTCTGTTACATCTCAGACTTGGGTCTATTAGCGTTATGGATGAAACTCTCAAATTATCAGACAACAATCTCCTTTATTGAACCTTACCAAGTTACCACAAAGGTATCAAAACTTCATTACACAAGAGTTCCACAAAGTACCAAACCTCTGTTCTACAAAAGGTATGAAAACTCACGGCTTGGACCTAAATAAACCTGTTAATAGGCGAGGTGATCAGACTCCCTCTTGGTGTATTCCGATGTCCTCTGAGTCCCGCACCCAGGGTGCAGCTTCTTACGATGGTTATTCCTGCAGATTATCGCCCCAGACGTTCCTTTGCCTCTCCATTATACAGATCTTGCTCGTGCTTCCAGTCATGTACTCACAGGCCACAACACTAATCAATCACTGTTCTATAGTCACAAATGTTCAGCAGTCGTGACTCTCTCAGGGGTTGTATTTCTCTCAGGAGCATGACACACTGAGGTCTGTGTTCAATCACTTTTCAAGGCATAGCAACAGCCACTGTCCTATTGGCTCCTGTGCTCACTCCCTGGCTGCACATTGCTGCAGACCACAGCAGTTTATGCTGATGCAGAATTAGCCCTTTTAAGCATCAGGCTTTGCTGATATCTTTACAAACACCCATCGGGCTACATTTCAGTATCTGAATGTTGAGTTAAAAACAGCATTGGGAAAAGCAGCTAGTCTCCCGTTCGTGATGCACCAATTCTGCTGCAAAGGGCCTAACCTCTGTTCCAGACTCAAGCTGCGGAGATTTTGCCGCTATTAACAGAGTGGATGGCAAACTTTTGTCTTGTAAAGAGCATAGAAACCCTGTCCACTATATTGGAATTGTAAGCACATATTTCACGCTTGAGAAATAAAAGTTGAATTTCTAGTCTATAATGTCTGTCCATCCTTTCGAATTCTAAGCTTACCATATTCTGGGAGCCATTCAGTGAATTGGGAATTATTTACACAAGCCTCACAAAATATTCTCATCCCCACAAGAAAGGACAGTGGGGGATGAGGGGTTTAACTTTTACCATGTATGATAGTGTCAAAATGGGTGAATTGGCAGCTTCTGTTCTGCATCTTCCTAGATTTATCTTTCCTTTGACTTCAGTAGTTCAAATGAAATCATTATTTATAAAATGTGGCATGTACGAAAACTGAAATCAAATTGATGGAAAATATCTTTTGACTTTAGTCGGAACATTTTGAAAAAACCATGGGCTGGATTCTCCGTTCGTGAGGCTAAGTGCCGGCGAGAATGGAGAATCCACAGGACTTTCACGACAGGAAAATCAGCACGCACCCCTCACCGATTCCGGTACCAGTGAGAGGCTAGCACGGCCCCACGTGAAATGCTCATGGATCGCGCTGAAAACGGCCGGAGAATGGCCGGGTCCGGAGTCGTGCATGCGCAGGGCTGACTACCTGCACCTATCGCGCGCTCGAACCCTAACCTGCCAACCCCGACCCCACAACCCACCCCCAGGCCATCCCCCACCAGCCCCCCCCAGCCCTAGCAGAAGCCTTCCGGCCAGCAGCACAGATCCCAAATGAGTGTGGCAGCGTTGGACACTGTCTGCAGCTGGCACGCTGGGTTCCTGACCGCTGGGATCACACGTGGCCCGCGCCGTTGAGAACTCGGCCCATCGGGGGTGGAGCATCGCGGGTGGGCTGGCCGATGACGCACCAACGGCATTGCAATGGCACGCGGCGTGCATCCCGATGATGCCGGTTTGGAGGTGGCGGACTGGCATCAAACCAGCGCCCGCCCCAATTCTGGCGTCGGAATCCATTCTCCGCCCTATCATGATTTTGGTGTCGGGCTACGGAGAATCCAGTCCTGGCATTTGCAAGAATCTATTACATATAAACCGAAATACTTTAGACTTGATCAGACAAAATCATGGATGGTCAGAGAGCCAAAGTACACTGTGATTCAAGTGGAAAGTCCCACTTTAACAAAAAGGAAGTAAAATGCTGAAAATTGTCATTTAGAGCAATGTTGACAGCAATTAAAAGTGTCCAGATGTAACCTTGTAATGCATGGATTGCATACACTAGACCAAATGAGACCGTAAATTAATATTACTCAGGGAGTGATGAGAAACTGTTTGAAAATTAACTCATCGGGTTCAGGGTATAAGTGCTATATTTGAACAGGACCTTCCAACAAGTGAGATGTATACTCGCAAGAACTTGTGAGAGGACCTTTTAAGATCGTAAGTGTTTTTATGTGGCTATTCATTTCAAGTATATGGGGGGATAGTTCTGGTATTTAATTTTCTTGAAATTACATGAAAAGTTCCAGCCATACACTTCAGCCTCTCCAAAATGAAACATTAGTTGTTTACTGAAGGAGTTACCTTAGGAGCTGCAGGGGACAATAATGAGACTTCGAGTGAGGACTTTTGTCTGCAAAACTGCCATTATTTTATGAAATAAACTGTTTGAAGAAATAGTTGCACCACTGACCCAAATTTACTTGATATCTCTTTTGCTGAAAAGAGAGACATGTTTCTGAAACTTTTTGTCTTGCACTCATCAGAAAAAACCCAGGAATGCCAAATTTCAAATAATCATAATTTAGACTACAGGATTGCACGGTGCATTGGTATGAAAAAGACAACAGAACTATAGACTCCCCAAGTAATTCGAGAAGGCGCAAGGCTTGAAAATATTCCTTTAGTTTGCAGAGTAAGGATCCCTGCATGTGAATCTGTGTCACTTCTAGCTAGTATAAATGAGCCACATTGCGAGCTTGACAGTGGATGTTTTGTTTTGGGTTTGGCAAGTGCAGACTGGTTGAGTACGGTCTGTAATTTACCTATTTGAATAACACGTTAAGCAAGCTGCTTTACCCTGCTACTATGCAGTGGCTACACAAGTAGTGTTTTGCATCAGCAGGTGCTGCCATCAGTCCAAAAAGACGTTTTGCCTATCACACAATTGATCACTCTTTTGTATGAATTTCCGTGCCGATGTGATGCCAAGTATATAGACTGTACGTCCTAATGGTTGGCTGGTTGACTCAGACAGCATGTTCCTTCAGTTGTTCGTAATAGGTAAATCTTGGACTATGCTCAACCTTGAGCTTGCAAAAACTCAAAATAAAATCCCATCTATTCTTAGATGGGAATAGATGGGATTCCGTGATTGGGCAGCAGTTACCGAACAATCCTGAGTGTGCTAATAGCTACACTAACAATCATTTTAAGATAATCAGTGGAGCTCGTAATGTTGTTCATTTATGCTTGTTGGACACAGCGTATATTAAATGGAGGGACCCATTCTCTGCAAACATAAGAAATATGTTCAAGTTTTGTGATGTTTTTGAATTACCCAGGAGATTGGGAAATGTCTAGTTCCCTTTTGCTTTCTTCATGGTGACGACTTGGCCAATCAGCATAGATTGCCAAACAATCATAATAATAAAAATAATAATCAACACCCTTTTCTTCTCTAGTATAACTTGTGTTCGTTTGAAATTTGTTATACTTGCATTTGATTCGAGGAGTTGTCATGTGAGAGTACCTTTAGAAATGGGTGTTTACTACTGCAGCGATGGCAGAGAGTGGGTGGAGCTGGGCTGTCTGTCAGCTTTTTACTTTCGTTTTAGGCTGTTTGCTGCAGGGTATGTTTTAGTTTCATTTTCAGAGCTGGATAGCTGCAGTCACAGCCAGAAGGTGTATGAATCTCTCTCTGTAATCTAAAGACTGTAAATCGATCCTGGCGATTTAAAACTAATAACTGTTCTCAGTAGTGACTTTAACCTGATCTGCTTCTGTTAAAAGGTGTTTTAAGGATGTTAAAGGGAATGCTTAAAGGATTACTTAGTCTTGTATTCTTTGGGGATTGTATTTGAATTAATGGTTGCTAAGATGTTCACTGTATGTTTAAAAAAGGTTAACTTGAGTTCATAGAATAAACATTGTTTTCCTTTAAATAAATACTTTTCCATTTCTGCTGTACCACTCCTGTGGAGTGGGCCGTGTGCTCCCCATACCACAATCTATTAAAAGTTGTGGGTCAGGTGAACTCTGTGATACACTTTGGGGTTCTCTAAACCCTGGCCCATAACAAATTGGGTGCTCGAGGGGGATTAAAGTCTATCTATTGGATTGGCTTAGTGAATGTAAAGACAGTGAAGGGTGAGCATATTGTGGTTGCTTATCAGCTGTGGTATTCTAGTTTAATTGGGGAGTGTGTTGTGGCTCTTTCAATGGCTCTTTCAGAGGCTCTAAAGTTTTTGGGGGTGGAGAGAGTCACACCTTACGGACAGAGACTAAAAGCAGACTGTTAGATTTGGCAAAATCATCGCAGTTAACATTACCTGACAAAATGCCAAAAAGATGAGGTAATTATGGCAGTGGCTAAGCATTTAAAGTTGCCTGAGATACAGTTTGACTCATTGGAAATAGCAAAAAGTCAGTTGCAAACTAAACAAATGGAACATGAGAAAGAATTAAAGCAGCTTGAATATGAAAGGGAGAGAGAGGAAAAGGAAAGAGAGAGTGAGGAAAAAGAAAGAGAAAGAGAGATAGAGAGGAAAAAGAGAGAGAAGAAAGGAAAACAGAAAGAATAGCCCTAGCAGAACAAAAAGAAAGAGAAAGGGAGATATAGATCAGGGAAAAAGATAAAGAGAGAGAGTTTGAACTTCAGAAAATGGCCATGAAACATGACAGTCAGTTAAAATTGGCAGAGGTAAAGGGAAACGGACAGTTGGATGATAGTGATGAGGATAGTGAGAAAGAGCGTCATAGACGAACGTTTGGTGGGGATCTATTTAAATATGTCCAAGCATTGCCAAGGTTTGATGAGAAGGAGGTAGAAACCTTTTTAATTTCATTTGAGAAGGTAGCTAAACAAATGAAATGCCACAGGACATGTGGGTATTACTGATTCAAACAAAGCTGGTAGGTAAGGCTAGTGAAGCGTATGCATCACTACCGGAGGAGGTATCTGGGACGTATGAGGAGGTGAAAAAATCCATCTTAGGTGCATATGAAATTTAAGGAAAGAATTTGGTCAAACACACATGGAGTTTGAAAGGCTCAAACAGAGTAATTTTGATAGGTGGATAAGGGCTTTGAAAATAGACCAAACGTATGAAGCTCTCAGAGAAATTATGCTTTTGGAGGAGTTTAAAAATTCAATTCCTGATGTAGTGAGAACTCATGTGGAAGAGCAGAGGGTTAAAACTGTGAGGTTAGCAGCAGAAATGGCAGATGATTACAAATTAGTTCATAAATCAAAGCTTGGTTTCCAACATCAGTTTTAGCCTGTGAGGGATAGAAACTGGGGACATGAGAAATACTCATGTGGTAAAAGTAAAGGTGATCTGATGGGAGATAATAAGGAGAGTGTACCTCAGATTAAAAAGGAAATCCAGGAGGGTGGAAAAGAAATGAAAAGTTTCAAATGTTTTCACTGTAATAAACTAGGCCATGTAAAGTCACAGTGTTGGTGGTTGAAGAAAATCACTGGGAAGGCCGATGTGGTAAAACAGGATACGGCAGTAGGGTTTGTTAAAGTGGAAAAGGAAAGCCCAAGTGAAGCGACGGAGGTGCAAAAGATTGTACAGCCTGATCAAGAGGTGATTGATAAGAAGGTGCCAGATCTCTTTAAATAATTTACTTGTGTGGGTAACGTTTACTCATGTGTATCAGGAGGAGCAGGTAAAGAAGTCACAATTTTAAGAGATACGGGAGCTAGTCAATCTTTAATGGTAAGAGATGAGGAGTTATGTAGTTTGGGAAGAATGTTGCCAGAAAAGGTGGTAATATGTGGAATTCAGGTGAGTGGATTAGTGTTCCATTATATAAGGTAAGGTTGGAAAGTCCATTGAAGAGTGATGAAGTGGTAGTAGGAGTAATAGAGAAACTATCTTGTCCAGGAATACAGTTTATCTTGAGTAATGATGTAGCTGGATCGCAGGTGGGAGTGATGCCTATTGTGGTTGATAAGCCAATGGAAAATCAGACAACTGAAGTGTTGGAGGATGAATATTCTGGGATTTTTCCGGATTGTGTAGTAACAAGGTTGCAAAGTCACAGGTTAAACAAGAGGAGAAATCAAAGAGTGAAGATGACGTTGAAGTGTAATTGTCAGAAACAATTTTTGATCAGATGGTTGAAAAAGAACAAGAACAGGTGGAGGATGAGGCGGATATTTTTAGTTCAGGAAAATTGGCGGAGTTACAACAAAAAGATATAGAAATAAACCGGATGTATCAGAAAGCATACGCAGAAGAGGAATCTGAGTGTATACCAGAGTGTTATTACCGTAAAAGTGATGTCTTGATGAGAAAATGGAGACCTTTACATATGCAGGCGGATTGCAAGTGTGCAGAAGTTATCAAGTAGTATTGCCGTTAGGGTATAGAAAGGAGGTGTTGCGAGTTGCACATGAGGTACCAGTGGGAGGTCATTTGGGAATAAGGAAAACTGAAGGTAAAATACAAAAACACTTTTATTGGCCTGGACTCATTAAGATATAGTTAAATTTTGTCAATCATGTCACACATGTCAAGTGATAGGGAAACCTCAAGCAGTGATAAAACCAGCACCCTTAATACCCAATACAGCATTTGAGGAACCTTTTACATGGGTCCTAATTGATTGCATAGGACCGCTTCCTAAAACGAAAAGTGGAATCAATATCGTTTGACGATAATGGTTCTGTCTACTAGGTTTCCAGAGGCCATTCCTGCACTTAATATTACAGCTAAAAAGATTGTGCAGGAGTTACTTAAATTCTTTACTAGATATGGACTACCCACAGAAATACAATCGGATCAAGGATCAAATTTTACCTCAAGGTTATTCAAAGAAGTTATGGATAGCTTAGGAATAAAACAATTTAAATCAACTGCGTACCATCCAGAATTGCAGGGAGAGTTAGAAAGGTGGCATCAGACATTAAAGACAATGTTGAGGGCTTATTGTCATGATTATCCAGAGGATTGAGATAAAGGAATTCCATTCGTAATTTGCAATTAGGGATGCACCTAATGAGTCAACCAAATTTAGTCCTTTTGAACTAATTTTTGGTCATGAGGTAAGAGGACCACTTAAATTGATTAAGGAAAAATTGGTGAGTGAGTAATCAGAACTTGCATTATTGGATTACGTGTCAAATTTCAGGGAACGATTAAATAGAGTAAGTGAATTAAAAATTACACAAAATGTGATGAAACGGGTCGCAGACAAGAAATCCAAAGTTTGTCGTTTTGCCAGTGGAGATAAAGTTTTAATGTTGTCACCAGTGGTAGGTGAACCTTTAAAAGCAAGGTTTTGTGGACCTTAACAGATTGAAAGGAAATTAAGTGAGGTGAATTATGTGGTAAAAACACCAGATAGAAGGAAGACTCACCGAGTGTGTCATGTGAATATGCTTAAAACCTACTTTGAAAGGGAAGGAGAGAAAAAGGAGGAGGTTTTAATGATTTTAACTCAAAGTGATGAACCAAATTCAGATGGCTGTGAATTTAACATACCTCAAATTAAATTGGAAAATGAGGATGTTCTTAAAAATTGGGATAAATTGTTGAGGTACCTTCCAGAGGAAAAACGAACTGACCTGAAAGAGTTATTGATATCACATGGGCAAGTTTGTGGAGATAAATTGGGAAGTACTAAAATGGCTATGATGTAGATGTGGGAAATGCTATTCCAATCAAACAACATCCATACAGATTTAACCTTTTAAAATTGGCATAAGTTAACAAAGAGATTGAGAGTATGCTTAGAAATGGCACAATTGAAGTGGGTTGCAGCCAATGGAGCTCACCCATAGTGATGGTACCAAAACCAGACGGTACCCAACGGTTGTGTGTGGACTATAGAAAGGTTAATGCAGTTACAAGAACGGACTCTTATCCTATCCAACGTTTGGAGGATTGCATTGAGAAAATGGGACAATCAGCTTTTATTTCCAAACTGGATTTACTTAAAGGTTACTGGCAGGTACCTTTATCCGAAAGGGCGAAGGAGATCTCAGCTTTTCTGACCCCAGATGGTATATACCAATTCAAAGTTACCCAATTGTGCGGTATACATCGACGATCTGGTAATTTTCAGCCAGACATAGAAAGAACATTTGAAACATCTGATGGAGTTATTTGATCAAATTCAGGAGGCGGGTTTGGTGATAAACCTAGCCAAAAGTGAATTTGGAAAAGCCCAAGTCACTTTCCTTGGCCATACAATTGGACAGGGTTGAATGGTCACACAGGATGTGAAATCAACAGTTATTGAGGAGTTTCAATACTCTTGAGACAAAGGGAAATAATGCGATTTCTTGGTATGAGTGGATTTGATCGAATATTTGTGCAAAGGTTTTGTAGAGTGATTGCTCCACTGATGGACTTGCTGAAGAAACGTCGGAAATTTCAATGGACAGCGGACTTTCAAAAGGCATTTGACTACCTGAAAGCTGTGATAACCAATGCTCCAGTGTTGGAGAATTACAAGGGACTCTGTGATCAGATTGAACTAAAGTATCTGACTTTAAAGAGACATGCCAAGGCGTAGAGAAATGGACGGATCATGCAGAGACCTTCTTGTTCAAAGAGACTGTCAATTGAGAAGGATTTCTGTTGGAGGAAGAAGAACGAAAAAAAAGGACTATATTATTATACCTGTTTGCGTGTGTTGTTTTTTGAAATGAAAAGGTATATTTACTGTGTGCATTTCTTAAAGGATAGTGAAAAGGTGAAAAATGAAACCATCTTGATGTTGATGGTTTTTTTTTCTTGGGGGGAGGTGTTATGTGAGAGTACCTTTAAGAAATGAGTGTTTATAAATGGGTGTGCATATAAATATCTGAAGTGAGAGTGCCTTTAAGAAATGGGTGTTTACTTTCAGGTCAGTTCGTTTTTCCTCTGGAAGGTAACTCAACAGTGATGTCAGCGAATGGGTGAAGCTGGGCTGTCTGTCAGCTTTTTGCTTTCGTTTTAGGTTGTTTGCTGCAGGGTGTGTTTTAGGTTTGTTTTCAGAGCTGGATAGCTGCAGTCACAGCCAGAAAGTGTATGAATCTCTCTCTGTAATCTAAAGACTGTAAATCGATCCTGGTGATTTAAAGCTAATAACAGTCGTGACTTTAACCTGATGTGCTTTTGTAAAAGTTGTTTAAAGTCCTATGGATGTTAAAAGGAAAGCTTAAAGGATTACTTACTGTTGTATTCTTTGGGGGTTGTACTTGAATTAATGGTTGCTAAAATGTTCACTGTATGTTTTTAAAAAGGTTAACTTGAGTTCATAGAATAAACATTGTTTTGCTTTAAAAAATACTTTTCCATTTCTGCTGTACCACACCTGTAGAGTGGGCCGCGTGCTCCCCATACCACAATCTATTAAAAGTTGTGGGTCAGGTGAACTCCATGATACACTTTGGGGTTCTCTAAACCCTGGCCAATAACAGAGTACAAGACAAAGTTTCAGGAAAATGTCTCCCTTTTCAGCAATATACAAGTTCCATATTACCAAGGTTGAAAAGTCATGCTACAATGGGCCATGTTTGCCAACTGATATAATGAGTGACAAATTCCAGGATATATTGAGATAATTGTGAGTATGTATGAAGGGCTGATCTTGGGCATGTGTTTTGTTAATGGATGATGAAACTTGCATGCAATGGATTGGATTGGGTTTGTTATTGTCACATGTACCGAGGTACAGTGAAAAGTATTATTCTGCGTGCAGCTCAGACAGATCATTCTGTACATGAAAAGAAAATACATAATTAGGAGGGGTTATTGGGTTACAGGGATAGGGTGAAAGTGAGGGCTTAAGTGGGTTGGTGCCGACTCGATGGGCCAAATGGCCTCCTTCTGCACTGTATGTTCTATGCTCTATGTTCTATAATAGGGCAAACATAAAATACACAATGTAAATACATTGACACAGGCATTGGGTGAAGCACCGATAGAGTGTAGTACTACTCGGTAGAGAAGATGTGTGAAGAAATCAGATCAGGCTATGTGAGGGTCGTTTAGGAGTGTGGTAGCAGCAGGCAAGGAGCTGTTTTGAATCTGTTAGTGCGTGTTCTCAGACTTTTGTATCTCCTGCCCGATGGAAGAAGTTGGAAGAGTCAGTAAGCCGGGAGGGGTCTTTGATTATGCTGCCCGCTTTCCCAAGGCAGCAGGAGGTGTAGACAGAGTCAATGGATGGGAGGTGGTTTCACGTGATGGACTGGGCGCTGTTCATGACTCTGTAGTTTCTTCCGGTCTTGGGCTGAGTAGTTGCCACACAAGGCTGTGATGCAGCCAGCTTTCTATGTAAAAGGAAACACTTTCAAAATGTAGGGATAAGTGTCGGAAGGGAATGGTGCAACTGGCAATATTGTATTTTGTCTCAAAGTTCCACCTTTGCCCTTACGAAGGGGGTAGGGGGAAAAAAGGAAATTTCATGTTGCATCCATTTTTGGTGAAGACTAAAGGCCAGATTCTCTGTTCCTGTGACGCTGGGGCAGGATTTGTGGGCTTCTATAACAACAATATTAGCACCGCACATGGACCAATTCACCAACTGTTAAGGGGCTAGCACCAGCGTTACGTGGAATACGATCGATCCCAAGGAGAAATGGTGCTAGATTCATCGGGTTTGGGATGCATGCACCAGGTGGCTGCCAAGCTGCAGTTGTATATACACACTTCACTCCCTACACACACCATCCCAGCCAACAAGATGGCAGCAAGAAGAGCAGCACCCCGTTTCACGGACGCTGAATTCGAGACCCCGATTGACACCGTCGAGGAGAGGTGGTTGACCCTGTATAGATAGGAAGGAGGCTGCCAATCACTGCCATTTGCTGTGCCTCGATGCAGGTAGCAGAGGTCATGAGCCCTGTGGGCAACACCGTCAGGACCGACCAGCAGTGCCAAAAGAAATTGCACCAACTCCTCAGGGGCGGCCAGGGTGAGTCGGCAGCACTGTGCCCCGAGCACTAACCCCTGTCCCACACACTCATAACCCCACCTCACCCCCTTCCAAACAGAGGGTGGCCAAAACCCCACCCTGCACCACATGCTGGCTCCCATACCGGCCATCACGGCTCAGTGGCCTGGCCACTGAAGCCACCAGCTACCCACCCCTGGGCTGCATGCGTCTAACACTGCATTTTCTGTTTGCCCACCCCCACCCCCAGAGAAGGCCGCTCATAACCGCCATGAGAGGGAGAAGATTGGAGGAGGGCTCGGACCTGCAGGGAGGTAGTGCAAACCCCGCACAGACAGTCACCCGAGGTCCTCCACCCTCCTAGCGTTATACCGGAGGGCCCCCCTAGAGCGGTTAAGGCACCTGGGTAGGCACGTTCATTGAGTGGGACCTCTTTTGGATTGTGAAGACCGGTTTGCCATCTGCAGGTGCTCGTTGGGCAACATGCATCCTATCAATCACCCTCTGGATCCGGGGCATCTTGGTGATAGCGGCAAACCCCAATGCCCAGGCATCCTGGTGGGCTCGGTCCACATTGAAATGGATCCACCTGTGCATCGAGCTCTGCGAGATTCTGAACAGGTCCCCACTCCGTGCCTGGAAGGACCCTGTTGTGTAAACGTTCAGGGTGACCATCACCTTGATGGCCACCAGGAGCGGGTGTCCTCCCCCATTCCCCCACAGTGCCAGGTGCGCCAAGATCTGGCAGATATGTTGCACTGTCTCCCTGTTCAACCAGAGTCTCCGATGACATGCACGGTCTGGCAGGTCCTTGAAGGACAGGCGCTGCAGGTACACACAAGGCCTCATGCCCCTTTTTTTTTTTATAAATGTTTTTATTCAGTTTTCATATTTTATATTGAACAAATTACAAATTGTTAGGAGAGAAAAAAAAAACAAACACACAAAAATTAACATACATATTTACAGGTAAGCCTCTTCGTAGTAGTAACTGCGCCCCCCCCCCCCCCCCCCCCCCCCCCCCCCCCCAACATGTTTATTTAGTTTGGTTTTGGGCCTTAGCTAGCCATCGAACCCCCGTAACTAACCTGTAGCCCCCCCCCCCCCCCCCCCCCCTCCCGCTACCTTCCCCCGACTATTCTTCCTCTTGTACATTGGCCACAAATAGGTCCCGGAACAGTTGCATGAATGGCTCCCACGTTCTGTGGAAGCCGTCGTCCGACCCTCGGATGGCAAATTTGATTTTCTCCATTTGGAGAGATTCCGAGAGGTCGGACAGCCAGTCCGCAGCTCTGGGCGGTGCTGCTGACCGCCAGCCAAACAGGATTCTACGGCGGGCGATCAGGGAGGCAAAGGCAAGGGCGTCCGCCCTCCTCCCCAGGAATAGATCTGGCTGTTCTGAAACCCCGAAGACCGCCACTATCGGGCATGGCTCCACCCTCACTCCCACCACTTTGGACATAACCTCGAAGAAGGCTGTCCAGTACTCCACGAGTCTGGGGCAAGACCAGAACATGTGGGCGTGGTTGGCCGGGCCTCTTTGGCACCGTTCACATCTGTCTTCCACCTCCGGGAAGAACCTACACATACGGGTTCTTGTTAAGTGGGCTCTATGTACCACTTTTAGTTGCGTCAGGCTGAGCCTTGCGCACGTGGAGGTGGAGTTGACCCTATGCAGTGCTTCGCTCCAGAGTCCCCACCCTATCTCCATCCCCAGGTCGTCCTCCCATTTCCTCCTTGTTGCGTCCAGTACGGTGTCGTCCCTATCTACCAGTCGGTCATACATGTCACTACAGTTCCCTTTCTCTAGGATACTTGCGTCCAGTAGGTCTTCCAGTAGTGTCTGTCGTGGCGGTTGTGGGTACGTCCTTGTCTCCTTCCGTAGGAAGTTTTTGAGCTGCAGGTACCGTAGCTCGTTCCCCCCAGCTAGCTGAAATTTCTCTGTCAGTTCGTCCAGTGTTGCGATCCTGTCGTCCGTGTATAGGTCCCTGACTGTCAGTGTCCCCCCGTCCTGCCTCCACCTTTTGAAGGTGGCGTCAGTCAGTGCTGGTGTGAACCTATGGTTGTTGCAGATGGGAGCCCTGTTCGACATTTTGGTCAGGCCAAGTTGCTGCCGCAGTTGGTTCCAGGATTGGAGGGTGGCTGTCACCACTGGGCTGCTGGAGTGTTTTTTGGGTGGGGATGGGAGTGCTGCCGTGGCGAGGGCCCGGAGGGAGGTTCCCATGCAGGAGGCCTCCTCCGCACGCACCCACTCAGCTTCTGGCTCCTGGATCCATCCCCTTACTCGCTCGGCTGTTACTGCCCAGTGGTAGAATTGTAGATTCGGGAGGGCTAACCCTCCCCTGGTTTTTGTTTTTTGTAAGACCTTCTTTGGGATCCTAGCATTTTTACCCCCCCCCATACGAACGCCATGATGAGTTTGTCCAGCGCTTTGAAAAAGGCCTTGGGGATGTAGATCGGAATGGATCTAAACAGGAAGAGGAACCTGGGCAGTACGTTCATTTTGATCGTCTGGACTCTCCCAGCGAGGGAGAGCGGGAGTGTGTTCCATCTTTGCAGGTCCTTTTTAACTTCCTCCGTCAGGCTGGTGAGGTTCCATTTGTGGATCCCTTTCCAGTCATGGGCTATTTGGATCCCCAGGTAGCGGAATTTATGTCGGGCTTGTTTGAACGGCAGCCCCTTTAGTGCTGCCCCCCCCACCCCCTTGCGGGTGCACTGGGAAGATCTCACTTTTGCTCATGTTGAGTTTGTAGCCCGAGAAGGCTCCAAACTCTTTCAGGAGCGCGATGATTCCGTCCATGCTGCTTTGTGGGTCCGAGATATAGAGGAGCAGATCATCCGCATAGAGTGAGACTCTGTGCTCTCTACCTCCCCTTCGGATCCCCCTCCAATTTTGTGCTGCCCTGAGCGCGATTGCTAGCGGTTCAATTGCTAGTGCGAACAGCAGCGGGGACAGTGGGCATCCTTGTCTGGTGCCCCTGTGCAGCTGGAAGTATTGGGAGTTGGTATTGTTGGTCTGTACACTCGCCATGGGAGCGTTGTACAGGAGCTTTACCCAAGCGGTGAACCCTGTTCCAAGCCCGAACCGCTCCAGTACCTCTATGAGGTATTTCCACTCGACTCTGTCGAAGGCCTTTTCTGCGTCCAGGGAGACGATCACCTCTTGTGTTCTCTCCCCGGAGGGGGTCATTATCATGTTCAGCAGGCGCCTGATGTTCGCGGTAAGCTGTCTACCTTTGACAAAGCCCGTCTGGTCCTCTGTGACCACCTCAGGTACACAGTCTTCTAGCCTTTTGGCTAGGATTTTGGCCAGTATTTTGGCGTCTGCATTCAGCAGAGATATGGGTCTGTATGACCCACATTCCGTTGGGTCTTTGTCTTTCTTAGGTATCAGCGAGATTGAGGCCTGTGCTAACGTGGGTGGCAACGTGCCCCTAGCTAGCGAGTCTGTGAACATCTCCCGCAGGTGCGGGGCCAGCGCTGTCGCAAATTTTTTGTAGAAGTCCGCCGGGAATCCGTCCGGTCCCGGCGCCTTCCCCGCCTGCATGGAGCTAATGCTCTCCATGATCTCTCCCAGTGCTAGTGGTGCTTCCAGATCCCGTTTTCTGCCCTCTCCCACAACTGGTATGTCCAGTCCGTCAAGAAACCGGTTCACCCCAGCCTTCCCCGTTGGGGGCTCTGAGGTGTACAGCTCTTCTGTTTCCAACGTGCCTCTGGTATCTCTGATTTGCGCAATTTCTCTGCTGGCTGCCTGCTTTCTCAGCTGGTGTGCCAACAGGCGGCTGGCTTTGTCTCCGTGTTCGTATAGGGCCCCGCGTGCCTGGCGGAGTTGGTGTACTGCTTTCCTGGTGGAGAGCAGGTCAAAGTTCCTTTGTAATTCTTTTCTCTCCGCCAGGAGTTCTACAGTCGGGGCCTCGGAGTATTTATGGTCTACCTCCAGTATGGAGTCGACCAGCTTCTGCCTAGCCACCCTTTCCTCCCTATCTCTTTGCGCTTTGTAGGCTATGATTTCCCCTCTTAGTACGGCCTTAAGCGCTTCCCAGAACGTGGAGGGTGAGACCTCCCCGTTTTGGTTGATCTCAGTGTACTCCGCTATGGCCTGCGCTATCCTTTCGCTGAAGGCCTTGTCAGCTAGTAAGGCACCGTCCAACCTCCATTTGGGGCGCTGGGCCCTTCCCGTCTCTAGCCGCACATCCATGTAGTGTGGAGCGTGGCCTGATATCACAATTGCGGAGTATTCCACCTTGTCTATTTCTGGAAGCACCGTTTTCCCCACCACAAAGAAGTCAATTCTGGTGTACACGTTGTGTACTGGGGAGAAGAAAGAGAATTCTTTCTCCCCCGGGTGGGCGAATCTCCAGGGGTCTACTGCTCCCATCTGCTCCATATAGTGACTGAGTTCCCTTGCCATGTTTGAGGTTTTCCCCGTTCTGGGGTTTGATCTGTCCGTCGTTGGGTCCTGTACACAGTTGAAGTCCCCCCCCATGATTAGTCGGTGCGTCGCTATGTCCGGGATTTCTGCCATAGTCTTTTGGATGAAGCTCGTGTCGTCCCAGTTGGGCGCGTACACGTTAACTAGAACTACCGGCGCCCCATCCAGGGCCCCGCTGACCATGACATACCGTCCCCCTGGGTCCGTAACCGTCTTTGTCGCCCTAAACATTGTCCTCTTGCCAATCAGGATCGCCACCCCCCTGGCCCTTGCCCCATAACAGTAATGATAGGTTTGTCCCACCCAGCCCTTTCTTACCCGCAGTTGGTCCTGCTCCCTCAAGTGCGTCTCTTGGAGGAAGACTATGCCTCATGCCCCTTTGCCCTCCGCCTTGAGCAGCTCCTGCTCCTATAGCCTCCGTGCATCTCCCAGGGCTGCTGCGACTATGAGGAAGGCCGCCATTCCTGGTTGAATTCCAATATCCAATGTCTGCAGGGGTGAAAGGCCGACATGTTAGCATGGTACACACCCCTGTACCCAACCAGGTCCAATGAGCTATATGGTGACCCCAGTTTGCACTGTGGACCGTTCCCCCATCGCAGCACGTCTGGCCCCGTCGATGCCCGGCACAGTGGGGGCCTGTGGCCCTGGCTCCCCTTTCTGCTGCCAGGGATACCATCGGCTGGTGCTGCCCATGCCAGCGGTATGCTCTGCGGCCCTTGTCCGATGCTCCACTGCAGGGGCTCCTGTGGGCATTGCCCTTGGGTGCAGTCCACGATCTCGCCTCTGCGCGTTCTACCTCCTCTGTGTCCCTCCTCAGTCACGGAGCCTGTTTCCCGATTTCTAAAAACACAAGTGAACCTTGCCATCAGGAATTTCCCCTGACAGAGGCAGAGGATTGTGGAGGCCCTGGAAAATACCAGGTCAGGCCCACTAATGATATGCATATAGTGTTTACTGTGTGTGTGGAGTAGAACGCAGTGACACCGCTGTTGAGGCACCGGAGAATTGTGATTTGGCGTGAACCGGAAGCCGGCCATGACTTTGGCGTCAAGACCGATTCTCCGCTGACGGAGAATCCCACCCTAGGTTTTAGATGATACAGTTATTCCTTTAAGTATCAACCTTTTATTTTATTTTAAGCGTCCCTATTATTTTTCCCAGTGATGTTGTTCATCGATGTCTGAGGGGGTGATTGTGAAAATATATACCCTAGTGTGTACATCTGAAAGGGGCCACTAGAAATGTATATTAATTTCAGGTTGTTGTATAGTGGCCTCAACTGAGTCTCCCTCCAATTTCCTTCCCTGTTCAGGAGTATTTTGTTGCCCATTTGATGTTTGATCATAGAGACATTCTTTTTTTTACCATTTAAAAAAATTTTGAGTATTCAATTATTTTGTTTTCCAATTAAGGGGCAATTTTGTGTGGCCAATCCACGTACTCTGCACATCTTTTGGGTTACGGGGGCGAAACCCACGCAGACACGGGGAGAATGTGCAAACTCCACCTGGACAGTGACCCAGGGCCGGGATCGAACGTGGGACCTCTCCGCCGTGAGGCAGCAGTGCTAACCACTGTGCCACCATGCCGCCCTCGAGGAACATTCTTGAATTTGGGAGCTGGTGTTCAGTCCAGTATGGGTGATGGAATCATGCTACTGTCCAATAAACATTTAACATTTGTTCATGTGAAACAAAAATGTTCTCAAGGGTGTGGGGGATGTTGGCAAGGCTGCAGTGATGGTGTTTGCCCTGAAAAGATGGGACCGTCCATTCAATCTGATTTATTGCTGTCTTTGTGGTATTGACACAGGTGGTGTTGATTTAATTACCATTTTTAATTATCCTATAATGTTGTCTTTGTTACAACTAGGCAAAAAAGTACATCCCGATTAGATACCGTCTTCAGGACTGTTCAATCTAACAGGTGACAACACATTGGTTTGGATTTCCATCCTTTGCCTTACAGTTGTAATTCTAAAAGGAAACAGATTGTTCCCTGCTTGAAATAGTGGCTAAATAATGGCAGCCTCAAAACAAATGACACAAGACGGACGTTAAAGCCGTTGGTAGCTGGGGGAAAAAAAACACACAAAAGAAATCCCTGTCGAAAAACAAAATGCCAACGGGCTTTAATAAACGATGTAATTTCCATCTAATTTGAATAGTCTGGCCAAAAATGGATGGTTGTTTCCTGTGCCTGCTGGAAATGGCAATCTGAAATGAGATCTGGCAGAAAGCGGGCATCCATCAGAACTCTGACTAATTTTCCATTTGGGACTCTGCAAAATTGCAAAATCAAGGCTAGCATGTCTTAGTTAGATGACAGAGAATACGTTTTGATTGGGATTGTCCAATTTAACTGTGAGTTATTTGCAAACTCCAGTGGGCAGGAAATGCCAGCGTAACAGTGCTTGTATGAAATTCATTGGAAAGGTTAAAGGCCAGGGGAACTCAATCTCCCCTTGTTTTTATTTCACACTTTTTTTTGAAAAAGAAATGTACTCAAAGATATGTGGTAATTATGTATTAATTCTGCCCCAGATGGCACAAGTATGGTCTATAACAGTAAACATCCAATCATTATCATAGAATCATAGAATTTACAGTGCAGAAGGAGGCATTTGGTCTAACAAGTCTGCAC